>NC_139993.1:31140343-31740343 GCF_964263955.1 Coregonus lavaretus | reverse complement strand
TTCTGGCTCTCACAGACCTGTAACTTCTTCTTTAAGAGGCACCTCTGTCCTCCACTCGTTACCTGTATTAATGGCACCTGTTTGAACTTGTTATCAGTATAAAAGACACCTGTCCACAACCTCAAACAGTCACACTCCAAACTCCACTATGGCCAAGACCAAAGAGCTGTCAAAGGACACCAGAAACAAAATTGTAGACCTGCACCAGGCTGGGAAGACTGAATTTGCAATAGGTAAGCAGCTTGGTTTGAAGAAATCAACTGTGGGAGCAATTATTAGGAAATGGAAGACATACAAGACCACTGATAATCTCCCTCGATCTGGGGCTCCACGCAAGATCTCACCCCGTGGGGTCAAAATGATCACAAGAACGGTGAGCAAAAATCCCAGAACCACACGGGGGGACCTAGTGAATGACCTGCAGAGAGCTGGGACCAAAGTAACAAAGCCTACCATCAGTAACACACTACGCCGCCAGGGTCTCAAATCCTGCAGTGCCAGACGTGTCCCCCTGCTTAAGCCAGTACATGTCCAGGCCCGTCTGAAGTTTGCTAGAGTGCATTTGGATGATCCAGAAGAGGATTGGGAGAATGTCATATGGTCAGATGAAACCAAAATATAACTTTTTGGTAAAAACTCAACTCGTCGTGTTTGGAGGACAAAGAATGCTGAGTTGCATCCAAAGAACACCATACCTACTGTGAAGCATGGGGGTGGAAACATCATGCTTTGGGGCTGTTTTTCTGCAAAGGGACCAGGACGACTGATCCGTGTAAAGGAAAGAATGAATGGGGCCATGTATCGTGAGATTTTGAGTGAAAACCTCCTTCCATCAGCAAGGGCATTGAAGATGAAATGTGGCTGGGTCTTTCAGCATGACAATGATCCCAAACACACCGCCCGGGCAACGAAGGAGTGGCTTCGTAAGAAGCATTTCAAGGTCCTGGAGTGGCCTAGCCAGTCTCCAGATCTCAACCCCATAGAAAATCTTTGGAGGGAGTAGAAAGTCTGTGTTGCCCAGCGACAGCCCCAAAACATCACTGCTCTAGAGGAGATCTGCATGGAGGAATGGGCCAAAATACCAGCAACAGTGTGTGAAAACCTTGTGAAGACTTACAGAAAACGTTTGACCTGTGTCATTGCCAACAAAGGGTATATAACAAAGTATTGAGAAACTTTTGTTATTGACCAAATACTTATTTTCCACCATAATTTGCAAATAAATTCATTAAAAATCCTGCAATGTGATTTTCTGGATTTTTTTCTCTCATTTTGTCTGTCATAGTTGACGTGTACCTATGATGAAAATTACAGGCCTCTCTCCTCTTTTTAAGTGGGAGACCTTGCACAATTGGTGGCTGACTAAATACTTTTTTTCCCCACTGTATATATATACAATACCAGTCAAAAGTTTGGACACACCTACTCATTCCATGATTTTTCTTTATTTTTACTATTTTCTACATTGTAGAATAATAGTGAAGACATCGAAACTATGAAATAACACATATGGAATCATGTAGTAACCAAAAAAGTGTTAAACAATTCAAAATATATTTTATATTTTATATTCTTCAAAATAGCCACCCTTTGCTTTGATGACAGCTTTGCACACTCTTTGCATTCTCTCAACCAGCTTCATGAGGAATGCTTTTCCAACAGTCTTGAAGGAGTTCCCACAAATGCTGAGCTCTTGTTGGCTGCTTTTCCTTCACTCTGCGGTCCAACTCATCCCAAACCATCTCAATTGGGTTGAGGACAGGTGATTGTGGAGGCCAGGTCATCTGATGCAGCACTCCATCACTCTCCTTCTTGGTCAAATAGCCCTTACACAGCCTGGAGGTGTGTTTAGGGTCATTGTCCTGTTGAAAAACAAATGATAGTGGACACCAAGGAACTTGAGGCTCTCAACCTGCTCCACTACAGCCCTGTCGATGAGAATGGGGGCGTTCTTTTTCCTGTAGTCCACAATCATCTCCTTTGTCTTGATCACGTTGAGAGAGAGGTTGTTGTCCTGGCACCACATGGCCAGGTCTCTGACCTCCTCCCTATAGGCTGTCTCGTCGTTGTCAGTGATCAGGCCTACCATTGTTGTGTCATCGGCAAACATAATGATGGTGTTGGAATCGTGCCTGGCCATGCAGTCATGAGGGAACAGGGAGTACAGGAGGGGACTGAGTACGCACCCCTGAGGGGCCCCCGTGTTGAGGATCAGTGTGGCTGATGTGTTGTTACCTACCCCTTACCATCTGGGGGCGGCCCGTCAGGAAGTCCAGGATCCAGTTGCAGAGGGAGGTGTTTAGTCCCAGGGTCCTTAGCTTAGTGATAAGCTTTGAAGGCACTATGGTGTTGAACGCTGAGCTGTAGTCAATGAATAACATTCTCACATAGGTGTTCCTTTGTCCAGGTGTGAAAGGGCAGTGTGGAACGCAATAGAGATTGCATCATCTGTGGATCTGTTGGGGCGGTATGCAAATTGGAGTGGGTCTAGGATTTCTGGGATAATGGTGTTGATGTGAGCCATGACCAGCCTTTCAAAGCACTTCATGGCTACAGACGTGAGTGCTACGGGTCGGTAGTCATTTAGGGAGGTTACCTTAGTGTTCTTGGGCACAGGGACTATGGTGGTCTGCTTGAAACATGTTGGTATTACAGACTCAGACAGGGTCTGTAATACCAACATGTTGAAAATGTCAGTGAAGACACTTGCCAGTTGGTCAGCGCATGCTCGGAGTACACGTCCTGGTAATCCGTCTGGCCCTGCGGCCTTGTGAATGTTGACCTGTTTAAAGGTCTTACTCACATCGGCTATGGAGAGCATGATCACACAGTCGTCTAGAACAGCTGGTGCTCTCATGCGTGTTTCAGTGTTACTTGCCTCGAAGCGAACATAGAAGTAATTTAGCTCGTCTGGTAGGCTCGTGTCACTGGGCAGCTCGCGGCTGTGCTTCCCTTTGTTGTCTGTATTAGTTTGCAAGCCCTGCCACATCCGACGAGCTCGGAGCCGGTGTAGTACGATTCGCTCTTAGTCCTGTATTGATGCTTTGCCTGTTTGATGGTTCGTCGGAGGGCATAGCGGGATTTCTTATAAACTTCTGGGTTAGAGTCCTGCTCCTTGAAAGTGGCAGCTCTACCCTTTAGCTCAGTGGGGATGTTGCCTGTAATCCATGGATTCTGGTTGGGGTATGTACATACAGTCACTGTGGGGACGACGTCATTGATGCACTTATTGATGAAGCCAGTAACTTATGTGGTGTACTCATCAATGCCATCGGAAGAATCCCGGAACATATTCCAGTCTGTGCTAGCAAACCAGTCCTGTAGCTTAGCATCTGCTTCATCTGACCACGTTTTTATTGACCGAGTCACTGGTGCTTCCTGCTTTAGTTTTTGCTTGAAAGCAGGAATCAGGAGGATAGAATTACGGTTAGATTTGCCAAATGAAGGACGAGGGAGAGCTTTGTACGCGTCTCTGTGTGTGGAGTAAATGTGGTCTAGAGTTTTTTTCCCTCTGATTGCACATTTAACATGCTGGTAGAAATTACGTAAAACGGATTTAAGTTTCCCTGCATTAAAGTCCTCGGCCACTAGGAGCGCCGCCTCTGGATGAGCGTTTTCCTGTTTGCTTATGGCCGTATACAGTTCATTGAGTGCGGTCTTAATGCCAGCATTGGTTTGTGGTGGAAAATAGACAGCTACGAATAATATAGATGAAAACTCTCTTGGTAGATAGAGTGGTCTACAGCTTATCATGAGATACTCTACCTCAGGCGAGAAAAACCTTGAGACTTCCTTAGATATCGTGCACCAGCTGTTGTTTACAAATATACATAGACCGCCACCCCTTGTCTTACCAGAGGCTGCTGTTCTATCCTGCTGATACAGTGTATAACCCGCCAGCTGTATGTTATTCATGTCGTCGTTCAGCCACGACTCGTTGAAACATAAGATATTACAGTTTTTAAAGTCCCATTGGTAGGACATACGTGCTTGTAGTTCATCCACTTTATTATCAAGCGATTGTACGTTGGCCAATAGTATCGATGGTAAAGGCAGAATAGCCACTCGTCGCCGGCTCCTTACCAGGCAGCTTGATCTCCTTCCGCGATATCTCATTTTCTTTCTACTGCGAATGACTGGAATGAGGGCCCTGTCGGGTGTCTGGAGCAAATCCCTCTCGTTCGACTCATTAAAGAAAAATTAGCCATCCCCTCCGGCACCATTACATACCAACAGGTGTCATGCTTGTAGTGTCTCACCCAAGAAGATTCGAGGCTGTAATTGCTGCCGAAGATGCTTCAACTAAGTACTGAGTAAAGGGTCTGAATACTTATGTAAATGTTATATTTCCGTTTTTAATTTTTAATACACTTTCAAAAAATTCAAAAAATGTGTTTTTGCGTTGTCATTATGGGGTATGGTGTGTAAATGGATGAGGGATAAAAAAGAAAGTTTGTAACGTAACAAAATGTGGAAAAAGTCAAGGGGTCTGAATACTTTCAGAATATACTGAAGTACTGAAATTCCCACCTAAGAAACATATGGTTTTCAGAACGTTATGTGCTAGCTGGGTATCCTGCACCATTCCTGAACTTTGTTGGAATGTTGTATGCAAAATAACAATAGGAAAACCAAGCTTCCATCAAGCTCCAAGAAACATATGGTTCTAAGAACGTTATGTGCTAGCTGGGCAGTGTTCTCCTATCCTACTGCAATCCACACTATATTCTGAACAAAACATTTTAGACATATTATTTCAACATAACTTTAATTCAGGAATTGGATAGGTGTCTATTACTTTCAATTCTGACAGTTTTCAATACATCAAATTCATTTAATTTACAACTCAATCCCAGAATTGACTAGGTTAAAATGCAAACACCCCGACCCTGTTGTATATTACAGTACATGTTTAATATACAGTAAGTGAACAAAACATGAAGAACACCTTCCTAATATTGAGTTGCACCCCCCCTATTTTGCCCTCAGTTCAGCCTCAATTCGTCGGGACATGGTCTCTACAAGGTGTCGAAAGCGTTCCACAGGGATGCTGGCCCATGTTGACTCCAATGCTTTCCACAGTTGTGTCAATTTGGCTGGATGTCCTTTGGGTGGTGGACCATTCTTGATACACACGGGAAACTGTTGAGCGTGAAAAATCCAGCAGCGTTGCAGTTGTTGACACAAACCGGTGCGCCTGGCACCTACTACCATAGGCACTTAAATATTTTGTCTTGCCCATTCACCCTCTGAATGGCACACATACACAATCCATGTCTCAATTGTCTCAAGGCTTAAAAATCCTTCTTTAACCTGTATCGTCCCCTTCATCTACAGTGATTGAAGTGGATTTAACAAGTGACATCAATAAGGGATCATAGCTTTTACCTGAATTCACCTGGTCAGTCTGTGTCATGGAAAGAGCAGGTGTTCATAATGTTTTGTGCTCATTGTTTGTAGGGGAACTTTGGCAGTGTTGAGCTGTGCCGATATGATCCTCTGGGGGACAACACAGGCGAGCTGATTGCTGTGAAGAAGCTACAGCCCAACAAGCAGTCAAACCTGGACGATTTTCAAAAGGAGATCAACACCATTCGCTCCCTGCATTGTGACTACATCGTCAAATACAGGGGTGTCTGCTACAGCATGGGTAAAAACATACAACTTCATTTTTACACCATGACCCCATTTATTAGGCTGTATGAAATCGAGGTGGTTTGCAGCCGTACCACAGTTGATATCATGGCAAACATACCCGTTCTATCATCAAGTGTATCCAGACAAAGTGATATTTTAAGTTTGTTGGGGCTTTCCGGTATCCTTTTCAGTCAATGTCAATGGACCATGCAATATTCAGTGGACCATACAACAGTCAGTGGACCATAAAATGGGCTGAAATCTTTGTCATCTTCATAATCATAGCTGAAATACCATCCTTTGAAAGCTTTAGGCCATCTAAAAACTGTCTTTGTAAACCATATCTTTATTAGGTTCTTCAATTGACCCTCTCTGTTATTTGTACTTAGTCAACACACTGAATAGAATATAAATATTTATTTCTCCCAGAGGGAACTTCTTTCTTTATAGAAAGGACTTTCTCTTCATAGTCTTGGACAAACATGTAAATGATTAGGTACTGTAGTAGAAGGAAGAACCTTCAGCCTATATGCAAATGATATCTGTTTCAAGGAAGGAATGTTTGTGTTAACTCTCTGCTCTGCATGTTCATCCACATTTCGGGTAGGTCGCCTAAGCATGAGCCTGGTGATGGAGTATTTGCCCTATGGCAGTCTGATTGGATACCTGGAGAAGAACCGGCAGCACGTCAACAGCAGGCGGATGTTGCTCTTTGCCTCTCAAATCTGTAAAGTACGAGCCCAATTCTAATCACAAAATTCTGGCAATTCCATGCAAGATTGTCTATCTCTAGACATTGTATAGGGGAAAAACCTAATTTGTGTTGTTTTGCACACTTAGGGATTGGAGTACTTGCAGAGCATGCGTTACGTGCACCGGGATCTAGCTGCGAGGAACATTCTGGTTGCAAGTGACACACTGGTCAAAATAGCTGATTTTGGCTTGACCAAGATCATTCCCTTTGACAAGGAGTACTACAGAGTAACACATCCTGGAGAAAGCCCAATTTTCTGGTAACTGCCACTGCATTTGGAATTTAGGCCTCGAGTCAATCCGATCGGCAGTGGTGGAGGTGTAACTGTGTTATCTGACAAATCGGTGAGCAGCTGCTCTTACAGTGCATTCGGAAACTATTCAGACCCCTTGACTTTTTCCACATTTTGTTACGTTA
The DNA here is from genome assembly GCF_964263955.1 of Coregonus lavaretus. Lineage (NCBI taxonomy): Eukaryota > Metazoa > Chordata > Actinopteri > Salmoniformes > Salmonidae > Coregonus > Coregonus lavaretus. The sequence goes on along the minus strand of NC_139993.1, from coordinate 31,733,535 downwards.
CAGCCTTATTAAAAAATGTATTAAATTGTTTTCCCCCCCTCATCAATCTACACATAATACCCCATAATGAAAAAGCAAAAACAGGTTTTTAGAAATTTTTGCAGATGTATTAAAAATAAAACACTGAAATATCCCATTTACATAAGTATTCAGACCCTTTACTCCGTACTTTGTTGAAGCACCTTTGGCAGCGATTACAGCCTCAAGTCTTCTTGAGTATGACGCTACAAGCTTGGCACACCTGTATTTGGGGAGTTTCTCCCATTCTTCTCTGCAGAAACTCTCAAGCTTTGTCAGGTTGGATTGGGAGCGTCGCTTCACAGCTATTTTAAGGTCTCTCCAGAGATGTGCGGGCTCTGGTGTCCAGGCTCTGGTGGGCCACTCAAGGACATTCAGAGACCTGTCCCGAAGCCACTCCTGCGTTGTCTTGGCTGTGTGCTTAGGGTCATTGTCCTGTTGGAAGGTGAACCTTCGCTCCAGTCTGAGGTCCTGAGCGCTTTGGAGCAGGTTTTCATCAAGGATCTCTCTGTACTTTGCTCCGTTCATCTTTCCCTCAATCTTTCCCTCAAGTCTCCCAGTCCCTGCTGCTGAAAAACATCCCCACAGCATGATGCTGCCACCCCCATTCTTCACTGTAGGGATGGTGCCAGGTTTTCTCCAGACGTGACGCTTGGCATTCAGGCCAAAGAGTTCAATTTTTGTTTCATCAGACCAGATAATCTTGTTTCTCATGGTCTGAGAGTCCTTTAGGTGCCTTTGGCAAACTCCAAGCGGGCTGTCATGTGCCTTTTACTGAGGAGGTCTTCCATCTGGTCACTCTACCATAAAGGCCTGATTGGTGGAGTGCTGCAGAGATGGTTGTCCTTCTGGAAGGTTCTCCCATCTCCACAGAGGAACTCTGGAGCTCTGTCAGAGTGACCATTGGGTTCTTGGTCACCTCCCTGACCAAGGCCTTTCTTCCCCGATTGCTCAGTTTGGCTGGGCGGCCAGCTCTAGGAAGAGTCTTGGTGGTTCCAAACTTCTTCTATTTAAGAATGATGGAGGCCACTGTGTTCTTGGGGATTTTCAATGCTGCAGAAATGTTTTGGTACCCTTCCCAGATCTGTGCCTCGACACAATCCTGTCAAGGAGCTCTACGGACAATTCCTTCGACTGCATGGCTTGGTTTTTGCTCTGACATGCACTGTCAACCGTGGGATCTTATATAGACAGGTGTGTGCCTTTCCAAATCATGTCCAATCAATTTAATATACCACAGGTGGACTCCAATCAAGTTGTAAAAACATCTCAAGGATGATCAATGGAAACCAGATTGACCTGAGCTCAATTTCGAGTCTCATAGCAAAGGGTATGAATACTTATGTAAATAAGGTATGTCTGTCTTCTATTTTGTATACATTTGCAAAAATGTCTAAAAACCTGTTTTCACTGTGTGTTGTTATGGTTCTGGATGGCCATATAGCTAGCAACAATGACAAGAAACTGCCATGTGGTGAATCGTAAGGGACTGTTCGTTATTTATAATGAGGGATACCTGGAGAAAATCGGACCTCTCTGAAATAAAAATGGATGGCCCTCTCTTCAGTAAAATATATTTTCACCTGACCCTCCCTGAACACTTGAAAAAAAAACAAGTGACGCTACCCTATACCCAAAATAATAATTAAAACAAAGTGGATAGCAGAGAACATGCCTACCGTTTAGCCTTACTCTTAGGACAGACCAGAGCCTTAGATATACCGTTTTAGAAACTGTTCTTTGTTTTGTTAGCATTGCATGGCAAAGTAGCCAGAAGGTTGTGGATTCACAGACCACCGCGGACAAGAGTGAAAAGATCTCCATTATAATAAAAGCACTGCATGAATCTAGCATCTTATTTGCGGTCCGAGAATTCTACGTCATTTTAGATGACTGGAGATGAGCAGAATCTTTTTTATTTCCACAACAGAGCATGACAGCAAATGAGCGCATGCTGCAGCAATGGAGATGTTTTCGATCCATCAATGAATTCGAGAAACACAGTAGCCGCAAATCATCAACTAGGCCTATATGCACTTTTTTCATTTGGGAAACTATCATTTTCTAATTTATTCTATTTTATTCCCTAATATTTTTGTTACAAAATAGATCTGTGTTGACTGTGATTAGGGCATGGGAATATAACAGCATCTGCTAGGCTAAATTAACAAACTAGGCATAGCTCACCGCATGATCCTCAAACCAAAGACTGGCCAAAATCATGTTTCTAAATATGAATTCAAAGGCACTGTAGAATGACTGTATAGACTAATAAGGCATTTTTCATTTAATTATTTAATTTTAAGTAAATAATATATTTAAAAAATGTATACAGCCTAAATGTGAAATGCATAGGCATGTTGTTGAAGTGCTGTTGTTGATGTGTTGTTGATATGCTGAGCGCTCCTGCCAGCCTGTAGCTGTTACAAATGCTTCACAATTGATTTCTTAAAATGGCAGGCTATAGCCTTGAAATAATAATAATATAGCCTAAATAATATTTTTTGGTTCCTTCTTAGGCTACCTGGCTTGCTCCTGACGGATTTAGAGTTAGTATGTTGTTTAATAGCCTGTTGAAATGTTGAATTTCAATTGATAGTGACAGAATCACACATTACCATACTTCCCAAACTAAGTACTTTTTTTGTCTCCTCGGCTATGGTTGTAGCGCAACCTCTGAATATAATCTTAGCGACTGTTCAAGCAAGAATCAAAACATAATTGTAAGTGTATGAGAACCCTAAAAAGTTATTTGGTTTAGAAGTAATAAAAACTTTAATCTAGGCTGTTGAATGGGCGCAAATGGCGATGGCTTTCTTACATCCAACAAGTGTTGCGCGCATCTGTAGGTGTAGTCAGTGTGTTGTGTACTGGAAAAGGGTCTATAGTAATGTAAGTTATGTAAATTCCTAGAATATGGCTTAATGTGAGGTCAATAACTCTATAATAAATAGCTTCATTATGGGCAATGAAACATATTGTTTTTATTAAAATCAATTATAGCAGTAGCAAGCTTACCTCCAGTCCTCCTCATGTTTCAGCGCTCTCCCTCTCGAACTGAACAGAACATCAGTAGGCATAGTCCGCGCGCACAAATATTGCATTTTGACAGGAAGTCAATTTTCTTGCTTCACTGAGTGTAACAGTTTTGCTTCCGTCCCTCTACTTGCCCCTACCTGGGCTTGAACCAGGGACCCTCTGCACACATCGACAACAGTCACCCTCGAAGCACCGTTACCCGTCGCTCCACAAAAGCCAAGGGAAACAACTACTTCAAGGTCTCAGAGCGAGTGACGTCACCGATTGAAATGCTACTAGCGCGCACCGCTAACTAGCTAGCCATTTCTGTGGTCCTCTGTAGCTCAGCTGGTAGAGCACGGCGCTTGTAACGCCAAGGTAGTGGGTTCGATCCCCGGGACCACCCATACACAACAAAAAAAAATGTATGCACGCATGACTGTAAGTCGCTTTGGATAAAAGCGTCTGCTAAATGGCATATTATTATTATTTCACACCGGTTACACTCACCACCCTTTGACCTCCTCCTTTTTCCGCAGCAACCAGTGATCCGGGTCAACAGCATCAATGTAACAATGTTGCTTCCGTCCCTCTCCTCGCCCCTTCCTGGGCTCGAACCAGGGACCCTCTGCACACATCGACAACAGTCACCCTCGAAGCACCGTTACCCGTCGCTCCACAAAAGCCACTGCCCTTGCAGAGCAAGGGAAACAACTACTTCAAGGTCTCAGAGCGAGTGACGTCACCGATTGAAATGCTACTAGCGCGCACCGCTAACTAGCTAGCCATTTCACACCGGTTACATGAGCATGCTCTTCGCATAGCCTAGGCCTATTGCCTATAATATAGGCTATGGATCATTTGATTGAGACCAAACTAGGCGCACTTGATATTGCGCGCCAAGCAGAGAATCAGAGATGAGGGGCAGCATCGGGCACACATCGAGACACCTTCCTAATATTGGACACCTTCCTAAAATTGAGTTGCAGCCCCCTTTTGCCCTCAGAACAGCCTCAATTCTTTGGGATGCTGGCCCATGTTGACTCCAATGCTTCCCACAGTTGTGTCAAGTTGGCTGGATGTCCTTTGGGTGGTGGACCATTCTTGATACACACGGGAAACTGTTGAGTGTGAAAAACCCATCAGCGTTGCAGTTCTTGACACAAACCTACTACCATACCCCGTTCAAAGGCACTTCAATATTTTGTCTTGCCCATTCACCCTCTGAATGGCACACATACAGTGGGGGAAAAAAGTATTTAGTCAGCCACCAATTGTGCAAGTTCTCCCACTTAAAAATGGCTATGGCCAAGAAGCTGTCAAAGGCTCCACTATGGCCAAGACCAAAGAGCTGTCAAAGGACACCAGAAACAAAATTGTAGACCTGCACCAGGCTGGGAAGACTGAATTTGCAATAGGTAAGCAGCTTGGTTTGAAGAAATCAACTGTGGGAGCAATTATTAGGAAATGGAAGACATACAAGACCACTGATAATCTCCCTCGATCTGGGGCTCCACGCAAGATCTCACCCCGTGGGGTCAAAATGATCACAAGAACGGTGAGCAAAAATCCCAGAACCACACGGGGGGACCTAGTGAATGACCTGCAGAGAGCTGGGACCAAAGTAACAAAGCCTACCATCAGTAACACACTACGCCGCCAGGGTCTCAAATCCTGCAGTGCCAGACGTGTCCCCCTGCTTAAGCCAGTACATGTCCAGGCCCGTCTGAAGTTTGCTAGAGTGCATTTGGATGATCCAGAAGAGGATTGGGAGAATGTCATATGGTCAGATGAAACCAAAATATAACTTTTTGGTAAAAACTCAACTCTTCGTGTTTGGAGGACAAAGAATGCTGAGTTGCATCCAAAGAACACCATACCTACTGTGAAGCATGGGGGTGGAAACGTCATGCTTTGGGGCTGTTTTTCTGCAAAGGGACCAGGACGACTGATCCGTGTAAAGGAAAGAATGAATGGGGCCATGTATCGTGAGATTTTGAGTGAAAACCTCCTTCCATCAGCAAGGGCATTGAAGATGAAACGTGGCTGGGTCTTTCAGCATGACAATGATCCCAAACACACCGCCCGGGCAACGAAGGAGTGGCTTCGTAAGAAGCATTTCAAGGTCCTGGAGTGGCCTAGCCAGTCTCCAGATCTCAACCCCATAGAAAATCTTTGGAGGGAGTTGAAAGTCTGTGTTGCCCAGCGACAGCCCCAAAACATCACTGCTCTAGAGGAGATCTGCATGGAGGAATGGGCCAAAATACCAGCAACAGTGTGTGAAAACCTTGTGAAGACTTACAGAAAACGTTTGACCTGTGTCATTGCCAACAAAGGGTATATAACAAAGTATTGAGAAACTTTTGTTATTGACCAAATACTTATTTTCAAATAAATTCATAAAAAATCCTACAATGTGATTTTCTGGAGAAAAAAAATCTCATTTTGTCTGTCATAGTTGACGTGTACCTATGGTGAAAATTACAGGCCTCTCTCATCTTTTTAAGTGGGAGAACTTGCACAATTGGCAATTGGTGGCTGACTAAATACTTTTTTCCCCCACTGTACACAATCTATGTCTCAATTGTCTCAAGTAAAAAAACATATTTAACCCTCTACAGACTAAGCCCTGTCTAAGCTGGGGGAGGAGTGGGGGGGGGGGGGGGTTCTACTAAGCTACAGTGGCAAGAGAAAGTATGTGAACCCTTTGGAATTACCTGGATTTCTGCATAAATTGGTCATAAAATTTGATCTGATCTTCATCTAAGTCACAACAATAGACAAACACAGTCTGCTTAAACTAATAATACACAAACAATTATACGTTTTCATGTCTTTATTGAACACACCGTGTAGACATTCACAGTGCAGGGTGGGAAATGTATGTGAACCTTTGGATTTAATAACTGGTTGACCCTCCTTTGGCAGCAAAAACCTCAACCAAACGTTTTCTGTAGTTGCGGATCAGACCTGCACAACGGTCAGGAAGAATTTATGGACCATTCCTCTTTACAAAACTGTTTCAGTTCAGCAATATTCTTGGGATGTCTGGTGTGAACCGCTCTCTTGAGGTCATGCCACAGCATCTCAATTGGGTTGAGGTCAGGACTCTGACTGGGCCACTCCAGAAGGCGTATTTTCTTCTGTTGAAGCCATTCTGTTGTTGATTTGCTTCTGTGTTTTGGGTCGTTGTCCTGTTGCATCTCCCAATTTCTGTTGAGCTTCAATTGGCAGACAGTATAGCCTTACATTCTCCTGCAAAATGTCTTGATAAACTTGGGAATTCATTTTTCCGTCGATGATAGCAAGCTGTCCAGGCCCTGAGGCAGCAAAGCAGCCCCAAACCATGATGCTCCCTCCACCATATTTTACAGTTGGGATGAGGTTTTGATGTTGGTGTGCTGTGCCTTTTTTTCTCCACACATAGTGTTGTGTGTTCCTTCCAAACAACTCAACTTTAGTTTAATCTGTCCACAGAACATCCAGGTGCTCTTTTGCGAACTTCAGACTTGCAGCAATGTTTTTTTTGGACAGCAGTGGCTTCTTCAGTGGTGTCGTCCCATGAACACCATTCTTGTTTAGTGTTTTATGTATCATAGACTCGTCAACAGAGATGTTAGCATGTTCCAGAAATTTCTGTAAGTCTTTAGCTGACACGGTAGGATTCTTCTTAACCTCATTGAGCATTCTGAGCTGTGCTCTTGCAGTCATCTTTGCAGGATGGCCACTCCTAGGGAGAGCAGCAACAGTGCTGAACTTTCTCTATTTATAGACAATTTGTGGACTGATGAACATCAAGGCTTTTAGAGATACTTTTGTAACCCTTTCCAGCTTTATGCAAGTCAACAATTCTTAATCTTAGGTCTTCTGAGATCTCTTTTGTTGTAGGCATGGTTCACATCAGGCAATGCTTCTTGTGAATAGCAAACTCAAATTTTGTGAGTGTTTTTTATAGGGCAGGGCAGCTCTAACCAACATCTCCAATCCGTCTCATTGATTGGACTCCAGGTTAGCGGACTCCTGACTCAAATAAGCTTTTGGAGAAGTCAGTAGCCTAGGGGTTCACATACCTTTTCCAACCTACACTGTGAATGTTTAAATGATGTATTCAATATAGACAAGAAAAATACAATAATTTACGTCAATTTGTGTTATTAGTTTAAGCACACTGTGATGGTCTATTGTTGTGACTTAGATGAAGATCAGATCACATTTTATTACCAATTTATGCAGAAATCCAGGTAATTCCAAAGGGTTCACATACTTTTTCTTGCCACTGTATATGGAATTGTTTTAAAAAGGCCATACCAAGGATCATTTAGCCATTTGATTTTGAATTTTAAGTTTGGCCTTACAGCTATTAGCACATACAAACGCATTGAATAACAGATAGTCCCCCCCAAAAATCGAAAGGAAGTTTGTTCAGAAGTGTCTGTCCTATATCTGAGAGATATAAGAAAGATCAGGAAACATGTATTTAACCCCCTATTTTTGGCACTAAACTGTCTCCATATATACTTCCATTAATTTTTTTAACTGGTACCGGGGGACCTTCAGCCTTGTGAGGCCTGTGGGGGTCCTAGAGCAAAACAACTAATGTGTACGTGTTCGTGAGAGTCCCACCTTTCAACAGAGGTGTCATAGTGTCATATTAGTGTGTAGCCCAAACTGTTCGGACGCTACAGACAGAAGTTGGCAGATCGATTGTACCAACTTCAGACAAGTCCCAAGACGCTTGTGGGGACAAAACAGAGAACGCCATCGTAATAGTAATAATAGTTTGTAGGCCAAACCGTTCGGACGCTACAGACAATTTTGTGAGACGACCGATTTTCGGGATGTCTCATGGTCTGACAAATACCGCTCTAGCTCTGTCACTTTCATAGCAGTTGCGGAAGTGCATCATGCATGGATTCGGGGCATTGAGACACATCCAATGCAAAACAACAGCTATCTCTAGCTTAAATTGACCGATTTTTATGGGGATTTTAAAATTATATAAATTAGATTTTCGCGGGGGTGCGGACATCAACTCTAGGATTTTTTAACCTGTCTCCCCCCTTCAGCTACACTGATTGAAGTGGATTTAACAAGTTACATCAATAAGGGATCATAGCTTTCAGCTGGATTCACCTGGTTAGTCTATGTCATGGAAAGAGCAAGTGTCCTTAATGTTTTGTGCAATCAGTGAAATAAGCAACTAATTAGAAATTACATGACCCTCCCCTGGACCAAATAAAAAAATACTAAACCCTCCCCCCTGACTGAATTTGAAAAAGCAAGACCCTCCTCCATCTTCCTCCATGTAACAATACATTTCGACCGCTCCCTAAGTGGCTAGTTTCAGCTCGTTTGATCTTGTTCTTGATACCATGTCCTGTTTTGCGGTGTTTTGACTGATGTCAAGTCAATGCTAATATGGCAAAAAATGTGGCTAGCTAGCTTGCTAACAAACAACTGTAATTAAGTATTTGAGACAAGTGCTCATTGTGCAACTTTATTTGTTTTCAATAAACATTGGAGACGGAATATAGTTTACATGTTATCAACAATCTAAGCGAACCCCGTCTGTTTGCCCCATAGTTGCACACGCGTCGGTTTTGTTGCTAAACAATCAACCCGTCTATTGAACATCACACATTAGAGTGTTTGAACTTGTAACCCGGCTGCATGGGATTTGACGGATATAAAGTCGGATGTGGTTTTGTTGCATCCAATGGCAGTGTCCGCGATAAGGTAACGCGAGGAGCCACTTGTGGATTTGACAGCTCTAACACAGTTCCACCTCCGACACCGTCAAAACAACCGCTATGCGGATGTCGCCTAGCCCGAATCTGATAGAATCCAGCCCTTACTTTGAACTCGTGTGGAAATGACATGATCTACTTCAGTGTTCTTCCTGAGACACTTGTCACCTTTTCATACTACTGATCCAAGCCGAACTGTACTGCGCTAGCCAGGATACACATCCATCAATGCTGCTGGAACAAAGTGAAAGTACAGTATGGTTAGGGTCAGCACAGTAGTGTGAAAATGATATTAGTATGTGCACATTTCTGTTCACGCACCTGGTTCGAAAAGAATCAAGGGCAAATTCACTTTGATGTGTTGCTGATAGCATCTGCATTTTCTACGGAAATTAGCTCTAAAGCGAGTTGTCTTCTAAGGCTCCAATGTCCTCTTCACACCCAGGTATGCCCCAGAATCCATCACAGAGTCCAAATTCTCCCACAAGTCAGATGTCTGGAGTTTTGGAGTCGTCCTTCGTGAGCTCTTCTCCTATTGTGAGCACAACAGCAACCCAAAGAGGGTAAGTGGCTAAACCAAGCCTTAATAAATTGTTTTACTGGCCTCATTAAACATGTTTGTCAGGTTGAGCTCTCTCTAGTCCACCCACATTTACATTACTTTAAGTTCATACAAAATATTTATTTTTTTGTGAATGATTTCAACTCAATTATTAAGATGGAAGGAAACAGGCATTACCTGTCCATAAATGCCGAATTTGATTCTGACATATTTTCTCCCATCCGCTTGTCCACATCTAAAGTTATACATGCAGGAGATTGGCAATGACATGCAGGGTCCCTCCATTTCAATGCATCTGGTTGATATCCTGAAGGACAACTGGAGATTGCCTGCCCCACCATACTGCCTTTCCAGGGTAAGACACACCTTCCACAGCCGTAGGGCCAGTTCAATCACAAATAATATCAATTTCCAAGGGTAGGACTGAAAAGATTGTTTTTGCACAGTGGGAGGGAAGGTAAAATGTAAACCGGAGTATCCAATTTCACCTCCAGTTTCACATAGTACAAATTACATGATTAACGGAACATGCTGACAATGCAAAAGGAATGCTTTTTTACCTGCATACCAATTATCTGTCCTTTCTCCCGAATGTTGTGTATAGTTGCACTAAAACTGGTTAACACTATATAAATGGTTTATTGTTACCAAAGTACAATTATTAGCTGTTTTCTTATTTCCATGATAACAATACACACCACTAAAGTATGCACTTGTTCCCTATAACTAGTCCATGCTTACAACTACCCAATGTTTTTAAATACGTGGAGAGGAGTGCACTAAGTTACACTTTGAGAGAAATAAATGAATATTTATCCTGTGATGCATCTTTACAGGCATAGACATAGGGATGCCTCAGGTTTGAAAGTGATTATTTTGCTTTTTTTTGTAACCTTATATTGTTTTATTTGTCAGGTTTATAGTATGATGATGAGGTGCTGGGCATACTGCGCTAAGGAACGGCCAACTTTCTCCACCCTTGGAGATCAGATTGAGACCAGCATCCAGGATGAGAGAGAAGGTTCAAAAGGATGAAAACAACTGAGGTCAACCCTATTAGACAACGGAGGGTTCGACGAAAGAAACCTTTTGAGAATCAATCATGATGTAATTTGAGTGCCTAAGCACACAAAGGCCCTCAAATAGACAATCCTCAACCTTATAAAAGCTTGTCATCTTCAGTTTTACTTTTTTAATGTAACCATTATTTAAACATTGCGCCCAGGTTTCGTTTCCAAGTGGGAGCTGCATACAACATACGGTCATACAAAATCCCTACATACAAAATACATACAGTACCAGTCAAAGGTTTGGACACACCTACTCATTCAAGGGTTTTTCTTTTCTTTTTTACTATTTTCTACATTGTAGAATAATAGTGAAGACATCAAAACTATCAAATAACACATATGGAATGTAGTAACCAAAAAAGTGTTAAACAAATCAAAATATATTTTATATTTGAGATTCTTCAAAGTAGCCACCCTTTGCCTTGATGACAGCCTTGCACATTCTTGGCATTCTCTCAACCAGCTTCATGAGGTAGTCACCTGGAATGCATTTCAATTAACAGGTGTGCCTTCTTAAAAGTTAATTTGAATTTCTTAATGCGTTTGAGCCAATCAGTTGTGTTGTGACAAGTTAGGGGTGGTATACAGAAGATAGCCCTATTTGGTAAAATACCAAGTCCATATTATGGCAAGAGCAGCTCAAATAAGCAAAGAGAAACTACAGTTCATCATTACTTTAAGACAAGAAAGTCAGTCAATACGGAACATTTCAAGAACTTTGAAAGTTTCTTCAAGTGCAGTCGCAAAAACCATCAAACGCTATGATGAAACTGGAACTCATGAGGGCTGCCACAGGAAAGGAAGACCCAGAGTTACCTCTGCTGCAGAGGATTAAGTTCATTAGAGTTAACTGCACCTCAGATTGCAGCCCAACTAAATGCTTCACAGAGTTCAAGTAACAGATACATCTCAACATCAACTTTTCAGAGGAGACTGCGTGAATCAGGCCTTCATGGTCGAATTGCTGCAAAGAAATCACTACTAAAGGGCACCAATAATAAGAAGAGACTTGCTTGGTCCAAGAAACACGAACAATGGACATTAGACCGGTGGAAATATGTCCTTTGGTCTGATGAGTCCAAATTTGAGATTTTTGGTTCCAACCGCCGTGTCTTTGTGAGACGCAAAGTAGGTGAACGGATGATCTCTGCATGTGTGGTTCCCACCGTGAAGCCTCCTGGCCCCACATTCACCCGACCTCAACTCAATTGAGATGGTTTGGGATGAGTTGGACCGCAGAGTGAAGGAAAAGCAGTCAACAAGTGCTCAGCATATGTGGGAACTCCTTCAAGACTGTTGGAAAAGCATTCCAGGTGAAGCTGGTTGAGAGAATGCCAAGAGTGTGCAAAGCTGTCATCAAGGCAAAGGATGGTTATTTTGAAGAATTTGTTTAACACTGTTTTGATTCCATATGTGTTTTTTTCATCATTTTGATATCTTCACTATTATTCTAAAATGTATAAAATAGTAAAAGATGAAGAAAAACCCTTGAATGAGGAGGTGTGTCCAAACGTTCCCCTAACCCCTCCCCTAATTGGAGTAAACTAATGGACAATAACACTTAGGCTTCTACTTCCAGCTTATACTTACTATATATATTTTACGGACGCAGTACATTTTACATTAGTTATCTTTTGTTTGTTTTAGTCCCATCCTTCAGCTACCCTCAACCCCTCCCATTTATCTCTGAACAGCATCCAGTTTTGATTTCTATTTGCCATTTATTTTTCAACTGTGCTGTGATGTTTCACAAAGGTTCTGAACCTTTTTACTCTCATAGTTTCTACAGATTGTAAATTAAAGATCAACATTTTTGCTAAGAGTATTATTATATTATTGATCAATTGACTATGACTTTTCAGATCACCCAGCAGTGCTATTTGCAGTTAACTCAAATCAAATCAAATAGTCTGGGTAGCCATATGATTAGATGTTCAGGAGTCTTATGGCTTGGGGGTAGAAGCTGTTTAGAAGCCTCTTGGACCTAGACTTGGCGCTCCGGTACCGCTTGCCTTGCGGTAGCAGAGAGAACAGTCTATGACTAGGGTGGCAGGAGTCTTTGACAATTTTTAGGACCTTCCTCTGACACCGCCTGGTATAGAGGTCCTGGATGGTAGGAAGCTTGGCCCCAGTGATGTACTGGGCCGTACGCACTACCCTCTGTAGTGCCTTGCGGTCAGAGACCGAGCAGTTGCCACACCAGGCAGTGATGCAACCAGTCAGGGTGCTCTCGATGGTGCAGCTGTAGAACCTTTTGAGGATCTGAGGACCCATGCCAAATCTTTTCAGTCTCCTTAGGGGGAATAGGTTTTGTCGTGCCCTCTTCACGACTGTCTTGGTGTGCTTGGACCATGATAGTTTGTTGGTGATGTGGACACCAAGGAACTTGAAACTCTCAACCTGCTCCACTACAGCCCCGTCGATGAGAATTGGGGCGTGCTCGGTCCTCTTCTTTTTCCTGTAGTTCACAATCACCTCCTTTGTCTTGATCACGTTGAGGGACAGGTTGTTCTCCTGGCACCACACGGCCAGGTCTCTGACCTCCTCCATATAGGCTGTCTCGTCGTTGTCGGTGATCAGGCCTACCACTGTTGTGTCATCGGCAAACTTAATGATGGTGTTGGAGTCGTGCCTGGCCATGCAGTCATGAGTGAATAGGGAGTACAGAAGGGGACTGAGCACGCACCCCTGAGGGGCCACCGTGTTGAGGATCAGCGTGGCGGATGTGTTGTTACCTACCCTTAACACCTGGGGGCGGCCCGTCAGGAAGTCCAGGATCCAGTTGCAGAGGGAGGTGTTTAGTCCCAGGGTCCTTAGCTTAGTGATGAGCTTTGAGGGTACTATGGTGTTGAACGCTGAGCTGTAGTCAATTAATAGCATTCTCACATAGATGTTCCTTTTGTCCAGGTGTGAAAGGGCAGTGTGGAGCGCAATAGAGATTGCATCATCTGTGGATCTGTTGGGGCGGTATGCAAATTGGAGTGGGTCTAGGGTTTCGGGGATAATGGTGTTGATGTGAGCCATGACCAGCCTTTCAAAGCACTTCATGTCTACAGACGTGAGTGCTACGGGTCGGTAGTCATGTAGGCAGGTTACTTTAGAGTTCTTGGGCACAGGGACTATGGTGGTCTGCTTGAAACATGTTGGTATTACAGGCAGGGAGAGGTTGAAAATGTCAGTGAAGACACTTGCCAGTTTGTCAGCGCATGCTCGGAGTACACGTCCTGGTAATCCGTCTGTCCCTGCAGCCTTGTGAATGTTGACCTGTTTAAAGGTCTTACTCACATTGACTATGGAGAGCGTGATCACACAGTCGTCTCATGCGTGTTTCAGTGTTACTTGCCTCAAAGCGAGCATAGAAGTAATTTAGCTCATCTGGTAGGCTCGTGTCACTGGGCAGCTCGCGGCTGTGCTTCCCTTTGTAGTCTGTAATAGTTTGCAACCCCTGCCACATCCGACGAGCGTCGGAGCCAGTGTAGTACGATTCTATCTTAGTCCTGTATTGACGCTTTACTTGTTTGATGGTTCGTCGGGGGGCGTAGCGGGATTTCTTATAAGCTTCCGGGTTAGAGTCCTGCTCCTTGAAAGCGGCAGCTCTACCCTTTAGCTCAGTGCGGATGTTGTCTGTAATCCATGGCTTCTGGTTGGGGTATGTACGTACAGTCACTGTGGGGACGACGTCATCGATGCACTTATTGATGAAGCCAGTGACTGATGTGGTGTACTCATCAATGCCATCGGAAGAATCCCGGAACATATTCCAGTCTGTGCTAGCAAAACAGTCCTGTAGCTTAGCATCTGCTTCATCTGACCACTTTTCTATTGACCGAGTCACTGGTGCTTCCTGCTTTAGTTTTTGCTTGTAAGCAGGAATCAGGAGGATAGAATTGTGGTCAGATTTTCCAAATGGAGGGCGACGGAGAGCTTTGTACGTGTCTCTGTGTATGGAGTAAAAGTGGTCTAGAGTTTTTTTCCCCCTCTGGTTGCAAATTTAACATGCTGGTAGAAATGAGGTAAAACGGATTTAAGTTTCCCTGCATTAAAGTGGTGGTAAATAGACAGCTACAAAGAATATAGATGAAAACTCTCTTGGTAGATAGTGTGGTCTACAGCTTATCATAACATACTCTCGCTCAGGCGAGCAAAACCTCGAGACTTCTTTAGATATCGTGCACCAGTTGTTGTTTACAAATATACATAGACCGCCACCCCTTGTCTTAACAGAGGCTGCTGCTCTATCCTGCCGATACAGTGTATAACCCACCACCTGTATGTTATTAATGTCTTCGTTCAGCCACGACTTGGTGAAACATAAGATATTACAGTCTTTAATGGATATTCGTGCCTGTAGTTCGTCCACTTTATTATCAAGCGATTGTAAATTGGCCAATAGTATCGATGGCAAAGGCAGATTAGCCAATCGTCGCCGACTCCTTACCAAGCACCCCGATCTCCTTCCTCGATATCTCATTTTCTTTCTACTGCAAATGACGGGGATGAGGGCCCTGTCGGGTTTCTGGAGGAAATCCATCTCGTCCGACTCATTAAAGAAAAATTATTAGTCCAGTTCAAGGTGAGTAATCGCAGTTCTGATGTCCAGAAGCTATTTTCGGTCATAAGAGACGGTAGCAGCAACATTATGTACAAAATAAGTTACAAACAATGCGAAAAAACACAAAATAGCACAGTTGGTTAAGAGTCCATAAAACAGCAGCCATCCCCTCCGGCTCCATTTTCATCTTCAGGTAGAGTGAACTTTTTTTCCTTGTCTTGAGCAAACATGAATGGTTAGGTATTAGAGAGGTGCAGAGTTACACTGTCTGTACATTTTGAATAGCTGTTAGGGTTGGGATTAATGATCTTCAGGGCTATGTAACAATTTACAGTGGGCTGTTTTTCCAGGTTGTTAACAGCGATGTCAAAACAATTTTGTGGGTATAGTGTGACAAGATATTTATGAGGTCTTGACCAAATCGCAGATTCGGGGCATTCTGATTGGATACCTGAAAAAGAACCTGAACGTTGACAACAGGTGTGGAACGTTGCTCTTTGCTGCCACTTTCCCAAATCAAAATATATTATTTTAATAATACTTTTTGTTTATTGTATTTATTTATTTAAAATTTGAACTCTACCCCAGTGTGGCGATACAATGCATTATCACCTTGTGTAGCAACTTTTCAATGTCACCAAACCAGGATGTGTGCTTAAGCCGACATACAGTGGGGAGAACAAGTATTTGAAACACTGCCGATTTTGCAGGTTTTCCTACTTACAAAGCATGTAGAGGTCTGTAATTTTTATCATAGGTACACTTCAACTGTGAGAGACGGAATCTAAAACAAAAATCCAGAAAATCACATTGTATGAATTTTAAGTAATGAATTTGCATTTTATTGCATGACATAAGTATTTGATCACCTACCAACCAGTAAGAATTCCGGCTCTCACAGACCTGTTAGTTTTTCTTTAAGAAGCCCCCCTGTTCTCCACTCATTACCTGTATTAACTGCACCTGTTTGAACTCGTTACCTGTATAAAAGACACCTGTCCACACACTCAATCAAACAGACTCCAACCTCTCCACAATGGCCAAGACCAGAGAGCTGTGTAAGGACATCAGGGATAAAATTGTAGACCTGCACAAGGCTGGGATGGGCTACAGGACAATAGGCAAGCAGCTTGGTGAGAAGGCAACAACTGTTGGCGCAATTATTAGAAAATGGAAGAAGTTCAAGATGACGGTCAATCACCCTTGGTCTGGGGCTCCATGCAAGATCTCACCTTGTGGGGCATCAATGATCATGAGGAAGGTGAGGGATCAGCCCAGAACTACACAGCAGGACCTGGTCAATGATCTGAAGAGAGCTGGGACCACACTACGCCGTCATGGATTAAAATCCTGCAGCACACGCAAGGTCCCCCTGCTCAAGCCAGCGCATGTCCAAGCCCGTCTGAAGTTTGCCAATGACCATCTTGATGATCCAGAGGAGGAATGGGAGAAGGTCATGTGGTCTGATGAGACAAAAATATAGCTTTTTGGTCTAAACTCCACTCGCCGTGTTTGGAGGAAGAAGAAGGATGAGTACAACCCCAAGAACACCATCCCAACCGTGAAGCATGGAGTTGGAAACATCATTCTTTGGGGATGCTTTTCTGCAAAGGGGACAGGACGACTGCACCGTATTGAGGGGAGGATGGATGGGGCCATGTATCGCGAGATCTTGGCCAACAACCTCCTTCCCTCAGTAAGAGCATTGAAGATGGGTCGTGGCTGGGTCTTCCAGCATGACAACGACCCGAAATACACAGCCAGGGCAACTAAGGAGTGGCTCCATAAGAAGCATCTCAAGGTCCTGGAGTGGCCTAGCCTGTCTCCAGACCTGAACCCAATAGAAAATCTTTAGCTGAAAGTCCGTATTGCCCAGCGACAGCCCCGAAACCTGAAGGATCTGGAGAAGGTTTTGTATGGAGGAGTGGGCCAAAATCCCTGCTGCAGTGTGTGCAAACCTGGTCAAGACCTACAGGAAACGTATGATCTCTGTAATTGCAAACAAAGGTTTCTGTACCAAATATTAAGTTCTGCTTTTCTGATGTATCAAATACTTATGTCATGCAATAAAATGCAAATTAATTACTTAAAAATCATAACCCTAACCCCCCCACCCCTTCCTACACAATGGAGGAGGCGCGGGGACCTGCCCTAATCATCTTCCTTCTTACGAAATCATGTCATTAGTACTTGTAACATATTTTCATAGACCTTTCTAGAATACTTCTACTTAAGCTATCTAATTCAACCTTTCACATTTCTCAATCCACATAGTAATCTAGGTCCATAGCCCCAATGCGAAAGCTTTACCCACTGTCCCTACCTGGGTTCGAACCAGGGACCCTCTACATACATTGCCAGTCACTCCACAAAATCTGCGATCCTTTCAAAGCAACTACTTCCAGTTCATAGAGCAAGTGACGTCACCAAATGAAAACCACCCTAGCTCTCACCTCATTCGGCAACACAAAAACTCTCTCTCCCTGCACCTATTCCTGTTGAATAAGTGAGTCTTTCTATTTAACCCAAACCACGCTACAAATCTTCCATTCAACATCACCAAACCAAATACCAAAAACCAAATTTTCTTTGGGACTTATTATTAGGTGTGACTTTTGAGCAAATGTTATGATCTGCTTTTGTAATCAACCATTTAAATTATTCAACCAGTAACCCCGAGTTTTTTAAGACCCCAGTTTCATGAAACGGATGGGACAACCATTTTTTTCTCACGCGACCTATTTTAGTCCCTTCCTTGAAACAATTATCACGTATTTCGATGGATCATTAGGTCTCACACGTATACAACCTTATACGATTTTTTGCTAACACTATCCGTAACCCAGAGGTCGTAACTGCTCTAGTTTCATGAAATAGACAGAGTTAGAGCAAATCCCCAGTTGTTTATGACTCTTGACTTGTTTAATGTATCTATCTCACATGATGATAATTATCTCCCTTTCTGTTTATATTGTAAAGACTGTATCTCGTACAATCTCAATATTAACTAGTTTATTTTGGTATAGGCCTATTACCTAGAGTCATTTTCGGACCCCCCTTCCTTCCTTTATACCACTCTCGCTTATGAGATTTTGGTAACTATTCTCTGCCCTTCACAATAATTACTATTCTTATACAAGTTCAAATCATTTCACCAAAACTATGAATAAAAATTACTGACCTTATCCTTGCAGTTGGGATTTAAATGCTTTTTCAGATCTCGTCAACGTCTTTATCGTTCATAAGGTTCATCACCGGCCTGTTTACAACCTTAACGTCAAAGGCCAGGTCTATTCTATACGGATGCTATCATCCGCCCGTGCACGGTTTTCGGTGTCCTCAGAACGACAAAGACGTATTTTTGAGATCCGTCTCGAAGGACCATTTGTCACGAGAATTTCTATCTCTAATTAATCAAACTTAATGCTCTGAATAATTCCCAGAGGGTGTAAGGCTCTGGTTTAATCATGAATTAAACAAAGGTCCACAACCAGCAAGAATGATCTGTATGTTTAATCATGGAGAGCTCTGACGCCAAAAAACACATATACAGCTTTTATACCACTTCACACAAAGGCACTTTGCTCCCCCCACCTTTAGGAGGCCTTTAACCAGTTTCTCAATCCCATTCATCCTGGAATGTTTGTCTCAGCAGTTTCTAACTCACCCCCTCTGTTAGTGGGTTTATAATGATAACCCTAACACAGTTCACACAGTCATCATCAGTATTGGGGTTAACAATTTTAGTCATAATCATAATTCCTCTATCAATAGCGTTGAAAACTTGCTTAAACTATGATGCATTGTATTGAATACCTGTTTCAAATGTTAATTTGTATACGTCCCTAATCCACTGTCATTGAATAGTTAGTATCCTTTCAAAACAGCATCAATTAATGATTGTGCTACTGTGCCTACCTTCTTTTAATCACTGATCTGATTCTGACATGGTTAGATTGCAATATCAATGAAGTGGGAACCTGGAA
The DNA here is from genome assembly GCF_964263955.1 of Coregonus lavaretus. Taxonomy (NCBI): domain Eukaryota; kingdom Metazoa; phylum Chordata; class Actinopteri; order Salmoniformes; family Salmonidae; genus Coregonus; species Coregonus lavaretus. The sequence goes on along the minus strand of NC_139993.1, from coordinate 31,714,582 downwards.
ACCCCCCCAAAATCACCTTTATAATAAAGCATTGCATGCATCTATTATTAGCGGGTCTGGGAAAGAATGGCCTTTTTATAAAATTATTTCATGCAATTGTACGTAGTTTTACATGACTGGAGACATTAGACAGATCTTTTTTAATACCACACAAATGACCAAAATGACATTTTACTCTGACACTAACAAACAATAGTGGTTTAAGATCAAGTATATTGCTACAGAAACAGTTATGGCATTTTTAAACATTGTTTCTATGTTTATAAGGCTAATAAGAAAAGATGTCAAATGACTTGAAAAACGGGAAAGGTGTAACAATTTATGGGTATTTGCATCAGTAAGTGACTGAAATGCATCATCATTTCATAATTGGAAAGTTCTGGAAAACACCAGGGAAGCTCATCAAGTAGCCTGAAAAGTGTGTGTGTGTGTGAGAGAGTGTGAGTGTGTGATTAAAAATAAATAAATCACACATGCAATTTGCAACAACATTGTTACACAAATGGATATACAATTATATTCTATAAACATGCAGTCAGCATTAGATTCACAGAAAGACACACAGGTATTCATCCTCTGATTATTAATTTAAAAAGAGAACATTTTCAAGAAAACATTTACAAAGAACAAACAGAGACTGCCTAAAGACAAAGAATGCCCTGTCTAACATATTGCTATTTTGCAGTCAACCACAACAGTTTGCTATCTGATCTTCAGATTTGTTCTGAGCTTAGTGGGTGGTGAGGTCTTCCAGAGGCACTGTGGTTTACACTAGGCAAAGTGTTCAGATAAAAGGTCAAAAACAAAAAAGCAGACGGCAGTGGAAAGAAAGAGTGAAACAAAATGGACATCAATTGCCCATTAAAGTATAATAAATAAAAGGGATGCATCGTGACAGGTATACACGTCTACCCCTTTTTTGGGGAAAATTATAAATCAATAATGTGTTGTCAATCATTTACATTAATAACAATGCCAGCTGTCAAATTTCACAGTAACCTGGCATATGTCAATAGATCCGGCATTGTCCAAACAGCTGCAGGAATACAGCAGGAATAAAACCTGCTTTGAGAGATCACACCTCAGTATTAGCTTATCAAAAAAGACTGGAAAAATAAACCTGAGCAGGCAACTGATTTCAAGGGTTATAGTGAACCTTGCAAATTCCCACATTTCAAGTTAGGTTCATGGATTCCATGCCACATAATATATATCTGATGGGGCAGAAATCTGTGTACTAAAATGATTTCCCTGTAATAACAAGGGTTGTAAGCATCCACTTTCTGGGAGGGGACTTGCAGTCCAGCAGTTCTGACACCAAAATGGGACTCTGGCCTAAGACCAGCCTTTTCCAAACACATTCCCATGTAGACATCGTCAATTGGCAAAATGGGAATGGTATGGGACATTTTGTAAATGACTATAGCTGTGTATCCAGAGAGCAGGAAGCCCCCTCCACCACAGTAAGGGGGATATGAGTCTGACTCTTGAACCTGGACTGGGACATAGTATTTGCTCCCTGTCTCTCTAATGGGTCCTACATAGCGGATTAGATGACCTGCAAAAAGGTGCTTGTCACCATCTTTGTTTTTCTGGCTGTGAAGGTAGTCCACCATGTTATCTGTGTTGGCAAAGATATCATCGTCACCGTTGAAGATAAATCTGGCCTGGCGGCAGTTCTTATCCATCCACTCTAAGAACAAGATTTGCTTCAGGGTGAGGTTGAAGAAGGAGTCGTTGAAGTCCCACTGCAAGATATCATTATGCTCACGGTTCTCCAGTCGTAGAAGCTTGTTTAGTTTGCGCTTCTCAAAGCTTGTGCCTGTTGTTCCAGAGAGAAATATCCTGCGGATCCACATTCCATTTTGCAGTCTCTCCTTGGCCCAGGTTTTCCGTAGTACCTCACGGCGGTCGTAATTCACAGGTGAGCTTTTTATGACAAGCAGAAGGAAGACATCAGCAGACTTGTGAGGGCCTCCACATTTATCAGGTACATCCAGCAGCATCGGGAAGTGGCGGCAGTGACGATAGAAGAGGAAGTCTTGGATGTGACCAGGCAGAGAGGAAAACCCTGACACATTGGCCGCAGACTCATTCCGTTCACAATGGCCCCAGGTGAAAACACCTGCGCTCTCACTGGTTGGTTTCTGAGGTCTGTTTTGATAGGTTGATTCCATTCTGTTTATGTGGACATGGTTAGAGGGATCATCAGGAGGAATGTCCTCTTTACTAAAAATTATGACCAAGCACAGAATGCCTATCACAAGTAAAGCTGTTGCCTCACGCAAACAAGAAGACCTTCCCATCTTTGTTGCTCTGTAATGAGAAAAAACAATACTTTATTTTAAAATGAGCCATAAATACATGTGTATGACACACTGATGTGTTTACTGTCCCCGTACAAAGAACAACTATTTTAGATGACACAGTATTAACCTCTGCTCAGCTGATTGGTTGACATACTGTAAATTGAGACATTTTGTGACTGAACTTAACAAAAATAAGAAATTATATTACCAAACCAAGATAAATAACATAACACACATTGGAAAAATACTTTGGAGTACCATAAATTATGTCAAACCCAATTAATGTCCATCGTTCATTGAAATGTATGGGTAATTTATAACAAAACCTTTCGATATTGCTAATCATTTCAATGACTATTTCACTAGTAAAGTGGAAAAATTCAGTTGCAGTTGCATTCCCAAAATATGTCTGCAGAAAAATTGTTGAACAACGTGCTTCCTACAGTATGACAAGCATAAGATGACTGAGACAGTCATTACTGAGGAAAATAGTATTCAATTTGAAATAAAGAAATTTGCTTGGGTCATTCATATTTGTCCATAAAAACACAAGATCTTCATTAATTCAGTATTGTGCTATCATAATGACATTTTGAAATTACCATTGAAAATGTAAACCATAAAAACAATACAATCTATCTCTATGATGTAGAAGAGTACCATTGATTCAAATCATTTCAACCTTTGGACAATTACGTACTTCGGGGGTTAGGCAGGGGTGTGACAATAATGAAATTCCAACTAAAATGAGATCAAGTGTAAAATCAGTATTAGGTAGTAGTTTTCTCAATTGCATCAATGGACTGCAGTAATGGAAATGCAAGGCAATAGGGTGGAAACTCATCAAACTGTGTCATGTCTGGTGAAAATAAGTGGAACAAGCCAACAGTTCTGGACATTCATCAAGACATGCTTTGCACAAAGTGAATGAGCAATTTCTCAAACAACTGGAAAAACCATCAAGGAAAATAGATAACCTTTTTTACTTAACAATGCCAATGCCATAGAGCAATTTCAGAAAGGTGCTTATAGTTGGGTTTTTATTTGCGTAACAAGGTTTCCCGTTTGAGGCTAGAAAGAAGCTTGTTCAAGACACTTTTCTTTCTGTAATTGATTATGGTGACTTATTGTATATGCATGCAGCCTCTTCTGTGTTAAAGAGACTGTTTATCATGTATATTTGCGTTTTGTTATAAATGCTCACCTACCATTGCACCTTGCATCAAATGGTGGTTCATCTCATAGAGATCAATAGAGGACTCATCTTTATATCTGTGCTATTATAGCGTCTGTGACAGCATGGGTAGTGCCATTGAGGCTACAACCAATAGGAATCCCCACCCAGTTGACTATGTTGACTACTTTAAAATAGCGGAAGCATGGTGTGAAGCCCTCAATGGTGCTGCCCATGCTAAAATAGCCTTTTGGCCACTAGAGGCCTCTATCATTCTCTGTGGTTCATCTACAAAGCCCTTCTGGGTAAACTAAACTCCCCCTCTACCTTGGTAGCCTGCTCTCCTTAACAACTAGTAATTACTAGACACGGTCTACTAGGTGGTTGCTACTAAAAGTCCCCAGGGCTGTTACAGAGTGAGGAAAGACTGCCTTTTCCTATTGTGCACCGGAAGCATGGAACAGTCTGCAAAATACGCTTCACCTAGATGTACTTGTGCCCCTTAGGCCTAGATTCAGTCAGATCAAGTGTTAACCGGCAATAGCCGACAGCTACATAGCTGACATTTTGGCGGTGTCGGAAGTTTGTGTAACCTAACTGCGTTGGAGCTGTCAAATCGGTGAGCGGCTGCTCTTGATCATTGTCACAGAAAGCCACACCCGTCCCATTCACGAGAACGTGTAGGCTATAAATAATGACGCTCAAATTGAAAATAATTTAACGAAATAATTAGGATTTCTGTCAGCCTAATCGAGGTGTAGATTACATTACATCTCACATTCAAGTGTTGAAACTTGTAAACAAGGTTGAATGGGATTTCTCTTAATTTGACTCCATGCAGCCAAAGGCAATGTCCGCTTTAGGTATAGACCTAATGCCAGGAGCCGCTTGTGGATTTGACAGCTCTAACACAGTTCCACCTTCGTTACTGTCAAAACAACCGAGATTCCCTAAAAACACGCCACTTCGATACAGCTACGACTTTTTCGGTACAGCTACGACTTTTTCGGAGCAGGTTAGCAGAACTTATGCAGCAGGTTAGGATAATTAACGTAGCAGGTTAGGAGAATTAGCTAAAGGTTAGGAAAAGTGTTATAGGGTTAGGGTTAGCAAAAATGCATTCCTAACCTGCTATGAAAAGTCACTTGTATGTTCATTGACTGCTGCTGCTTTCTTGGCCAGGTCTCCCTTGCAAAATAGACCCTGTGTCTCAATGGGTTTCTTCCTGGTTACATACAGATTAAATACAAATACAAATTATAGTGTCACCAGGAAATTTACCAAATGCACTACATTTGGGGTGCGGGTACAGAAAATACTGGATGTTGACTAGTCTTCCTAGGAAGACGGGTTGCCTCCCACATTAACAATATTCTGACATGCACAGTGCTGCATAAATGCATAGGCCTACATAGTGCTGTTTCCCATAAGGTCTGGGATTTCCAAGACTAGATGTTGACAAACAGGGGTGGACTGGCCATCTGGCTTTTCGGGCAAATGTCATATGGGCTGGTCCATTTTTATCTTAGTGGGCCTGTCTAAAATTTTAATTATCTGGTTAGTAATGGGGGCCTCAAGGAATAAAATGGGCCAGTGTGGGGGCCTTGAGGGAAAAAAGTGTCTGTTGAGGGGGCTTCAAGGAAAGAAATGGGCCGGTATGTTAGAAATGCCAGAGCAGATTTCTATTCCCACTCTGCCCCTGTTGACAGACAAACTATGTCCACACACCCACTGTTCAAGTGCTTGTAGAATTACAATGATGAGATATACATATTAAGCTACTAACCAATTTGAGTGTGACAGTGTTCCAGTGTTGGTGAATTTCTTTCATTTATTGACAATAAGAGGAAAGGCGTGTCCCCCAGTCAGTCGTGTGCAAACTGAAAGTATGCCCGTTATAAAACCAGCACCACAGACTGTGGTAATTGGCTATTTTAATAAATGTTATCCAACAGTGAATTTATAGGCTAACAATTTATTATAATAACCACATTTACCTCTGTCACAGTAATTAAACAAATATCCTCTATACTAGCAGGTATTGCGCTGTTAGGCATGCATATAGTTCCTTAACTTCTCTCTGGGTAGCTTAGCCTATCGATCTGCACGACTTTATTCTAATTGTATTGGATCATCCAAAAGCAGTTTATTTGTTTGTTCGCATGAATAATATTGAACTGGCACAAATAATTACTTTTTAGTGATTATATTCATATAGGATATGCCTACAAACAAACCAATATAGTAACCTACATGTATTTGTAGTATGGTGAATTTATACAACTAATTCATTGCCATAGAAAAGCATATCTCCATATTTACAATGCACGGCACGGTGTCTCTTACCTTTCCCCCCCTCCGTCCTATTGACAGAACGTCTTGGAGTTGCCTTGGCTCCCTCTGTAAATTATAAATACACTTCGTCCTTAGCGCTGGGCGTTACCCACCAGGGCCATGTTCAGAATCTGATTCTGACATGGTTAGATTGCAATATCAATGAAGTGGGAACCGGGAAACCCCCCCAAAATCACCTTTATAATAAAGCATTGCATGCATCTATTATTAGTGGGTCTGGGAAAGAATGGCCTTTTTTTCAAATTATTTCATGCAATTGTACGTAGTTTTACATGACTGGAGACATTAGACAGATCTTTTTTAATACCACACAAATGACCGAAAGGACATTTTACTCTGACACTAACAAACAATAGTGGTTTAAGATCAAGTATATTGCTACAGAAACAGTTATGGCATTTTTAAACATTGTTTCTATGTTTATAAGGCTAATAAGAAAATATGTCAAATGACTTGAAAAACGGGAAAGGTGTAACAATTTATAGGGTATTTGCATCAGTAAGTGACTGAAATGCATCATCATTTCATAATTGGAACGTTCTGGAAAACACCAGGGAAGCTCATCAGGTAGCCTGAAAAGTGTGTGTGTGTGTGTGTGTGAGAGTGTGAGTGTGTGATTAAAAATAAATAAATCACACATGCAATTTGCAACAACATTGTTACACAAATGGATATAAAATGATATTCTATAAACATGCAGTCAGCATTAGATTCCCAGAAAGACACACAGGTATTCATCCTCTGATTATTCATTTAAAAAGAGAACATTTTCAAGAAAACATTTACAAAGAACAAACAGAGACTGCCTAAAGACAAAGAATGCCCTGTCTAACATATTGCTATTTTGCAGTCAACCACAACAGTTTGCTATCTGATCTTCAGATTTGTTCTGAGCTTAGTGGGTGGTGAGGTCTTCCAGAGGCACTGTGGTTTACACTAGGCAAAGTGTTCAGATAAAAGGTCAAAAACAAAAAAGCAGACGGCAGTGGAAAGAAAGAGTGAAACAAAATGGACATCAATTGCCCTTTAAAGTATAATAAATAAAAGGGATGCATCGTGACAGGTATACACGTCTACCCCTTTTTTGGGGAAAATTATAAATCAATAATGTGTTGTCAATCATTTACATTAATAACAATGCCAGCTGTCAAATTTCACAGTAACCTGGCATATGTCAATAGATCCGGCATTGTCCAAACAGCTGCAGGAATACAGCAGGAATAAAACCTGCTTTGAGAGATCACACCTCAGTATTAGCTTATCAAAAAAGACTGGAAAAATAAACCTGAGCAGGCAACTGATTTCAAGGGTTATAGTGAACCTTGCAAATTCCCACATTTCAAGTTAGGTTCATGGATTCCATGCCACATAATATATATCTGATGGGGCAGAAATCTGTGTACTAAAATGATTTCCCTGTAATAACAAGGGTTGTAAGCGTCCACTTTCTGGGAGGGGACATGCAGTCCAGCAGTTCTGACACCAAAATGGGACTCTGGCCTAAGACCAGCCTTTTCCAAACACATTCCCATGTAGACATCGTCAATTGGCAAAATGGGAATGGTATGGGACATTTTGTAAATGACTATAGCTGTGTATCCAGAGAGCAGGAAGCCCCCTCCACCACAGTAAGGGGGATATGAGTCTGACTCTTGAACCTGGACTGGGACATAGTATTTGCTCCCTGTCTCTCTAATGGGTCCTACATAGCGGATTAGATGACCTGCAAAAAGGTGCTTGTCACCATCTTTGTTTTTCTGGCTGTGAAGGTAGTCCACCATGTTATCTGTGTTGGCAAAGATATCATCGTCACCGTTTAAGATAAATCTGGCCTGGCGGCAGTTCTTATCCATCCACTCTAAGAACAAGATTTGCTTCAGGGTGAGGTTGAAGAAGGAGTCGTTGAAGTCCCACTGCAAGATATCATTATGCTCACGGTTCTCCAGTCGTAGAAGCTTGTTTAGTTTGCGCTTCTCAAAGCTTGTGCCTGTTGTTCCAGAGAGAAATATCCTGCGGATCCACATTCCATTTTGCAGTCTCTCCTTGGCCCAGGTTTTCCGTAGTACCTCACGGCGGTCATAATTCACAGGTGAGCTTTTTATGACAAGCAGAAGGAAGACATCAGCAGACTTGTGAGGGCCTCCACATTTATCAGGTACATCCAGCAGCATCGGGAAGTGGCGGCAGTGACGATAGAAGAGGAAGTCTTGGATGTGACCAGGCAGAGAGGAAAACCCTGACACATTGGCCGCAGACTCATTCCGTTCACAATGGCCCCAGGTGAAAACACCTGCGCTCTCACTGGTTGGTTTCTGAGGTCTGTTTTGATAGGTTGATTCCATTCTGTTTATGTGGACATGGTCAGAGGGTTCATCAGGAGGAATGTCCTTTTTACTAAAAATTATGACCAAGCACAGAATGCCTATCACAAGTAAAGCTGTTGCCTCACGCAAACAAGAAGACCTTCCCATCTTTGTTGCTCTGTAATGAGAAAAAACAATACTTTATTTTATGTAATACCTTGCTAAAACCAAGTATAGAGTTTATTTGTTATAATTCATTGGTATTAGATTTAAAAGGTGATCAAATAGCTCCTGATTTGTAATGTCATTAATGGTTTTCTTTTGAAGCAATGTTTTTTTTTAAATGTACAAGTGAATAGGTTGGTTTACTTTTAAGTTTAAGTTTCCCACGTATCTCGTTAAAGTTTTGACCAATGAGGTAACTTGTTAAGTTGTGGCCAATGGGAGAGTGGACTGGTTGCTGGGAAAGAAAAGAGAGGGAAAGGTTGAAAGAAGGGAGAGGAGAGACGTTAGTGGGGTTGGTGAAGGAAAAACGACCAAAGGAAACGATAAAGAGAGAACAAAACCATACCTACAGAGTTTTTTTAAGGGAAATCCTGATTTTATTTATATAAGAGAGTGTTTATTATTTCGTTAAGAAAGACCAAGTGGAGACTGAAGCTGCCGTCGCATTGTGGAGACATTCGACATCCTAGAGCAGGGGTGTCAAACTCATTTTAGCTCAGGGGCCACATGGAGGAAAATGTATTCCCAAGTGGGCCGGACCGGTAAAATCATGGTATATATAACTTTAAAACAACAAACTTCAGATTGTTTTCTTTGTTTTAATACTATCAACATAAAGCATAAAGCTGGAGCCTGAGGACAGTGTGTCCAAAATAGTACAAGCACAACATCACTATTAATCATAAAACACCTCAAGTTTATTTGAAAATTCTAAAGAAAAAGAACACACAAACACACAATGCCTCAGTGATTCACAGAACTGTTTCACAGATCACAGAACTATATCAGGGTGTCATTTCTCAGGCAGAAATGTAGATACAAATAATGAAATCCTGTTCCCCAAACAAGTGCAAGAACCACAGAGTCAAGAATAGGTTAAATATACAAATAAAATAAAATCAATTAAAAACAATAGCACATCAACATAAAAACATATAAACATAAAGCTGGAGCCTGAGGACAGTGTGTCCAAAAGCACAACATCACTATTAATCATAAAACACCTCAAGCTATTTGAAATTCTGAGGACAAACAACACACAAACACACAATGCCTCAGTGATTCACAGAAGTATATCACAGATCACAGAACTATATCAGGGTGTCTCATGCAGCACTTTAAGTGGGGTTGCATAGTTTATTTGACTCCTGATACCTGGCATCTTTTAGCTTTCACCAGCGCATCAATATCAGGCGTCACATCCTGAGTGGCAGCCAACTTCAGGATGTGATTCAAGTGCTTGTGCGTGAGCCTTGAGCGCAGCTTTGTTTTATTTATGCTCATTACAGAGAACTTGCTCACAAAGATATGTGGTTCCAAACATGCACAACAGTTTTGCAGCGAGGGCTGTCAAGTTGGGGTAACCTGGCAAGAGATTCTGATAAAATGTGTCCAAGCCAGCTGCGGCAAATTTGCCCTTCAAATCCGAGTCATACTGCAAGTATATTATTTCAAGTTGGATGCTGACGGGCAGATCAGAGGGATTCACGGTTAATGGCAAACAAAAAACGTTGAAGTCTTTCTCCAGTTCACCAAAAATCTGAAAGCGTCGCTCAAACTCCCTTAACAGTCCCGTTATTTTATCTTTGAACCGCTTCATGTCTGCCACATGTTGGGTCGCACACACATTTTTCAGACAGGGGAAGTGAGCTGCATCACCACCGGCGAGTTGCGTCTCCCACAATGACAGCTTCAACTTGAAAGAACGTATGCTGTCATAATACTGCGTGGCAACTTTGTTGCACCCTTGCAGCTGTTTGTTCAAGTTATTCAGGTGCTCTGTAACATCCACCATAAATGCAAGGTCCTGCATCCATTCTGCGGAATGAAATTCTAACACTGGTTTGCCCTTTTCTTCCATGAACTGTTCAATTTCTTCTCGTAAATCAAAAAAACGCCTCAGCACAGCACCTCGGCTTAACCATCTTACCTCAGTGTGGTATGGCAGGCCATAGATGTGGTCTTTCTCTCTGAGAAGGCTGTCAAACTGACGTTGATTCAGGCTTCTGGATCGGATGAAATTAACAGTTTGGATAATATAATAATAATAATAATAATAATAATATAATAATATAATATAATAATATAATAATAATATAATAAAAATAATAACCACCTTCATGACGTTATCCATCTTTAATGACTTGCAACACAAAGCCTCCTGGTGCAAAATACAGTGAAAAGTCCAAAAATCACGTCCTCCATTTGCAGATTGCACTTTCTCTCTGAACTTTGTCACAACGCCTGCTTTTTTCCCGATCATTGAGGGCGCACCATCTGTAGCCAGGCTGACAGCGCGGGACCAGTCCACTCCGACCCTGTCCAGCGCGCTGACGAGTGCAGTGAAAATATCAGCTGCTGTCGTTGTATCTGTCATCGGCACCAACTCCACGAACTCCTCGGTGACGGTCAATGTGTCATCAACTCTGCGGATGAAAATGGCCAGTTGTGCAACATCTGTAATGTCCGTGCTTTCATCAATTGCAACCGAAAACGCAATAAATTACTTTACTTTTTGCTTCAACTGGCTGTCCAAATCCACTGAAAGATCGGAAATCCTGTCTGCAACTGTGTTTCTTGTCAGGCTGATATTTGCAAAAGCCTGGTGCTTTTCAGGGCACACAATCTCCGCTGCCTTCATCATGCATGTTTTTACAAATTCACCCTCACTAAATGGTTTTGAAGCCACTGCGATTTCATTAGCAATGAGGTAGCTAGCTTTCACTGCAGCGTCACTGATGTCTCGGCTGTGAGTAAACACAGACTGCTGTTTCTTCAGACCCGCCAACAGTTCATTCACCTTCTCTCTTCTCCGCTGTCCTTGAAAGTTGTCATATTTGTCGGCATGAAGACTCACATAGTGGCGACGAAGGTTATATTCTTTCAGCACTGCAACATGCTGTGAACACACCAAACATACAGCTTTCCCATTCAATTCCGTGAATAAATAGAAGGATGACAATTTTTCTTGGAACACTCTGCACTCTGCGTCCACTTTTCTCTTTTTTGACAGAGACATATTGGGGCAATGAGGGTGCCAAAGCACATAATGTTAAAAGTAGAAGCCGTAATAAATATCGCGGGCAAAACAAAGTAGCTCATCCGGACTGGCTGCACTTGCTTGACCTATTTGCTCTGCCCCGGTATAAACAGTTTGCTTGCTTAACACAATTTCTATTGCGCCATCCAGTGGACACAATTGGAACAGCAGTTTATTTTATTGAAAAATTGCAGCTCATTTTTATCCTTTACAAAATCATCTCGCGGGCCGGATTAAACCCGTTTGCAGGCCTGATCCGGCCCGCGGGCCGGACCTTTGACACCCCTGTCCTAGAGGTTAGCCTAGCATCGTGCAAGACTTGGAGAGAATTGCTTGTGACGATCAACGAGTTCGGGTTTCCAACGGATGTCTGTTGCTGCTACGGAGTACTGGCTGCATTGATAGCTGTGTTCGCTGTGGATCTTGTGAGGACACCTGCACGGAACTACTATATTTTGCTGAGGCATTATCTACAAGTAGTGAGTAACTACAAATGTGGGGTGGACTTCGGGACTTTATGTATGTCGTCATTTTTTTTTTAGGAGCTCCAACGCGCGCCCAGGGTTTAAGCAAGCTTGCAAATAATTTGGACATGGGTTGTGGAAAAATCATTGGGGTTTATTATTTTTATTTCTTTTGATGTGATACATTGAACATGTGATTAATGTAGATATTGAACCTTATGTCTGTTGTATTGGTGGAGTCATTTACTGTTTCTGTTTCATTTAATGCATGGGAAAGCATATCCTTATAATAATAACCAAGTCTATAATCATTCTATCTGAAGTTAATACCCTATTTGTTATTCACCCTAGCAAGTTTACAATAGGGATTCTTATTGGAGAATGCTGTTCAGATATTCTAAATAAGGTAATATTGTGAGAGTCAAATTCGAGCCTGGTGAGAGGGTTACATTTAAAATGAGCCATAAATACATGTGTATGACACACTGATGTGTTTACTGTCCCCGTACAAAGAACAACTATTTTAGATGACCTCTGCTCAGCTGATTGGTTGACATACTGTAAATTGAGACATTTTGTGACTGAACTTAACAAAAATAAGAAATTATATTACCAAACCAAGATAAATAACATAACACACATTGGAAAAATACTTTGGAGTACCATAAATTATATCAAACCCAATTAATGTCCATCGTTCATTGAAATGTATGGGTAATTTATAACAAAACCTTTCGATATTGCTAATCATTTCAATGACTATTTCACTAGTAAAGTGGAATAACTCAGTTGCAGTTGCATTCCCAAAATATGTCTGCAGAAAAATTGTTGAACAACGTGCTTCCTACAGTATGACAAGCATAAGATGACTGAGACAGTCATTACTGAGGAAAATAGTATTCAATTTGAAATAAAGAAATTTGCTTGGGTCATTCATATTTGTCCATAAAAACACAAGATCTTCATTAATTCAGTATTGTGCTATCATAATGACATTTTGAAATTACCATTGAAAATGTAAACCATAAAAACAATACAATCTATCTCTATGATGTAGAAGAGTACCATTGATTCAAATCATTTCAACCTTTGGACAATTACGTACTTCGGGGGTTAGGCAGGGGTGTGACAATAATGAAATTCCAACTAAAATGAGATCAAGTGTAAAATCAGTATTAGGTAGTAGTTTTCTCAATTGCATCATAGGACTGCAGTAATGGAAATGCAAGGCAATAGGGTGGAAACTCATTAAACTGTGTCATGTCTGATGAAAATAAGTGGAACAAGCCAACAGTTCTCGACATTCATAAAGACATGCTTTGCACAAAGTGAATGAGTAATTTCTCAAACAACTGGAAAAACCATCAAGGAAAATAGATAACCTTTTTTACTTAACAATGCCAATGCCATAGAGCAATTTCAGAAAGGTGCTTATAGTTGGGTTTTTATTTGCGTAACAAGGTTTCCCGTTTGAGGCTAGAAAGAAGCTTGTTCAAGACACTTTTCTTTCTGTAATTGATTATGGTGACTTATTGTATATGCATGCAGCCTCTTCTGTGTTAAAGAGACTGTTTATCATGTATATTTGCGTTTTGTTATAAATGCTAACCTACCATTGCACCTTGCATCAAATGGTGGTTCATCTCATAGAGATCAATAGAGGACTCATCTTTATATCTGTGCTATTATAGCGTCTGTGACAGCATGGGTAGTGCCATTGAGGCTACAACCAATAGGAATCCCCACCCAGTTGACTATGTTGACTACTTTGAAATAGAGGAAGCATGGTGTGAAGCCCTCAATGGTGCTGCTGTCGTAGTAAATATATAATGTTATAGCTTGGTCTGACTAAAATCTTGTGCATGACCCATCTTGTGTTGGGCCTTTGTATTTAATACAATGCACAAGGACTTCTATCTTGTCGGCCTTATCAGCAGGTGGCTATGGACAACACCCACGCCATAGGTCTCTCAGTTCTCCCAACTCACGAGTTCTTGCGCTGAGGACACACACCCCCACACACACACACACATACACACACACACACACACACACACATCATCATTGTTAAACATACACACACATACACACACACACACACACACACACACACACACACACACACATACACACACGCACACACACACACACACACACACACACACACACACATCATCATTGTTAAGCACACACACACACAAAAAACCCCTTCTCTTAGGCTGAACATCTGAAGACAGAGAACCCGACTCAGAGCCAATGCAATGGAGGTGACCTCGACCAACTCATCAGGACCAATCAGAAGATCAGAACTACTAGAATCAACCTACTTTATTTTATTGTATAAAATGTCAGCACACAATGTTTAGGGGCTCGCTCTCAGATATCTCCCTACGAGATTGACGAACGGGTCCGTGCACGCTATTTACAGATATCTTTACCTCTGAATAAACTGCCTTATATTATACAATTATCCACCTTGTCCGAAAGTCTCTACTTGGTCTCCGTTCTCCAGTAAACTTGTGATCATCAACACTGCCCATGCTAAAATAGCCTTTTGGCCACTAGAGGCCTCTATCATTCTCTGTGGTTCATCTACAAAGCCCTTCTGGGTAAACTAAACTCCCCCTCTACCTTGGTAGCCTGCTCTCCTTCACAACTAGTAATTACTAGACACAGTCTACTAGGTGGTTGCTACTAAAAGTCCCCAGGGCTGTTACAGAGTGAGGAAAGACTGCCTTTTCCTATTGTGCACCGGAAGCATGGAACAGTCTGCAAAATACGCTTCACCTAGATGTACTTGTGCCCCTTAGACCTAGATTCAGTCAGATCAAGTGTTAACCGGCAATAGCCGACAGCTACATAGCTGACATTTTGGCGGTGTCGGAAGTTTGTGTAACCTAACTGCGTTGGAGCTGTCAAATCGGTGAGCGGCTGCTCTTGATCATTGTCACAGAAAGCCACACCCGTCCCATTCACGAGAACGTGTAGGCTATAAATAATGACGCTCAAATTGAAAATAATTTAACGAAATAATTAGGATTTCTGTCAGCCTAATCGAGGTGTAGATTACATTACATCTCACATTCAAGTGTTGAAACTTGTAAACAAGGTTGAATGGGATTTCTCTTAATTTGACTCCATGCAGCCAAAGGCAATGTCCGCTTTAGGTATAGACCTAATGCCAGGAGCCGCTTGTGGATTTGACAGCTCTAACACAGTTCCACCTTCGGCACTGTCAAAACAACCGAGATTCCCTAAAAACACGCCACTTCGATACAGCTACGACTTTTTCGGAGCAGGTTAGCAGAACTTATGCAGCAGGTTAGGATAATTAACGTAGCAGGTTATGAGAATTAGGTAAAGGTTAGGAAAAGTGTTATAGGGTTAGGGTTAGCAAAAATGCATCCATAACCTGCTATGAAAAGTCACTTGTATGTTTATTGACTGCTGCTGCTTTCTTGGCCAGGTCTCCCTTGCAAAATAAACCCTGTGTCTCAATGGGTTTCTTCCTGGTTACATAAAGATTAAATACAAATACAAATTATAGTGTCACCAGGAAATTTACCAAATGCACTACATTTGGGGTGCGGGTACAGAAAATACTGGATGTTGACTAGTCTTCCTAGGAAGACGGGTTGCCTCCCACATTAACAATATTCTGACATGCACAGTGCTGCATACATGCATAGGCCTACATAGTGCTGTTTCCCATAAGGTCTGGGATTTCCAAGACTAGATGTTGACAAACAGGGGTTGACTGGCCATCTGGCTTTTCGGGCAAATGTCATATGGGCTGGTCCATTTTTATCTTAGTGGGCCTGTCTAAAATTTTAATTATCTGGTTAGTAATGGGGGCCTCAAGGAATAAAATGGGCCAGTGTGGGGGCCTTGAGGGAAAAAATTGTCTGTTGAGGGGGCTTCAAGGAAAGAAATGGGCCGGTATGTTAGAAATGCCAGAGCAGATTTCTGGTCCCACTCTGCCCCTGTTGACAGACAAACTATGTCCACACACCCACTGTTCAAGTGCTTGTAGAATTACAATGATGAGATATACGTATTTAGCTACTAACCAATTTGAGTGTGACAGTGTTCCAGTGTTGGTGAATTTCTTTCATTTATTGACAATAAGAGGAAAGGCGTGTCCCCCAGTCAGTCGTGTGCAAACTGAAAGTATGCCCGTTATAAAACCAGCACCACAGAATTGGCTATTTTAATAAATGTTATCCAACAGTGAATTTATAGGCTAACAATTTATTATAATAACCACATTTACCTCTGTCACAGTAATTAAACAAATATCCTCTATACTAGCAGGTATTGCGCTGTTAGGCATGCATATAGTTCCTTAACTTCTCTCTGGGTAGCTTAGCCTATCGATCTGCACGACTTTATTCTAATTGTATTGGATCATCCAAAAGCAGTTTATTTGTTTGTTCGCATGAATAATATTGAACTGGCACAAATAATTACTTTTTAGTGATTATATTCATATAGGATATGCCTACAAACAAACCAATATAGTAACCTACATGTATTTGTAGTATGGTGAATTTATACAACTAATTCATTGCCATAGAAAAGCATATCTCCATATTTACAATGCACGGCACGGTGTCTCTTACCTTTCCCCCCCTCCGTCCTATTGACAGAACGTCTTGGAGTTGCCTTGGCTCCCTCTGTAAATTATAAATACACTTCGTCCTTAGCGCTGGGCGTTACCCACCAGGGCCATGTTCAGAATCTGATTCTGACATGGTTAGATTGCAATATCAATGAAGTGGGAACCGGGAAACCCCCCCAAAATCACCTTTATAATAAAGCATTGCATGCATCTATTATTAGTGGGTCTGGGAAAGAATGGCCTTTTTTTCAAATTATTTCATGCAATTGTACGTAGTTTTACATGACTGGAGACATTAGACAGATCTTTTTTAATACCACACAAATGACCGAAAGGACATTTTACTCTGACACTAACAAACAATAGTGGTTTAAGATCAAGTATATTGCTACAGAAACAGTTATGGCATTTTTAAACATTGTTTCTATGTTTATAAGGCTAATAAGAAAATATGTCAAATGACTTGAAAAACGGGAAAGGTGTAACAATTTATAGGGTATTTGCATCAGTAAGTGACTGAAATGCATCATCATTTCATAATTGGAACGTTCTGGAAAACACCAGGGAAGCTCATCAGGTAGCCTGAAAAGTGTGTGTGTGTGTGTGTGTGAGAGTGTGAGTGTGTGATTAAAAATAAATAAATCACACATGCAATTTGCAACAACATTGTTACACAAATGGATATAAAATGATATTCTATAAACATGCAGTCAGCATTAGATTCCCAGAAAGACACACAGGTATTCATCCTCTGATTATTCATTTAAAAAGAGAACATTTTCAAGAAAACATTTACAAAGAACAAACAGAGACTGCCTAAAGACAAAGAATGCCCTGTCTAACATATTGCTATTTTGCAGTCAACCACAACAGTTTGCTATCTGATCTTCAGATTTGTTCTGAGCTTAGTGGGTGGTGAGGTCTTCCAGAGGCACTGTGGTTTACACTAGGCAAAGTGTTCAGATAAAAGGTCAAAAACAAAAAAGCAGACGGCAGTGGAAAGAAAGAGTGAAACAAAATGGACATCAATTGCCCTTTAAAGTATAATAAATAAAAGGGATGCATCGTGACAGGTATACACGTCTACCCCTTTTTTGGGGAAAATTATAAATCAATAATGTGTTGTCAATCATTTACATTAATAACAATGCCAGCTGTCAAATTTCACAGTAACCTGGCATATGTCAATAGATCCGGCATTGTCCAAACAGCTGCAGGAATACAGCAGGAATAAAACCTGCTTTGAGAGATCACACCTCAGTATTAGCTTATCAAAAAAGACTGGAAAAATAAACCTGAGCAGGCAACTGATTTCAAGGGTTATAGTGAACCTTGCAAATTCCCACATTTCAAGTTAGGTTCATGGATTCCATGCCACATAATATATATCTGATGGGGCAGAAATCTGTGTACTAAAATGATTTCCCTGTAATAACAAGGGTTGTAAGCGTCCACTTTCTGGGAGGGGACATGCAGTCCAGCAGTTCTGACACCAAAATGGGACTCTGGCCTAAGACCAGCCTTTTCCAAACACATTCCCATGTAGACATCGTCAATTGGCAAAATGGGAATGGTATGGGACATTTTGTAAATGACTATAGCTGTGTATCCAGAGAGCAGGAAGCCCCCTCCACCACAGTAAGGGGGATATGAGTCTGACTCTTGAACCTGGACTGGGACATAGTATTTGCTCCCTGTCTCTCTAATGGGTCCTACATAGCGGATTAGATGACCTGCAAAAAGGTGCTTGTCACCATCTTTGTTTTTCTGGCTGTGAAGGTAGTCCACCATGTTATCTGTGTTGGCAAAGATATCATCGTCACCGTTTAAGATAAATCTGGCCTGGCGGCAGTTCTTATCCATCCACTCTAAGAACAAGATTTGCTTCAGGGTGAGGTTGAAGAAGGAGTCGTTGAAGTCCCACTGCAAGATATCATTATGCTCACGGTTCTCCAGTCGTAGAAGCTTGTTTAGTTTGCGCTTCTCAAAGCTTGTGCCTGTTGTTCCAGAGAGAAATATCCTGCGGATCCACATTCCATTTTGCAGTCTCTCCTTGGCCCAGGTTTTCCGTAGTACCTCACGGCGGTCGTAATTCACAGGTGAGCTTTTTATGACAAGCAGAAGGAAGACATCAGCAGACTTGTGAGGGCCTCCACATTTATCAGGTACATCCAGCAGCATCGGGAAGTGGCGGCAGTGACGATAGAAGAGGAAGTCTTGGATGTGACCAGGCAGAGAGGAAAACCCTGACACATTGGCCGCAGACTCATTCCGTTCACAATGGCCCCAGGTGAAAACACCTGCGCTCTCACTGGTTGGTTTCTGAGGTCTGTTTTGATAGGTTGATTCCATTCTGTTTATGTGGACATGGTTAGAGGGATCATCAGGAGGAATGTCCTCTTTACTAAAAATTATGACCAAGCACAGAATGCCTATCACAAGTAAAGCTGTTGCCTCACGCAAACAAGAAGACCTTCCCATCTTTGTTGCTCTGTAATGAGAAAAAACAATACTTTATTTTAAAATGAGCCATAAATACATGTGTATGACACACTGATGTGTTTACTGTCCCCGTACAAAGAACAACTATTTTAGATGACACAGTATTAACCTCTGCTCAGCTGATTGGTTGACATACTGTAAATTGAGACATTTTGTGACTGAACTTAACAAAAATAAGAAATTATATTACCAAACCAAGATAAATAACATAACATACATTGGAAAAATACTTTGGAGTACCATAAATTATGTCAAACCCAATTAATGTCCATCGTTCATTGAAATGTATGGGTAATTTATAACAAAACCTTTCGATATTGCTAATCATTTCAATGACTATTTCACTAGTAAAGTGGAAAAACTCAGTTGCAGTTGCATTCCCAAAATATGTCTGCAGAAAAATTGTTGAACAACGTGCTTCCTACAGTATGACAAGCATAAGATGACTGAGACAGTCATTACTGAGGAAAATAGTATTCAATTTGAAATAAAGAAATTTGCTTGGGTCATTCATATTTGTCCATAAAAACACAAGATCTTCATTAATTCAGTATTGTGCTATCATAATGACATTTTGAAATTACCATTGAAAATGTAAACCATAAAAACAATACAATCTATCTCTATGATGTAGAAGAGTATCATTGATTCAAATCATTTCAACCTTTGGACAATTACGTACTTCGGGGGTTAGGCAGGGGTGTGACAATAATGAAATTCCAACTAAAATTAGATCAAGTGTAAAATCAGTATTAGGTAGTAGTTTTCTCAATTGCATCATTGGACTGCAGTAATGGAAATGCAAGGCAATAGGGTGGAAACTCATCAAACTGTGTCATGTCTGGTGAAAATAAGTGGAACAAGCCAACAGTTCTGGACATTCATCAAGACATGCTTTGCACAAAGTGAATGAGCAATTTCTCAAACAACTGGAAAAACCATCAAGGAAAATAGATAACCTTTTTTACTTAACAATGCCAATGCCATAGAGCAATTTCAGAAAGGTGCTTATAGTTGGGTTTTTATTTGCGTAACAAGGTTTCCCGTTTGAGGCTAGAAAGAAGCTTGTTCAAGACACTTTTCTTTCTGTAATTGATTATGGTGACTTATTGTATATGCATGCAGCCTCTTCTGTGTTAAAGAGACTGTTTATCATGTATATTTGCGTTTTGTTATAAATGCTCACCTACCATTGCACCTTGCATCAAATGGTGGTTCATCTCATAGAGATCAATAGAGGACTCATCTTTATATCTGTGCTATTATAGCGTCTGTGACAGCATGGGTAGTGCCATTGAGGCTACAACCAATAGGAATCCCCACCCAGTTGACTATGTTGACTACTTTAAAATAGCGGAAGCATGGTGTGAAGCCCTCAATGGTGCTGCCCATGCTAAAATAGCCTTTTGGCCACTAGAGGCCTCTATCATTCTCTGTGGTTCATCTACAAAGCCCTTCTGGGTAAACTAAACTCCCCCTCTACCTTGGTAGCCTGCTCTCCTTCACAACTAGTAATTACTAGACACAGTCTACTAGGTGGTTGCTGTTACGGAGTCTAGTTGATAGGTAATCGACTAGTTGGACTGTTCCCCAGACTCCACGCGTAGGGATTTGTACAAGGCTGAACAAGGCTATTGAACTGAACATTGGTGTCTGTCTTTATTCCTTAATCCAACATATCATACAGAAACATGGTATCAGAAGTGGCTCGGAAAACACACGTTTGTTATTTTTGTAGCTAAGTACAGTATAGGCGCAGTTACGTTCCATATGCGAACACAAGCCGTTTCCTACTCACAACACTGATCAACTCGTGTTAGCTGGCTAGCTAGCATCACTACCTACCTCCATGACTGAAGACAAAGAAATCTCCTATTCCATTGCTATGGCAGCGAACATTCCGCCACCAAATCACATGGTTCTCACAGGGGACTGGAATACTAATTGGGACAACTTCAGGGATGAATTCGAGGACTATGCGCTGGCGACCGGTCTACGTGAGAAACCCAACGAGGTACAAGCGGCAACTCTGAGGAGTTTAATGGGCAGCGAATGCAGGCATATCTACCGGCACAATCTCACCCTCACGGCACGACAACAGTGTGATGCAAAGGCTATATTGGATGCATTGGAGAATTACTTCAAACCCGCCAGAAACGTAATTTACGAGCGGTTCGTTTTCGGAAGCTGCAAACAGGAAGAGGGTGAGTCAGTACACAACTTTGTAACCCGTTTGAGAGAGAAATCCGCCACTTGTGAATACGGGGGATTGAAAGATGAACTGATTCGTGACAAAATAGTACTGGGAATTGCAAATGAGAATACGCGCCGGCGTCTACTGAGAGAGAGAGGCTTAACATTAGTAACTGCCATCGAAATGTGCCGCACTGCTGAAGTCACTGACATGAGAATGAGAGCAATGGAAACTGAAACCCCACGCTCCGACGTTGATACTGTTCACGCTGTTGCTAGGCAGACATTCAGACAAAACCAATCGAGGCAGAGTAATTCACCACGAACGGTGAACACAGAGAGCCCCGTAGCATGTAAATACTGTGGGAATACACACACACGTGGCAAAGAGCACTGCCCGGCCTATGGAAAACCATGCAGAGCTTGTGGAACTAATAATCACTTTGCAAAAGTGTGTCTCAAAAGCAAAAGAAGGGTGAGTGAGGGCAAGATTCACTGTGTTGATGATGTTACTCAATGTTCAGAGCTGAACAGTGAAAGTGACATTTACATGCATGAATCCATTGGGGCTGTACACTCAAGAGGGAAGAAATGGTTTGTGACACTACGATTACACAACAAGCAACAACAATGTCAACTGGATTCGGGTGCTACATGCAACGTAATGAGCTACAAAGACAAAATCAATCTGGCACCTGACACACATCTATTTCCCAGCGATACTAGACTAAAGCTGTACTCAGGAGAACTAATGAGCTCTATGGGCACCTTTGAGACCGAATGTGTTATTCGGGGACGCAAACACAAGCTGGAGTTCGAGATTGTGAAAACCAGTCAAAATCCTCTCCTCTCAGGCTCTACATGCGAACGCCTGGGACTGATGCAGTTCACTGTACCAAATGACCTGCACATTGTGGATCATGTCCAGCATGGACCCCTGTCCAAAGAACAACTACTCAGTAGATATGACGATGTATTCAACATGCCCGTTGAATCAGTGCCTGGGGAGGTACACTTTGAAGTGGATGAGAGCATTACTCCAGTCCAGTGTGCTCCTCGCAATGTGCCCATTGCAATGAAAGTGGCTGTGAAGGCCCAGCTGGACAAGTATGAGGCCGATGGCCACATGACATCTGTGACTGAACCAACTGACTGGATCAGCAATATGGTCATAGTAAAAAAACCAGAGAAGCTGAGGGTCTGCATCGACCCAAAGCATCTGAACCAAGCACTGAAACGATCCCACTACATCATGCCGACACTAGAGGATGTCCTCTATAAGCTTCCCAAGGCCAGGATTTTCACCTTGGTGGATGCCCGAGATGCATTCCTTCAATGCAAGCTGGACGAAGAAAGCAGCTTCATGACTACCTTCTGGACCCCCTGGGGTCGGAAACGCTGGCTCAAGCTCCCGTTTGGTGTCTCAGTGGCGCCTGAGGTATACCAACGCAAGCAGCACGAGTTACTGGCTGGGCTCAAGGGCATTGAACCCATCGCCGATGATATCCTGATCGTAGGCTGTGGTGAAACAGACGAAGAAGCAGAACGCGACCACGATGTGAAGCTCCTGGCACTGATGGAGCGCTGCCGATCAGTTAAGCTTCGTCTTGGCCTGAAGAAGCTGCAGTTCAAGGTGAAAGACGTCCACTTCCATGGCCACATTCTCTCGGCAAAAGGCCTGAAGCCGGACCCAGACAAGGTCCAAGCGATCCTCGACATGCCAAACCCGTCTGATGCAAAAGGAGTACAGCGTCTCATCGGCTTTGCAAACTATCTTGCAAAGTTCATGCCACACCTATCAGCAGTCTGTGAGCCTCTGCGCCGATTGCTGGACAAAGACACACCATGGCACTGGCTACCCAAGCACGAGGCCGCAGTGCAGGAGATGAAATCTCTGGCTTCATCCATGCCAGTGTTGCGCTACTACGACGTCACGAAGCCTGTCTCAATCCAGAGCGACTCTAGCCAAAGGGGACTTGGATGCTGCCTTATGCAGGAAGGCCAGCCCGTTGCGTTTGCCTCGAGAGCGCTCACCCCCACCGAACAAAACTATGCACAAATTGAGAAAGAGTGCCTCAGCATCGTCTTCGCCTGCCAGCGATTCCATCACTACTTATATGGCCGAGAGCTGGTCACCGCTGAAACTGACCACAAACCACTCATTGCCATATTCAGTAAACCTCTCCTCAACGCGCCCAAGAGGCTTCAAAGTATGCTCCTGACTCTGCAAAACTACAGCCTGAAGGTCATTTACAAGCCAGGACCTGAGATGTACATCAGCGACACACTGAGCAGGGCAACAGCACAATGTACAGGTAGAGGCACTGCCTATCAGCGGCAGGCCATCTGTTCGCTACAGCAGGAACAACAAGATGTTCAACAGATCAATCAGGCAGACTACTTAAACGTGACAGATCACCGCCTAGCCCAGATCAGGCAACATACTGACAAGGACGAACACCTACAGTCACTGAAGTCCATGGCTCTAGCAGGTTGGCCATATCTGAAAGAGGAGACACCTTTCACAGTGAGAGAATACTGGACCTTTCGAGATGAGATCAGTGTGCAAAATGGCGTCTTGTTCAGAGGTCAGAAGGTCATTATTCCCAAATCACTACGTCCAGAGATGCTTACCCGCATACACTCCAGTCACGTCGGAGGTGACGCATGCTACCGTCAGGCTCGTGAAACATTATACTGGCCAAACATGCAAGCAGAAATTAAAGACTTTGTCAGCAACTGTACCACATGCAACGAGTACGCTCATGAACAGCAAAAGGAAACCATGATGTCACACGAACTGCCCACAAGGGCCTGGCAAATCATCAGCATGGACTTATTCAGCCACAGACAAAAGGACTATCTTCTCCTCGTTGATCATTACTCTGACTTTTGGGAAATTGAACTGCTCCCTGACTTGTCCGCAGAGACGGTCATAAAGCGCTGCAAGGCGCAGTTTGCAAGGCAAGGTCAGCCTGACAAGGTAATCACGGACAATGGCCCACAATTCACTGCACAGTTCAAGCGTTTCGCCTCAGAATGGGAGTTTGACCACGTGACCTCCTCTCCAAGACACCCAAAAGCAAATGGCAAGGCAGAATCAGCTGTCAAGATTGCAAAAAACCTGTTAAGCAGGGCCTTGCGCGACAGCAACGACCCATGGAAAGCGATCTTACAGTGGAGGAACACACCCACCGAAAACATGGACAGCAGCCCAGCACAACGCCTTCTGTCCAGACGTCTGAAGACTACTATCCCCGTAGCTAACAAGCTACTTGAGCCCTGCGTCATGGTTGGCGTCACGGACAAACTGCGTCACAGAAAGCAGCTCGCTAAGTGCTTCTACGACCGGACTGCTCGAGACCTACCAGAGCTGGAGGTGGGTGAAACTATAAGGATGAAACCGCTGCCGGGAGACCACACAGGACTTTGGAGGCTGGGCACATGCCTACAGAGAGTTGCACCACGTTCTTACCTGGTGGATGTTGGTGGCTCCCTCTATCGTCGCAATCGGGTGGATCTGCGCGTAGCAGAGCAGACAAACCAGAACATGCCATACACTCACTTAGATGAGCTGGATCACAGTCCAGGCCTAAGGGTAAGGGGTGCAGAATTGAGACATGAGCCAACTGAAGGTGAAGCTTCTACCCCACCAAACTCTCCAGCTCGTGGCCCTAATCCTACCCCTGTCAGAGCCAATACTTACTCACGGGTGGGTCGGCTGTGCAAGCCACCGGACAGGCTTACTCTGTAAGCAAGAGACTTAACTGGTTGTCTGTTAATTTAAAAAAAAAAAAAAAAAAAAAAAGGAAGATGACAGCTGAAGTAAAAAGAAAATGTCATGCTTTTCAATTGTTATGACTTGACTGTTAAGAACGCAATGTTATGTTTGCACTTTCAATTGTTATGACTTGACTGTTAAGAACGCAATGTTATGTTTGCACTTTCTATTGAAAAGGATGATGTTACGGAGTCTAGTTGATAGGTAATCGACTAGTTGGACTGTTCCCCAGACTCCACGCGTAGGGATTTGTACAAGGCTGAACAAGGCTATTGAACTGAACATTGGTGTCTGTCTTTATTCCTTAATCCAACATATCATACAGAAACAGTTGCTACTAAAAGTCCCCAGGGCTGTTACAGAGTGAGGAAAGACTGCCTTTTCCTATTGTGCACCGGAAGCATGGAACAGTCTGCAAAATACGCTTCACCTAGATGTACTTGTGCCCCTTAGGCCTAGATTCAGTCAGATCAAGTGTTAACCGGCAATAGCCGACAGCTACATAGCTGACATTTTGGCGGTGTCGGAAGTTTGTGTAACCTAACTGCGTTGGAGCTGTCAAATCGGTGAGCGGCTGCTCTTGATCATTGTCACAGAAAGCCACACCCGTCCCATTCACGAGAACGTGTAGGCTATAAATAATGACGCTCAAATTGAAAATAATTTAACGAAATAATTAGGATTTCTGTCAGCCTAATCGAGGTGTAGATTACATTACATCTCACATTCAATTGTTGAAACTTGTAAACAAGGTTGAATGGGATTTCTCTTAATTTGACTCCATGCAGCCAAAGGCAATGTCCGCTTTAGGTATAGACCTAATGCCAGGAGCCGCTTGTGGATTTGACAGCTCTAACACAGTTCCACCTTCGGCACTGTCAAAACAACCGAGATTCCCTAAAAACACGCCACTTCGATACAGCTACGACTTTTTCGGAGCAGGTTAGCAGAACTTATGCAGCAGGTTAGGATAATTAACGTAGCAGGTTATGAGAATTAGGTAAAGGTTAGGAAAAGTGTTATAGGGTTAGGGTTAGCAAAAATGCATTCCTAACCTGCTATGAAAAGTCACTTGTATGTTTATTGCCTGCTGCTGCTTTCTTGGCCAGGTCTCCCTTGAAAAAATAGACCCTGTGTCTCAATGGGTTTCTTCCTGGTTACATAAAGATTAAATACAAATACAAATTATAGTGTCACCAGGAAATTTACCAAATGCACTACATTTGGGGTGCGGGTACAGAAAATACTGAATGTTGACTAGTCTTCCTAGGAAGACGGGTTGCCTCCCACATTAACAATATTCTGACATGCACAGTGCTGCATACATGCATAGGCCTACATAGTGCGGTTTCCCATAAGATCTGGGATTTCCAAGACTAGATGTTGACAAACAGGGGTGGACTGGCCATCTGGCTTTTCGGGCAAATGTCATATGGGCTGGTCCATTTTTATCTTAGTGGGCCTGTCTAAAATGTTAATTATCTGGTTAGTAATGGGGGCCTCAAGGAATAAAATGGGCCAGTGTGGGGGCCTTTAGGGAAAAAGTTGTCTGTTGAGGGGGCTTCAAGGAAAGAAATGGGCCGGTATGTTAGAAATGCCAGAGCAGATTTCTGGTCCCAGTCTGCCCCTGTTGACAGACAAACTATGTCCACACACCCACTGTTCAAGTGCTTGTAGAATTACAATGATGAGATATACATATTTAGCTACTAACCAATTTGAGTGTGACAGTGTTCCAGTGTTGGTGAATTTCTTTCATTTATTGACAATAAGAGGAAAGGCGTGTCCCCCAGTCAGTCGTGTGCAAACTGAAAGTATGCCCGTTATAAAACCAGCACCACAGACTGTGGTAATTGGCTATTTTAATAAATGTTATCCAACAGTGAATTTATAGACTAACAATTTATTATAATAACCACATTTGCCTCTGTCACAGTAATTAAACAAATATCCTCTATACTAGCAGGTATTGCGCTGTTAGGCATGCATATAGTTCCTTAACTTCTCTCTGGGTAGCTTAGCCTATCGATCTTTACGACTTTATTCTAATTGTATTGGATCATCCAAAGCAGTTTATTTGTTTGTTCGCATCAATAATATTGAACTGGTACAAATAATTACTTTTTAGTGATTATATTCATGTAGGATATGCCTACAAACAAACCAATATAGTAACCTATATGTATTTGTAGTATGGTGAATTTATACAACTAATTCATTGCCATAGAAAAGCATGTCTCCATATTTACAATGCACGGCACGGTGTCTCTTACCTTTTCCCCCCTCCGTCCTATTGACAGAACGTCTGGAGTTGCCTTGGCTCCCTCTGTAAATTATAAATACTCTTGGGCCTTAGCGCTGGGCGTTACCCACCAGGGCCATGTTCAGTATGAAAACGTTCTCGAACTTGCAGATAGAAATACCACAAATAGAGCCGATGTGATTCCTTATTCTACATGTCAAATCAAATCAAATCAAATAAAAAAAAATTGGTCACATGCGCCGAATACAACAGGTGCAGACCTTACAGTGAAATGCTTACTTACAGCCCTTAACCAACAGTGCATTTATTTTTAACAAAAAAAGTAAAAATAAAACAACAACAAAAAAAGTGTTGAGAAAAAAAAGAGCAGAAGTAAAATAAAGTGACAGTAGGGAGGCTATATATACAGGGGGGTACCGTTGCAGAGTCAATGTGCGGGGGCACCGGCTAGTTGAGGTAGTTGAGGTAATATGTACATGTGGGTAGAGTTAAAGTGACTATGCATAAATAATTAACAGAGTAGCAGCAGCGTAAAAAGGATGGGGTGGGGGGGCAGTGCAAATAGTCCGGGTAGCCATGATTAGCTGTTCAGGAGTCTTATGGCTTGGGGGTAGAAGCTGTTGAGAAGTCTTTTGGACCTAGACTTGGCACTCCGGTACCGCTTGCCGTGGGGTAGCAGAGAGAACAGTCTATGACTAGGGTGGCTGGAGTCTTTGACAATTTTGCAGTGCAAAATGCAGTGATGCATGTTTGTTCTACATAGCTTATTTATATCTGAACATTGCAAAACGTTGCATCCTTCTGAACGCGCACCTATTACATTTTATGTTCCTGCATATGCGCCTTGCGTCACCACAAACCTACCACGAATCACAGGCTAAGAGAAATGTAATGTATTCATTAAATGGGCAATCTGCGATTGGTACATACATTTTTTAAAAACTTTTAAATTAATTATACTGTATCACAGGAGGTTGGTGCCACCTTAATTGGGGAGGATGGGCTCGTGGTAATGGCCTGAGTGGAATAAGTGGAACGGTAACAAATACAAACAAATGGTTTCCGTGTGTTTGATGCCATTCCATTTGCTCTGTTCCACCCATTATTATGAGCCTTCTTCCAAACAGCAGCCTCTACTGTGCTGTATATACCCATTGATTGGTTGCAACCTGGTCTCAGAGCATTTCGTATGATTATTTTCGTAAATCCGAGACAATTTAAGTATGATATGTAATGTATGATTTAGTTACATTACATTAAGCTCCCAATGTAATAGCGTCGTACAATATAGTACGAATTGTAGGACGTATAGTATCCTACGTCTTGATTGCACCTTTGCACCAGTATGCTTTGACCTGTTCGGTATGATATATTACGTTACCTTCGGTTACATTACATAGGCTACCAATGGAATAGCGGTCATACACTCTAAAAAGAAAAGGTTCCTGGAGTATCCTTTAGGGGGTTCTTCAAATTGAAACTGTGGGGGGAACCCCTATAAGTTCTTCGAAGAACCCTTTTTTTTATTTTTTATTTTTTTTATTTCACCTTTATTTAACCAGGTAAGCCAGTTGAGAACAGGTTCTCATTTACAACTGCGACCTGGCCAGGATAAAGCAAAGCAGTGCAATAAAAACAACACAGAGTTACATATGGGGTAAAAAAAACAAAGTCAAAAATACAACAGAAAATATATATACAGTGTGTGCAAATGTAGCAAGTTATGGAGGTAAGGCAATAAATAGGCTATAGTGCAAAATAATTACAATAGTATTAACACTGGAATGCTAGATGTGCAAGAGAGTATGTGCAAATAGAGATACTGGGGTGCAAAAGAGCAAAATAAATAACAATATAGGGATGAGGTAGTTGGGTGGGCTAATTTCAGATGGGCTGTGTACAGGTGCAGTGATCGGTAAGGTGCTCTGACAACTGATGCTTAAAGTTAGTGAGGGAGATAAGAGTCTCCAGCTTCAGAGATTTTTGCAATTCGTTCCAGTCATTGGCAGCAGAGAACTGGAAGAAATGGCGGCCAAAGGAGGTGTTGGCTTTGGGAATGACCAGTGAGATATACAGTGGGGAAAAAAAGTATTTAGTCAGCCACCAATTGTGCAAGTTCTCCCACTTAAAAAGATGAGAGAGGCCTGTAATTTTCATCATAGGTACACGTCAACTATGACAGACAAAATGAGAAAAAAAAATCCAGAAAATCACATTGTAGGATTTTTAATGAATTTATTGGCATATGATGGTGGAAAATAAGTATTTGGTCAATAACAAAAGTTTCTCAATACTTTGTTATATACCCTTTGTTGGCAATGACACAGGTCAAACGTTTTCTATAAGTCTTCACAAGGTTTTCACACACTGTTGCTGGTATTTTGGCCCATTCCTCCATGCAGATCTCCTCTAGAGCAGTGATGTTTTGGGGCTGTCGCTGGGCAACACAGACTTTCAACTCCCTCCAAAGATTTTCTATGGGGTTGAGATCTGGAGACTGGCTAGGCCACTCCAGGACCTTGAAATGCTTCTTACGAAGCCACTCCTTCGTTGCCCGGGCGGTGTGTTTGGGATCATTGTCATGCTGAAAGACCCAGCCACGTTTCATCTTCAATGCCCTTGCTGATGGAAGGAGGGTTTCACTCAAAATCTCACGATACATGGCCCCATTCATTCTTTCCTTTACACGGATCAGTCGTCCTGGTCCCTTTGCAGAAAAACAGCCCCAAAGCATGATGTTTCCAACCCCATGCTTCACAGTAGGTATGGTGTTCTTTGGATGCAACTCAGCATTCTTTGTCCTCCAAACATGACGAGTTGAGTTTTTACCAAAAAGTTATATTTTGGTTTCATCTGACCATATGACATTCTCCCAATCCTCTTCTGGATCATCCAAATGCACTCTAGCAAACTTCAGACGGGCCTGGACATGTACTGGCTTAAGCAGGGGGACACGTCTGGCACTGCAGGATTTGAGACCCTGGCGGCGTAGTGTGTTACTGATGGTAGGCTTTGTTACTTTGGTCCCAGCTCTCTGCAGGTCATTCACTAGGTCCCCCCGTGTGGTTCTGGGATTTTTGCTCACCGTTCTTGTGATCATTTTGACCCCACGGGGTGAGATCTTGCGTGGAGCCCCAGATCGAGGGAGATTATCAGTGGTCTTGTATGTCTTCCATTTCCTAATAATTGCTTCCACAGTTGATTTCTTCAAACCAAGCTGCTTACCTATTGCAGATTCAGTCTTCCCAGCCTGGTGCAGGTCTACAATTTTGTTTTTGGTGTCCTTTGACAGCTCTTTGGTCTTGGCCATTGTGAAGTTTGGAGTGTGACTGTTTGAGGTTGTGGACAGGTGTATTTTATACTGATAACAAGTTCAAACAGGTGCCATTAATACAGGTAACGAGTGGAGGACAGAGGAGCCTCTGAAAGAAGAAGTTACAGGTCTGTGAGAGCCAGAAATCTTGCTTGTTTGTAGGTGACCAATTACTTATTTTCCACCATAATTTGCAAATAAATAAATTAAAAATCCTACAATGGGATTTTCTGGAATTTTTTTCCTCAATTTGTCTGTCATAGTTGACGTGTACCTATGATGAAAATGACAGGCCTCTCTCATCTTTTTAAGTGGGAGAACTTGCACAATTGGTGGCTGACTAAATACTTTTTTTCCCCACTGTACCTGCTGGAGCGCAGACTACGGGTGGGTACTGCTATGGTGACCAATGAGCTAAGATAAGGTGGGGATTTGCCTAGCAGTGATTTATAGATGGCCTGGAGCCAGTGGGTTTGACGACGAACATGTAGTGAGGACCAGCCAACAAGAGCGTACAGGTCACAGTGGTGGGTAGTGTATGGGGCTTTGGAGACAAAACGGATGGCACTGTGATAGACTACATCCAATTTGCTGAGTAGAGTGTTGGAGGCTATTTTGTAAATAACATCGCCGAAGTCAAGGATCGGTAGGATAGTCCGTTTTACGAGGGCATGTTTGGCAGCATGAGTGAAGGAGGCTTTGTTGCGAAATAGGAAGCCGATTCTAGATTTAACTTTGGATTGGAGATTCTTTATGTGAGTCTGGAAGGAGAGTTTACAGTCTAACCAGACACCTAGGTATTTGTAGTTGTCCACATACTCTAGGTCAGACCCGTCGAGAGTGGTGATTCTAGTCGGGTGGGCGGGTGCCAGCAGCGTTCGATTGAAAAGCATGCATTTAGTTTTACTAGTGTTTAAGAGCAGTTGGAGGCTACTGAAGGAGTGTTGTATGGCATTGAAGCTCGTTTGGAGGTTTGTTCTTCAAATAACCCCTTTTAATGGATCCTTGAAGAACCTTTTGCGGTTAATTTTTGAACTATCCCCCCTCCCCTATTATTATTACTAAATTATTAATAATACGCATAACAATAACAACAATAACACAATATTTGTGTTCTCAGTGTTTATTATGATTTTAGTGGCAAAGCAGAATCAAAAAATCTAAATGAGGTAAACTCCCAGCAGAGCCCCAAGTCCAGTGGATATATCCTCTGGCATGTTCATAATAATGTGTATGTTCTACTTCGTTCCCTCCTTCAGGGAACAGTAGTTATATTCATAACTGCACATTTGGTTCACTACAGGAAACTACAAGAAACCACAGTACAGCTTCAAAGAGCTTTCATTTTGTCTTGAACAGGTCACAGTTTAATAACCTTCCAACTCATGTTCAAGTCCTTTTACACATGTTCAGTCTATATCTGCTACATGTGAAAAAGGCAAAATAATTTCTCATACACTATTGTAAAACATTTACACACAATTATTATCATCACGCTTTCATGTCTTAAATTCCTTTTCACCACAGAGGAAATGGTATTGACAGATTATGTTATGTCTCTTCCACTAACTAGAACAGGGTGAGGTAAAAATAAGTAAAAACAGGTTGAAGATACAAAACCTTACAGAAGGTCTGCAGAGCCTGACCTGAGCTGGAGGACTTACTAGAGATGAAGCCCTTCCTCTCTGTGCTTCATGCCAAAGCTCATGGAGTGTGAGGTATTATACAAGTCTTTTCAATCCCATTAGTTAGTAGTGAATCATTGTGGCATAAGTACATTGTAATCATTGTGTCATAAGTACATTGTTTCTTAGTAAGAAGATCACCCAATAAATAGATCAAATGGGGAGGGGGCAACCAGAAGAGTTCCGCCTGTGCACTTGTGGAGGAAGTTGAACAGGCAAATGCCTTCATCTCGAAGAAAGCTATTTGCACCAAATACAGTATATGTCACAATAAATGTTAATGTTTGATTGGGTGTGCTTGTGTATGTGGCTTTCGGTAAGGCTATAGGATACATTTAAAGCTGAAATAAACCTGTCCTAGCACTTCTGTCAGCTATGTATGCTGGATTTGATGACAGATTAATGACTGGTTTGCATTCTGTTTTACTGAAAATTGCACTTGTCTCTGTAAATGTGACTTCTTCAGCAGCACACTGGACCAGCGCAGTTAGAATTTCACCCATTACCGTTTCCGAAGTTGCCAAAATGTCTGCATTTGTACTTACGTCCATTCAGCGTCAGTTGAGAATCCAGCCCTACAAGTGCATGTCCTTATTTTATTATTTTAGAGCAGACACACTCATGCTCCTCAGCATGGGCTGGAACAACAAGGTTGAAAATATGAGTGCTTACCTGAGCAAATGATTCCGCAAGGTAACCTTGAAAGATTGCTTAAGCAAACAGTGGTGATTTCACTACTGCTGTCTAATTAGTGACAACATGTATTGTTGGCTTTGCAATGAGTTTAATGGTAATTTGTAAGATACTGTCTGCTAACAAGATTACACATCATACCACATTTCCTCAGATTATTTTCTTATTTTGTTTGTCCTTCTCATAGACCAAGCAAAAACTTCAGAATGAGAAGGAGAGTCTGGAAGTTCTGAAGAACCAACTGTCTGTGAATGATGACGTGGTACAGCAGTGAGTCACTGATGTCCAGGAGTGGGAAAGTAGTGGTATGTTTTTTACAACTCCATACAAATGTTAAATGGTGTTGCTCTCCAGACTTATGACAATTTACTTTCATTGCTGGGCATTACGGACAGACCTAATATAGGATCAAATGAAATGTGCATGATGATTAATCCTAGTTCTGTAGAACCTCTGTAGATTTGCCGTTGACAAATGTGAGGACGTCACCTCTAATGCTGTCAATTTGGTTTAGTATTTTCCTTAACAGAACCAATGGAAGACAGTGAGCTACATTTGTTGAAACACCAAATGGAGGAGCTGTCTACGAGCATAAAACAGCAAACACATCGCCTGTACAGACCAACAGGTATCTTGCATTTTAAAATGATGTTTCACAACACACCATCATGGCGATTGTAAATACCAGTATGCATGCATGTATATTATCACTGATTTAAAGTTTAACATTTTTTAAACTGCTCTGTTTTTATATATATATATATATTTTTAAAACATTTAGAATACATTTTTTAAGTGTTATGGTAATTTAATCAGACACCAACAAGGCCCGTAACAAAATCAGGGAGGAGAAAACAAAGCTGAGCAACAATATCCTCAAGTATGACTCCCTCGTCCATCCCTCTGAGATGGTTGGCTCAGTGGAGGTCATCTTCCAACCGGATTACATTTTCCCTTGGCAAGTCACCACCCATGGTATGTAAAACATTTCTGCACTACATTTTCAATCCCTTGATTATCACATAAAAGTTCAAACAGTGTCCTCAGTAACGTTATGAACATTTTGTGCTTCAGAGCCTGTTGAAAAAAATGACTTTGAGAAGGTCATGGCGATCAGGAGACCGGAGGAGGAAGAGGTCGTCCTGATACAGGAGTTGAGGCAACACTGGGAGTTCTTGAGACATTGTGGAGAAGAGTTGAAGGACATGACACAGGACATTGGAAGAGTGGGTCTGGGGTCCAACACATAACGAAAAATACATTACATCCAAAGGACTTTACAATTTCCATACCTTTAAAAACCTTTTAATTTACATTTAAACAACAGTAACAGGTAGACATAAAACATTTCTGAAAGTTAATATTTAACAGTCAAAAAGCATATTCAGGAATTGGTATTTGTCCAGTTACATGGTCAATCTCATTAGATGTACTTTTAATGTTTTCTTGAATGTGAATTGACTTTTCACTTGGTAAATATGAGGTGGTAAAGATTCCATTCAGTGATGGCTCTGTACAGTGCTTTCGGAAAGTATTCAGACCCCTTGACTTTTTCCACATTTTGTTACGTTACAGCCTTATTCTAAAATTGATTAAACAATATATATATATTCTCATCAATCTACACACAATACCCAATAATGATGAAGCAAAAACAAGAGTTTAGAACTTTTTGCTAATTTATAAAAAATGTAAAACTGAAATATCACATTTACATAAGTATTCGGACCCTTTACTCAGTACTTTGTTGAAGCACCTTTGGCAGCGATTACAGCCTTGAGTCTTCTTGAGTATGATGCTACAAGCTTGGCACAACTGTATTTGGGGGGTTTCTCCTATTCTTCTCTGCAGATCCTCTCAAGCTCTATCAGGTTGGATGGGGAGTGTTGCTGAACAGCTATTTTCAGGTCACTCCAGAGATGTTCGATCAGGTTCAAGTCCGGTCTCTGGCTAGGCCACTCAAGGACATTCAGAGACTTGTCCCGAAAACCACTCCTGCATTGTCTTGGCTGTGTGCTTAGGGTTGTTGTCCTGTTGGAAGGTGAAACTTCGCCCCAGTCTGAGGTCCTGAACGCTCTGGATCAGGTTTTCAACAAGGATCTCTCTGTACTTTGCTCCGTTCATCTTTCCTTTGATCCTGACTAGTCTCACAGTCCCTGCCGCTGAAAAACCTCCCCACAGCATGATGCTGCCACCACCATGCTTCACCGTAGGGATGGTGCCAGGTTTCCTCTAGAAGTGACGCTTGGCATTCAGGCCAAATAGTTCAATCTTGGTTTCATCAGACCAGAGAATCTTGTTTCTCATGGTCTGAGAGTCTTTAGGTGCCTTTTGGCAAACTCCAAGCGGGCTGTCATGTGCCTTTTACTGAGGAGTGGCTTCCGTCTGGCCACTCTACCATAAAGGCCTGATTGGTGGAGTGCTGCAGAGATGGTTGTCCTTCTGGAAGGTTCTCCCATCTTCACAGAGGAACTCTAGAGTTCTGTCAGACTGACCATCGGGTTCTTGGTCACCTCCCTGACCAAGGCCCTTCTCCCCCGATTGCTTAGTTTAGCCGAGCGGCCAGCTCTAGGAAGAGTCTTGGTGGTTCCAAACTTCTTCCATTTAAGAATGATGGATGCTACTGTGTTCTTGGGGACCTTCAATGCTGCAGACATTTTTTGGTACCCTTCCTCAGATCTGTGCCTCGACACAATCCTGTCTCAGAGTTCTACGGCCAATTCCTTCGACCTCATGGCTTGGTTTTTGCTCTAACATGCACTGTCAACTGTGGGACCTTATATAGACAGGTGTGTGCCTTTCCAAATCATGTCCAATCAATTGAATATACCACAGGTGGACTCCAATCAAGTTGTAGAAATATTCCAAGGATGATAAATGGAAACAGGATGTACCTGAGCTCAATTTCGAGTCTCAAAGCAAAAGGTCTGAATACTTCTGTACATAAGGTATTTCTGATTTTTAATTTTTAATAAATGTGCAAAAATTTCTGAAAGCCTGTCATTATGGGGTATT
Organism: Coregonus lavaretus; assembly: GCF_964263955.1. NCBI lineage: Eukaryota > Metazoa > Chordata > Actinopteri > Salmoniformes > Salmonidae > Coregonus > Coregonus lavaretus. The sequence continues at coordinate 31,678,646 of NC_139993.1, read as the reverse complement.
GTGTGTAGATTGCTGAGGATTTTTATTTATTTAATCAATTTTAGAATAAGGCTGTAAAGTAACAAAATGTGGAATAAGTCAAGGGGTCTGAATACTTTCCGAAGGCACTGTATAACTGTTGATTTTTAGATTTGTCCTAGTTCTGGGTGGTATCAGACGCTTAAAACTTGCGTGTCAGGTTTGGTGATTATGTCTAATTATTTTTCCTGGACAGGATTCCTTTTCTGAGAAAAATTTAAAGACTGGAAAATAATTTACTTTCAACAGAAAGCCATGAGAAGTTATGGTGCATTTGGTTGATAATTCTACAGGCAGAGCAATGAAGAGCTAATCTGGCAGCTGTGAAGAGCTATCTGAACTGAAGAGCTATCTGAACTTTTTTTTAATCTTTTTTTTTCTGTAGATGCTGATATGACTGGACAATACTTTAGGTGTGACAGAACCAAAGATTGAATCACCAGACAAAGACTGGAGGATGTCACATACTCTGAGTATTTTCTTGTCACAGCAATACCTTCTCCCATTTTCATAACAATGATGTTGATATGATCAGACCAGGATAGCAATTTCTAAAAACCTGTTTCTGCTTTGTCATTATGGGGTATTGTGTGTAGCTTGATGAGATTTTTATTTATTTTTTAAATAAAAATAAAAGTTCATTTAATCCATTTTAGCATAGGGCTGTAACGTAACAAAATGTGGAAAAAGTCAAGGGGTCTGAATACTTTCCGAATGCACTGTATACAATATGTGGAATATACGTAACCAGGTTTGCTTTTTCAATTACAGATGGTAAATCATTATTACAAAAGTAAAGGAGTGGGTCTAGGCAGCTGCCTTGCGGAATACCACAGCAGAGATGTATACTATGTTATGTGGACACCACCCTAGCACAACTGGATATACAGTCATAATTCAGTATTAACACCAGTGTAGCAACACCAGTAACTGTGCCCCAGGATTACAAGCGCCCACCTGAAATCACGGTAGTTAAAGCTTCAGCAGGCTTCAAATTAGTTTGGACCTGAATTTCAGTCAAATGGACAACAGCAAAATATGTTTTACTAGCCTAATAATCCTTAAGTCAAATGCTGTGACTGAAATGATTTGGAATATTCTTTGGTTATTGAGGCCTGGCTCCCAGGAACTTGGCGAGCACCAATGGTCCCTCCCTGTGACCCTGTCCCTGGCTTTCTGACCGTTATACTCACCGCTGTGGCTGGTGGTGACTGTAGTGGGGAGGAAGGGTTAGTTCCAAGGTCAACGTGGGGACTGGTGAACCGTGGTGTTGGAACCCCTACCAGGCCCCTGGTAAACTACACCTACCTGGCTCTGGCTTAGGGGCTGTAGCTGGTGCTTATGATTGTTTCCATATGGAGAGCCTGGCAGATGGCCTTTGTTCCTCTAGTGTACAACACATCTAATGTGATGTGAAGACCCATTTGTTTAGGAGATGGGTTAACCTGTTGCAGTGTACCCATTTAACATTAAGTACACCAACTCGTAGTACACCAACTCCTACTTGTGTAAGTTCCTTGTTTCAGTGGAAGTTCATACACAAAGATGTAAACATTCCACTGAATATCTTGTATTTTCAGTGAGGGTGTGTTGTATTGTGTTGTGTTTATTGTTATAAATAAAAGCATTTTGTGTTTTATTAATATAACATGTATTGTGTTGTGTTTGTTATAAATTAAGGTGTTATGTGTTGTAGCCTAATATTTTGTATTTTATTAGGATCCCCATTAGCTGTTGCAAAAGCAGCAGCTACTCTTCATGGGGTCCACACAAAACATGAAACATGACATAATACAGAACATTAATAGACAAGAACAGCTCAAGGACAGGACTACATTTGTTTTAAAGGCACACATAGCCTACATATCAATACATGCACACAAACGATCTAGGTCAAATAGGGGAGAGGCATTGTGCCATTATCTGTGAAACCAGGTTTGCTGTTCATTTGAGCAATATGAAATGGAACAGAGTTCCATGCAATAATGGCCCTATATAAAACTTTACACTTTCTTGAATTTGTTCTGGATTTGGGAACTGTTAAAAGACCCCTGGTGGCATGTCTGGTGGGGGTAAGTGTGTGTGTAAGTTGACTATGCAAACAATTTGGGATTTTCAACACATTAACGTTTCTTATAAAAAGAAGAAGTGCAGTCAGTCTCTCCTCAACTCTTAGCCAAGAGAGACTGGCATGCATAGTATTTAAATCAGCCTCTGATTACAATGAAGAGCAAGACATGCAGCTCTGTTCTGGGCCAGCTGCAGCTTAACTAGGTATTTCCTTGCAGCACTCGTCCACACGACTGGACAATAATCAAGATAAGACAAAACTAGAGCCTGCAGGACTTGCTTTTTGGAGTGTGGTGTCAAAAAAGCAGAGCATCTCTTTATTACGGACAGATTGCTATCCCATCTTTACAACCATTGAATCTATATGTTTTGACCATGACAGTTTACAATCTAAGGTAACACCAAGTAATTTAGTCTCCTCAACTTGTTCAACAGCCACACCATATATTTACCAGATTCAGCTGTCTAGAACTTAGGGAATGATTTGTACCAAATACAATGCTCTTAGTTTTAGAGATGTTCAGGACCAGTTTATTACTGGCCACCCATTCCAAAACAGACTGCAACTCTTTGTTAAGGGTTTCAGTGACTTCATTAGCTGTGGTTGCTGATGCGTACATGGTTGAATCATCAGCATACATGGACACAAATGCTTTGTTTAATGCCAGTGGCAGGTCATTGGTAAAAATAGAAAAGAGTAGAGGGCCTAGAGAGCTGCCCTGCGGTACACCACACTTTACATGGTTGACATTAGAGAAGCTTCCATTAAAGAAAACCCTTTGAGTTCTATTAGATAGATAGCTCTGAATCCACGATATGGCAGAGGTTGAAAAGCCATAACACATACACTACTGTTCAAAAGTTTGGGGTCACTTAGACATTTCCTTGTTTTCGAAAGAAAACCATTTTTTTTTGTCCATTAAAATAACATCAAATTGATCAGAAATACAGTGTAGACATTGTTAATGTTGTAAATGGCTATTGTAGCGGGAAACAGCTGATTTTTAATGGAATATCTACATAGGCGTACAGAGGCCTATTATCAGCAACCATCAGTCCTGTGTTCCAATGGCACGTTGTTTGCTAATCCAAGTTTATCATTTTTAAAAGGCTAATTGATCATTAGAAAACCCTTTTGCAATTATGTTAGCACAGCTGAAAACTGTTGTGCTGATTAAAGAAGCAGTAAAACTGGCCTTCTTGAGACTAGTTGAGTATCTGGAGCATCAGCAATTATGGGTTTGATTACAGGCTCAAAATGGCCAGAAACAAAGCACTTTCTTCTGAAACTCGTCAGTCTATTCTTGTTCTGAGAAATGAAGGCTATTCCATGTGAGAAATTGCCAAGAAACTGAAGATCTCGTACAACGCTGTGTACTACTTCCTTCACAGAACAGCGCAAACTGTCTCTAACCAGAATAGAAAGAGGAGTGGGAGGCCCCGGTGCACAACTGAGCAAGAGGACAAATACATTAGAGTGTCTAGTTTGAGAAACAGACACCTCACAGGTCCTCAACTGGCAGCTTCATTAAATAGTACCCGCAAAACACCAGTCTCAACGTCAACAGTGAAGAGACGACTCCGGGATGCTGACCTTCTAGGCAGAGTTGCAAAGAAAAAGCCATATCTCAGACTCTCCAATAAAAATAAAAGATTAAGATGGGCAGTCCGAGATATGTATTTTTCTTTTGAACGATAGGGTAAGTTTTTTCAACAACAGGTTATGGTCAATAATATCAAAGGCTGCACTGAAATCTAACAGTACAGCTCCCACACTGTTCTTATCAATTTCTTTCAAACAATCATCAGTCATTTGTGTCAGTGCAATACATGTTTAGTGCCCTTCTCTATAAGCATGCTGAAAGTAGGTTGTTCATTTGTTTACAGAGAAATAGCATTGTATGTCAAACACAATTTTTTTCCAACAGTTTGCTAAGAGCTGGCAGCAAGCTGATAGGTCTGCTGTTAGAACCAGTAAAGGCCGCTTTACCACTCTTGGGTAGCGGAATTACTTTGGCTTCCCTCCAGGCCTGAGGACAAATACTTTCCTCTAGGCTCAGATTAAAGATATGACAGATAGGAGTGGCTATAAAGTCAGCTACCATCCTCAGTAGCTTTCCATCTAAGTTGTCAAAGCCATGAGGTTTGTCATTATTGATCGATAAAAATCATTTCCCCACCTCTCCCACATTAACTTTACTAAATTCAAACTTGCAATGCTTTTCTTTCATTATTTGTTTTTTTATGCATGAATACGACGACTCACTGTTCGTTGTTGGCATTTTCTGCCTAAGTTTGCCCACTTTGTCAATGAAGTAATCATTAAAATAGTTGGCAACATCAAAGGGTTTTGTAATGAATAAACAATAATAATTTGAATACACCAATGGTAACATGATATTCTCGTACCTAATTTAAATAAGTACTGCCTTGTAACCAATATCGGAGAAGGAGTGTTTGCAGCTGGGTGTGGTTTACAGTATATAGCAAGATAGCTACTCTACTGGTGCCAACATTTGACTGTAATATAATTAGAAGTTTACGCTATTCATCTATGGTAAAGGTACTTATATGTTTCCCCCTTCATCTGTGTTTGGTGTTAGCTAGTTCTGGCTAGCTAGGTCTTCAGCCAGCATGGAATAAAAGGGGGGGGAAGGGTTAATCAAATCTATAACGCAGTTGTCAAGTCAACACATCCATCAGTGCTGCTATGAACCACATCACAAGAGACAATGTTGTTTGAGTTTGATGGAAACCATTTGACTTGAGCCCATTTTAATTGAATAATTAGCACAGTAGTAGTAGTAATCTTGTTATGAGTTAAGAGCTTATGTATATTTTTGTAGTGACAAGGGGAAATGCAGGAAGTGTATGCTGTATATTACGATTTTAAGGAAGTAGGCAAAAGAGCAAGAATCGGGTCGCGGTTTCTGTTAAGCCAAGTTCGTTTCTGTGGAACTCGGGTAAGGAGAAGTGGTGGTGGAACTCAACATCGATGTGGGAAGGGAGCCAGAGGGGCCCACCCCAACGACCTTCTAACTGTAGCCTTATCTCTCACACACACATCTCCCTGCCCATAAATGTTCTGGACTCAGGCTGGGCCATGATAACCAACAAACAGACCTAGTTTCTGTCCAGCAACATCTTAGACATACAAGGAGGGGAACTCCACCTAGTCGGGGGCTATAAATATACACTACCGGTCAAAAGTTTTAGAACACCTACTCATTCAAGTTTTATTTTTTATTTTTACTATTTTCTACATTGTAGAATAATAGTGAAGACATCAAAACTATGAAATAACACATATGGAATCATGTAGTAACCAAAAAAGTGTTAAACAAATCAAAATATATTTTATATTGGAGATTCTTCAAATAGCCACCCTTTGCCTTGATGACAGCTTTGCACACTCTTGGCTTTTTTGGTTATTACATGATTCCATATGTGTTATTTCATAGTTTTGATGTCAACAGCAGACTGCACCAAGGGGCAATAGAAGTGGTGAATGCAGAATAAAGCATGTCATGGTGATTGGATGTCAAATAAATCCTTGCCAATACTTGAGAAGAGCTGCTGTTGCTAGGCTAGTCCCAGATATGTATGTCCACTCACACCCATCTAGTAATCATAGACCAGGGGGTCAATCTGAAGTTGTAGAAAGGATGAGGGAGTTCAGGTTCAGGTCCATTCTGTCCTAGTATTAATATACTAGTTGTCACACCCTGGCTCTGGGGACTCTATATGTTGAGCCAGGGTGTGTAGATTCTATGTGTTCTAGTTCTGTGTTGTAGGTCTATGTGTTATATTTCTATGTTGGCCAGTGTGGTTCTCAATCAGAGGCAACGAGTGTCAGCTGTGGCTGGTTGTCTCTGATTGGGAACCATATTTAAACAGTCCGTTTTCCCTTTGTGTTTGTGGGATCTTGTTTCCGTTTGGTTTGTTTCCGTGTTGGATGTGTAAACCGTAGGACTGCACGTTTCGTTTGTTGTTTTGTTGTGTATATTATCACTAAAGATAATAAAGTTTAAGTATGTTTGCAACTAACGCTGCGCATTGGTCTACTCCGTCTAACGATCGTGACAGAAGATCCCACCATACCAGGACCAAGCAGCGTGTCCAGGAGCAGGCAGCCTGGACGTGGGAGCAAATATTGGACGGGCAGGGGTCCTGGACCTGGGAGGAAATCCAGGCCGGGATGGATCGCCGTCCATGGAGTGAGACGGTAGAGGCGCGACGGAGAGAGGAGCAACGGCGTCAACAGTGTCGTCGTCGGACGGACGAGAGGCAACCCAAAACATTTTTAGGGGGGGGCATACGGCATGGGCGACGGGGCAGCAGGAGGCAGCTACAGGGCATAGTAGGAGGTTAGGTGAGGAGGCCACCAGGTTAAGGGGGCTATTGGCGCAGAGGGAGCAGGAGTTAGTGGTGCAGAGGGTGGAGCTATTGGAGGCGATAAGGGAGAAGGTGAGAATTGAGGCACGGCGAGAGGAACTCGGTAGGCAGCTGAGGGAGCGGAGGGTTATGACGAAACCCAGTCCCGCTCCTCACACCAAGCAAGTGGTGTGCGTCACCAGTCCGTTCCGGCCCGTTCCTGCTTCCCGCACTAAGTGGATGGTGCGCGTCGCCAGCCCGGCCCGGCCTGTTCCTGCTCCACGCACCAAGCCTACGGTGCGCGTCGCCAGCCCGGCCCGGCATGTTCCTGTCACTCGCACCAAGTCTACGGTGCGCGTCGCCAGCCCGGCCCGGCCTGTTCCTGCCACTCGCACCAAGCCTACGGTGCGCGTCGCCAGCCCGGCCTGGCCTGTTCCTGCTCCACGCACCAAGGTAATGGTGCGCATCGCCAGCCCGGCCTGGCCTGTTCCTGCTCCTCGCACCAAGCCTACGGTGCGCGTCGCCAGCCCGGCCCGGCCTGTTCCTGCCACTCGCACCAAGCCTACGGTGCGCGTCGCCAGCCCGGCCCGGCCCGGCCTGTTCCTGCTCCACGCACCAAGGTAATGGTGCGCGTCGCCAGCCCGGCCCGGCCTGTTCCTGCTCCTCGCACCAAGCCTACGGTGCGCGTCGCCAGCCCGGCCCGGCCTGTTCCTGCCACTCGCACCAAGCCTACGGTGCGCGTCCCCGGCCCGGCCTGTTCCTGCTCCACGCACCAAGCTAATGGTGCGCGTCGCCAGCCCGGCCCGGCCTGTTCCTGCTCCTCGCACCAAGCCTACGGTGCGCGTCGCCAGCCCGGCCCGGCCTGTTCCTGCCACTCGCACCAAGCCTACGGTGCGCGTCGCCAGCCCGGCCCGGCCTGTTCCTGCCACTCGCACCAAGCCGGGGGTGCGAGTCGTCAGCCCGGTAAGGCCCGTTCCTGCTCCACGCACCAAGCCAGGGGTGCGCATCGTCAGCCCTGTCTGGCCCGTTCCTGCTCCACGCACCAAGCCAGGGGTGCGCATCGTCAGCCCGGTCCGGCCCGTTCCTGCTCCACGCACCAAGCCAGGGGTGCACCTCGTCAGCCCGGTCCGGCCCGTTGCTGCTCCACGCACCAAGCCAGGGGTGCGCATCGTCAGCCCGGTCCGGCCCGTTCCTGCTCCACGCACCAAGCCAGGGGTGCGCATCGTCAGCCCGGTCCGGCCCATTGCTGCTCCACGCACCAAGCCAGGGGTGCGAATCGTCAGTCCGGTCCGGTCCGGCCCGTTCCTGCTCCACGCACCAAGCCAGGGGTGTGCGTCGTCAGTCCGGCACAACCCATGCCTGGGTCACCGGTGCCTGGTCAGGTACAATGTGATTTTCTGGATTTTTTTTTTCTCAATTTGTCTGTCATAGTTGACGTGTACCTATGATGAAAATTACAGGCCTCTCTCACCTTTTTAAGTGGGAGAACTTGCACAATTGGTGGCTGACTAAATACTTTTTTTCCCCACTGTATGTATTAAGAATTCAATATTATTTTATAAATTAACCTCTGCCTAAATCTTTGGATGGAGTTTTCCACAACAATTTGGTGCTGTGACCCGGATGAGAGCGACTTTACTTTTTGACCCGTTTCGCTTGGTTGGACACAGACATCCCTCTGGCCACAATTAAGAAGGGAAGAGACATTCAAAAATATCTGTGAGGGACTGCCTGTTTTCCAGCCAAGCCTAAATGGTAAAATATCTCTTGTCCTCCTCATCCACAACATTTTGGGGTTAAATTTGGCAGAGCTATTTTCCTATAATACTGAATCTGGATGGTTAACATCGATCAATGGGAGCACAGTGGTGTCTCCAATAGTAGGGATTGGAATCACGTGAAATGTACTCTTAGACCAGTATATTAGCAGGAATTGGATAGCCTGCAAGTAGGAATTGGATAGCCTACATTTGAACACTGCGGTAGAAGGAACTAGATAACCTGCAAGTAGGAATTGGATAGCCTACAACTAAATAACTAAATATACAGTACCAGTCATAAGTTTGGACACACCTACTCATTCAAGGGTTTTTCTTTATTTTTATGATTTTCTACATTGTATAATAATAGTGAAGACATCCAAACTATGAAATAACACATATGGAATTATGTAGTAACCAATAAAGTGTTAGACAAATCAAAATATATTTTATATTTGAGATTCTTCAAAGTAGCCACCCTTTGCCTTGATGACAGCTTTGCACACTCTTGGCATTCTCTCAACCAGCTTCATGAGGTAGTCACCTGGAATGCATTTCAATTAACAGGTTTGCCTTGTTAAAAGTTAATTTGTGGAATTTATTTCACCGCCGTGTCTTTGTGAGACGCAGAGTAGGTGAATGGATGATCTCCGCATGTGTGGTTCCCACCGTGAAGCATGGAGGAGGAGGTGTGATGGTGTGGGGGTGCTTTGCTGGTGACACTGTCTGTGATTTATTCCGAATTCAAGGCTTTACACCATCCCATCTGGTTTGCGCTATAATTTGTTTTTAAACAGGACAATGACCCAACATACCTCCAGGCTGTGTGAGGGCTATTTGACCAAGAAGGAGAGATGACCTGGCCTCCACAATCACCCGACCTCAACCCATTTGAGATGGTTTGGGATGAGTTAGACCGCAGAGTGAAGGAAAAGCAGCCAACAAGTGCTCAGCATATGTGGGAACTTCAGGACTGTTGGAAAAGCATGCCAAAGTTGTCATCAAGGCAAAGGTTGGCTACTTTGAAGAAACTAAAATATATAAAATATAGTTTGATTTGTTTAACACTTTTTTTGGTTACTACATGATACCATATGTGTTATTTCAGAGTTTTGATGTCTTCACTATTATTCTACAATGTAGAAGATAGTAAAAATAAAGAAAAACCCTTGAATGAGTAGGTGTGTCCAAAGTTTTGACTGGTACTGTATACATATATACACAGTCTGAGGTCCTCAGCGCTCTGGAGCAGGTTTTCATCAAGGATCGCTCTGTACTTCATCAAGGATTGCTCCGTTCATCTTTCCCTCAGCCCTGACTAGTCTCCCAGTCCCTGCCGCTGAAAAACATCCCCACAGCATGATGCTGCCACCACCATGCTTCACCGTAGGGATGGTGCAAGGTTTCCTCCAGACGTGACGGTTGGCATTCAGGCCAAAGAGTTCAATCTTGGTTTAATCAGACCAGAGATTCTTGTTTCTTATGGTCTGAGAGTCTTTTAGGTGCTTTTTGGCAAACTCCAAGCGGGCTGTCATGTGCCTTTTACTGAGGAGTGGCTTCCGTCTGGCCACTCTACCATAAAGGCATGATTGGTTCTCCCATCTCCACAGAGGAACTCTGGAGCTCTGTCAAAGTGACCATCGGGTTCTTGGTCACCTCCCTGACCAAGGCCCTTTTCCCTCGATTGCTCAGTTTGGCTGGGCGGCCAGCTCTAGGAAGAGTCTTGGTGGTTCCAAACTTCTTCCATTGAAGAATGTTGGAGGCCGCTATGTTCTTCGGGACCTTCAATGCTGCAGAAATATTTTGGTACCCATCCCCAGATCTGTGCCTTGACACAATCCTGTCTCGGAGCTCTACGGACAATTCCTTCGACCTCATGGCTTGGTTTTTGCTCTGACATGCAGTGTCAACTGTGTGACCTTAGACAGGTGTGTGCCTTTCCAAATTATGTCCAATCAATTGAATTTACCACAGGTGGACTCCAATCAAGTTGTAGAAACATCTCAAGGATGATCAATGGAAACAGGATGCACCTGAGCTCAATTTCGAGTCTCATAGCAAAGGGTCTGAATACTTATGTAAATAAGGTATTTCTGTTTTTAATTTTTTATAAATGTGCAAAAATGTCTAAAAACCAGTTTTTGCTTTGTCATTATTGGGTATTGTGTGTAGATTGATGAGGAACATTTGTAATTTAATCCATTGTAGAATAAGGCTGTAACCTAAAAAAAAAATTGTAAAACGTCAAGGGGTCTGAGTACTTTCCAAATGCACTGTACACATGTTGATAAATGTGTGTATAATGGGTTACTAGAGATTTGATAAAGTAACAATAAAAAACTGAGAAAACAATAAAAATTGAAGTGATTTGGTGTGTTCGATTCTAAATAAACAGAGTAAAACTCATGGACGACTAGTAAAGCTCAAACCAAGTTTATTCACCCACTGGGTCACACAGCTGCATAAGACAAATACATGTTTCCAGAAGTACATATATTTATACCCTCCACTGGGCGGAGTCAACTCCTTCCACATCTAGACAGCCAATACATATCTGTTGATAGGCAGAAACTTAAGTGATGCCTGTTCTTTCTTACTTAATCTGACCTCGATCCAAATTCCTCACTCCTCCCCAACTCACGGCTGTCCTACCTTATCTGTTGACTGAAACCAGACTGTGGCCCTTCTCCTCTCCAAGGATACCTGAGATTTAACAATAACATGTTCTTCCTGCACTCCCCTTTCCATACCCTCAGTTCTAATACGGTAACATGAATACGTTTAGAAGTTAGTACCCAACAGGTGTAATAATACGGGACTAAGAAAATAATTAGAAATCATGGGTGGTAAACCCTCTAAGTGTACCGCTGAAGGTGCTGATCCAGCTTCTTTTAAAACCGCCTCCGACGACAAATATCATCGCCAGGTTAATCAGAGCCTTTGTCAATAATTAAATCACCTCCCTCAGCTCCCCCTACACACCCTCAACCCCCACCACCAGTGGTTTTGTATCCTCCACTGGAACAACAGAAAAATGTGATACAGCAATACCCACAAGTAAAAGTAGACCAATCTGGCCCAAACATTACTGTAAAAATACAGTAAATTAAATTAAAGTAAATTCTTATGTTGGTAGATACAGGTGCCACTATATCCACTTTTGGTAAAGGAACTGGACTTGACCTACCCCTAATCAATAAAACTATAAACGCTTATGGGATTTCCTCCACCCTGGTAATATATTTTAAAACAAAACCCATGCACTGTTCAATAGGACCAATGAATGTTGAACATGATTTTGTGTATTCACCCACTCAACCGTTCAACTTGCTATTTGTATTTGGGTCATCACCTCTCCCGTGGTCAGCGCTCCCTCACCGATGTGTCTATTTTAGACTGCCCCGCATCAACTACAACCTGCCAGATGAGAGCATTTTTGGGGAATGGCAGGTTACTGTCGTCAGTGGATTCCTGACTAATCCATCCCTGCCTCTGGTCGCGAGAGCTACCTTAAAAAGGAAGCTCCCTCTAAAGTTTATCGCTCCCCTTCTGAATTGGCTGATGTATTTCATAATTTGGGCGCATTACATATTCATCTCAAAATAATAGACATTTAATGAGTGTGAAGCAGAAAGTGAATGTCCAACAGAGATTGGTAACACATTTAATGAACATTGTTAAAATACAAACAATGCCTTCCAATAAGGAGAAAGCAAAAGGGGAAAAGGGCATCCTGGTGAACAGAAGTTATCATGTTTGTTTTGTTTGTATTTAAACCATTTTGTTTGTAGCTCTATGTACAATAGCGGTAAAAGCAGAACATTGTTTTAGAGTGATCCGTGTGTATTAGCAGTAGTGATTAAGAGGGCTTTCCTATTGGAAAGAGTAGAAGGGTCTGAGTTGAAGGAAACAGATATGGAGACTAGTGAAAGTAACAAAGACAGTGATAAATCAGTTTATGTCAAATTTAATGAGTGTTGACAGTATGGTGAATGGTAATATGTTACTAGTGGCGTTCAGATAGCACTCTAATAATTAAATATCTTAGTAATTTGAAGAGCTAAGGTTTCAATAGAACGTCACATGACAAATACGAGTGTGAATAGCATTTGGTTGCCATTGTTTGGTTTTATTATGCGCCTAAGCGAACAGAGGGGTTGAGCCTTGGGACTGATATTAAATTAGAGGCCGCCATCTTGTGTTTGGGTTAAAGATAATCTTCCTGTGGACCCATAGATAAGCCACCAGTGAAAGTGAGTGGTACTCACTGAACTCAGGCTGTAAGGAACACAGTGGGAAAATTTGGAGAGGTATGAATAATAATTGAATAGGATACGTTTTTGACAATTTCCAAATATTTCGCTAGAGGTTGAATAACACCAGTGATTTGAGTAAGAACTTAATGTCATATAAAAAAATATATCTCTTTCATTACGTGGGACACTGTCCATAATTGACATAAGTAGATGCAAATAAATGTTTTTAGTACCAGGGCTGTGGAAAAAAATAAAGAGCTGATAAGCCAGCACCAACTTTTTGAAGGCCCTAGCAGATGTGTTTAACAACAGGTGCCTTGGCAGAGCAGTTAGTGAGACTCTGTAGTACTATAAAGTATAAATGTACCTGGATCCGGCTGTTAAGGGAGCTCCCAAATTAAGTAAGGCCTGGCAATTTGTTTGTTTTTGCCATACGTTTTACCACACACCTGCATACACACAACCCACCTGTCTATACTTATTAATATTTGTTAGTGGTGTTAATACAGTGTCTGATTTATTGTGTGGGGTTTTTCTATTAGGTTTTAGTAGGTTCTTCACGAGTTAAAAAGGATGCACCTTAAAAGGGCACACAAATTACATTTTCTGAAGTATCTATTGTCTGAATTTTGGTTGCACACATTTAAGTTCTCTTGATGAGAAATGTACTGAAAACTCAAATATATACCTGGTATAGAGAATGTTTTAAATGTTTTAAAACAATGAGTCTGAAGTACAGGGAAAGAAAAGGGAAAGAACAGACTCACTTAATGGTGTTGAATGACCTCTGACCTGACTTTCTGGTGAGGTCTGATCTCCTTCGCTAGAAAGATCAGTGACATTGGTTTAAATGTAAATATAACACGTAAACGCTGATAAGTATGAAGAAGTATATTGTTGTTGATACAAATCTCACCAGATTTGCATTTTTACCCTTTATAATTGATCAATAGTTCTAATTCTGATTCAGACGGGCGAGAAGGAGAGAGACAGAATGCTGCCCCTGAACTGTGAAGAAAGCACAAAGGGAAGGTGAGCTAAGCACACAGCCAAGACAACGCAGGAATGGCTTCCGGACAAGTCTCTGAATGTCCTTGAGTGGCCCAGCCAGAGCCCGGACTTGAACCCGATCGAACGTCTCTGGAGAGACCTGAAAATAGCTGTGCAGTGAGGCTCCCCATACAACCTGACAGAGCTTGAGAGGATCTGCAGAGCAGAATAGGAGAAACTCCCCAAATACAGTTGTGCCAAGCTTGTAGCGTCATACCCAAGAAGACTCGAGGCTGTAATCGCTGCCAAAGATTCTTCAACAAAGTACTGAGTAAAGGGTCTGAATACTTATGTCAATTTGATATTTCCATTTTTATTTGTAATACATTTGCAAAAATGTCTAAAAACCTGTTTTTGCTTTGTCATTATGAGGTGGTGTGTAAATTGATGAGAAAAAAAAACAATTTAATCCATTTTAGAATAAGGTTGTAATGTAACAAAATGTGGAAAAAGTAAAAGGGTATGAATACTTTCCAAATGCACTGTACATAGTGACATTCGCTATTGACTTTGGTAAATATGAACCAGTTTTCAAAAGACACTATTGTGTTATAGAGTTTTAAACCGTTTTTATGTACAGAGGAAGTAGACACTAACCTGCTCTCAGAATGTCTCTATCGGACTGAAGAGCAGGTGGACCAACTTTGACATCATCATCCTGGCAAACGTAGCTGGGCTGTTACAGAGGCCCTGAGCCATTCTGTTATATTCAAAAAAGGCCAACTGGTGTGGTAACGGCTGTGTATTTACGATCCTCTTCGTGGACGGAAATATTGTAAAATCACAATGTCAGAAAAGGCAGTTTCCGCCCATAGGCGCCAGTGCATGGACTTGATTTGGTACGGGATAAGAATCCTTCTCAGTTCTTGTGTTGAGCCATCGGAAATCTGTACAGATTCACCATTTGGTTTCCAGACAAGAACGAGAGGGGATGACCACTCACTGTTCGATTTCCTGAGGATGTCGCGTTCTTCCATTTCCTCCAAGGTTTGCTTCAGTTTTTGGAAGTCACATGGTGGCACTCTGTGGTAAGGAAGTCTGAAAGGCCTCTCATCTTTCAGTCTTACTCTATGCACAAGGTATTTTGCTTCGCCACTGTCCAGTTGTCCTCTGGAAAATATGCTGTCATATTTCATAACCAGGTCTGCCATCTTGTTTTCCCATTCATCTGATACTTCACAGGAGGCAATGTCAACATCAGTCAGACCCATTTCTTTCAACATATCCTGATGGCCAGGATTGGGACATTTGAAGCACAGGCGGTCATTAAGACAGTGAGACCGAGTGGAGTGAGCCACATCTTTACATATAGCACATGGGAAGTAGCGAGACAGCTGTGCAGTTCTGCGGGGCCCTCTTGTGGCAGGGCGAGCAGAGTTTTGGTTTATGAGAAACTGTTCTAGCAGTGTTATGAGTTTTGTCATTGTCACCTGATCATTGCCACTCTGAACTCCTTGAACCACTGAAGTAAGGACAGGGCGCTCTGAGCTCTCTTCTGTTTTTTGGATGTCTTCCTGTAATGTCAATTTGTTTTGTTTCCTCTTTGTAGCACATCTGTCATTTTGATGGCTGTCTATCAATTCCTGAACTTCACCCACTGTCCATTTCTTCCTAGGCTTGCATCCGAATGCTGTGTATAGTTCATGATTGGGGTAGGGCTTCACAAACATCATGGCGACCGCATGACCCACATCATCCATCTGTCTGCGCTGTCTTTGTAGACATTCATTAGCTAGATCTGTTACTCGGTTAAGGCACACCCAGTAATCTAAGCAACTCGCCCCCAGACAAGGTTTTGTCTCATAAAAATCTTGAAGAGGCGTAGTAGAGGAGATGGCCTCACCAAAATGCTGTTTCAAAATACTGAAAATAACCTCAGGTTCTCTGCTGATGTTTACAAGGGGATTGCTGCGGATTCCTATGTTGACTAAGTCATTGGCCCTCCCCATTAATCGGTCTATGATTTCATTACCTTGCTCTGGCATTTTGTAACATTTCTTTACCAAGTAAGTCTTCTTAATTTCCTGCCACACGTACACAGTACATGTATCTGTGCTATCACCTCTGAAAATGGCATGCACACTGGGACAGTGTTGGCAGCTACCTTGGATGGACTAACATTATTTGCTGACAGACTTGAAACAATATTGTTACCAATCTCTTGACCCATCTGTTTGACTAAATCAAGCATAACGTTCTGCTGAGTATGGTCTTCATCATCATTGGAGTGATTATCATCTCCATCACTCTGACCTCTTGTTTGATCAATAACATTCTCTTGTTCATTTACTGCCGTTACAACGGCACTCCTAGTAAAGCTATGCTCCACCATTCTAGCTATCTGAGCCCCTCTCATACTGTCTCTCTCGGACTGAAGAGCAGGCAGACCAACTTTCCAAATACGGGAGACGCACTCAAAACCCACTAGTTGTTCTTTCAAGGAAAATAATACAAAAAAGGTAAGTCTGAAGACATCTCGTATTGCCAGGCTTTCTACAATGGCAGTAAATATTTGTATGAATTCGACAACACATAATGAAAGGAAACCTTATTAATATCACAACCTTTTCTGAATTGAATGGTTTCACTCACTACTCTGCCCGCGAACGGCGGTGTTCTTTGATATTACATTACATGCAGTGCGAAAGAGGTTTATGGAAACTCTAAAGTTTCACCTTGTCACACATGCTTGCGTTCAGTTCGTTCAGTTTCCAAAATATGTCTGTTACATAGGCAAGGAGACACATTTTCTTTTCATTACACAGAAAGTCAACAAAGTATGTTTTTTACATCCATTGCGAATGCCAACAGTTCCTCTCAATTCGAAAAAGCTTTCCAACACTCCCATTCAATAACCACCAAGCCTCTGTGTGAAATAGAACATTGTCATCCTCTGATTCCATATCTCCACATAGTTTTATCAGATAACACTGTGAAACTAAGAACTTATGCTGTAGCTAGCAATCTAGAGGAAACTCTGACTGAACGACTTAACAATTCCCCATCTTAAATGCTCTCCAAATGGACATAAGCTGTGAGGGCTATTCACGAGGACATATTGTTCTGTCTCACGATTCCCGAGCATTAAACAGCACAGGGGATGTTCAGTGTGCTGCATGGCTATATTGACAAAAAACAGATTGGTGGGCTTTTGCACAGATGGGGCTCCATTTATCACCGTACGGCGGGCAGGCCTCTGCACTCTTGTTATGAATGTGTCTCCCTCTTTCATATGGACGCATTGTATGATACACCCACTGAGCTATTATGGATACACCGAGAACAACTGGCGACAAAAGAGTTGAGCGCAGAACTCTGAGATATGCAGCAGGTAACTTTGATTGTAAAATACATAGCGCATGCCTGTTCGCAAAACTATGTGGAGATATGGGACCAGAGCATGACAATGTTCTATTTCACACCGAGGCTTGGTGGTTGTTGCGGAGGAGTGTTGGAAAGACTTTTCAAATTGAGAGGCATTCGCTGTGGTGTTCAAATGTAAGTAGTTTTTGTTCTCCTTAAAATGATCACGATTATTCCATTGTAACGCTATATCTTTGAAAACAAATCTGCAGCCTGCTGCCTGCCGTGCCTTTAGGTAGCTACATACTTTAGTAGGACTAAAAGTTATAACTACAGGGTTACTTGCTTACTGTTGAGCGACAACTTCATACTTAACATTAGCCTAGTTAGCTAGCTACTTGTTGTAAATACCAGGGCTTGTGTTCAAAAAAAGAAAGAGACTGAATCGAAGACCCTTTCATAAGCATCTGAGTTGTTTGGATTCAAAATCTGAGTTATTGACCAATAGCGTAACTGTAAAGTTAACGTCCAATCAGATATCAGACCTACATGATGTAATGACAACAGAACCTCTGCTTCCCAGAGGTGAGGCACTGAGATAATGCAGCATTCCTAAATGAACACAGAATAATCCTTGCATACAGTTGATAGGAGTCATTTCGGGTGCTGGGCCCCCCTACAGCACATTCATGTAAGTATGAAAATATACATTTTAGAAAAGTGTGAGTATTCCAGAGAAATCTACTGCAATTGGCATAATACCTTTTACAGGCCTTTACATGTCGTATGTAGTATGAGTTGAAAGCTCCCCCCACCGGAGTCAGCACGGAGGGAGGGGAGGCCACATCCGCATACAGCAAGTGGTATGCGGTGATGGATAAGGTGCTGCAGTGGATGCCACTCCCATCACCCCACCGGTCATCATCTCATCCCTTCCCTCCCAGAAGGGTCCAGATGGGAGGCGGGAGATGGAGTTGACTGCCAGGGAGGCACGCCTTTTGGCCATTTTAGAGGCCACGATTAAGAATGTATTTTGTATGTATTTTATTTATAGTTATTCATTTATTCATTTTCTACTGTTTTTGGTGATGTCCTTTTTTTAAACCCAAAGTGGATTTGTGTTTTCTCATTAAAAAAGTGTTTATTTTTTGTAATAAATATTTTTATTTGATACCGGTACATCTACTGTTGGTGTGTTTTACTTTCAACATTTAAAAAATGCACTCGCACAAGAGGCCTACGTATCAGCCTCTGTCATGTGAATTTGTATCTCTAATTCACCCTAAGCTTGAATCATTACCAGAGGTTGTAAGGCTTTGGTTTTAATCATCAATGATTCAAGGTCCACAACTCACAAGTCTTATCTGTATTTTTATTCATGGCGAGAGCTCTGGGGCCAAAAACACAAACATACTGTTTTTATACCCCTTGACAAACAAAGGCACTATGCTCCTCCCACCTTTAGGTGGCTTTCTTAAACAATTCCCACCTCCTCCTTTACCCTTGAATGTTTAGTACCCCCTATGTTAGTGGGTTGACACTACATGATAATTCTAACATTTATACTGTATTTGGGGTAAAATCCTTTAGTCATTATTCTTAAAATCCAAATTAATCTAACAGCCTCTTGGCCTTGATCAGAGCTTTTTGCTCTACTGAACTAAATTAACCATCTTTGGTATAATAATTTATGACATTTCAATAGCACTTTTTCATCTGAAAGCGCTTCAGACAAGCATTACATCATGAGTAGCCTAGCTATTGTTGGCTACGTCAACCAATAGAGGCCAAGTCTGAGTGCATGCATCCTCCAAAGATGGAGAGGGACAGTTCATGGCTTGATCAGAGGAAAGATGGAATCTGGTGACGATCCATAAAAACACCCCCAAAGCATAATGTTTCCACCTCCATGGTTGATGGTGGGGATGGTGTTCTTGGGGTCATAGGCAGCATTCCTCCTCCTCCAAACACGGCGAGTTGAGTTGATGCCAAAGAGCTCGATTTTGGTCTCATCTGACCACAACACTTTCACCCAGTTCTCCTCTGAATCATTCAGATGTTCATTGGCAAACTTCAGACGGGCCTGTATATGTGCTTTCTTGAGCAGGGGGACCTTGCGGGCGCTGCAGGATTTCAGTCCCTCACGGCATAGTGTGTTACCAATTGTTTTCTTGGTGACTATGGTCCCAGCTGCCTTGAGATCATTGACAAGATGATCCTCTGTAGCTCAGCTGGTAGAGCACGGCGCTTGTAACGCCAAGGTAGTGGGTTCGATCCCCGGGACCACCCATACACAAAAATGTATGCACGCATGACTGTAAGTCGCTTTGGATAAAAGCGTCTGCTAAATGGCATATTATTATTATTATTATAAGATCCTCCCGTGTAGTTCTGGGCTGATTCTTCACCGTTCTCATGATCATTGCAACTCCACGAGGTGAGATCTTTTTATTATTTTTTTTTGGGGGGGGGGAATGGATCAGCTTAATATTGCAGATAGATTGTATCTTCTATCAATGTAATTGTCTGCATCACTTCCAATCCCCCATATTTTTTTTAAAATATTTTTTATATATCTATATATATTCCCCTTTATTACTTTTCAACCCCACCATCCTTTCCCTACTTGGAGTAAATTAGTGAACAACAACGCCCAGGCCTCTACTTCCGGTCTATACTTACTATCTACACCTTATGGACAGAGTTAATTTTACAATAATTCTATATATACAGTGGGGAAAAAAAGTATTTAGTCAGCCACCAATTGTGCAAGTTCTCCCACTTAAAAAGATGAGAGAGGCCTGTAATTTTCATCATAGGTACACGTCAACTATGACAGACAAAATGAGAAAAAAAATCCAGAAAATCACATTGTAGGATTTTTTATGAATTTATTTGCAAATTATGGTGGAAAATAAGTATTTGGTCAATAACAAAAGTTTCTCAATACTTTGTTATATACCCTTGGTTGGCAATGACACAGGTCAAATGTTTTCTGTAACTCTTCACAAGGTTTTCACACACTGTTGCTGGTATTTTGGCCCATTCTTTCATGCAGATCTCCTCTAGAGCAGTGATGTTTTGGGGCTGTCGCTGGGCAACACGGACTTTCAACTCCCTCCAAAGATTTTCTATGGGGTTGAGATCTGGAGACTGGCTAGGCCACTCCAGGACCTTGAAATGCTTCTTACGAAGCCACTCCTTCGTTGCCCAGGCGGTGTATTTGGGATCATTGTCATGCTGAAAGACCCAGCCACGTTTCATCATCAATGCCCTTGCTGATGGAAGGAGGTTTTCACTCAAAATCTCACAAAACATGGCCCCATTCATTCTTTCCTTTACACGGATCAGTCGTCCTGGTCCCTTTGCAGAAAAACAGCCCCAAAGCATGATGTTTCCACCCCCATGCTTCACAGTAGGTATGGTGTTCTTTGGATGGAACTCAGCATTCTTTGTCCTCCAAACACGACGAGTTGAGTTTTTACCAAAAAGTTATATTTTGGTTTCATCTGACCATATGACATTCTCCCAATCCTCTTCTGGATCATCCAAATGCACTCTAGCAAACTTCAGACGGGCCTGGACATGTACTGGCATAAGCAGGGGGACACATCTGCCACTGCAGGATTTGAGTCCCTGGCGGCGTAGTGTGTTACTGATGGTAGGCTTTGTTACTTTGGTCCCAGCTCTCTGCCGGTCATTCACTAGGTCCCCCCGTGTGGTTCTGGGATTTTTGCTCACCGTTCTTGTGATCATTTTGACCCCACGGGGTGAGATCTTGCGTGGAGCCCCAGATCGAGGGAGATTATCAGTGGTCTTGTATGTCTTCCATTTCCTAATAATTGCTCCCACAGTTGATTTCTTCAAACCAAGCTGCTTACCTATTGCAGATTCAGTCTTCCCAGCCTGGTGCAGGTCTACAATTCTGTTTCTGGTGTCCTTTGACAGCTCTTTGGTCTTGGCCATAGTGGAGTTTGGAGTGTGACTGTTTGAGGTTGTGGACAGGTGTCTTTTATACTGATAACAAGTTCAAACAGGTGCCATTAATACAGGTAACGAGTGGAGGACAGAGGAGCCTCTTAAATAAGAAGTTACAGGTCTGTGAGAGCCAGAAATCTTGCTTGTTTGTAGGTGACCAAATACTTATTTTCCACCATAATTTGCAAATAAATTCATTAAAAATCATACAATGTGATTTTCTGGAAAAAAAATCTCAATTTGTCTGTCATAGTTGACGTGTACCTATGATGAAAATTACAGGCCTCTCTCATCTTTTTAAGTGGGAGAACTTGCACAATTGGTGGCTGACTAAATACTTTTTTTCCCCACTGTATATATATATATATATTTTTATTTTTTTATTTTTTTTGCTCCTGAACTTCTACTCTCAACCTCTCCGATCATTTTCATGATGTCCATCCGGTTTGCTTCTAAATGCCATATCTTTCTAACTGTGCTCTTTCCCAAAAGCTCCCAACATACAACCTATATACTTATTATGGACACAGTATGCTTACATTATTAGCTATCTTTGTTATTATTTGTTGTTATTTGTTATTAGTCCCATCCTTCAACTCTATTCAATACCTCCCATCTATCTCTTAACACCATCCATATAGGATTTCTATTTGCCATATATATTTCAACCGTACTGTGATGTTTTACAAAAGTTCTGAACCTTTCTATTCTCATTGCTTCTACAGATTGTGAATTAAAAATAAACATTTTTGCTAAAAGTATTATTACATTATTGATTGATTGACTATGACTTTTCAGATCACTCAGTAATGCTATCTGCAAGGTTAGTTCCAGGTAAATATTGCAATCCTTTAGCCATTCCTGGACCTGTGTCCAAAAACAAGCCACAAATGGACAGAACCAAAACAAATGATCTAATGATTCTGTCTCTTCACAGCAAAATCTGCAGAGCTGGGAAGATTGTATCCCCCATATAAATAACATTATATTGGTAGCAAGAATTTTATATAATAATTTAAATTGAAAGATTCTAATTTTTGAATCCGGTGTCGTTTTGCGTGTCAGTTCATAAACACTATGCCATGGGATCGGTACGTCAAAGATCTCTTCCCAACTATTTTGCAATCTATATGGGACGGCTGTCAATCCTTTGGTCCTTAAGTGAAACTGATATACTTTTTTATTTATCACAGTTTTCCTTAACCAATTATGTTCTTTAATGCAAGGCCGACAGACAAGTTCCTTACTTTCTCCCCCTTCAACTTTCCTCTTCCACTTTTGCGGTAAGGCTGCAATTATTTGGTTGTAATTTTGGGTAGAGCAGACATTTCCATATGTTTTTGTTAGCTGCATGTGCGACATAACTCCACCAGTCCTACCGATGATATCATTTACGAAGATTATACCTTTTTTAAACATTCTGTCAAAAAATAAAGGTTTTTTGTCAATTAGTATATTTGAATTTAACCACAATATTTGTTGCATTATTTGTTCTGTCGTTTCTGGAGGATTAAATTGAAATTGCAACCAACTTTCTATGGCTTGTTTTAGAAATAGTGACATTTGGGAGATTATTTCCTTTTCAAATAACTGAAAGTGAGAGGTTGTAATCTGAATAAAGGGAAAAAGGCCTTTCTTGAACAGTGGGTGAGACAATTTTACTAATTTGCTTGAGAACCAGTTCGGATTTAAGTATAACTTTTGGATGACTGAAGATTTTAGTGATAGGTCTAATGCTTTAATATTTAATAATTTCTGTCCTCCGAATTCATATTCATTATATAAATATGCTCTTTTAATTTTGTCTGGCTTGCCGTTCCAAATAAAATTGAATATTTTTTTCTCATATAATTTAAAAAACTGTTTGCTAGGCGTAGGCAAGACCATAAGCAAATAGGTAAACTGGGATAACACTAAAGAGTTAATCAGGGTGATTTTTCCACAAATTGACAGGTATTTTCCTTTCCATGGTAGTAAGATCTTATCCATTTTTGCTAACTTTCTATTAAAATTTATTGAAGTGAGATCATTTATTTCCTTTGGGATATGTATTCCGAGTATATCCACATTACCATCAGACCATTTTATTGGTAAACTACATGGTAATGTAAAAATTGTATTTTTTAGTGATCCAATACGTAATATAGTACATTTGTCATAATTTGGTTGTAATCCAGAGAGGTTAGAAAATGTATCTAGATCCTCTATGAGGCTGTGGAGGGATTCTAGTTGTGGATCTAAAAGAAAACATGAATCATCTGCGTACAATGACACCTTTGTTTTTAAGCCCTGTATTTCTAATCCTCTGATATTATTATTGGATCTGATTTTAATAGCTAACATCTCGATGGCCACAATAAATAGATACAGTGGGGAAAAAAAGTATTTAGTCAACCACCAATTGTGCAAGTTCTCCCACTTAAAAAGATGAGAGAGGCCTGTAATTTTCATCATAGGTACACGTCAACTATGACAGACAAAATGAGAAAAAAAAATCCAGAAAATAACATTGTAGGATTTTTTATGAATTTATTGGCATATGATGGTGGAAAATAAGTATTTGGTCAATAACAAAAGTTTCTCAATACTTTGTTATATACCCTTTGTTGGCAATGACACAGGTCAAACGTTTTCTGTAAGTCTTCACAAGGTTTTCACACACTGTTGCTGGTATTTTGGCCCATTCCTCCATGCAGATCTCCTCTAGAGCAGTGATGTTTTGGGGCTGTCGCTGGGCAACACAGACTTTCAACTCCCTCCAAAGATTTTCTATGGGGTTGAGATCTGGAGACTGGCTAGACCACTCCAGGACCCTGAAATGCTTCTTACGAAGCCACTCCTTCGTTGCCCGGGGGGTGTGATTGGGATCATTGTCATGCTGAAAGACCCAGCCACGTTTCATCTTCAATGCCCTTGCTGATGGAAGGAGGATTTCACTCAAAATCTCACGATACATGGCCCCATTCATTCTTTCCTTTACACGGATTAGTCGTCCTGGTCCCTTTGCAGAAAAACAGCCCCAAAGCATGATGTTTCCAACCCCATGCTTCACAGTAGGTATGGTGTTCTTTGGATGCAACTCAGCATTCTTTGTCCTCCAAACATGACGAGTTGAGTTTTTACCAAAAAGTTATATTTTGGTTTAATCTGACCGTATGACATTCTCCCAATCCTCTTCTGGATCATCCAAATGCACTTCAGACGGGCCTGGACATGTACTGTCTTAAGCAGGGGGACACGTCTCGCACTGCAGGATTTGAGTCCCTGGCGGCGTAGTGTGTTACTGATGGTAGGCTTTGTTACTTTGGTCCCAGCTCTCTGCAGGTCATTCACTAGGTCCCCCCGTGTGGTTCTGGGATTTTTGCTCACCGTTCTTGTGATCATTTTGACCCCACGGGGTGAGATCTTGCGTGGAGCCCCAGATCGAGGGAGATTATCAGTGGTCTTGTATGTCTTCCATTTCCTAATAATTGCTCCAACAGTTGATTTCTTCAAACCAAGCTGCTTACCTATTGCAGATTCAGTCTTCCCAGCCTGGTGCAGGTCTACAATTTTGTTTCTTGTGTCCTTTGACAGCTCTTTGGTCTTGGCCATTGTGGAGTTTGGAGTGTGACTGTTTGAGGTTGTGGACAGGTGTCTTTTATACTGATAACAAGTTCAAACAGGTGCCATTAATACAGGTAACGAGTGGAGGACAGAGGAGCCTCTTAAAGAAGAAGTTACAGGTCTGTGAGAGCCAGAAATCTTGCTTGTTTGTAGGTGACCAAATACTTATTTTCCACCATAATTTGTAAATAAATTCGTGAAAAATCCTACAATGGGATTTTCTGGATTTTTTTTCCTCAATTTGTCTGTCATAGTTGACGTTTACCTATGATGAAAATTACAGGCCTCTCTCATCTTTTTAAGTGGGAGAACTTGCACAATTGGTGGCTGACTAAATACTTTTTTTCCCCACTGTATGCCGATAGTGGACAACCTTGTTTCACTCCTCTTGACAGTTTAAAACTTTCTGAGAAATAGCCATTATTTACTATTTTACACCTAGGGTTACTATACATGATTTTGACCCATTTTATAAGAGATTCTCCAAAATTGAAATGCTCCAGGCATTTATATATAACCCCCAGTCGAACTTTATCAAATGCCTTTTCGAAGTCTGCTATGAATAGCAGGCCTGGTTCCCATATTTTCCATAGTGTTCTATTGTTTCCAATACTTGCCTTATATTATCTCCAATGTATCTTCCATGTAAAAAAACTGTCTGATTAGAATGAATAATATCCGACAATACCTTTTTAATTCTATGCGCTATACATTTTGCTAGGATTTTTGCATCACAACACTGAAGTGTAAGGGGCCTCCAATTTTGTAAATGGACTGGATCTTTATATTTTCCACTTGTATCCTGTTTCAGTAATAATGAGATCAGACCTTCTTCTTGAGTGTCAGATAATCTACCATTTACATAGGAGTGGTTAAAACATGCTAATAACGGTCCTCTTAGTATATCAAAAAAGGTTTGGTATACCTCGATTGGTATGCCATCCAACCCTGGAGTTTTCCCGGACTTAAAGTCTTTAATTGCATCCAGAAGTTCCTCCTCTGTAATTTCACCTTCACATGAGTCTTTCTGTGTGGCTGTTAATTTGACATTATCAATAGAAAAAAAATCTCTACCATTAGCTTCAGTTAGAGGAGATGGAGGCGACTGAAAAGAAAACATATGCTTAAAGTACTTTGTTTCTTCCTTCAAAATATCATTTGGTGAATTATGGGTGACTCCGTCAATTGTAACCAGTTTCATTAAGTTCTTTTTGGTAGCATTCCTATGTTGAAGATTAAAAAAGAATTTTGTGCATTTTTCCCCATATTCCATCCAGTTTGCTTTATTTTTATAATATATTACAGTTGATCTTTCTTGAATAAGTTTTTCTATTTCTTTTTGTTTTTCCTCTAATTTATTCTGAGCCTCTATGTTACAGTTTTTATTGCCATCTATCTGTTCTGTTAGACTTTCTATTTCCTTTCTTAGTATAAACTCTTTTGACCTAAATTGCTTTTGTTTTCGAGATGAGTACTGAATTGCATGGCCTCTAAAGGCACATTTAAAGGTGTCCCATACAATAAGGGGATTCGCTGTACCTATGTTATGTTGGAAAAAGTCAGTCATAAATTCCTTTGTTCTAATTATAAATAAATTATCATCCAATAGGCTTTGATTAAATTTCCAATATCCTCGCCCACGTGGAAATTCAGTCAGAGTAATGTATATGCCTATTATATGATGGTCCGACCGCATTCTGTCCCCTATCAACACTTTTTTTACTTTTGGTGCCAACGAGAATGAGATAAGAAAGAAGTCAAGACGACTAGCTTGATTCAGTCTCCGCCATGTATATCTCACTAGATCAGCATATTTAAGCCTCCATATTTCTACTAGTTCTAATGTATCCATGACATTCACAATTTCCTTAAGAGCATGTGGGTGATTGTTTGTGGTGTGATTTCCTTTTCGGTCCATTGAGCTATTTAAAACAGTATTATAATCCCCCACCATAATAATATTGTCTTGAGTTGCTTGCAGGCTTGATAATTTATTATATATATTGTCAAAGAATTGTGGATCATCATTATTTGGTCCGTAAAGGTTAATGAGCCATATCTGTTTATGGTCCAATACCATATTTAAAATAATCCATCTACCTTGCGTATCTATTTGGACAATTTGCACATTCGGATCGAAATTACTATTAATTAATATCATCACCCCTTTTGAATTTCTTTGCCCATGGGAGAAGTATATTCCCCCCCCCCCATTCTTTTTTCCACGCTACTTCATCTCGAATTGTTGAATGAGTTTCCTGTATACAATAGATATTATATTCCTTCTCTTTGAGCCATGTAAATATTGTTCTTCTTTTGTTATTATCAGCTAAGCCATTACAATTATAACTGGCTATACTTATTTCACCATACACCATAATGAGATACAAGTTTCAAGTCTATTTATCATTATATATGTTTGTAAATTTACCAATAAAAAATAGCGCAATGATTGAGTGTTCATTTAGCTGTACCGTGATATTTGCATTGCTACGGAGTAACCCTTCAATTGTTCTCCACTAATTCCCCCGCTAAAGCCCCTCCCCATCCCAAGTTGAGCCGTCATCCCAGTGATCAGCATCCCACCCACGTCCCTCCGTATCCCTAAGGCCCCGAGAGGCCAGGACCCATCCATCGAAAACAGCACACAGTGCCACCCACAAAACAGAAGCAGATTAACCGCCAAATGCATTTCCAATGCTTTCACCTCTATATATATATATATATATCTTTTTTTTTATTTTTATTATGCATATCCTATTTTCCATCATTATCAATGAATATGCATAATAATGTCGGCAGTTCACGCATAGGATTCTAACATATAACCCGGATTGCCATTGTATTACATTTAATTCATTGACAAGCAATTATTATCCTAGCAAATAATTCCTGCGGTCCATCCCATACCCCCCCCCCCCCCCCCCCCCAACATCCCCACCCCCCCACAAGGTGAGATCTTGCATGGAGCCCCAGGCCGAGGGAGATTTACAGTTATTTTGTGTTTCTTCCATTTGCGAATAATCGCACCAACTGTTGTCACCTTCTCACCAAGCTGCTTGGCGATGGTCTTGTAGCCCATTCCAGCCTTGTGTAGGTCTACAATCTTGTCCCTGACATCCTTGGAGAGCTCTTTGGTCTTGGCCATGGTGGAGAGTTTGGAATCTGATTGATTGATTGCTTCTGTGGACAGGTGTCTTTTATACAGGTAACAAACTGAGATTAGGAGCACTCCCTTTAAGAGTGTGCTCCTAATCTCAGCTCGTTACCTGTATAAAAAGACACCTGGGAGCCAGAAAAACTTTCTGATTGAGAGGGGGTCAAATACTTATTTCCGTCACTAAAATGCAAATACATTTATAACATTTTTGACATGCGTTTTTCTGCATTTTTGTTGTTGTTATTCTGTCTCTCACTGTTCAAATAAACCTACCATTAAAATTATAGACTGATCATTTCTTTGTCAGTGGGCAAACGTACAAAATCAGCAGGGGATCAAATACTTTTTTCCCTCACTGTATAGCGGACCACTAGATTGAGTACCCTAGCCTGTAGACTAATAGTACATTACAGTGGGCAAGTGAAAGTAAATTATAGGCCTATCCAACAACGACTGCGGGAGGAATGAAGCAGGTATTTTACACAAACATGTCTATGGGAGGAGGCAATGCAAGAACCACTCCTGCATGCATAAAGCAGCTCATCTTAAGCACTGTTTGAATATATTCATGGATGGATTCTCCCTTTTTTAAATAATAATTGATCTAAATATAGGCCTATTAGATCAATGATCATAGGAAATAATAAATAAATAAATAATCACTGATCTGACATGACTTGGTTGGTAGCTTAGCGTAATATCGCCTTTCACTATCCATCTACCGGTAAGTCTTCAAGGATGGGAGGCATGAAGGAAGCATAACTTATCCCAAAACAATTATAGGCTATTTGACTCAGCTACCACTTGCTCACCTTATAGAGGCTAGTGGCTGGAGCTGTTAGGTCATAATAATGAACCGTAGAATTGCTGTATCAGACGGGGCTTTAACCAAACCCCTGCCCCCCTGCCGTGGCTATGCAAGGTCAATGACAGGGGTTTTGGGGGCAGCCTTTGATCCCGACAGGGACACGCAATTCTTCTCCACACAATCCGTAATTTACATTCACAAGAAGCCTAGGCCTATGAGGCTACTTCATTGGAAGTGGCCGAACGGTTACTCTCTAAAATACTATGCAAGGTGTTGGCATATGCAGGGGATTGAGGATAACATTATTTGCGAATTTGAAGGGCACCAGGGACTGATGCACGCAACTCCATTTCTCTTCGCAGTCAGTGACAGTACCAAGAGAGTTAACTACTTTCGGTGTCCTGACAATGCACCATGGCCATTAGAATTGTATTGTTTTGGGGATACCGTGTGTGTGCGGGCGCAGCTTTATTGAAATATTGCCACTTTATTCACGAAATGTAATTTAGTCTTTATTCTCAACAGTACATTTAAACTTTATTCTCTAAGTATTTCAAGTAAAGGTATTATCTGTGCATAAAACATTCAAATTACCAACATCACTGTTTTATAATTTTTTCTCTTCACTTGGACCTAATACTCTTCCGTAGGTTTTAAGGTTCCATGGATTTAAACTAGCGAAAAAACATATATTCATAGAATTTAAATCAGAAAAATAGATTTCATACATACTGTACGTTTTATTTTGGCAATGACAAGTTTTGCCTGACACCTCAAATAACCTCAAATAACAAAAAGCCTAAGATTAAACTATTTGAAAGGACAGCAAATAATTAACAATAATCAACATTGCTTGTCAATGAAGGCATAGCAACTGATCTAAACAAGGCAGACCAGTGTGAATGACTCGATTACCAGAACATCAGATAAGAGCATGTAACTAGGAGCAGAATGTAAAATCCATGTCTCTTGAAATATGCTCACATTATGTGATGAATCAATGACACTACATTCTACACTCCACACATTTTTAGGCTGGTTCAGCGTTTTGCATAATACTGTATCAAATGGAGAGTGATTAATTATGTGTGTGAATCAATTATGTACAGTGCATTCGGAAAGTATTCAGACCCCTTGACCTTCTCCACATTTTGTTACGTTACAGCCTTATTCTAAAATGGATTAAATAAAACATTTTCCTCAATCTACACACAATACCCCAGGTTATTTTATTTTTTGGAAATGTATTAAAAATAAAAAAACGGAAATACCTTATCTACATAAGTATTCAGACCCTTTGCTATGAGACTCGAAATTGTGCTCTAGTGCATCCTGTTTCTATTGATCATCCTTGAGATGTTTCTACAACTTGATTGGAGTCCACCTGTGGTAAATTCAATTGATTGGACATGATTTGGAAAGGCACACACCTGTCTATACAAGGTCCCACAGATGACACTGCATGTCAGAGCAGAAACCAAGCCATGAGGTGGAAGGAATTGTCCGTAGAGCTCCGAGACAGAATTGTGTCAAGGCACAGATCTGGGGAAGGGTACCAAAAAATGACTGCAGCATTGAAGGTCCCCAAGAACACAGTGGCCTCCATCATTCTTAAATGGAAGAAATTTAGAACCACCAAGACTCTTCTTAGAGCTGGCCACCCGGCCAAACTGAGCAATCGGAAGGGCCTTGGTCAGGGAGGTGACCAAGAACCCGATGGTCACTCTGACAGAGCTCCAGAGTTCCTCTGTGGAGATGGGAGAACCTTCCAGAAGGACAACCATCTCTGCAGCACTCCACCAACAAGGCCTTTATGGTAGAGTGGCCAGATGGAAGCCACTCCTCAATAAAAGGCACATGACAGCCCGCTTGGAGTTTGCCAAAACTCCAATATTCTCAGACCAAGATTCTCTGGTCTGATGAAACCAAGATTGAACTCTTTGGCCTGAATGCCAAGCATCACGTCTGGAGGAAACCTGGCACCATACGGTGAAGCATGGTGGTGGCAGCATCATGCTGTGGGGATGTCAAGATCGAGGGAAAGATGAACGGAGCAAAGTACAGAGAGATCCTTGATGAAAACCTGCTCCAGAGCGCTCAGGACCTCAGACTGCGACGAAGGTTCCCCTTCCAACAGGACAACGACCGTAAGCACACAGCCAAATAACGCAGGAGTGGCTTCGGGACAATTCTCTGAATGTCCTTGAGTGGCCCAGCCAGAACCCGGACTTGAACCCGATCGAACATCTCTGGAGAGACCTGAAAATAGCTGTGCAGCGACGCTCCCCATCCAACCTGACAGAGCTTGAGAGGATCTGCAGAGAATGGGAGAAACTCCCAAAATACAGGTGTGCCAAGCTTGTAGTGTCATACCCAAGAAGACTCTAGGCTGTAAACGCTGCCAAGGTGCTTCAACAAAGTACTGAGTAAAGGGTCTGAATACTAATGTAAATGTAATATTTCAGTGTTTTATTTTTTAATACATTTGCAAAAATATCTAAAAACCTGTTTTTGCTTTGTCATTATGGGGTATTGTGTGTAGATTGAGGAGGGAAAAAAACAATTGAATCCATTTTAGAATAAGGCTGTAACGTAACAAAATGTAGAAAAAGTCAACGGGTCTGAATACTTTCCGAATGCACTGTATATAAACACATACAGTGTACAAAACATTAGGAACACCTGCTCTTTCCATGCCATAGACTGATCCCTTATTGATGTCACTTGTTAAATCCACTTCAATCAGTGTAGATGAAGGGGAGGAGACAGGTTAAAGAATACTTTTCAAGCCTTGAGACATGGATTGTGTATGTGTGCCATTCAGAGGATGAAAGGGCAAGACAAAATACTTAAGTACCTTTGAACGGGGTAGTAGGTGCAAGGCGCACCGGTTCGAGTGTGTCAAGAACTGCAACACTGCTGGGTTTTTCACGCTCAACAGTTTCCAGTGTGTATCAAGAATTGTCCACCACCCAAAGGATATCCAGCCAACTTGACACAACTGTGGGAGGCATTGACGTCAACATGGGCCAGCATCCCTGTGGAACGCTTTCGATACCTTGTAGGGTCCATGCCCCAATGAAATATGGGGATTAGTTTGAACATTAAGAGTAGTCAACCGATTGCAAAAAGACATTCAGATCATGTCACAATTCAAGTGTATGCTGAGGGGTACAGTATCTCACATAGGCTGGACATAGGCTGAGGTGTCCATCTGTAGCTAATCACTGATATGCTTCAGGACCCCCAAGGCTGGGGTCAATTCCAATTAAACTCCAGTCAAGTTAGAAAACACAATGACTTGGAAAAATCCTCACAGAAATTCTTGTTCAAATTGTTCAAGTAATTTTCAAGTCAATTGTTTAAGTGCATTTTTAGCCTTCACTGAAACTGAAGTGGACTTGATCCAGGCTTTAAATGGGCCACAACTCAAATGAAATCAACATTGAGGTTGAATTAGGCCCTGGGAGGACCACTGGTCATCATGGGGAAGTGCTGTAAGACGCCTCCTCTCTTCTTCGCACTCCCTTTTGCCAGATAATCTGATGACACTCCAGGCTCTGCTGGCACCGGGAGGGGTGGGATGGGAGCACAGCTGGACATCTGTCTCTCTTACACAAGTGACTTAAGACACTCAGTCCTGGTCCAAGTCCAGCTTAAGCAGAGTGTCCTGAGGAGAAGATGGCAGTTTACTAAGCATAGAGATCACATTCACCACTTAAGCATTTTAACAGAGGGCAGTATGTCAGGTGAGGCATGGTTATAAGACACTAGGGTCCTTGGAGTCAATGAGTACGGTTACATGCACACAATAATACATTTATTGTGAATAGTCCGATTCATATAATAGTTTGATTTAAACGTTTACATGCTTTGAAAGAAGAATGATTTCCCTAATAATCTGGTTTACATGGACACATCTGAAATCAGGCTAACTGATGGGATTTGACAAATGCAGAAAATGGCCAATCAAAGCATATTTGATTCTGAGTTCGGACATATACAGTGGGGAGAACAAGTATTTGATACACTGCCGATTTTGCAGGTTTTCCTACTTACAAAGCATGTAGAGGTCTGTAATTTTTATCATAGGTACACTTCAACTGTGAGAGACGGAATCTAAAACAAAAATCCAGAAAATCACATTGTATGATTTTTAAGTTATTAATTTGCATTTTATTGCATGACATAAGTATTTGATCACCTACCAACCAGTAAGAATTCCGGCTCTCACAGACCTGTTTGTTTTTCTTTAAGAAGCCCTCCTGTTCTCCACTCATTACCTGTATTAACTGCACCTGTTTGAACTCGTTACCTGTATAAAATACACCTGTCCACACACTCAATCAAACAGACTCCAACCTCTCCACAATGGCCAAGACCAGAGAGCTGTGTAAGGACATCAGTGATAAAATTGTAGACTTGCACAAGGCTGGGATGGGCTACAGGACAATAGGCAAGCAGCTTGGTGAGAAGGCAACAACTGTTGGCGCAATTATTAGAAAATGGAAGAAGTTCAAGATGAAGGTCAATCATCCTCGGTCTGGGGCTCCATGCAAGATCTCACCTCGTGGGGCATCAATGATCATGAGGAAGGTGAGGGATCAGCTCAGAACTACACGAGGGATCAGCCCAGAACTACACGGCAGGACCTGGTCAATGATCTGAAGAGAGCAGGGACCACAGTCTCAAAGAAAACCATTAGTAACACACTACGCCATCATGGATTAAAATCATGCAGCGCACGCAAGGTCCCCCTGCTCAAGCCAGCGCATGTCCTGGCCCGTCTGAAGTTTGCCAATGACCATCTGGATGATCCAGAGGAGGAATGGGAGAAGGTCATGTGGTCTGATGAGACAAAAATATAGCTTTTTGGTCTAAACTCCACTCGCTGTGTTTGGAGGAAGAAGAAGGATGAGTACAACCCCAAGAACACCATCCCAACCGTGAAGCATGGAGGTGGAAACATCATTCTTTGGGGATGCTTTTCTGCAAAGGGGACAGGACAACTGCACCGTATTGAGGGGAGGATGGATGGGGCCATGTATCGCGAGATCTTGGCCAACAACCTCCTTCCCTCAGTAAGAGCATTGAAGATGGGTCGTGGCTGGGTCTTCCAGCATGACAACGACCCGAAACACACAGCCAGGGCAACTAAGGAGTGGCTCCGTAAGAAGCATCTCAAGGTCCTGGAATGGCCTAGCCAGTCTTCAGACCTGAACCCAATAGAAAATCTTTGGCGGGAGCTGAAGGTCCGTATTGCCCAGCGACAGCCCCGAAACCTGAAGGATCTGGAGAAGGTCTGTATGAAGGAGTGGGCCAAAATCCCTGCTGCAGTGTGTGCAAACCTGGTCAAGACCTACAGGAAACGTATGATCTCTGTAATTGCAAACAAAGGTTTCTGTACCAAATATTAAGTTCTGCTTTTCTGATGTATCAAACACTTTTCTGATGTATCAAACACACAAATCATACATTACATTTACATTACATTTTAGTCATTTAGCAGACGCTCTATCCAGAGCGACTTACAGGAGCAATTAGGGTTAAGTGCCTTGCTCAAGGGCACATTCACGTCATTTAGCAGACGCTCTTATCCAGAGCGACTCACCAATTGGTGCGTTCACCCTATAGCCAGTGGGATAACCACTTTACAATTTTTTTTGGGGGGGGGTAGAAGGATTACTTTATCCTATCCCAGGTATTCCTTAAAGAGGTGGGGTTTCAAATGTCTCCGGAAGGTGGTGAGTGACTCCGCTGTCCTGGCGTCGTGAGGGAGCTTGTTCCACCATTGGGGTGCCAGAGCAGCGAACAGTTTTGACTGGGCTGAGCGGGAACTATGCTTCCACAGAGGAAGGGGAGCCAGCAGGCCAGAGGTGGATGAACGCAATGCCCTCGTTTGGGTGTAGGGACTGATCAGAGCCCGAAGGTACAGAGGTGCCGTTCCCCTCACTGCTCCATAGGCAAGCACCATGGTCTTGTAGCGGATGCGAGCTTCAACTGGAAGCCAGTGGAGTGTGCGGAGGAGGGGGGTGACGTGAGAGAACTTGGGAAGGTTGAACACCAGACGGGCTGCGGCATTCTGGATGAGTTGTAGGGGTTTAATGGCAAAGGCAGGGAGGCCAGCCAACAGCGAGTTGCAGTAGTCGAGACGGGAGATGATAAGTGCCTGGATTAGGACCTGTGCCGCTTCCTGTGTAAGGCAGGGTCGTACTCTCCGAATGTTGTAGAGCATGAACCTGCAGGAGCGGGTAACCGCCTTGATGTTGGCGGAGAACGACAGGGTGTTGTCCAGGGTCACGCCTAGGCTCTTCGCACTCTGGGAGGAGGACACAGCGGAGTTGTCAACCGTGATGGCGAGATCATGGAACGGGCAGTCCTTCCCCGGGAGGAAGAGCAGCTCCGTCTTGCCAGGGTTCAGCTTGAGGTGGTGATCCGTCATCCATACTGATATGTCTGCTAGACATGCAGAGATGCGATTCGCCACCTGGTTATCAGAAGGGGGAAAGGAGAAGATTAGTTGTGTATCGTCAGCGTAGAAATGATAGGAGAGGCCATGTGAGGATATGACAGAGCCAAGTGACTTGGAGTATAGGGAGAAAAGGAGAGGGCCTAGAACTGAGCCCTGGGGGACACCAGTGGTGAGAGCACGTGGTGCGGAGACAGCTTCTCGCCACGCCACTTGGTAGGAGCGACCGGTCAGGTAGGACGCAATCCAGGAGTGAGCCGCGCCGGAGATGCCCAGCTCGGAGAGGGTGGAGAGGAGGATCTGATGGTTCACAGTATCAAAGGCAGCAGACAGGTCTAGAAGGACAAGAGCAGAGGAGAGAGAGTTAGCTTTAGCAGTGCGGAGAGCCTCCGTGACACAGAGAAGAGCAGTCTCAGTTGAATGACCAGTCCTGAAACCTGACTGGTTAGGATCAAGAAGGTCATTCTGAGAGAGATAGCAAGAGAGTTGGCTAAAGACGGCACGCTCAATAGTTTTGGAAAGAAAAGAAAGAAGGGATACTGGTCTGTAGTTGTTGACATCAGTGGGATCGAGTGTTGGTTTTTTGAGAAGGGGAGCAACTCTCGCTCTCTTGAAGACGGAAGGGACATGGCCAGCGGTCAAGGATGAGTTGATCAGCGAGGTGAGAAGGTCACCGGAGATGGTCTGGAGAAGAGAGGAGGGGATGGGGTCAAGCGGGCAGGTTGTTGGGCGGCCTGCAGTCACAAGTCGCAGGATTTTATCTGGAGAGAGAGGGGAGAAAGAAGTCAAAGCATAGGGTAGGGCAGTGTGAGTAGGACCAGCAGTGTCATTAGACTTAACAAACGAGGATCGAATGTCGTCAACCTTCTTTTCAAAGTGGTTGACGAAGTCATCCACAGAGAGAGAGGAGGGGGGGGGGGGGGGGGGTGGAGGATTCAGCAGGGAGGAAAATGTGGCAAAGAGCTTCCTAGGGTTAGAGGCAGATGCTTGGAATTTAGAGTGGTAGAAAGTGGCCTTAGCAGCAGAAACAGATGAAGAAAATGTAGAGAGGAGGGAGTGAAAAGATGCCAGGTCGGCAGGGAGTTTAGTTTTCTTCCATTTCCGCTCAGCTGCCCGGAGCTCTGTTCTGTGAGCTCGCAATGAGTCATCAAGCCACGGAGCTGGGCAATACGGACTTTCAGCTCCCTCCATAGATTTTCTATTAGGTTCAGGTCTGGAGACTGGCTAGGCCACTCCAGGACCTTGAGATGCTTCTTACGGAGCCACTCCTTAGTTGCCCTGGCTGTGTGTTTCGGGTCGTTGTCATGCTGGAAGACCCAGCCACGACCCATCTTCAATGCTCTTACTGAGGGAAAGAGGTTGTTGGCCAAGATCTCGCAATACATGGCCCCATCCATCCTCCCCTCAATACGGTGCAGTCGTCCTGTCCCCTTTGCAGAAAAGCATCCCCAAAGAATGATGTTTCCACCTCCATGCTTCACGGTTGGGATGGTGTTCTTGGGGTTGTACTCATCCTTCTTCTTCCTCCAAACACGGCGAGTGGAGTTTAGACCAAAAAGCTCTATTTTTGTCTCATCAGACCACATGACCTTCTCCCATTCCTCCTCTGGATCATCCAGATGGTCATTGGCAAACTTCAGACGGGCCTGGACATGCGCTGGCTTGAGCAGGGGGACCTTGCGTGCGCTGCCGGATTTTAATCCATGACGGCGTAGTGTGTTACTAATGGTTTTCTTTGAGACTGTGGTCCCAGCTCTCTTCAGGTCATTGACCAGGTCCTGCCGTGTAGTTCTGGGCTGATCCCTCACCTTCCTCATGATCATTGATGCCCCACGAGGTGAGATCTTGCATGGAGCCCCAGACCGAGGGAGATTGACCGTCATCTTGAACTTCTTCCATTTTCTAATAATTGCGCCAACAGTTGTTGCCTTCTCACCAAGCTGCTTGCCTATTGTCCTGTAGCCCATCCCAGCCTTGTGCAGGTCTACAATTTTATCCCTGATGTCCTTACACAGCTCTCTGGTATTGGCCATTGTGGAGAGGTTGGAGTCTGTTTGATTGAGTGTGTGGACAGGTGTCTTTTATACAGGTAACGAGTTCAAACAGGTGCAGTTAATACAGGTAATGAGTGGAGAACAGGAGGGCTTCTTAAAGAATAACTAACAGGTCTGTGAGAGCCGGAATTCTTACTGGTAGGTAGGTGATCAAATACTTATGTCATGCAATAAAATGCAAATGAATTACTTAAAAATCATACAATGTGATTTTCTGGATTTTTGTTTTAGATTCCGTTTCTCACAGCTGAAGTGTACCTATGATACAAATTACAGACCTCTACATGCGTTGTAAGTAGGAAAACCTGCAAAATCGGCAGTGTATGAAATACTTGTTCTCCCCACTGTATGCACACTCAAGTTTTCAGTTTTTTTGTCTTATTTCTTGTTTGTTTCACAATAAAAAATATTTTGCATCTTCAAAGTGGTAGGCATGTTGTGTAAATCAAATGATACAAACTCCCCCAAAATCAATTTTAATTCCAGGTTGTAAGGCAACAAAATAGGAAAAATGCCAACGGGGGTGAAATCTTTCGCAAGCCACTGTATCTTTCATTCTTATTGACATCTATATCCGTTTTACCAGGAATCCCTTGAAATAGGAGTTAAACTGAACCCTATTAGACGCGTCACTGAGGAAACTGTCCCCCTTCATACTGTTGTGAACAAAGCCCACACACTCGTCCTGCTCATTGGCAGGGCTTACCTTGACAGGAAAAACCTCAGGGCCCCTGGCTGGTGCCTGGATGAGGGGGTCCTGGGACTCCTTCAGGGAGAAGTCTTGGAGGGTGAGTGTCCTGGAAGGCCTGAACTCCTCCCTCCACCACCACAACACCACCCCTGCCAATAGCACACTCAGGACCACTGGGCAGAACATATACAGTACCGTTCAAATGTTTGGACACACATACTCATTCCAAGGTTTTTCTTTATTTGTACTATTTTCTACATTGTATAATAATAGTGAAGACATCAAAACTATGAAATAACACATATGGAATCATGTAGTAACCAAATAAGTGTTAAACAAATCAAAATATACTCTTGGCATTCTCTCAACCAGCTTCACCTGGAATGCTTTTCCAACAGTCTTGAAGGAGTTTCCACATATGCTGAGCACTTGTTGGCTGCTTTTCCTTCACTCTGCGGTCCAACTCATCCCAAACCATCTCAATTGGGTTGAGGCCAGGTGATTGTGGAGGCCAGGTCATCTGATGCAGCACTCCATCACTCTCCTTCTTGGTCAAATAGCCCTTATACAGCCTGGAGGTGTGTTGGGTCATTGTCCTGTTCAAAAACAAATGATATTCCCACTAAGCCCAAGCCAGATGGGATGGTGTATCGCTGCAGAATGCTGTGGCAGCCTTAGTGTGCCTTGAATTCTAAATAAATCAATGACTGTGTCACCAGCAAAAGCACCACCACACAATCACACCTCCTACTCCATGCTTCACAGTGGGAACCACACATATGGAGATCATCCGTTCACCTACTCTGCATCTCACAAAGACACAGCGGTTGGAACCAAAAATCTCAAATTTGGACTCCAGACCAAAGGACAGATTTCCACCGGTCTAATGTCCATTGCTCGTGTTTCTTGGCCTAAGCAAGTCTCTTCTTCTTATTGGTGTCCTTTAGTAGTGGTTTCTTTGCAGCAATTCGACCATGAAGGCCTGATTCACACAGTCTCCTCTGAACAGTTGATGTTGAGATGTGTCTGTTACTTGAACTCTGTGAAGCATTTATTTGGGCTGCAATTTCTGAGGCTGGTAACTCTAATGAATTTATCCTCTGCAGCAGAGGTAACTCTGGGTCTTCCTTTCCTGTGGCGGTCCTCATGAGAGCCAGTTTCATCATAGTGCTTGATGTTTTTTGCGACTGCACTTGAAGAAACTTTCAAAATTCTTTAAATTTTCCGGATTGACTGACCTTCATGTCTTAAAGTAATGATGGACTGTCGTTTCTCTTTGCTTATTTGAGCTGTTCTTGCCATAATATGGACTTGGTCTTTTACCAAATAGGGCTATCTTCTGTATACCACCCCTACCTTGTCACAACACAACTGATTGGCTCAAATGCATTAAGGAGGAAATAATTTTCACAAATTAACTTTTAACAAGGCACACCTGTTAATTGAAATGCATTCCAGGTGACTACCTCATGAAGCTGGTTGAGAGAATGCCAAGAGTTTGCAAAGCTGTCATCAAGGCAAAGGGTGGCTATTTGAAGAATCTCAAATATAAAATATATTTTGATTTGTTTAACACTTTTTGGTTACTACATGATTCCATATGTGTTATTTCATAGTTTTGATGTCTTCACTATTATTCTACAATGTAGAAAATAGTAAAAAAGAAAAGAAAAACCCTGGAATGAGTAGGTGTGTTCAAACTTTTGACTGGTACTGTAGAGTGGTTAGTTTTGCACTTTATTTTAAAAGGTACACATACTACCCACTAATGTATAGTTTATAAGCATGTATATAAGTAAGGTAATAAGTAATATGTATGTCTTGTTAGCCATATATTAGGCCTTAATTAAGTGTATTCTTATTCAAAGTCATATGTTAAAAAGCCAATCCTTAATAACCTAATTGTTACTCATAATAAAGGTATTAGTATTTAAAGCCCCAGTGCAGTCAAAAACATGATTTTCCTGTGGTTTATGTACATTTCCACATGGAGGTTTGAAATAATACTGTGAAATTGTGAAAATTATGATAATGCCCTTTTAGTGTAAGAGCTGTTTGAAATTATGGCCTGACATTTTAGCCTGTTTTGGTGGGATGGAGGTTTGGCCTGCTTGGTGGCATCACCAGGTGGTAAATTAGTTAATAGGACCAATAAGAAATAGTTCCAAACCTCTTCCAATATCAGCTAGTTTTCAGTTTCCCCCTCCCCACTCAGATGACTCCTAGACAGTGCTAGCAAAATTCTTGCTTGAGAAATTGATCTTTGCTAAGAAACTATTTTTGTTTCTTTTTGACCATTTTAATTGAAAACAGTCACAGTAAGATACTCAATTGTTACCCAGAAATGATTTGATATTGAGATAAAAATGGCTGCACTGGACCTTTAATAAAGAGCAATTTACACAGAAATCAGACTCTTAGTATTCTGTCTCAATGTGGAACTAACTGAGGCATTGTGCTTTAAGATGTGTTCCTTATACTAAAGTGTTACCTTATTCTTACTTAAAGAAATATTGTCCAGAAAGGACCACATTGGACAGAAAGGGGCACACCTTATAGGACTAATAATACATAATAAAGGCCTTACTGGCTACTTATATAGACACGTATAAACTACAAATTAGTGGCTATTATGTGTACCTTAAAATAAAGTGTTACCGTTTTTTGCATATAAACCATAAGCACTGACACTTATACCCATATTTACATAAAATGGTCATCATTTGAGTCTTTCTTTACATATCATCTCTCCAGTACAGTTCCATAAGATATTAAATATAATGGATTCATTTAAGTGATAATGCCCGAGAAGCCGGTGTTTGGAGGATATATTGTGTCACGATCGTCGGGTACAGAGGACCAAGGCGCAGCGTGGAAGGTGAACATATTTATTAAATAATGATAACACGAACAAAACAACAAACGATACGTGACGTCTTAAGGTGCAAAACACAAACCTACACAGGAACAAGATCCCACAAACACTGTGGGAAAACTGGCTGCTTAAGTATGGTGCCCAATCAGAGACAACAAGCAACAGCTGATACACGTTGCCTCTGATTGAGAACCACACTGGCCAACATAGAAACGAAAGAGCTAGATAAAACCTAGAATAAACAAAGAAAACTCACACCCTGGCTCAACATACAAGCGTCCCCAGAGCCAGGGCGTGACATATTGGCAAACTGTGCCAATATATCCTCCAAACACCGGCTTCTCGGGCATTATCACTTTTATACAACGGGTTACCAACATATTCAAATAATGTTTGACATATGTTCATTAAAAACGTTATTTTGATTAATTTATTCATACTATTTCATCCTTCCACAAGATATAGTCCCGACACAAATCTAGGGTTGCTAGACGCGACCCAGTCGTTCAGTCTTTTTGTTCTGTATCTATGTTTGCGACCCAGTCGTTCGTTCCATTGCCATACTGGCTGGCAACGTTCTTATCCCTTGCTTGCTAGCTAGCCAACTACGGCTAACTTAACAGTCAAGTCAAAAAGTGCAGCCAGAATAACAGCAAAGTAACTGCATTTGCATTTGTTTAAGCTGTTTTCTAGTGACATTTATTTGGATACATCCATAATGAGCTAATGAGATGCGATTTCGCCTGGCATAGAAAATGTGCTCATTTGTCAGGACACTGTTGTTCAGAGGAGCTAGCCAACAACACAGCTACTGTAACACAATCACTTCAAACTGAAGCTGGAAAGACTGCAAATTAGCTGCGTTTGTAGATCTCCATAAAAATGATGCCAGCTGATTCATGATTTCGCCTGGCTGAGAAATGCTGTCTTCCTCGTCCCGACTCGTTCATTAATATGGGACAGTAGGAGATCAAATTTCAATATTGAAACAATGTTGCAAATGTCGGAGAGACAGACAGCAAGGTTTAAAGAATTGTGAAATAATGTCTAGATGCTTTTTGTAGTGGAGATCAAGTTTAAGTTGCCTGGCTGATGAGACAGTGGATTGCGCAGTCAGATGGAACAGAGTAAATAGGCATTTAAATGTCATAGATTTAGCCGGTGGCAATTTGTGGAATAGACACTGGCTGGAATGCAATTTTAACCAATCAGCATTCAGGATTAGTCCCACCCGTTGTATAACGCTAAATATACTACAAAACCTACCTATGAGCGAAAGGATTCCGGCATAGGTTGCATCAGACAGCGCTGGGGCTGGAAGAGTGTGAGAAACAACTGTATCTAAAAAAGGAAAAGAACAATTCTGCAATCAAGTAATCACAAAGAATACCAAATGGAAAATGTTTCACCAAATGCAATTTTCAAAGGTTATGCGACATCAGTTTTCCTGGATGAGAATAACTTTTGTATTGTTAATGTTATTGCTATTGTTGCTAACCTTGCGAACAAGAGCCAATGGTAATACAGGAAGTTGTACACACAACAACTGGCCGCGCTAAAAAGCTACTTTGCATTTCTACTATTTCGTAACTGACATTTGGTGCTATTTGCAGGTGGAAATGTGACATGTTATTATCTTAAATGTTATACTACGTAATAGGTGTTAAAACGGCCAGCTTCAGTCAGCTGATTCTAGCCATCCCTTCTGGTTAGTTCTAGTCGGGCAGCTTAGTCTCCCATTCAGAGGACCCCCACTTTTGTTCGTGTCTTATTGATCAAGGTCACACCAAATATTTATCAGCACATCTCGTTCAGCCTATGAGTGGCCTTGATTCCCGGAACTTCAGTTTCAGTTAGTCTATGACCCCAGCACGCCGTGTGGTCAGAAATGTGCTTTCCCATCCTGATGAGCACGTCCACAGTTTTCCATCCTGCTGAACTTTCCGTCCTGTGGACTGAATCCCTGTATGTCTGATGTTTAATTGTGTGTGCATCTAAACGACCACATAGTTAATGTCAGTTCTCACTGAACATGATTCTCAGTTATCTGAGCCATCAGTGGTCAGATGTGTGTGTGATGTGTGTGTGAATGTGGACATTCATTAAACTCCCCTTAACCTGGACAACCGCCTTATCCTTGTTCTGACCGGACATTCTGTAGTGGTTGCTACCGGCCTTAAGCCAGCACCTAAGGTTTCTTATTATATTCATGGTCCTTCGATTCTCTACAACCCTACCCCTTTTTTCAATAGGGATTAACAACAGTAAACCGGGAGCCAAAAATATACCGTGCATTCGGAAAGTATTCAGACCCCTTGACTTT
This sequence comes from Coregonus lavaretus, assembly GCF_964263955.1. Lineage (NCBI taxonomy): Eukaryota > Metazoa > Chordata > Actinopteri > Salmoniformes > Salmonidae > Coregonus > Coregonus lavaretus. The sequence goes on along the minus strand of NC_139993.1, from coordinate 31,635,851 downwards.
TTCCACATTTTGTTACGTTACAGCCTCATTCTAAAATTGATTAAATAAAAAAATGTCCACATCAATCTACGAACAATACCCCAAAATGACAAAGCGAAAACAGGTTTTTAGAAAAACAGAAATACCTTATTTACATAAGTATTCAGACCCTTTGCTATGAGACTCGGAATTGAGTTCAGGTGCATTCTGTTTCCATTGATCATCCTTGAGATGTATATACAACTTGATTGGAGTCTACCTGTGGTAAATTCAATTGATTGGACATGATTTGGAAAGGCACACACCTGACTATATAAGGTCCCACAGTTGAAAGTGCATATCAGAGCAAAAACCTAGCCATGAGGTCGAAGGATCTGGGGAAGGGTACCAAAAATTGACTGCAGCATTGAAGGTCCCCAAGAACACAGTGGCCTCCATCATTCTGAAATGGAAGAAGTTTGGAACCACCAAGACTTTTCCTAGAGCTGGCCGCCCGGCAAAACTGAGCAATCAGGGGAGAAGGGACTTGGTCAGGGAGGTGACCAAGAACCCGATGGTCACTCTGAAAGAGCTCCAGAGTTCCTCTGTGGAGATGAGAGAACCTTCCAGAAGGACAACCATCTCTGCAGCAGTCCACCAATCAGGCCTTTATGTTAGTGGCCAGACAGAAGCCCTGCTTGGAGTTTGCCAAAAGGCACCTTAAGACTCTCAGACCATGAGAAACAAGATTCTCTGGTCTGATGAAACCAAGATTGAACTCTTTGGCCTGAATGCCAAGCGTCACGTCTGGAGGAAATATGGCACCATCCCTACGGTGAAGCATGGCAGCATCATGATGTGGGGATGTTTTTCAGCGGCAGGGACTGGGAGACTAGTCAGCATCGAGGGAAAGATGAACGGAGCAAAGTACAGAAAGATCCTTGAAGAAAACCTGCTCCAGAGCGCTCAGGACCTCAGACTGGGGCGAAGGTTCACCTTCAAACAGGACAACAACACTAAGCACACTGCCAAGACAACGCAGGAGTGGCTTCGGGACAATTCTCTGAATGTCCTTGAGTGGCCCAGCTAGAGCCGAACTTGAACCCGATCGAACATCTCTGGAGAGACCTGAAAATAGCTGTGCAGCGAACCTCTCCATCCAACCTGACAGAGCTTGAGAGGATCTGCAGAGAAGAATGGGAGAAACTCCTCAAATACAGGTGTGCCAAGCTTGTAGCGTCATACCCAAGAAGATTCGAGGCTATAATCGCTGCCAAAGGTGCTTCAACAAAGTACTGAGTAAAGGGTCTGGATACTTATGTAAATGTCATATTTCCGTTTTTGATTTTTAATACATTTGCAAACATTTCTAAAAACCAGTTTTTGCTTTGTCATTATGGGGTTTTGTGTGTAGATTGATGAGGGGAAAAAAACTATTTAATCAATTTTAGAATAAGGCTGTAACGTAAGAAAATGTGGAAAAAGTCAAGGGGTCTAAATACTTTCTGAAAGCACTGTATATATCAGTGGAGGCTACTGAGGGGAGGACGGCTCATAATAATGGATGGAACGGAGCAAATGGAATGGCAACAAACATATGGAAACCATGTGTTTGATGTATTTGATACCATTCCACTTATTCCGCTCCAGCCATTACCACGAGGTGCCACCAACCTCCTGTGATAAATATATTTTTGCGGAATACAGGAAGTATTGAGTCGGAAAATGTATAATTAGTGAAGTACTGTGGATACCAATATCCCTGTGAGCCTCCCAGGGTTAACAACATAAATTGTAGATGGATAACATGACATTGTGTTGTATTACACACTTTAAATGTTATTCCACAGATCCCTTGGCCAAAAGTAATTTAATCTGTTTAAATGTTTAGTTTTTTTTGTTTGATATATTTTTAGATCTGGCTGCGGACCCCTGCAGTACCCCACTTTGAGAGCCCCTGCGCTAGCGTATGGAGGGAAGGTGTTGTGGGAGATGATTGGTTGGTAGATTAAGCTGACTAAGTAATGCCTTTGCACCGGGAGTTTCTCCCGGTTCTCTGTACTGGCTAATGAAGGCCACGTTTGACGCGTTGTTCCATCATATTCTTCGCGCATTTTGGTGGAAGTGTCTGGGAACAAGATTAACTATCATGAAACTGTAGCAGGCTACACGTGACCTCTCGACGCAGTTATGATAGGCAATCTCCATCTCACATTCACAAATGTCAACAGTGGCTCCAAAATATAAACTGTGGCTACTCACTATTAACAAAAGTCTGATACATTGTGTCCGCAAATGCCCTCAAGGAGATAGACATTTGCTAAATGTTTCCATGTTACACTAACAAAAGCGGGTTTGACTCACAGGGAATTGATCAACAATGGCGCTAATCATGGTTTTGAATCTCATGGCGCTGATCTCCGCTATTGCCCCTATTTGCTTATCGGTTTGTTTAGCGCAGCATCGGATACAGTATGTACCCTCTGGCAAAATCACCACAATAAGTGGGTTATCATAAAGTAAAACCAGCCAACCTTCCGAAATTCCCCTGATAGCCAGGTGCAATGGAAGAGGAAAGGACCACCACGCTGGCTGACATCTCAGTCAATGGAAGGCTAAATTCAATTTCATTTTCAGGCTGTAATAAACAGATAATATTTTACCAGTCGGCCAAACAGCACTTCATAGGCCTTCTTTAAAACTAGGCTACATCAACAAAATAGCGTGTTGACTTTGCAACAAATGCAACAAGAAACAGTTAGATTCTTGTGTATATTTCTCAATTTACAGTGGTATAATTATGTCCGATTTTTTTCACTGGTATTATATGCTTTTAAAATAGCATTTCCGGTTTGAACAGGAATCTCGGGATGCCTGGGAAGGGCTTGCAATTTTTTCTGGAATAAATATGTTTAGATTTTCCAGAAAATATGAATCCCTACTGCATAATAACCACACTTCTTTCCACTTTCACATACTCACCATCATCATCATCATCATCATCAACATCACTACCCCCTTTTGGAGGAATGCAGGTGAAGCTGGGAGAGCTCGTTCCAGAGAAAAGGTCTGGCACACACTCATATAGACAAACTCTGCCACTATTTCCACACATAGCAGGGCCTGGGAACATCAGTAAGATAACATCAGTCAGATAACATAGACTAATTGACACAAACTAAGGTTAAATCCAAACCTTTGTGCCTTGGGCACATTATCAAAGTTTACTCGATGGGCTGACAGACCTTTTGGTTGAAGAACTGGGTGAACGAGAACCAAGCCGCCTGGGTCTGCGATATTGGGCAGGATGACTCTAAAGAGGCTGCCATTGTGCTTGTCAGCACTACAGATAGAGTGGGTGACCTGTTCACTCCAGTATACATGTCCCTGAGAGAGACGTGAGAGAGTAGTGAACATATGGCGACATCCAGAATACCATACTTTAGAGTGTATGAAACAATGGAATCATTAAATGGGGGCTGGATTCCAAACCAGAAACTTGCTCCCGTTCCATCTGCCCTTGATGCCATTTTATAGTAATTGTATGTATGCAAGGTGTATCATTTCCCCACACTTCAGTCTTCTGTGAAGACTTGGTGAACTTGTTCCAGAGAATAGAATCAACATGCATAAAATCAACAATGCAATATTATTTGAATGACACAAACTAGGATTTGCATCCCAAACATTGTACTTTGGACACATTTTCTGCGTTTTGAATATAGCATGTTGAGTATATTGAGTACAATACATTAAGTTCACTCCATGGGCTGACACATAACCTTTAGGTTGAAGAACTGTGTGAGCGAAAACCAAGCCAATATTGGGCAAAATGACTAAAAAGGCTGCCATTGTGCTTCTCAGCAATATACAGGTGTCCTGTTCGCTCTAGTAAACACAGAGAGAGAAGAGGGAAGTGAGGGAGCAGGGCGCAGCAGAGTGTATGGAACAGTAGCTTCTATCAAACTTTAGTGTTTGTGACTTTACAGGGCTGGATTCTAAACCAGAAACATTGCTCATTTCAGTATGCCCTTGAGGTGTAAGCCCCATTATAGTAATGGCGAGTCAGTCATTTGTACTATTTCCCCCCACTTCAGTCTTTCCAGATCTGTGATCATGAGTCTTCAAAGACTAAAGGAAAGGGAACAGGGGATGGTCTACAGATTGGAATAAGGCCTTAGTGTCATTTGAATGTCTATACCTCAAACACTGCCAATCCGAAGGGCCTGTCCAGGTATCCATTGGACTCCACCACGGTCTTGCGATGCTCCCCGTCGAACCCAACCCTCGAGATGGTGCGCATCCTTGAGTCAACCCAGTACAGGAGTCGTCGAGGCATGTCTGTAGGAAAAACACACGCTATTCAACTCTGACTTTTTAGTGGTACTATCTTAGCAATTACTCGTTTCGATATCTCACAGTGGGATTCACCAGAATCTCTAGAAGCTCAAAGAACAAATCACACGTCTGTCGGAGACAGGAAGGTCGAGTGGCGAATGAGGTGAGCCTCTACCCTCATTATAAGGACACAAGGTCTCCTTAGCTAGAAGTGATTCCCGTTTCCTGCTTAAGGGTTCACAGGTTTGGTTATGTGGCCGAGAACAGGATTTAGAACTCTTCTCTTCTGTGTTGGGTAACAGACCGAAATGAACGTTTTTCGTGTCGGATAATAATTTGCCTTTTCGCTTTTTCTACCCTTTGTCTCCTCTGATAGCTAGTGTCACACGGCTAGCTACTGAGACTTGGCTAGCTTCTGCCACAAGGCTTAGTTAAACGGGCTAGCTCGCTGCAAGCTAGCTATCCCACAACTAGCTTTACTACCTGGAAAGGTAGAATTGCTAGCTTTTATCTCTTGTTTTTAGTTCAACCCACATCCCTTCGTTCCTTGTAGACTAGACTGACCATCCTTCACAGATTATCAGTCGAGAGACACTTTTTTATTTGTTGAAAGACTAGAAAAGCGCTAGCTTCCTCCGGCTAGCATTGCGCTACCTAGCTAAGCTCCAAGCCCACGAGCAATGTTCCCTCTAATGTTTTTCAGCACTGATCAAATTTCAGGTCTGCTGAGCGCAAACTTGAATGTTGTGGAAATTCTGTGTAACTTTCAGAGCGCGTTTACTGTGAACACTGAGGCTATACCCACTTTAAGTTACAGTTTTAACAGGGGTCAAGTAGGCTACTGTGGCTATTTGATCATAATATAGGCCTACCAGAGTGGCCTAACATAAAAAACAATGAAGAAGATTTATCCCATAACATTTTATCATGGAAATACCTTTTCTATCATTCAGCCTACAGTAGCAGGTGTTCGATGTAGGCCTACATTCCATGATACTTTTTTTTTTAAACATGCAGGGCTTGACATTAACCTGTTTATCCACTTGTCCTTCGGACAAGGTGACTGAAAATGTTGTGTTGTTTGATGCAAGAAACCACTTTACAAAATAAAAATGCATTATTATTCCCATACCATTATTACAGAGAATCAGACAAATTATTCTACCCTCTGCCTATTGGCTACTTAGCTTATTCAAGCCTGTCTCAAAATACAACGCTGCCCCTTTAAGACAAAAAAAAGCTCTTTACCTGACTCGCTTTTCAAAGATGTCTAGAAATGTACACGTTTTGAGCTCTTGTAGGAAGCAATCACTCCCCCATTGCTGACTACAAATTATATATAACTGGGCTAATAACTCACAAACTAGCAAAGGATATGAACAAATGTGTACACGTGGCTACATGCAGCTCTGGCTTTGATCTCAAAACAACCGCATCAACTCCGCACCGCTCCTGCTGTAAACACAGTCCAGTTCAAAGTAAATGGCATAGATCCATATTGGCAATGGTCTATTTGCATATAGGCCTACTGCAGCTCTGATTGGTTATGCTGCACAGGTCTGTGTACGTACGGGCTGAGTCGTGCGTGTCAATACAATAGAATCATACGCCGATGTGTTCTGCCTACAACAAAATCTCTTGCATAGTTAGTTTTGTTTCGGTATGTTGCATTGAAAGTGGCTAATATTGCATTGATTAGATCACAATTCCCACAGTAAAGGGAAACGTTGATAGTGTTAACTAAGCGGGAAAACTTTAGAAAGTTGAGTAAAGTTAAATGTCATGCTTGTCTGTGCGGGCTGATATTTCTTCTGCGCGGCTGTCACGGGGGAACTGTGAGCCCATGCACGCGTGCAGCTTAGAGGGAACATTGCCCACAAGGCAAACGCTTTGTGGGCAAAAATGTTTCACTTTCTTAGAGGATTAGCTATCTCTGGCTAGCACTGTGCTAACTAGCTAGGCTAGTAGCCCATGTGGCAAAAGCTAACTATGATTCACTTTGTTCTCGTACTAGCTACTTATTGGAGCCATGGAGCCTGCTACTCCTGCCCACAGACTGTAGCATTGACAGCTCCCTCGTGTAGTACAACCTATGTTCACTCGTTTGTGTTGACTAAACTGACATTACGGTCGTGGGGATTTTCTACCCAAAGACGAATAACCACACGGTTCCCCTCGGCTAGCACTGTGCTAGCTATAACAATCTTAGAAAGCTAGCAACCAGCAGGTGGGCTAACGCCTACACTAGCCCACCACAGCTATAGCGTTTATACACAGTGCTTACCCCCAGCTAGCCATTAGCCACGAGGCATCTAATAAGCTAGCTCACGCCTGTCAAGGCTAATTCGCAGCAGGCACTACCCGGTTAGGAGACTTTTTCCACGAAATAGGGACATAGGAAGGGTAAGAATTGGCCGCCTCCAACCTGACTCCCTGGTTAAACAAATGATGGCCACTGCTACCCCGCTTTAGGCAGGCACTCGAGCTCCCCGAACTTTCAGCAAGTGTGTGGAGGCGGCTCTTACACCCCTGACAAACAAGGAGCTGAGTCTCTGCCTACATAGATGATTACCTGCTTTGCTCCCCTTCAAGGTACACCCCTGTAACCCACCTCAATGAGTTAGGGTTCAAGATCAACCAGAAAAAGAGCTGTTTGGTGCCAACACAGAGAATACAATACCTAGGTGTAATGCTGGATTCTCTCTCTTTCTCTCTCCATCTTCTGTATACCACCCCTACCTTGTCACAACACAACTGATTGGCTCAAACGCATTAAGAAGGAAAGATATTCCACAAATTAACATTTAACAAGGCACACCTGTTAATTGAAATGCATTCCAGGTGACTGCCTCATGAAGCTGGTTGAGAGAATGCCAAGAGTGTGCAAAGCTGTCATCAAGCCAAAGGGTGGCTACTTTGAAGAATCTCAAATATAAAATACATTTGGCTTTGTTTAACACTTTTTTGGTTACTACATGGTTTTGATGTCTTCACCATTATTCTACAATGTGGAAAATAGTAAAAATTAAGAAAAACCCTTGAATGAATAGGTACAGTGGGGAGAACAAGTATTTGATACACTGCCGATTTTGCAGGTTTTCCTACTTACAAAGCATGTAGAGGTCTGTACTTTTTATCATAGGTACACTTCAACTGTGAGAGACGGAATCTAAAACAAAAATCCAGAAAATCACATTGTATGATTTTTAAGTAATTCATTTGCATTTTATTGCATGACATAAGTATTTGATACATCAGAAAAGCAGAACTAAATATTTGGTACAGAAACCTTTGTTTGCAATTACAGAGTTCATACGTTTCCTGTAGGTCTTGACCAAGTTTGCACACACTGCAGCAGGGATTTTGGCCCACTCCTCCATACAGACCTTCTCCAGATCCTTCAGGTTTCGGGGCTGTCGCTGGGCAATACGGACTTTCAGCTACCTCCAAAGATTTTCTATTGGGTTCAGGTCTGGAGACTGGCTAGGCAACTCCAGGACCTTGAGATGCTTCTTACGGAGCCACTCCTTAGTTGCCCTGGCTGTGTGTTTCGGGTCGTTGTCATGCTGGAAGACCCAGCCACGACCCATCTTCAATGCTCTTACTGAGGGAAGGAGGTTGTTGACCAAGATCTCGCGATACACGGCCCCATCCATCCTCCCCTCAATGCGTTGCAGTCGTCCTGTCCCCTTTGCAGAAAAACATCCCCAAAGAATGATGTTTCCACCTCCATGCTTCACGGTTGGGATGGTGTTCTTGGGGTTGTACTCATCCTTCTTCTTCCTCCAAACACGGCGAGTGGAGTTTAGACCAAAAAACTATATTTTTGTCTCATCAGACCACATGACCTTCTCCCATTCCTCCTCTGGATCATCCAGATGGTCATTGACAAACTTCAGACGGGCCTGGACATGCGCTGGCTTGAGCAGGGGGACCTTGCGTGCGCTGCAGGATTTTAATCCATGACGGCGTAGTGTGTTACTAATGGTTTTCTTTGAGACTGTGGTCCCAGCTCTCTTCAGGTCATTGACCAGGTCCTGCCGTGTAGTTCTGGGCTGATCCCTCACCTTCCTCATGATCATTGATGCCCCACGAGGTGAGATCTTTCATGGAGCCCCGGACCGAGGGTGATTGACTGTCATCTTGAACTTCTTCAATTTTCTAATAATTGCGCCAACAGTTGTTGCCTTCTCACCAAGCTGCTTGCCTATTGTCCTGTAGCCCATCCCAGCCTTGTGCAGGTCTACAATTTTATCCCTGATGTCCTTACACAGCTCTCTGGTCTTGGCCATTGTGGAGAGGTTGGAGTCTGTTTGATTGAGTGTGTGGACAGGTGTCTTTTATTCAGGTAACGAGTTCAAACAGGTGCAGTTAATACAGGTAATGAGTGGAGAACAGGAGGGCTTCTTAAAGACAAACTAACAGGTCTGTGAGAGCCGGAATTCTTACTGGTTGGTAGGTGATCAAATACTTATGTCATGCAATAAAATGCAAATTAATTACTTAAAAATCATACAATGTGATTTTCTGGATTTTTGTTTTAGATTCCGTTTCTTACAGCTGAAGTGTACCTATGATAAAAATTACAGACCTCTACATGCTTTGTAAGTAGGAAAACCTGCAAAATCGGCAGTGTATCAAATACTTGTTCTCCCCACTGTATGTCCAAACTTTTGACTGGTACTGTATATACATATAGAGAGAGAGACAGAAGTAGGAATACCTGGCCTCCTGCGTGCATACAGTGCATTCGGAAAGTATTCAAAGCCCTCAACTTTTTTCACATTTTGTTACGTTACAGCCTTATTCTAAAATAGATTTAAAAAATAATAATCTCAATCTACACACAATACCTCATAATGACAAAGCAAAAACAGGTCTTTAGAAATTTCTGAAAAAATAAAAAAATAAAGAAATACACTGCTCAAAAAAATTAAGGGAACACTTAAACAACACAATGTAACTCCAAGTCAATCACACTTCTGTGAAATCAAACTGTCCACTTAGGAAGCAACACTGATTGACAATACATTTCACATGCTGTTGTGCAAATGGAATAGACAACAGGTGGAAATTATAGGCAATTAGCAAGACACCCCCAATAAAGGACTGGTTTTGCAGGTGTTGACCACAGACCACTTCTCAGTTCCTATGCTTCCTGGCTGATGTTTTGGTCACTTTTGAATGCTGGCGGTGCTTTCACTCTAGTGGTAGCATGAGACAGAGTCTACAACCCACACAAGTGGCTCAGGTAGTGCAGCTCATCCAGGATGGCACATCAATGCGAGCTGTGGCAAGAAGGTTTGCTGTGTCTGTCAGCGTAGTGTCCAGAGCATGGAGGCGCTACCAGGAGACAGACCAGTACATCAGGAGACGTGGAGGAGGCCGTAGGAGGGCAACAACCCAGCAGCAGGACTGATACCTCTGCCTTTGTGCAAGGAGGAGCAGGAGGAGCACTGCCAGAGCCCTGCAAAATGACCTCCAGCATGCCACAAATGTGCATGTGTCTGCTCAAGTGGTCAGAAACAGACTCCATGCGGGTGGTATGAGGGCCCGAAGTCCACAGGTGGGGGTTGTACTTACAGCCGAACACCGTGCAGGACGTTTGGCATTTGCCAGAGAACACCAAGATTGGCAAATTCGCCACTGGCGCCCTGTGCTCTTCACAGATGAAAGCTGGTTCACACTGAGCACGTGACAGACGTGACAGAGTCTGGAGACGCCGTGGAGAACGTTCTGCTGCCTGCAACATCCTCCAGCATGACCGGTTTGGCAGTGTGTCAGTCATGGTGTGGGGTGGCATTTCTTTGGGGGGGCCGCACAGCCCTCCATGTGCTCGCCAGAGGTAGCCTGACCGCCATTAGGTATCGAGATGAGATCCTCAGACCCCTCGTGAGACCATATGCTGGTGCGGATGGCTCTGGGTTCCTCCTAATGCAAGACAATGCTAGACCTCATGTGGCTGGAGTGTGTCAGCAGTTCCTGCAAGAGGAAGGCATTGATGCTATGGACTGGCCCGCCTGTTCCCCAGACCTGAATCCAATTGAGCACATCTGGGACATCATGTCTCGCTCCATCCACCAACGCCACGTTGCACCACAGACTGTCCAGGAGTTGGCGGATGCTTTAGTCCAGGTCTGGGAGGAGATCCCTCAGGAGACCATCCGCCACCTCATCAGGAGCATGCCCAGGCGTTGTAGGGAGGTCATACAGGCACGTGGAGGCCACACACACTACTGAGCCTCATTTTGACTTGTTTTAAGGACATTACATCAAAGTTGGATCAGCCTGTAGTCTGGTTTTCCACTTTAATTTTGAGGGTGACTCCAAATCCAGACCTCCATGGGTTGATACATTTGATTTCCATTGATAATTTGTGTGATTTTGTTGTCAGCACATTCAACTATGTAAAGTATTTAATGAGATTATTTCATTCATTCTGATCTAGGATGTGTTATTTTATTGATCCCTTTATTTTTTTGAGCAGTGTACCTTATTTACATAAGTATTCAGACCCTTTGCTATGAGACTGGAAATTGAGCTCAGGTGTATCCTGTTTCCATTGATCATCCTTGAGATGTTTTTACAACTTGATTGGAGTCCATCTGTAGTAAATTCAATTAATTGGACATGTTGACATTGCATGTCAGTGCAAAAACCAAGTCATGAGGTGGAAGGAATTGTCCGTAGAGCTCCAAGACAGGATTGTGTCGAGGCACAGATCTGGGGAAGGGTACCAAAAAATGTCTGCAGCATTGAAGGTCCTCAAGAACACAGTGGCCTCCATCATTCTTAAATGGATGAAGTTTGGAACCACCAAGACTCTTCCTAGAGCTGGTCATCCATCCAAACTGAGCAATCGGGGGAGAAGGACCTTGGTCAGGGAGGTGACCAAGAACCAGATGGTCACTCTGACAGAGCTCCAGAGTTCCTCTGTGAAGATGGGAGAACCTTCCAGAAGGACACCCATCTCTGCAGCACTGTGTGGCCAGACGGAAGCCACTCCTCAGTAAAAGGCACATGACAGCCCACTTGGAGTTTGCTAAAAGGCACCTAAAGGACTCTCAGACCATGAGAAAAAAGGTTATCTGGTCTGATGAAACCAAGATTGAACTCTTTGGCCTGAATGCCAAGCGTCACGTCTGGAGGAAACCTGGCACCATCCCTACTGTGAAGCATGGTGGTGGCAGCATCATGCTGTGAGGATGTTTTTCAGCGGCAGGGACTGGGAGACTAGCCAGGATTGAGGGAAAGATGAACGGAGCAAAGTACAGAGAGATCCTTGATGACAACTTGCTGCAGAGCGCTCAGGACCTCAGACTGGGGTGAAGGTTCACCTTCAAACAGGACAACGACCCTAAGCACACAGCCAAGACAATGTAGGAGTGGCTTCGGGACAAGTCTCTGAATGTCCTTGAGTGGCCCACCAGAGCCCAGACTTGAACCCAATCGAACATCTCTGGAGAGACCTGAAAATAGCTGTGCAGCGACGCTCCCCATCCAACCTGACAGAGCTTGAGAGAATCTGCACAGAATGGGAGAAACTCCCCAAATACAGGTGTGCCAAGCTTGTAGCGTCATACCCAAGAAGACTTGAGGCTGTAATCGCTGCCAAAGGTTCTTCAACAAAGTGCTGAGTAAAGGGTCTGAATACTTGTTTAAATGTGATATTTAGATAAAGCACTCAAATGAAAATGTAGGCCTAATGTCAACATAACCACCCATTACATCACTAAAATGGATCAACGGCTGATAGGCTATGGACAGGTTGTGTGCATGTCAATTTAATCTTCAAATAGCCTAGGCCTATATCACAGCTGTCTCCATCTTCCCCCTAAAACTTTCCTTGTCAATTTATATGATAGGCTACATTGATTTATCATTATCCTATAATGTAGTCTAGTTTTTGATATCCTACAGAAAGGATTTGAAGCTAAGGCAAGGTTTTTAATATGTTTTTGAGGAAAGGAGAAATGTGATTTGCTTATGCATCAGTGAGATGCGCTGCAGACGGCTTTAATTGATGGGTCCTTTTAGGTGGGTGGGTGTGAGTGTATGAGTTTACTAATTCTCTCTATGGCCATTCAGAAAGTTTCCTAAAATAGGCCTAGACTGTCTGGCCTTCATCTCTTTAATCAGATAGAAAAAAAACTGTAAGCAGCAAGCATCATGATGGTCAGCATGTGATTGAGGACTGATGACAGGTGCCAGTTTTGCATCTCCTCTCTTATTAAATGGCGTTCAAAGAATGGAGCCAAGCTCCTTTCATGATTATCATAATATTTTCAGTGGCATATCATTTTTCCAGTAGGCCTAGTACAGTGGGGAAAAAAAGTATTTAGTCAGCCACCAATTGTGCAAGTTCTCCCACTTAAAAAGATGAGAGAGGCCTGTAATTTTCATCATAGGTACACGTCAACTATGACAGACAAAAATAGAAAAAAAAATCCAGAAAATCACATTGTAGGATTTTTAATGAATTTATTGGCATATGATGGTGGAAAATAAGTATTTGGTCAATAACAAAAGTTTCTCAATACTTTGTTATATACCCTTTGTTGGCAATTTGACACAGGTCAAACGTTTTCTGTAAGTCTTCACAAGGTTTTCACACACTGTTGCTGGTATTTTGGCCCATTCCTCCATGCAGATCTCCTCTAGAGCAGTGATGTTTTGGGGCTGTCGCTGGGCAACACAGACTTTCAACTCCCTCCAAATATTTTCTATGGGGTTGAGATCTGGAGACTGGCTAGGCCACTCCAGGACCTTGAAATGCGTCTTACGAAGCCACTCCTTCGTTGCCCGGGCGGTGTGTTTGGGATCATTGTTATGCTGAAAGACCCAGCCACGTTTCATCTTCAATGCCCTTGCTGATGGAAGGAGGGTTTCACTCAAAATCTCACGATACATGGCCCCATTCATTCTTTCCTTTACACGGATCAGTCGTCCTGGTCCCTTTTCAGAAAAACAGCCCCAAAGCGTGATGTTTCCAACCCCATGCTTCACAGTAGGTATGGTGTTCTTTGGATGCAACTCAGCATTCCTTGTCCTCCAAACATGACGAGTTGAGTTTTTACCAAAAAGTTATATTTTGGTTTCATCTGACCATATGACATTCTCCCAATCCTCTTCTGGATCATCCAAATGCACTTCAGACGGGCCTGGACATGTACTGGCTTAAGCAGGGGGACACGTCTCGCACTGCAGGATTTGAGTCCCTGGCGGCGTAGTGTGTTACTGATGGTTGGCTTTGTTACTTTGGTCCCAGCTCTCAGCAGGTCATTCACTAGGTCCCCCCGTGTGGTTCTGGGATTTTTGCTCACCGTTCTTGTGATCATTTTGACCCCACGGGGTGAGATCTTGCATGGAGCCCCAGATCGAGGGAGATTATCAGTGGTCTTGTATGTCTTCCATTTCCTAATAATTGCTCCCACAGTTGATTTCTTCAAACCAAGCTGCTTACCTGTTGCAGATTCAGTCTTCCCAGCCTGGTGCAGGTCTACAATTTTGTTTCTGGTGTCCTTTGACAGCTCTTTGGTCTTGGCCATAGTGGAGTTTGGAGTGTGACTGTTTGAGGTTGTGGACAGGTGTCTTTTATACTGATAACAAGTTCAAATAGGTGCCATTAATACAGGTAATGAGTGGAGGACAGAGGAGCCTCTTAAAGAAGAAGTTACAGGTCTGTGAGAGCCAGAAATCTTGCTTGTTTGTAGGTGACCAAATACTTATTTTCCACCATAAATTGCAAATAAATTCATTAAAAATCCTACAATGTGATTTTCTGGATTTTTTTTTCTCAATTTGTCTGTCATAGTTGACGTGTACCTATGATGAAAATTACAGGCCTCTCTCATCTTTTTAAGTGGGAGAACTTGCACAATTGGTGGCTGACTAAATACTTTTTTGCCCCACTGTATATGATTTTTGTCATTACTGCATCCTCTCTAGCCACTTTGAACAACAAAGTCAATTGCCAATGAGAATGACCGCAGCAGCCTAAACAAATCCGGCGTCGTTTTGCATACAGTCATCCGGAACAGCTGATGCTCTCATGCATGCTTCAGTGTTGCTTGCCTCGAAGCGAGCATAGAAGTGATTTAGCTCGTCTGGTAGGCTTGTGTCACTGGGCAGCTCGCGGCTGTGCTTCCCTTTGTAATCTGTAATAGTTTTCAAGCCCTGCCACATCCGACGAGCATCAGAGCCGGTGTAGTACGATTCCATCTTAGTCCTGTATTGACGCGTTGCCTGTTTGATGGTTCGTCGGACGGCATAGCAGGATTTCTTATAAGCGTCCGGGTTAGAGTCCCGCTCCTTGAAAGTGGCAGCTCTACCCTTTAGCTCAGTGCGGATGTTACCTGTAATCCATGGTTGGGGTATGTACGTACGGTCACTGTGGGGACGACGTCATCGATGCACTTATTGATGAAACCAGTGACTGATGTGGTGTACTCCTCAATGCTATCGGAAGATTCCCGGAACATATTCCAGTCTGTGCTAGCAAAACAGTCCTGTAGCTTAGCATCTGCGTCATCTGACAACTTTTTTATTAACCGAGTCACTGGTGCTTCTTGCTTTAGTTTTTGCTTATACAGTGGGGAAAAAAAGTATTTAGTCAGCCACCAATTGTGCAAGTTCTCCCACTTAAAAAGATGAGAGAGGCCTGTAATTTTCATCATAGGTACACGTCAACTATGACAGACAAAATGAGAAAAAAAAATCCAGAAAATCCCATTGTAGGATTTTTAAAGAATTTATTTGCAAATTATGGTGGAAAATAAGTATTTGGTCACCTACAAACAAGCAAGATTTCTGGCTCTCACAGACCTGTAACTTCTTCTTTAAGAGGCTCCTCTGTCCTCCACTCGTTACCTGTATTAATGGCACCTGTTTGAACTTGTTATCAGTATAAAAGACACCTGTCCACAACCTCAAACAGTCACACTCCAAACTCCACAATGGCCAAGACCAAAGAGCTGTCAAAGGACACCAAAAACAAAATTGTAGACCTGCACCAGGCTGGGAAGACTGAATCTGCAATAGGTAAGCAGCTTGGTTTGAAGAAATCAACTGTGGGAGCAATTATTAGGAAATGGAAGACATACAAGACCACTGATAATCTCCCTCGATCTGGGGCTCCACGCAAGATCTCACCCCGTGGGGTCAAAATGATCACAAGAACGGTGAGCAAAAATCCCAGAACCACACGGGGGGACCTAGTGAATGACCTGCAGAGAGCTGGGACCAAAGTAACAAAGCCTACCATCAGTAACACACTACGCCACCAGGGACTCAAATCCTGCAGTGCAAGACGTGTCCCCCTGCTTAAGCCAGTACATGTCCAGGCCCGTCTGAAGTGCATTTGGATGATCCAGAAGAGGATTGGGAGAATGTCATATGGTCAGATGAAACCAAAATATAACTTTTTGGTAAAAACTCAACTCGTCATGTTTGGAGGACAAAGAATGCTGAGTTGCATCCAAAGAACACCATACCTACTGTGAAGCATGGGGTTGGAAACATCATGCTTTGGGGCTGTTTTTCTGCAAAGGGACCAGGACGACTGATCCGTGTAAAGGAAAGAATGAATGGGGCCATGTATCGTGAGATTTTGAGTGAAACCCTCCTTCCATCAGCAAGGGCATTGAAGATGAAACGTGGCTGGGTCTTTCAGCATGACAATGATCCCAAACACACCGCCCGGGCAACGAAGGAGTGGCTTCGTAAGAAGCATTTCAAGGTCCTGGAGTGGCCTAGCCAGTCTCCAGATCTCAACCCCATAGAAAATCTTTGGAGGGAGTTGAAAGTCTGTGTGTCCCAGCGACAGCCCCAAAACATCACTGCTCTAGAGGAGATCTGCATGGAGGAATGGGCCAAAATACCAGCAACAGTGTGTGAAAACCTTGTGAAGACTTACAGAAAACGTTTGACCTCTGTCATTGCCAACAAAGGGTATATAACAAAGTATTGAGAAACTTTTGTTATTGACCAAATACTTATTTTCCACCATCATATGCCAATAAATTCATTAAAAATCCTACAATGTGATTTTCTGGATTTTTTTTTCTCATTTTGTCTGTCATAGTTGACGTGTACCTATGATGAAAATTACAGGCCTCTCTCATCTTTTTAAGTGGGAGAACTTGCACAATTGGTGGCTGACTAAATACTTTTTTCCCCCACTGTAAGCAGGAATCAGGAGGATAGAGTTATGGTCAGATTTGCCAAATGGAGGGCGAGGGAGAGCTTTGTATGCGTCTCTGTGTGTGGAGTAAAGGTGGTCTAGAGTTTTTTTTACCTCTGGTTGCACATTTAACATGCTGGTAGAAATTAGGTAGAACAGATTTACATTTCCCTGCATTAAAGTCCCCGGCCGCTAGGAGAGCTGCCTCTGGATGAGCGTTCCTGTTTACTTATGGCCTTATACAGCTCATTGAGTGCAATCTTAGTGCCAGCATCAGTTTGTGGTGGTAGGTAGATAGCTATGAAAAATATAGATGAAAACTCTCTTGGTAAATAGTGTGGTCTACAGCTTATCATGAGATACTCCATCTCCGGCGAGCAAAACCTCAACACTTCCTTAGTATTAGAGATTATGCACCAGCTGTTGTTTACAAATATACACAGACCGCCACCCCTTGTCTTACCGGAGTCAGCCGTTCTATCTTGCGTATATCCTGCCAGCTGTATGTTATCCATGTCGTCGTTCAGCCACGACTCGGTGAAACATAAGATATTACTCATTGAGCTTCTGGTGAATCCCACTGTGAGATATCTCACTCATAATTACAGATAACCTGGGTTACGAAAATAACCTTGAATCTTTGTAAATCCCAAATTAAACTACATTTGGCCAACTATTAAGCCAAACACGTACACTTCAAGAAATATAAAACCAGTTTGGTGCTTATCTGTGTAATTCACATGTATAAAAGAACACCCAAACATACCCAGAGAGATGGCGACTGGATTCCATATGGATGAGGTGATTAGTGGCAGCCTGCCTTCTCCATCCAGGCCAGCACGCTCGATCCTGGGGGAGCTGCCACCTTCTGCCCAGAACAAGAGCCTGGGGAAACAGGAGCTCTCAATGACTACAGTCGATCTGGCTTTGACATCCAAATCTCTCCTGGGGGCATTCAAGACAGACTTTGAACAATCTAACTGAGTATCTATCTAAACCCTGTGAAACCCTGTGCAAGCTGGAGACTGAGCACAAATTAGAAAGGCCTACTAATTTACATTTTGGGTACAATTAACTGATAGATTTGTTTATAAGAGGCCAAGTTTGAGATAGAAAATCCTTAAAATCCTTTAAAAAAAAATATATATATATATATATATATATCTTCATCGTAAAAATGAATATAAATCCAATATTTAGAATATGATTATGTAGTTGAGTTTTTTTTAAAGCTCAATGAGTTGAAACAAAAACCTGGGTGCATACAATAGGTCTCCACGACCAATATTGAGAACTTCCAATCCAGCCTACCCCAACAAGGGTTCCACAGCCACTCCAGTGGGCATGGCCAGCCCTCCTATCAGGAGGCGTTGTGCAGAGACGTCCAGACGGGCCACATCGATGGAGTGAGTATCAGCGTTGGTCCAGTAGAGAAGCTCATGGATCCAGTCCACAGCCAGACCCAGGACAGCACCATGGCCTTTCAACAGCAGGACAGGCTCCAGGGGCTTCCCATCCATGGAGATCCTAAAGTGCACGCAGGATAGATCAAATGTATGGGAACTAACATCTAGTAGTATTTCACAGAGCAAATAAATAACTGTGGTCAACATTCATATTGATACTAAGGGCCAGATTCAGAAAGTGTTTAACTCTCTGAGGTGTACCTGTAGATGGAGCCTTGTCCTGGCCTTGCCCAGTAGACAGTGCGGTTTGCAGTCAGGGCAGCCATAGGCCCTGGTCCCAGTAAGTGAGCAGCCATCTCCCTGTACTCCATACCGGCAGTGTTGACCCGGCGCACCCCCTCAGAACTGCTCAACACTAGCTGAGCCACGTCTCCTGCAAGTACACTCAAATCAGTCCCAGACACTCAGGACTAACACAAATACATCAACAAGCACAATGACGGAAAGGGCAATAGTGATGAAAGTAAACAGATATGCACATCATATGGAAAAACTGCACGCTGCTCTTTCCAATATCACTTTTGTTTATTAGCTTAACCGTTTACACTCGTACCCATATACGGTAGGGATGGATAAAAAAAATCTTAGTATTTCATATTTTAAAATGTTGTATTGGTTTTCTGTTAAAACGCTACGAAAAATTCATAAACTTCCACGTCAGAACCGTGCACTAGGCCTATCTATTGGCAGTCTAGAGCTGTCACTCGCAATGGAATGCTGTATCTTCCAATTTCTTGGCTTGCAATGTCTCACACCTTAACTAAAGCAGGGACTATCATCAATGAATAGGCTAGGATACTCTACACGCAACAGACTGAAGACTGAACACACACTGGCATCATCAGCGAAGAGAAAGAGCAGGGATGTAATCATTAGTCCAAACAGAATCTTTTGCAACTAAAACTATATTTATATTGGACAAATTCAGATAGGTCCCTCCCCGTTTCGTTCCGTTTGCTTCTGTTTAAAGGTCCCGAACAGTGACCCAAGTATGAATAATTCCTGTAGCTGGTACATTGACAAAGTTGATCATAAAGTTACTGGTCCCCTCCCCCCATGTCAAATGCTTGGATTCAGGAGGCAGGCATTACTTCCAGCTTTATGCAACGTCACCTAAGGCCGGAAATATTACACCCCAATGGTAGCATCATAGAATTTTAACTAATTTAAATAAGTAATGCAGTAAAACCATCATCAGGTGCATATCATATGGCTTTGTTTACAAACTGGAGAAAGGTGCAACTGCAGCCCTCAATTCGGGGCTTTCCTGCATCTGCAGGAACCCCTCTTTATACTTCTATGGTACATTTTTAAGTTATGACTCCAGTACATAGGCGGGAGACAGGCGCGCTCTATTACAGTAGATGGCGGTAACGCACTATAGCGTTGGATGCCAACCGCTGATAAACCCCTCCAGTACACAGCAGGTGGGAGGAGGGGCGACACTGTGTGCTAGTTAGCTAACTAGCAAGCTAGCACACGGTGTCGTTAACTAGCAAGCTAGTCAGCTAGTTAGCACACAGTGTTGCTCCAGCCTCCCGCTTGCTGTACTAGCGGGAGGCGGGGGTGACCCGTAGACAGTGTCCTTTGCCCGCACCTGTCGTGCACTGTTTTCCCGCAAGGCTGTAAACAATGGTGAGGGCAGGTGTTCGGCAGGCAGGAGAAACCGGTAAATTATAATACATTATTTATATGAACAGCATGGCGTGAAATGGAACTGTTAAATGACATGCAGTCTAAATATTGCTTCTCTACAGCATTCTCTCTGCATGATCAATCATCAACGCTCAGGGTGGCGACATTCCGTCTCAGTATGGAACGCAGTTCACAATGCATGTAGACCTATCATCTCATCATGGTAACTTTTTTATTGTGACAGGTAGGCCTGCATTTGCTGCAGCACAGCCTATGCTACAGTAATATAAAGACAGAATGCGCGTCTAATTTATCCACCTCCATCTGGCTTTCGGGGTCACCTTGTTTTTTTTATTGTAAAGATTATCATTTTTTAAATTGCAGCTGCAGAGTTTTAAAAACAGCCAATCACTCGAATATCGTTGCTTTAAATCAGCGCACGCGCGAGCACTCTCGCAGTCTTGCTCCATCAACTCCATTCAAATTGCATCCAAAATAGATAATCTTGTTCTACATTGATATATATATATATATCCTCGACTACCTCTTTCAGGTTATACATTCAATGCAGTATTAGCCTTATATTTAGGTAATTCATTATGGGGTATGCATAATAAGCTTCTAACTTATAGCCACTCTCTTGCGCAATACGCACGCACCCGTGTTTCGCTGGCCTCTCCTTAAAAAACGCTCCTTAGCCTTTGGTCTAGAATAGCTTGCTGGACATATTTTTTTGCATTTCTTATACCAATAGACTATTCAAAGACGGCCGCAAGCTCATTTTTGCTGAATGTTAAATACAGCAGCCAATAGAACTCACAGGTAGTTTGAAAGAAGAGCGAACGCGCGATGGTCGGTAAGCTATAACAATTAGTTATTAAGACCCATAACCATTCAATCTTCGTGAAGAGAAGTGAAAGCCTTCTGCATCTAATTCTAGTCCTATATTATTCAAGGATGTCATTAGACTGATGAATAAGGACAACGAAACGTATTTAATTTAACTGTTGAAAGCGAGGAAGGAATGAAGCAACAATAGAGTAAGTGGAGGTAGGCTAATAACATGAAGGAACATATTATCAAGGGGTCGGAAAGTATTCAGACCTCTTGACATTTTCCACATTTTGTTACATTACAGCCTTATTCTAAAATTGAATAAATCGTTTTTGTCCCTTAGCAATCTACACACAATACCCCATAATGGCAAAGCAAAAACTGGTTTTTAGTAATGTTTGCTTATTTATACACTGCTCAAAAAAATAAAGGGAACACTAAAATAACACATCCTAGATCTGAATGAATGAAATAATCTTATTAAATACTTTTTTATTTACATAGTTGAATGTGCTGACAACAAAATCATTATCAATGGAAATCAAATGTATCAACCCATGGAGGTCTGTATTTGGAATCACCCTCAAAATTAAAGTGGAAAACCACACTACAGGCTGATCCAACTTTGATGTAATGTCCTTAAAACAAGTCAAAATGAGGCTCAGTAGTGTGTGTGGCCTCAACGTGCCTGTATGACCTCCCTACAACGCCTGGGCATGCTCCTGATGAGGTGGCGGATGGTCTCCTGAGGGATCTCCTCCCAGACCTGGACTAAAGCATCCGCCAACTTCTGGACAGTCTGTGGTGCAACGTGGCGTTGGTGGATGGAGCGAGACATGATGTCCCAGATGTGCTCAATTGGATTCAGGTCTGGGGAACGGGCGGGCCAGTCCATAGCATCCATGCCTTCATCTTGCAGGAACTGCTGACACACTCCAGCCACATGAGGTCTAGCATTGTCTTGCATTCGGAGGAACCCAGGGCCAACCGCACCAGCATATGGTCTCACGAGGGGTCTGCACATGTAGGGCTGTGCGGCCCCCCCAAAGAAATGCCACCCCACACCATGACTGACCCACCGCCAAACCGGTCATGCTGGAGGATGATGCAGGCAGCAGAACGTTCTCCACGGCGTTTCCAGACTCTGTCACGTCTGTCACATGTGCTCAGTGTGAACCTGCTTTCATCTGTGAAGCGCACAGGGCGCCAGTGGCGAATTTGCCAATCTTGGTGTTCTCTGGCAAATGCCAAACGTCCTGCACGGTGTTGGGCTGTAAGCACAACCCCCACCTGTGGACGTCGGGCCCTCATACCACCCTCATGGAGTCTGTTTCTGACCGTTTGAGCAGACACATGCACATTTGTGGCCTGCTGGAGGTCATTTTGCAGGGCTCTGGCAGTGCTCCTCCTGCTCCTCCTTGCACAAAGGCGGAGGTAGCGGTCCTGCTGCTGGGTTGTTGCCCTCCTACGGCCTCCTCCACGTCTCCTGATGTACTGGCCTGTCTCCTGGTAGCGCCTCCATGCTCTGGACACTACGCTGACAGACACAGCAAACCTTCTTGCCACAGCTCGCATTGATGTGCCATCCTGGATGAGCTGCACTACCTGAGCCACTTGTGTGTGTTGTAGACTCCGTCTCATGCTACCACTAGAGTGAAAGCACCGCCAGCATTCAAAAGTGACCAAAACATCAGCCAGGAAGCATAGGAACTGAGAAGTGGTCTGTGGTCAACACCTGCAAAACCAGTCCTTTATTGGGGGTGTCTTGCTAATTGCCTATAATTTCCACCTGTTGTCTATTCCATTTGCACAACAGCATGTGAAATGTATTGTCAATCAGTGTTGCTTCCTAAGTGGACAGTTTGATTTCACAGAAGTGTGATTGACTTGGAGTTACATTGTGTTGTTTAAGTGTTCCCTTAATTTTTTTGAGCAGTGTATACAGTGAGGGAAAAAAGTAATCGCTGCCAAAGGTGCTTCAAGAAAGTACTGAGTAAAGGGTCTGAATATGTATGTAAATGTGATATTTCATTTTTTCTATATACAGTGAGGGAAAAAAGTATTTGATCCCCTGCTGATTTGGTACATTTGCCCACTGACAAAGAAATTATCAGTCTATAATTTTAATGGTAGATTTATTTGAACAGTGAGAGACAGAATAACAACAACAAAATCCAGAAAAACGCATGTCAAAAATGTTATAAATTGATTTGCATTTTAATGAGGGAAATAAGTATTTGACCCCCTCTCAATCAGAAAGATTTGTGGCTCCCAGGTGTCTTTTATACAGGTAACGAGCTGAGATTAGGAGCATCTCAGCTTGTTACCTGTATAAAAGACACCTGTCCACAGAAGCAATCAATCATATTCCAAACTCTCCACCATGGCCAAGACCAAAGAGCTCTCCAAGGATGTCAGGTACAAAATTGTAGACCTACACAAGGCTGGAATGGGCTACAAGACCGTCGCCAAGCAGCTTGGTGAGAAGGTTACAACAGTTGGTGCGATTATTCACAAATGGAAGAAACACACAAGAACTGTCAATCTCCCTCGGCCTGGGGCTCCATGCAAGATCGCACCTCGTGGAGTTGCAATGATCATGAGAACGGTGAGGAATCAGCCCAGAACTACACAGGAGGATCTTGTCAATGATCTCAAGGCAGCTGGGACCATAGTCAATTGGTAACACACTATGCCGTGAAGGACTGAAATCCTGCAGCGCCCGCCAGGTCCCCCTGCTCAAGAAAGCACATATACAGGACCGTCTGAAGTTTGTCAATGAACATCTGAATGATTCAGAGGAGAACTGGGTGAAAGTATTGTGGTCAGATGAGATCAAAATCGAGCTCTTTGGCATCAACTCAACTCGCCGTGTTTCGAGGAGGAGGAATGCTGCCTATGACCCCAAGAACACCATCCCCACCGTCAAACATGGAGGTGGAAACATTATGCTTTGGGGGTGTTTTTCTGCTAAGGGGACAGGACAACTTCACCGCATCAAAGGGACGATGGACGGGGCCATGTACCGTCAAATCTTGGGTGAGAACCTCCTTCCCTCAGCCAGGGCATTGAAAATGGGTCGTGGATGGGTATTCCAGCATGACAATGACCCAAAACACACGGCCAAGGCAACAAAGGAGTGGCTCAAGAAGAAGCACATTAAGGTCCTGGAGTGGCCTAGCCAGTCTCCAGACCTTAATCCCATAGAAAATCTCTGCAGGGAGCTGAAGGTTTGAGTTGCCAAAAGTCAGCCTCGAAACCTTAATGACTTGGAGAAGATCTGCAAAGAGGAGTGGGACAAAATCCCTCCTGAGATGTGTGGAAACCTGGTGGCCAACTACAAGAAACGTCTGACCTCTGTGATTGCCAACAAGGGTTTTGCCACCAAGTACTAAGTCATGTTTTGCAGAGGGGTCAAATACTTATTTCCCTCATTAAAATGCAAATCAATTTATACGATTTTTGACATGCGTTTTTCTGGATTTCTTTGTTGTTATTCTGTCTCTCACTGTTCAAATAAACCTACCATTAAAATTATACACTGATCATGTCTTTGTCAGTGGGCAAACGTACAAAATCAGCAGGGGATCAAATACTTTTTTCCCTCACTGTATATAGAAAAAATGAAATAACACATTTACATACATATTCAGAACCTTTACTCAGTACTTTTTTGAAGCACCTTTGGCAGCGATTACGGCCTCAAGTCTTCTTGGGTATGACACTACAAGCTTGGCACACCTATATTTGGCGAGTTTCTCCCATTCTTCTCGGCAGATCCTCTCAAGCTCTGACAGGTTGGATGGGGAGCGTAGCTGCTTAGATGTTAGATCGGGTTCAAGTCCGGGCCACTCAAGGACATTCAGAGAATTGTCCCAAAGTCACTCCTGCATTGTCTTGGCTGTGTGCTTAGGGTCGTTGTCCTGTTGGAAGGTGAACTTTCACCCCAGTCTGAGGTCCTGAGCACTCTGGAGCAAGTTTTCATCAAGGACCTCGCTGTACATCACACCATTCGTCTTTGTCTCGATCCTGACTATCTCCCAGTCCCTGCCGCTGAAATACATCCCCACAGCATGATGCTGCCACCACCATGCTATACTGTAAGGATGGTGCCAGGTTTACTCCAGATGTGACGCTTGGCATTCAGGCAAAATAGTTCAATCTTGGTTTCATCAGACCAGATAATCTTGTTTCTCATGGTCTGAGAGTCTTTAGGTGCCTTTTGCCAAACTCCAAGCGGGCTGTCATGTGCCATTTACTGAGGAGTGGCTTCCATCTGGCCACTCTACCAAAAATGCCTGATTGGTGGAGTGCTGCAGAGATGGTTGTCCTTCTGGAAGGTTCTCCCATCTCCACAGAGGAACTCTGGACCTCTGTCAGAGTGACCATTGGGTTCTTGGTCACCTCCCTGACCAAGGCCCTTCTCCCTCGATTGCTCAGTTTGGCCGGGCTGCCAGCTCTAGCAAGAGTCTTGGTGGTTCCAAACTTCTTCCATTTAAGAATGATGGAGGCCACTGTGTTCTTGGGGACCTTCAATGCTGCAGAAATGTTTTGGTACCCTTCCCCAGATCTGTGCTTCGACACAATCCTGTCTCTGAGCTCTGCGGACAATTCCTTCCACCTCATGACTTGGTTTTTGCACTGACATGCAATGTCAACATGTCCAATTAATTGAATTTACCACAGGTGGACTCCAACCAAGTTGTAGAAACATCTCAAGGATGATGAATGGAAACAGGATGCACCTGGTTCTCAATTTCAAGTCTCAAAGCAAAGGCTCTGAATACTTATGTAAATAAGGTATTTCTGTTTTTAAATTTGCAAACATTTCTAATAACCTGTTTTCGCTTTTCATTATGGGGTATTGTGTGTAGATTGCTGAGAGATTTTATTTAATCCATTTTAGATTAAGGCTGTAACATAACAAAATGTTGAAAAAGTCAAGGGGACTGAATACTTTCCGAAGGCACTGTAGGCCTATTTATATGCTTTATAATGCTTTTCAATGACGCTTCCGATTTTCGCGGGAAATACTAGGTTACCCGGGAGAAAAGTGATTTATTCTGGGGATGGAACATTTGTAAAATACCGGGTAAATATTCAACCCTAGTGTGTATAGTATTTGCAATTTACCCCTGGGGGGAGGTGTATTATCATTTCACTTTCCAATGCCTTTCCACTATTCCAAGGCAACCACCCCGCAGCAATGCTGTGACACAAAATCAGCTTTCCCAAGGCAAAGCCTGTGAAGAAAGACCCAACATAATGTAAGTCATATTTATTCATTTCAAGACAATTGAGCATTTCAGGCACACAAGTCCTAATACAAACATTGAAAGTTTTCACAAAAAGTGCACAACCAAATATTGCATATTTCAAATTAAAAGTTCTTCAAAAACAACAGAAAACACATTGTAGAAAGATCACTACATAAACAAATAGATAGCATCATAACAGTAAATAAAAGTTAATTAAATTCACTACCCATTTAACAAACATTTCCCTTTCCAAAAACATTACAGGCTACGTAGTCAGGCTCCTGGGTCTCCTCTTCAACGAGGTCACCCTTGATCCAGCACCGTATGTGGGGAAGCTGGGTAAGCTGTCCATCCCAGGACCCGTCTGCCCAGTGTGAGAGGCCTGACAAGGAGGAGGCCAAAGCTGGATTTGTCTCCCGCTTCAATCTTGGGGGTGACTGAAGCCAAGTGGGTGACTGAAGCCTGCTTGATTGAAGCAGGGTACACGGGTCCCCCTCCTCTCCCGCTCCCCATCAATCTCTGTAGTTGGTTGCATTTCCTAAAGCCTAAGTAATTCACCTTTACATGATATATCATATTTTGTTACTTTGCATAGTTTTTTTCAAGCATTCGGACGTAGGATGAGTGTTACAAATTGTACGAATCAGTGGGCGGCCGGATGCCTATATTAGGCTTATAGAGCTAATATATTTTTTCTGTCAAATGATGTCTCACCATTATTTTACCTTAATTCATGGCAACAACCACAAGGGTGTTTCAAAGATCTGTCAGTCAAGGCGAGCTCATGAATATAAGCTACCCGCCCACTCAGCCTGTTATTTTAGGCTTCCTGGTAGTTAGAGATGAGAAGAAGGGGATGTAGCTCAGTTGGTAGAGCATGGCGTTTGCAACGCCAGGGTTGTGGGTTCGTTTCCCACGGGAGGTATGAAAAATAAAATAAAATAATGTATGCACTCACTAACTGTAAGTCGCTCTGGATAAGAGCGTCTGCTAAATGACTAAAATGTAAATGTAAGAAAATTACAATTTCTTCAATTCTGAACATTTTAATAGCAAAATAAATATTTTGGGGGATGTTTTGGTCATTCAAATGCTATTTCTACTTGGGAAATAGGATGACTGTGCGGGAAATGCTTTGCAACAGAATCGGCAAAAAAAACGTTATTATTAACATTCAAAATCCCAATAAATGTTACCGTTTAAAATATTCACACTAGTAACATTTGAGCACTGACAAACGGCTAAATTGGAACGCAGTGGCTGTACAGTAACATGATATTCTGTACATGACATCAGAGCTCTGGCTCTGTGCCTCACAGAACCGGTTAGACTGGCAGCTGTTCTGAACTTGAGCACCTCGAACGAGAAGACATTGCCCCCATCTCTCCTGCTAATTGGGCAACCTTTGCACATTTTTTGTTGTTGAGTGAGGAAACTGCTGTAAATTAAGATGATTTGATGTATTTTGACAGATGAGACGTTGAGGATTATAATAAATACCGCTTTGATGTCATACAAGCAAGCCCCGACGAATTGAAGCTGTTCTGAGGGCAAAGGGGGGTGCTCCTAATGTTTGGTATACTCAGTGTACAATATTAACATTTATGATCACTGTTTGATGTACAGCTACAAGATGACATGGCATCATACCCTGGGTTGTTCTGAACAGAATGAGCCTGTTAGTCTATTTTGAATTAAGTTTGCCGCGGCACACACACCTGAACGCACTCATGACTCCTTTCTATGCACATCAAAATTATGATCCGTTTCCCTGAACCGCATTGTGAAAGCCTGACACTAATATCGTAGAAGCTTTCAAATGATGTCCACCTGACCCAGATTGCGATTTATTATGAAATGTTTTTGGATTGTGTAAACAACAACAGTAAATGTGCGATGGCGGGGATACAGGGTTGTGTTCCAAACAAAACAACTACAAGTGTGCTTGCTCTAGTTCCTCAATGGCACAGCTAGGAGAGCAACAAAAAAAAAGTTGAAGGCTTTTCCGAGTTATAAAAATGCATTGAAATGACTTAGGAACTGTGCACACTTTGGAGAGGTGTGTGGCCACTTGTAGACAGACACCAGTTAGTCCTCTCACTCAAACCCTTGTAACATTGTATTTTGTTGCACCTAACCCATATTTTCCAGGAATATTCTTATCATGTTACTGAATGTATCCAGAGTATCCAGAGTTATCAACAAATGTGGCGAAAAGCACAGTAAATGTAAAATGCACATAAAACTAAACAGTGCAATGTTTGGATTCAGTCTTGTGTCAGGTGAACTGTTATGTCCTCACCTTTGGTCTAATAATTTTCCCATAATCTCCAAACTGTTCCCTTTCAACCACTACCATGATTATGCATTTCTCTTCTGTAAGAAACATTTCAATAGCCCTATCCATATTGGCCAATTCCCACGAGTGTAAAGGGTTAAGGTACTGGCAAGAGCAGTAACTTTTCTTTCAAGATATCATCGAAGATATCAAAAGTGATACTGGCAAGGGCAGTCTGCGGGTTCTTTTCTTTTAAGATATTATCCAATCATCATAGAATTATTCGGACACACCTGCAACAAGCACACTCAGATGTGTGAGTGCTTTTCCTATTTAGATATGCACATCAACAAAGTTAGCTATAGATAGTTCATTAATCTCTTGAATTAAATCAATCTCAGATCAAACTTGAGGAAATACTTGATTCTCATTGCCAGGGTACTGGACTGACTTGCATGGTCTGGTGTTGGAAAACAACAATACATTTGGTTTTTAATACTGGCTGATGTAATTATCCTTCCTATTCACTAGAGCAATGAAAAGCTCCATCATTAATTACTCTGATGATCATAAAAAAAGCTGCTTGCTCAAGCCCTCTGTCCCGAACACATTCAGAAGGTCAGGTATGTGTTGAGATACTTGTAAGTCATTGACATTCATATAAAATACAGTAAGGAAGCTGTCAAGTGGTGCAAATTCCCCACATTGGGCGGTAGGGATGGCAACATTGCTATCTGTCTAAAGTAAATAATGATGACAAAGTTGTTTCCCTCAATTTATCTGCCTACTTTAGCAATGTCATCGGATATCCAAGACACTATAGTGTAATTTACACAGCAATCAGTAGCCCCCGTTATGACTGGGCACAGCTCGACTTTCGGGAGTCACTATGGCTGAGACGTCTTTAGAACGTTCGTAACAATGGCGTGCTGCGGCCGAGTGATGGAGGCGCAACCAACCCATGATACATTTGGATTCAAATACTGGCTGTAATTATCCTTCCTATTCACTAGACTAGAGAAATAGAAAGCGCCATCATTTATTAATTACTCTGATGATCACAAAACAAATGCTGTTCGCTCAACACACCCCTTGTTCAAGCCCTCTGTCCTGCACACATTCAGAAGGTCAGGTTTGTATTGAGATACTTGCAGTAAATCATTGACCTTCATAGAAAATCCTGTTAGGTAAAGGCAGCTGTCAAGTGGTGCAAATTCCTCCACCTTGGGCGGGTGGGTTGATAAATATTTGCACTGGCTTACATTGTGACAGGAAAATATTAGAACATCTAATTGTATCGAAGTCCTGGTACAAACAAGCATACCATTGTGTGTGTGTGTGCGGGGGGGGGCTGGGGGCTGGATGTACAAGGTGTTCTTTGGACAGTGTAGCGTTCTGTTATTCATATTCTTACAATACATTTTACAACAAAAACAGTGCATTTTGTCAAAAATGACATCTGCCCTACGCATTTGCCTTTTCAACTATCTCGGGTCATAAAGTAGTCACGTCAATCATATCAGCGTGAACAAAATTCCAAACATCGTGAGCAAACATATGCTATCAGTAACTTGCTGTAGCAGCTCACTCATTCAGTAGAATTTGCCCTCACCTTTAGCTTTACACTCCCCTGTCCTTGGGCTCATCAGGTAGCCCTCATGGCAGTCGCAGGAGAAAGTCCCGTTGACATGTACACATAGCTGATTGCAGACGTCAGTGTCGAGGCACGTGTCAATTTCTGAGAAAAAAGGGGGTACTTCATTATTTCAAGAGGATATCTACTCTATGTGAATTGGAGTCTACCATAAGTTTAATTTGAGTAATCTAATCAACCAATTATCACAGATGCATTGTAGTGCGCTGGTGTGACCAATTACTTGGGCAATTAGTTATCCTGACCACATGACCTGGGACCGACTGTTGATCACATGGTCCGGAAAAATCTGGGCCCCATCAATGTCTCTCGAAGATGCCACTCACCCTCACACTGGGAGTCGTGCACCAGCCTCATGCCAGCAGGGCAGTCACAGAGGAAGCCCATTGGCTGGTCCACACACAGGTGAGAACAACCACCATTGTTCACCAGACACTCATTCTGATCTACACAGGGAGAGATACAGGGTCAGTGACAGGAAAGAGTGAATACAGGACCAAAACAGTTCAATAGAACATTGAGCAATCATTCTGTAGCATTGTCGTAAACAAGTTGGAGAACATTTGTCCATTGTCATTACTTAAGAAATGTGCCTGCATCATTCAAATTAGTCAACCAACATAGTCTGCCTTTAAATGTCAATATTTTAGCCAAGCAGAGTGTACCGTGCCAAACAAAACAGAAGCATAGACACACACATAATTAAAGATATCATTGTGATAAGGGACATTACCTATCCAAACAATGTGACACTATGTAGGCTATCAGGGAATGCATTACAGAATGTGAAACAAAGCTCGTTTGTACTTTTATAGCGCACAGACCAAAAATATATATTCTCTAAAATTCCAGAATGTTCTGCCAGTTTCTTAAGCCTACTCCTGGACTAAAAGCATGCTCAATAGAAAATTGAAAGTGCTTTTTAGTCAAGGGCTAGACTATTTTGCCATCTGCTGGTCTATAAGGATGAGAGCAGCAGTGCATGGTTGTGTTCAAATTAGACAAGTCCAGGTGGTCCCCGTTTCAGTACATATTCTTCTATTTTCTACCTAATGATCTAGATGTAATGTTTTAAAGTGACAAAAGTTATATATCTCACCACAGTCATCCTCATCACTCGCGTCAGCACAGTCAGGCGAGTGGTCACATCTCCAGGAGTGAGGCATACACTGGCCGTCCCCACAACTGAACTCAGAGTTGGAGCAGGTGTGAGGGGCAGAGGGCTGGCCGGAGGGACATGCGTCAGCGCCCTCGTCCTGCCCATCAGGGCAGTCGGGCCGTCCGTCACACAGCTTGACCCTGGCAACACATCTCCCTGTCCGCTCACAGAGGAAGGAGTCGGCTGTACAGTTCTGACAGGAGGCTTCGTCACTGCCGTTGCCACAGTCATCAGTGCCATCACAGCGGAAGCGGAGGGATACACATCGCCTACTGCCGCAGGCAAACTCATCCTTCTTACATTGGAGAACACCTGGGAAAGATTAGAGCCCATAGAGAGGAATTAGTGGTCATGTACTTTAAATCAATTCCTAAACTTTTAAATGCAAAGTTTGCACCTATTATTATTATCTATTATTATAGTAAACTGACCAACTTTTCCATTTGGTATAGAATAGGATAGAATTAACCTTAAAATGTCCTCAAGGGGAAAATTGTCTAAGAAAAAAGGACACTGTACATTACACACTCAACAACATAATACATACACTGTACGTTACCCATGTCATACATATTCTACACATCACGTACAACCACATACATATTACATATTGCACACTGCCCTTACACATTCTGTCATTGGTGTACTAACACAGCTCAGCTTTATTTATTGCTGTTTAGGTATTTTTATTTTGTAAACCTGGATTTGCTGGTTACTGTTATGCTTTAATCCCTCTGGAATTTAAAGGGGCAATCTGTAGTTGCTTCATCCATTGTTGGACTTCTGAATTAAAGAAATGTACCCATTGATTCTTGAAGAATATAACTGAAATGCCTCCTCAGCTTTGTTCAACTGTCGTACCGCAAAATATATGCTAGTTTCCCTCCAATGTTTGTAAACAAAGTAAATGTAAACAAACCCTATATAACCTCAAAACATGGTTAAAACTATATTTTTTATATAATGGATGGTCAGTCCTTGCATCCATAGTTATGCCTATGAATTTGAAAGTGGTTTAATTTCTCCAGCCCTCAACCTTTTACCGAAACAGGGGAGAACGCTTTGTTATTGTTTCAACTACTGATTGCCGCTTTAAGCAAAGTTTGCATTTGTGCAAAGGCTTAGTGAATGTGCCCCCCCCGTGTTTAAGATTATGAAAGAGGCTGTGAGGAAATCGGATGGATAAAGAAATGTGCACTTCACACACTGACTTTCAGAGCAATTTGTTCCATGTGTTACTTGAGCCCAACCCTGGTGGCAGAGGTGTCATCTTTCCCATAGCTCTTACCACAGAGGTCTTCTAACTCGTCAGAGCCATCACGGCAGTCTGTGGTGCCATCACAGAGAGCACTCTGGACAATGCAGCCTCCATCTTTACACAGAAACCCTGGGCAGGTCCGCTCCCCTGAAACACAGCCAAAATGAAAGTCTCTTTTCACAAATGACAAAATTGTCATATGCAATTAATCCCTTATATCAATATATTTTATGTACATGTGATCTGGATCATATTCATAGTGCACTGTAGCAAAAATAGCATTTCTTATTGGACAAGTTCAAGCAGTCTCTCCCCGTTTGTTAGTTTTCTTATATTTGGTGTCACAGGTCGGCAGGGTGTTTCCTATAATGCATACAAATGGAGAAATACATTTGGAATTTTCTTATAGACTATCCAAGCCCATTCATAGATGATAACTACCTTCAGCGATTATTGATTAACGATACTTTTGTTAAGAGCCCCGACTCTTGCTCTAAACGTGAACACGCATCGCTTGCGATACGGTTTTGGAAACATAAGGAACGGATCTTTAATATCAGCAATAAATAATTTTCAAAAAACAAAAAAAGGTTAAATTACTACACACCTATATAAGGCTAGGATTTGTGCTGAAAACCATGCAGAGAGAAGGTTTTTCGAGCGCTAAGCCTATACCTACTCTACAGCAAGAGATATGAAAACACAAAGTGGCTACAGAAACTTTGAATGAATTACTTCGATTTGGTGTAGTCCCAAAGGTGCAGTCGCAAGTCAATAAACATTTTAAAGCAAGTATTTTCATAACATGCGCTATCAAGTGCAGGTATATAATAAATGTTGGCTACACGTCATAAAACAGCTGCGAATCAGGCGATGGAAATATTGTGAACCTCCGAGGAAACGTTAAACGCGCCACCACCGCAAAATGACAAATACCAAAAAAAAACGTGCAAATATGTAACATGCAAGTTTATCTTACCCCAAATATGATGTAAGGTTAGCAACTGAGCAAGAAGGAGTATTCTACCAAGATGTCCCATGCTCTGCCCTCAGTTGTCTGCAGTTAGAGGCGCATGGGAATGACGTAATGTTGCACCAGCTAATAAAACGAGCAGCGTTAAAAACTGTTGTGGTGCGATGTGTTCCGAAATCTGAACTGACCACGTCTGTGAAGCTAAAGCCCTTTCTTGGTGCTGAGTGGCATGCAGTAACGTAAATACCTTGCCACTGCCATGCATTGCCGAAAGTAGGCAGCCTAGATATCATGGTCAGTGATGGAGAAAGGACCTGCTTCAGGGGGAATAACACAGTTTATGAAACATTTTTTACATTTACATTTTAGTCATTTAGCAGACGCTCTTATCCAGAGTGACTTACAGTTAGTGAATATTTTATTTTTATTTTTTATACTGGCCCCCCGTGGGAATCGAACCCACAACCCTGGCGTTGCAAACGCCATGCTCTATCAACTGAGCTACATCCCTGCCGGCCATTCCCTCCCCTAGCCTGGACGACGCTGGGCCAATTGTGCGCCGCC
Organism: Coregonus lavaretus; assembly: GCF_964263955.1. Taxonomy (NCBI): domain Eukaryota; kingdom Metazoa; phylum Chordata; class Actinopteri; order Salmoniformes; family Salmonidae; genus Coregonus; species Coregonus lavaretus. The sequence continues at coordinate 31,602,295 of NC_139993.1, read as the reverse complement.
CATGAGTCTCCCGGTCGCGGCCGGCTGCGACAGAGCCTGGATTCGAACCAGGATCTCTAGTGGCACAGTTAGCACTGTGAAGCAGTGCCTTAGACCACTGCGCCACTCAGGAGACATAAAGGACAGAAACTGTCCTTGACATAAATCTGTGATTTTTCTCCCCAAATTCTGTTTTATATTTTCCCAAATTATGTTCTCAGTTTCCTTTTTTCCTGGTTTTAGAATTGTTTTTCACTCTTAAAATGCCAATTGTTCATAGAGAAACAACGAAATTTGAGGTTCTGAGTCCAATGGTTAAATCACATCAGAAGAAAAACATGTTTAGTCTGGAAGAAAACGAACAAATTTTGATTTGAGGCGAGATGTGACCACTAGCCTGTTATTAATTGCGCATCTGGCACTTTAATTGCGCATCTAGTGAGTGATGTGAGGTTCTATTTTCTAATAATTGGATTGAAGTGATGAATAGCTTAGAAGGAATGCATTAATGAGAAGCATAGGTTTGAACTATACTGATATAAATTGTTTCACATAACAGGCTGTGATTCATGTGAGGAACGTTAGGGGCTAGGATGAGATAAAACTTGCATTTCTTATAGATAAGACTTGTATTTCTCACAGATACGAACACTCTCTCTTTGTTGTCTGTGAAACCGTCCTTGAACGTAGGTACATAGAGTACAGATTGGAAGGGTGTCTTTTGGGTGCTGACTCTACAGGTTATAATGATAGCAACTTATGCCTGGGAACGGTGGAGCGCCAAGGGGTGGAGCGCCAACGGATTGGGACTAACCCGTGCGCCAACGGATTGGCTGAGTAAAGTCTAAACCACACTCAGTCCTTTACTCTGATTGGACAACAGAAGAGGTGGGAACTCTCTGTCAGAGTATTTGAGAAAGAACCTGTAAACAATGGTTTAGTTCTCTGTCTGCCCTGCGTGGTTTTTCAGTGAGCCCGCATACGAACCTTCATACTTATCATACATACATTTTGCATATAATAAATTTAGCTTGGATTGAATATCTCTTGATTATGTTTTCTCTTATTCCAATACCAGATTTGAATTACGCAATTTCTAACAGTGAGGATTGTGCAGTCTATGTGCATATGTAGTGAGATCACTCGATCCGTTGGAATACTGCGTTACGAGCGTTTATTTCAGAGAGCACTCCGTAAGCCACGCCCAAGTAGGCAGAGTTAGGCATGTTGCACTGGGTGGGGCACGTTTTGATATGAAGAAAAAGCATCTCAATTTACGTTGGGTCCGCCGTGGTTCTTTGTAGGCTAGTTATGCTAATATATTTGAGACCAGTGTATTGCAGTTAATTTCGTATTTGACTTAATAAGTCAAACAGGGAAACGATGAGTCCCAGACAGTTCGCAATAGAACATACCAGAGGGGTGCATCGTTTACTAGGCTACCTAAATTATTGGGATGATGGTTCAACCCCTGTTTGGAATACATTGAGTTCGTTGACAACAGACAGTGGCGACCCGTCATTCAGGCCATTCCTGTTTTGAGCCCGACCTGTTTAGCAAAAAAATTAAGTGTGTATATACAGTGGTGTGAAAAAGTGTTTGCCCCCTTCCTGATTTGTTATTTGTTTGCATGTTTGTCACACTTAAATGTTTCAGATCATCAAACACATTTAAATATTAGTCAAAGATAACACAAGTAAACACAAAATGCAGTTTTGAAAGGAAGGTTGTTATTATTAAGGGAAAACAAAATCCAAACCTACTTGGCCCTGTGTGAAAAAGTGTTTGCCCCCCCGTTATAACACAACTCAACTGTGGTTTATCACACCTGAGTTCAATTCCTCTAGCCACACCCAGGCCTAATTACTGCCACACCTGTTCTCAATCAAGGAATCACTTAAATAGGACCTGCCTGACAAAGTGAAGTAGACCAAAAGATCCTCAAAAGCTAAACATCATGCCGAGATCCAAAGAAATTCAGGAACAAATGAGAAAGAAAGGAATTGAGATCCAGCAGTCTGGAAAAGATTATAAAGCCATTTCTAAACCTTTGGGACTCCAGCGAACCACAGTGAGAGCCATTATCCACGAATGGCGAAAACATGGAACAGTGGTGAACCTTCCCAGGAGTGGCCGGCCGACCAAAATTACCCCAAGAGTGCAGCGACGACTCATCCAAGAGGTCACAAAAGACCCCACAACAACATCCAAAGAGCTGCAGGCCTCACTTGCCTCAGTTAAGGTCAGTGTTCAGACTGGGCTGAGTTCCAAGACGAAAACCACTGCTGAGCAAAAAGAACATTAAGGCTCTTCTCATTTTTGCCAGAAAACATCTTGATGATCCCCAAGACCTTTGGGAAAATACTCTGTGGACTGACGAGACAAAAGTTGAACTTTTTGGAAGGTGTGTGTCCCATTACATCTGGCGTAAAGGTAACACCGCATTTCAGAAAAAGAACATCATACCAACAGTAAAATATGGTGGTAGTAGTGTGATGGTCTGGACCTGTTTTGCTGTTTTAGGACCTGGAAGACTTGCTGTGATAAATGGAACCATGAATTCTGCTGTCTACCAAAAAATCCTGAAGGAGAATGTCCGGCCATCAGTTCGTGACTTCAAGCTGACGCAAACTTGGGTTCTGCAGCAGGACAATGATCCAAAACACACCAGCAAGTCCACCTCTGAATGGCTGAAGAAAAACAAAATGAAGACTTTGGAGTGGGCTAGTCAAAGTCCTGACCTGAATCCTATTGAGATGCTGTTGCATGCCCTTAAAAAGGAAGTTAATGCTCGAAAACCCTCCAATGTGGCTGAATTACAACAATTCTGCAAAGATGAGTGGGCCAAAATTCTACCACAGCGTTGTAAAAGACTCATTGCAAGTTACCGCAAACGCTCGATTGCAGTTGTTGCTGCTAAGGGTGGCCCAACCAGTTATTAGGTTGTAGGGGGCAATCACTTTTTCACACAGGGCCATGTGGGTTTGGATTTTGTTTTCCCTTAATAACAACCTTCATTTCAAAACTGCATTTTGTGTTTACCTGTGTTATCTTTTTGACTAATATTTTAAATTTGTTTGATCTGAAACATTTAAGTGTGGCAAATAAGAAATCAGGAAGGGGGAAAACACTGTTTTTCACACCACTGTATATACACACTACCTGTCAAAAGTTTGCCAACACCTACTCATTCAAGGGTTTATCTTTATTTTTACAGTTTTTTTACATTAAAGAATAATAGTGAAGACGTCAAAACTATGAAATACCACATATGGAATCATGTAGTAACCAAAAAAGTGTTAAACAAATACAAATATGGTTTATATTTGATATTCTTCAAATAGCCACCCTTTGCCTTGATGACAGCTTTGCACACTCTTGGCATTCTCTCAACCAGCTTCATGGGGTAGTCACCTGGAATCCATTTCAATTAACAGGTGTGCCTTCTTAAAAGTTAATTTGTGGGATTTCTTTCCTTCTTAATGCATTTGAGCCAATCAGTTGTGTTGTGACAAGGTAAGGGGGGTATACAGAAGATAGCCCCATTTGGTAAAAGACCAAGTCCATATTATGGCAAGAAGAGCTCAAATAAGCAAAGAGAAACGACAGTCCATCATTACTTTAAGACAGGAACATTTCAAGAACTTTTAAAGTTTCTTCAAGTACAGTCGCAAAAACCATCAAGCGCTATGAAGAAACTGTCTCTCATGAGGACCACCACAGGAAAGGAAGACCCAGAGTTACCTCTGCTGCAGAGAATAAGTTTATTAGAGTTACCAGCCTCAGAAATTGCAGCCCAAATAAATGCTTCACAGAGTTCAAGTAACACACATCTCAACATCAACTGTTCAGAGGAGACTGTGTGAATCAGGCCTTCATGGTCGAATTGCTGCAAAGAAACCACTACTAAAGGACACCAATAAGAAGAAGAGACTTGCTTAGGCCAAGAAACACGAGCAATGGACATTAGACCGGTGGAAATCTGTCCTTTGGTCTAGAGTCCAAATTGGAGATTTTTGGTTCCAACCGCCGTGTCTTTGTGAGACGCGGTGTGGGTGAACGGATGATCTCCGCACATGTAGTTCCCACCGTAAAGCATGGAGGAGGAGGTGTTATGGTGTGGGGGTGCTTTGCTGGTGACACTGTCTGTGATTTATTTAGAATTCAAGGCACACTTAACCAGCATGGCTACCACAGCATTCTGCAACGATACGCCATCTCATCTGGTTTTGGCTTAGTGGGACTATCATTTGTTTTTCAACAGGACAATGACCCAATACACCTCCAGGCTGTGTAAGGAGAGTGATTGAGTGCTGCATCAGATGACCTGGCCTCCACAATCTCCCAACCTCAACCCAACTGAGATGGTTTGGGATGAGTCGGACGGCAGAGTGAAGGAAAAGCAGCCAAGAAGTGCTCAGCATATGTGGGAACTCCTTCAAGACTGTTGGAAAAGCATTCCAGGTGAAGCTGGTTGAGAGAATGCCAAGAGTGTGAAAAGCTGTCATCAGGCAAAGGGTGGCTATTTGAAGAATCTCAAATATAAAATATACTTTGATTTGTTTAACACTTTTTTGGTTACAACATGATTCCATATGTGTTAATTCATAGTTGTTGATGTCTTCACTATTATTCTACAATGTAGAAATAGTAAAAATAAAGAAAAACCCTTGAATGAGTAGGTATGTCCAAACTTTTGACTGGTACTGTATATTTGTGCCTGTTTTGCATGTTATTTTGGCATTAATATATGTCATATCAGTTTGCAAACAATCATTGAGTAAAAAAAGCAGCATACAAACATGGTCTCTTTTTTTTGCTTGCTTGAGTAAGGCAGCTCCAAAATGCAGGTGTTTCAGCCTAGCTCAGTGCTTTCTGTGGTGGTGGGCAGCCAGCTGAAAATATGGAGCGTAGGGGTTGGTAATGTTCTCTAGTTGCGCCGTGATTGGCTCAGTGTTCTGTCATTAATGGGGACACTACATCACCGCAAAATCTACTGGGAGCTCTAAAATTCAAGCCCCTTGGGTGCTGCCATAGAGTTACATTGCCCATCCAAGAAGGCTCAAGGTCATTGGCAACAGATAAAATGACGTCAAATCACATTATATCTACCGTAGATTTGATTGGACAGATCATGTCAAGCATGACTTATGCCGCGTTCAAAACAACTGGAAACTCGGAACTGGGAAATCTCAGACTTCAGTGAGTTCAAGACATCTTTGAACGGTCATGCAACTCAGAATTCCAAGTCGGGAACTCGGGCCTCTTTCTAGAGCTCCGACCTGAAGATCACTGATGTCATGATTCGACCTTGTTTTTATCCTAGTTCCCAGTTGTCTTGAAAGCACCATAAAACCAGAGAATGGCAGACTTTGATGACAAAATTTGTTGACAACATTTTCCCACAAGAAGGACCGCAGCGCCATCTTCCTGTTCAAGTGAGCACAGCACAACAAGGTGAGTCCAAAAATGTCTGCTGCATAAATTATGTAATATGCAAGGGAGATATGTGTACTGTAGCTAAGAAAGTAATACTAAATGTATGTTGTATAGTAAGCTGTCAGTAGCCCATGTGCCTTACTCTAATAATTTGGTCCCTTCCTTTCCCCTTCATAACTTAGCCTACTGTTCTGACTTGGTGGTGCACATGTAGCCTCTAGCCTGTTTTAGAGAAATGTAACCATCGAATATTGTAAGAGCTTTCATTGTCTGCTTATATGCCCCCTTTATTTATCCTACGGTTCTGACTTGGTGTACAAGGAGAATACTGTAAGAACGGCCCATGTTCTGAATGTTGTTGCTGTACATTTCAAAAGTGCTGAACTAATAGTTATATTGACTACGTCCGACCTAGCTCGCTCATTAATGTCTTAATCGAAATTACGGATTGCCTCTTATCCGCTCATCGTCCCCTTATGCCATTGTTTGTACGTCTCAATTGTCAGTAGAAACCACATTTGTTTCAGCAAGTCAGCCATATCAGCTATGTTTTTTTTAAAAGGCAATAAATGAGGCTGAATGAACTGTTTCGCTGCCAGACAAGGCTCCGCTGATAGCCAGGTGTAGCAGTGGTAAGGATTCACTCCATGGTGGTGAAAAGAAAGCTCTGCTGTTCGGACAGCTTTATGTAGGCCCTAACAGTTTGTGGGCACCGTTTGTCACCGTTTTAGTGCAATTAATGTATTGTTTAGTGTTGTGTAGTGGCTTTGCTGGCATGCATATTATTATTTTTTTATTTGTTTAGTTTGCCCCACCAAGATTTACATGCTAAAATTTCCACTGAAAACAGACCATGGTATGCCTTTTCACACGGTGGGTCGGTGTAAACTATGCGACTATATTGGAGACAGGTTTATAGCAGTGAACGTCATCTAATTTACTGTTATAGTATTTCTAAGTAGCAGCCATATCACTCAGGGAAACTAATTGTTCTCACTTTATGATGGAACATTCCGATTTTTCTGCCTGACTGTGGTGCTCTTTACCTGAATTGTTAGGATTTTCGGTAACACTAAATTTAAAGGGGTCCTTATTACATTTGTAATTCTATTAACGAGTAATTAGTTGTAATAACTCAGTTACACTGTAATAACATGTAACTGGTGGTAATTGCAGTCTTATTACAGAGGTGTAACAACAAACGCTTGTTACCATGTTTGTAACAAATGGGCAAGTTTCCACTAAATTCACCAATTTAGTGTTTAGTTTCTTCTCAGCTGCATCTGATACAGTAATAACTGTCTCAAGGTTGTAATATCTTGTGGACAGATGTGCTAGGTGTCTGAGATTACAAAGGTTGGAGGCTCAATAGGCTCTAATTGCCTACCAGTGAATGCACTCTTCAAAATCTCCACTCAATGTTGTCGCTAGCAGTTGCCCCCCAAAAGTGTATCATCTGGGTTAACTTGGTTTTAGTTTACAAAAACAGATCAGATATAGGTCAACCTCCCTGACTGGGGTTTACCATATGGGTGTCATCCCAGATTATAATTGTAAAAAATACACATTAATTATAAGTATGTTACCCATTGACAACATGAACCTCCTTGCCATCCAAGTGAGAGGATAAACCCACAGAGTACATGTAATATCTGCAGAAGTACAATGTAATTACTAGGTGTTACACAGGATTTAGCTACTTAAAATTAAGTGTATCTTGAGGGGTACTTACTTGTAATTAATGTGTACTTACATAGTACATTAACCATCCTGACAACCTGGCCCTCATTTTAAGGCTTCTGGAAGCGCCATCCAAGTGGGAGGATAAACACACTAGTACACCACAGAGTACATGTAATATCTGCCTAAATACAATGTAATTACTAGGTGTGACACAGGATTTAGCTATTTAAAATGAAGTGTATCTTGAGGTGTACTTACTTGTGTATCTACAAAGTACATTACCTATTCTGACAATCTAATCGTCAGCTTCCGAAAGCGCCATCCAAGTGAGAAAATAAACACAGAAATACTCCACACAGTACATATCTGTAATATCTGCATAAATACAAGGTTGTCGCTAGTTGTTACACAGGATTTAGCTACAGTATTTAAAGTGAAGTGTAACTTTAGTTATTACCGATGAGCAATTTCTATATAAATACTTATAACTCATTACCAAGTGAAAATACCTACAAACAAAAGATGAGCTTCTATTTCAATCAACTTTATTGCAACCTTACATTTCTTACAAAATAATAACGATTTTTATTGTTAGGTTAATAATTTGATTAATTACATTAAACATAGAAGGGCCTACTCACTAACATAAAAATAACTATTACTGTGGTGACTCAAATCTGTAGCCTATAGTATGAGTAGGCTAAATAGCTAGATAATTTAGAAAAATGGGATTGTCTTTTTCTTCCCTTTTTAACATTAACAAGTAACAATGGAAACTGACAACTCTGTCTCCGACTCTGCCTTCATCTGTTCCTTTCTTGTACAGTGCCTTGCAAAAGTATTCATCCCTCTTGGCATTTTTCCTATTTTGTTGCATTACAACCTGTAATTTAAATGGATTTTTATTTGGATTTCATGTCATGGACATACACAAAATAGTCCAAATTGGTGAAGTGAAATGAAAAAAAATAACTTGTTTCAAAAAATTCAAAAAAATAAATAATGGAAAAGTGGTGCGTGCATATGTATTCACCCCCTTTGCTATGAAGCCCCTAAATAAGATCTGGTGCAACCAATTACCTTCAGAAGTCACATACAGTGGGGAAAAAAGTATTTAGTCAGCCACCAATTGTGCAAGTTCTCCCACTTAAAAAGATGAGAGAGGCCTGTAATTTTCATCATAGGTACACGTCAACTATGACAGACAAATTGAGAATTCTTTTTCCAGAAAATCACATTGTAGGATTTTTAATGAATTTATTTGCAAATTATGGTGGAAAATAAGTATTTGGTCACCTACAAACAAGCAAGATTTCTGGCTCTCACAGACCTGTAACTTCTTCTTTAAGAGGCTCCTCTGTCCTCCACTCGTTACCTGTATTAATGGCACCTGTTTGAACTTGTTATCAGTATAAAAGACACCTGTCCACAACCTCAAACAGTCACACTCCAAACTCCACTATGGCCAAGACCAAATAGCTGTCAAAGGACACCAGAAACAAAATTGTAGACCTGCACCAGGCTGGGAAGACTGAATCTGCAATAGGTAAGCAGCTTGGTTTGAAGAAATCAACTGTGGGAGCAATTATTAGGAAATGGAAGACATACAAGACCACTGATAATCTCCCTCGATCTGGGGCTCCACGCAAGATCTCACCCCATGGGGTCAAAATGATCACAAGAACGGTGAGCAAAAATCCCAGAACCACACGGGGGGACCTAGTGAATGACCTGCAGAGAGCTGGGACCAAAGTAAACAAAGCCTACCATCAGTAACACACTACGCCGCCAGGGACTCAAATCCTGCAGTGCCAGACGTGTCCCCCTGCTTAAGCCAGTACATGTCCCGGCCCGTCTGAAGTTTGCTAGAGTGCATTTGGATGATCCAGAAGAGGATTGGGAGAATGTCATATGGTCAGATGAAACCAAAATATAACTTTTTGGTAAAAACTCAACTCGTCGTGTTTGGAGGACAAAGAATGCTGAGTTGCATCCAAAGAACACCATACCTACTGTGAAGCATGGGGGTGGAAACATCATGCTTTGGGGCTGTTTTTCTGCAAAGGGACCAGGACGACTGATCCGTGTAAAGGAAAGAATTAATGGGGCCATGTATCGTGAGATTTTGAGTGAAAACCTCCTTCCATCAGCAAGGGCATTGAAGATGAAACGTGGCTGGGTCTTTCAGCATGACAATGATCCCAAACACACCGCCCGGGCGACGAAGGAGTGGCTTCGTAAGAAACATTTCAAGGTCCTGGAGTGGCCTAGCCAGTCTCCAGATCTCAACCCCATAGAAAATCTTTGAAGGGAGTTGAAAGTCCATGTTGCCCAGCGACAGCCCCAAAACATCACTGCTCTAGAGGAGATCTGCATGGAGGAATGGGCCAAAATATCAGCAACAGTGTGTGAAAACCTTGTGAAGACTTACAGAAAACGTTTGACCTGTGTCATTGCCAACAAAGGGTATATAACAAAGTATTGAGAAACTTTTGTTATTGACCAAATACTTATTTTCCACCATAATTTGCAAATAAATTCATTAAAAATCCTACAATGTGATTTTCTGGAGAAAAAAATTCTCGCATTTTGTCTGTCATAGTTGACGTGTACCTATGGTGAAAATTACAGGCCTCTCTCATCTTTCTAAGTGGGAGAACCTGCACAATTGGTGGCTGACTAAATACTTTTTCCCCCCACTGTAATTAGTTAAATAAAGTCCACCTGTGTGCAATCTAAGTGTCACATGATCTGTCACATGATCTCAGTATATATACACCTGTTCTGAAAGGCCCCAGAGTCTGCAACACCACTAAGCAAGGGGCACCACCAAGAAAGCAGCCCCATGAAGACCAAGGAGCTCTCCAAACAGGTCAGGGACAAAGTTGTGAAGAAGTACAGATCAGGGTTGGGTTATAAAAAAATATCAGAAACTTTGAACATCCCACAGAGCACCATTAAATCCATTATTAAAAAATTGAAAGAATATGGCACCACAACAAGCCCACCAAAACTCACGGACCAGGCAAGGAGGGCATTAATCAGAGAGGCAACAAAGAGACCAAAGATAACCCTGAAGGAGCTGCATAGCTCTACAGCGGAGATTGGAGTATCTGTCCATAGGACCACCTTAAGCCGTACACTCCACAGAGCTGGGCTTTACGGATGAGTGGCCAGAGAAAAGCCATTGCTTAAAGAAAAAAATAAGCAAACACGTTTGGTGTTCGCCAAAAGCCATGTGGGAGACTCCCCAAACATATGGAAGAAGGTACTCTGGTCAGATGAGACTAAAATTGATCTTTTTGGCCATCAAGGAAAACGCTATGTCTGGTGCAAACCCAACACCTCTCATCACCCCGAGAACACCATCCACACTGTGAAGCATGGTGGTGGCAGCATCATGCTGTGGGGATGTTTTTCATCGTCAGGGACAGGGAAACTGGTCAGAATTGAAGAAATGACGGATGATGCTAAATACAGGGAAATTCTTGAGGGAAACCTGTATCAGTCTTCCAGAGCTTTGAGACTGGGACGGAGGTTCACCTTCCAGCAGGACAATGACCCTAAGCATACTGCTAAAGCTACATTTGAGTGGTTTAAGGGGAAACATTTAAATGTCTACACTCCCATTCAAACCCAGAATCCTATACTGGATTTCTCAAGATTTCCAACACGATTCAACGAGACAAGATTTGGAAGGATAGCAACATGAGGCTAATGTTGAACATATCAGCTAACCACATATTGGTGGTGTTCCTGCTTGATTACGTTGAAGACGTTGCATTGCATCAACCAATGGTTGTGCACCACGTCATCGACTGTCGGGCATTACATTGCTATACCATATGATAATAATAATAATAATAATATGCCATTTAGCAGACGCTTTTATCCAAAGCGACTTACAGTCATGCGTGCATACATTTTTTGTGTATGGGTGGTCCCGGGGATCGAACCCACTACCTTGGCGTTACAAGCGCCATGCTCTACCAACTGAGCTACAGTTGCATAGCACTAACCATGATGTGGTTAGCTGATATGTTAAACACCTATCCAAGCTTTGTGAGATCTGGCAGCCGTCTGCAATGTAGTCAAGCAGGAATGCAACCCACATGATATAGCGGTATAGCAATCTAATGCCCGACTGCGCAGTCGATGACGTGGCATGCAAATGACGTGCTATGCAATGCATTATCTGCAATTTGGTCAGGGCCTGGAACATGACCCTCAACTAGCTGAATCAGGTATGTTAGGTTCGGGTTGTACTGAATACCCACAGGAGGGTAGATCTCCAGGAAGAGGGTTAGGTAGCGCTGTTGTAACCTATGTAAGTACTAGGTCGTATTTATTGGTGCGGACCGTAGCAAAACTCCCTTACAATGAAAAACTAAAAACAGTTTCTTAGGACAAGTTCAGGTAGTCCCTTGTAGTTTCAGTCCGTTTTCATTCTATTTGGTGCCTAGTGAATACGACCCTGTACGACCTCCAACCAAGTCCCATGTTTTTGTGGGCACACTACCCCACGACGGCTCATTTGCAGTTCTATAGTTTCAGTTTTGTTTTTGTGTAGAGAGCAGTCTCGCGCATTGGTCGTTGACCGATGGCTGACCCAGATTGTACTTTACGAATTCAGAAAGACTGCCACTGCTCACTGGAAAGATCAAAAGGAATGATGTGACGGACTGGTCTTGGTCTCCCATCTCGTGTAGTGTCTTTAGATTGTTCTGTTACACTGGTCGCATCAAGACTCTGTATTGCCACACAATCAGAGTTGGTGGTCATTGCTTTTGGTACAGCATGATAGGCAAAAACTCTCACACGGTTTTAGTTTGAATTTATTAGGAGACAAGTAGAACATGTTAAGGCACAGTGTGAATTGCATTGACTCTTGAATTGCAAGAGACAAGACAATATAGAACAGCCAGGAAAATAACCTCTCCCTCAACGTCAAAAAAAGGAAAGAGCTGATTGTGGACTTCAGGAGACAGCAGAGGGAGCAGGCCCCCATCCACATCGACGGGACCGCAGTGGAGAAGGTAAAAAGCTTCAATTTCCTCGGCATATACATCACTGAAAATCTGAAATGGTCCACCCACACAGACAGTGTGGTGAAGAAGGCACAACAGCGCCTCTTCAAACTCAGGAGGCTGAAGAAATTTGGCTTGGCCCCTAAGACCCTCACAAACTTTTACAGATGCACCATTGAGAGCATCCTGTCAGGCTGTATCACCGCCTGATACGGCAACTGCGCCGCCCGCAACCGCAGGGCTCTCCAGAAGGTGGTGCGGTCTGCCCAACACATCACTGGGGGCACACTGCCTGTCCTCCAGGACACCTACAGCACCCGATGTCACAGGAAGGCCAAAACGATAATCAAGGACATCAACCACCCACGCCATGGCCTGTTTACCCCACTATCATCCAGAAGGCGAGGTCAGTACAGGTGCATCAAAGCTGGGACCGAGAGACTGAAAAAGGCCATCAGACAGTTAAATAGCCATCACTAGCCGGCCTCCACCCAGTACCCTGCCCTGAACTTTGTCACTGTCACTAGCCGGCTACCACCAGGTTACTCAACCCTGCACCTTAGAGGCTGCTGCCCGATGTACATAGACATGGAATCACTGGTCACTTTAATAATGTTTAAATACTGTTTTACTCATTTCATATGTATATACTGTATTCTACTGTATTCTAGTCAATGCCACTCCGACATTGCTCGTCCTAATATTTATATATTTCTTAATTCCATTATTTTACTTTTAGATTTGTGTGTATTGTTGTGAATTATTAGATACTACTGCATTGTTGGAGCTAGGAACACAAGCATTTTGTTACACCCACAATAACATCTGCTGAATATGTGTATGCGACCAATAAAATTGTATTTGATTTTAATATATCATAGAATCATGTAGACGTTAAATGTATCTCTACCAGTATAGAGTCTGATAGCAAAATGTAGGAAATAGTTGGAATGTCTTTGTCGGAGCAGGTGGAACTGAGAACCCATGAACTGTCAGTGCTCTCTGAGCAGAGGGTTGTGAAGAGGGTGCGATGGATCTCTCATGTCTTTGAGGGGTAAAATTGTGGCTTCCTATCTACATTCCGTTAAAGTCAACAAACATGGCCAAAAACTTGAGGGTAGTGCTGGGGAGCAGGGGAGCAAAATATAGCCGTCTGCATTGTACTCGCTCAAGCTCCTTCTATAGCTCTTTGGTGCAACTGACAAGCTGAACATCAGCATACTCCAGCACAACATACTTGAATACATGAGCCCTTGTAATATTGTTATAATATTCTTATAATCCATATACTGTATATCAGAACCATGTCACCAGGTACATGTAAATATTCTTGGTGAATAAAGTTTGTTCTGATTTTACAGCCCGTTGTTACAAAGTTAGTTACAAACAGAAGCAAAATCACCATGTCAATAGCAACACAACAGAGCAACATAACAACAGTGTACCGCATCAGCCAACATACAGTGAGGGAAAAAAGTATTTGATCCCCTGCTGATTTTGTACGTTTGCCCACTGACAAAGAAATGATCAGTCTATAATTTTAATGGTAGGTTTATTTGAACAGTGAGAGACAGAATAACAACAACAAAAATCCAGAAAAACACATGTCAAAAATGTTATAAATTGATATGCATTTTAATGAGGAAAATAAGTATTTGACCCCCTCTCAATCAGAAAGATTTCTGGCTCCCAGGTGTCTTTTATACAGGTAACGAGCTGAGATTAGGAGCACACTCTTAAAGGGAGTGCTCCTAATCTCAGCTTGTTACCTGTATAAAAGACACCTGTCCACAGAAGCGATCAATCAATCAGATTCAAAACTCTCCACTATGGCCAAGACCAAAGAGCTCTCCAAGGATGTCAGGGACAAGACTGTAGGCCTACACAAGGCTGGAATGGGCTACAAGACCATCGCCAAGCAGCTTGGTGAGAAGGTGACAACAGTTGGTGCGATTATTCGCAAATGGAAGAAACACAAAAGACATGTCAATCTCCCTCGGCCTGGGGCTCCATGCAAGATCTCACCTCGTGGAGTTGCAATGATCATGAGAACGGTGAGGAATCAGCCCAGAACTACACGGGAGGATCTTGTCAATGATCTCAAGGACCATAGTCACCAAGAAAACAATTGGTAACACACTACACCGTGAAGGACTGAAATCCTGCAGCGCCCACAAGGAAACCCCCTGCTCAAGAAAGCACATATCCATGCCCGTCTGAAGTTTGCCAATGAACATCTGAATGATTCAGAGGAGAACTGGGTGAAAGTGTTGTGGTCAGATGAGACCAAAATGGAGCTCTTTGGCATCAACTCAACTCGCCGTGTTTGGAGGAGGAGGAATGCTGCCTATGACCCCAAGAACACAATCCCCACCTTCAAACATGGAGGTGGAAACATTATGCTTTGGGGGTGTTTTTCTGCTAAGGGGACAGGACAACTTCACTGCATCAAAGGGACGATGGACGGGGCCATGTACCATCAAATCTTGGGTGAGAACTTCCTTCCCTCAGACAGGGCATTGAAAATGGGTCGTGGATGGGTATTCCAGCATGACAATGACCCAAAACACACGGCCAAGGCAACAAAGGAGTGGCTCAAGAAGAAGCACATTAAGGTCCTGGTGTGGCTTAGCCAGTCTCCAGACCTTAATCCCATAGAAAATCTGTGGAGGGAGCTGAAGGTTCGAGTTACCAAATGTCAGCCTCGAAACCTTAATGACTTAGAGAAGATCTGCAAAGAGGAGTGGGACAAAATCCCTCCTGAGATGTGTGCAAACCTGGTGGCCAACTACAAGAAATGTCTGACCTCTGTGATTGCCAACAAGGTTTTTGCCACCAAGTACTAAGTCATGTTTTGCAGAGGGGTCAAATACTTATTTCCCTCATTAAAATGCAAATCAATTTATAACATTTTTTACATGCGTTTTTCTGGATTTTTTTGTTGTTATTCTGTCTCTCACTGTTCAAATAAACCTACCATTAAAATTATAGACTGATCATTTATTTGTAAGTGGGCAAACATACAAAATCAGCAGGGGATCAAATACTTTTTTCCCTCACTGTATCTTGGAAACAATCTCACTAGTAAGTCCTAGCAATAATCAGTGGAGTAGGTTTTTAGTGTGTTTATGGCTAAGGGCACAAAGCTTATACTGAAACATGCCTTATTGCATCATATGGTACCTATGGCTGGATGGGAATAATGTGAAGTCAGTATCATCTGCCATGGGGCTTGTCTTGCGTGTTATCTTGTATTATGCCTTAGTGATTTCTTAGCTGATTATGGCCCACTTCTCATATGAAGTCGGTGATATGTATACTGATCCATATATAACACTGGATAAAGATATGTCTTAACAAGTGTCATTCTGTTCTTAGGACAAAGAAGATTGTCAATTTTTCCTGATCAAAGTGAGGTTTTGAAAGCCTTATTTGACCAGGGAATAACCAGGAGATGTCACGGTTTCTGCCGAGGCGGCCCCTTCTCCTTGTTCGGGCAGGCTTCGGCGGTCGTCGTCTCCGGAGTACTAGCTGCCACCGTTCAATGTTTCTTGTTTGATTGGTTTTGTCTGTTTGTCACACCTGGTTATTGTTTAGTGTTCATTAGGCACCCTATTTAGTTCCCTTGTTTTAGGTCTGGTGTTGTGTGTAATTGTTCTGCTGTCGTGTGGTTGTTTGTTCTGTGTTTTGTTCTCTCTCTCCTTTTCGGATTTTTAGAGAGACCTGCACTTTGTGCATACTGACTTTGTCGTTCTGTGTGCGTTTGTTTTCGCCTGTGACCTGTTGCCGGTTTTGGCGTACACTAAGGACTTCACTGAAGTGCTTTTGGATTTATTCTCTGTGTCCTGCGTGTGATTCCACATCCCACTACACTCCACTCATGACAGAATTACACACCATCTGATGGAATCAGCAGGAGCACCCGCACCTACCGAGATCATGGAGGAGCGTCTTCGTGGTCAAGATGATCGGATCAACCAAATCGGGCACGCCCTGGACCACGTCATAAACACCCTTCATCGATGGGAGACCAGCGGGGTACCCACACCCCCACCTACCGCACCATCACCATCGGTCAGCCCGCCCGTCCAACTACCGGAACCCAGTGGGATTCGGCTCTCGCTCCCGAGGGCGTACGACGGCACCGCTGCCGGGTGTCAGGGGTTCCTATTACAAGTGGAGCTCTACCTTGCCACCGTACACCCGGCGCCCTCGGGACACGAGAGCGTTTCCGCCCTCATCTCCTGTCTCACCGGCAAGGCGTTGGAGTGGGCCAACGCCGAATGGAGGAGAATAGACGCCGCCACTATCACCTATGCGGAGTTCTCCCGCCGCTTCCGTGCGGTCTTCGACCATCCACCAGAAGGGAAGGCGGCGGGGGAGCGTCTATTCTACCTCCGGCAGGGGATGAGGAGCGCTCAAGAGTTTGCGCTGGAGTTCCGGACTCTAGCGGCAGATGCAGGGTGGAATGAGCGAGCCCTCATAGACCATTTTCGTTGCAGCCTCAGGGAGGACGTCCGCAGAGAGTTGGCGTGCAGGGATACTACACTCTCCTTTGACCAGTTGGTGGACATGGCCATTCGGCTGGACACCCTGCTCGCTAACCGCGGACGTCCCAGGTGGGGGTCGCCCATTCCACCCTCCAGCGCCTCCGAGCCGAGCCCGATGGAGCTCGGAGGTGCTGGCGCTAGAGGAGGGAGAAGGAGGAGCCCGAGGGGGGCCGTCCCTTGCACCCACTGTGGCCGTGGAGGGCACACCGCGGCTAGGTGCTGGGGAGGGTCTCCTGGTGGAGGAGACGGCAGACCACACATTGGGGAGTCCTCCCAGGTGAGTAGGCGCCCTACTTACCCAGAGCTTTCTGTCGTACACATAACCATACCTGTTTGTTTCCCACAGGTTGCACCTCGTTCCCAGCATAAGGCGCTAGTAGATTCAGGCGCAGCTGGGAATTTTGTAGATCGTAAATTCTGTGTTGAGTTAGGGATTCCCCTCCTTCCGGTTGATCATCCTTTCCCTGTACATGCCCTAGATAGTCGTCCGTTAGGATCTGGGTTGATTAGGGAGGTCACAGCGCCACTTAGGATGAAGACGCAGGGGGGTCATGAGGAGACGATTCAACTCTATCTGATCGACTCTCCTGCGTATCCGGTGGTACTGGGACTTCCCTGGTTGATTACCCATGATCCTACGATTTCGTGGCGAGAGAAGGCTCTTAAAGGGTGGTCTGCTCAGTGTGAGGGGTTATGTCTGGGTGTTTCCGTAGGGGCGACCTCGGTGGAGAGTCCGAACCAGATGCCCGCATTGCACATTCCACCTGAGTATGACGATTTGGCACTCGTGTTTAGCAAGACAAGGGCGGCTAGGTTGCCGCCTCATAGACAGGGGGATTGTGCGATAGACCTCCAGGCAGGAGCTGCGCTCCCGCGGAGCCATGTGTATCCTTTGTCACAAGAGGAGAAGAGGGCAATGGAGACATACATTGCCGAGTCTCTGAGACAGGGATACATACGGCCCTCCACTTCTCCCGCGTCCTCGAGCTTCTTTTTTGTGAAGAAAAAAGATGGAGGTTTGCGTCCGTGTATTGACTACCGCGGTCTCAATCAGGTGACTGTGAAATATAGTTATCCACTCCCGCTGATTGCGACTATGACGGAGTCATTACACGGGGTACGGTTCTTCACAAAATTGGACCTCAGGAGCGCATATAACTTGGTGCGCATTAGAGAGGGCGATGAGTGGAAGACAGCATTTAGTACTACCTCCGGTCATTACGAGTATCTCGTCATGCCATACGGGTTAATGAATGCTCCATCAGTCTTCCAATCTTTTGTAGATGAGATTTTCCGGGACATGCAGGCGCAGGGAGTAGTGGTGTACATAGACGATATTCTGGTGTACAGTTCTACTCGGGCCGAGCATGTAGCCCTGGTGCGCAGGGTATTGAGGAGATTGTTGGAGCATGACCTGTATGTCAAAGCCGAGAAATGTTTGTTCTTCCAGGAGTCAGTCTCCTTTTTGGGCTATCAGTTGTCTGCGTCAGGGGTGAGGATGGAGGTTGACCGTGTGTCAGCCGTGCGTAATTGGCAAACCCCAACCACGGTTAAAGAGGTGCAGCAGTTCTTGGGTTTTGCAAATTACTACCGGAGGTTTATCCGGGGTTTTGGACAGGTGGCAGCTCCCATAACGTCCCTTCTGAAGGGGGGTCCGGTGCGCTTGCGGTGGTCAGCTGAGGCGGACAGGGCTTTTGGGAGACTGAAGGACCTGTTTACCTCGGCTCCAGTGCTGGCGCACCCGGATCCCACTTTACCATTCCAAGTGGAGGTGGATGCGTCTGAAGCCGGTATCGGGGCTGTTCTTTCGCAACGGTCCGGCACACCACCTAAACTCCGCCCCTGTGCTTTTTATTCTAAGGAGCTCAGTCCGGCGGAGAGGAATTATGACGTAGGAGACAGGGAGCTGTTAGCCGTGGTACAGGCCCTAAAGGTGTGGAGGCATTGGCTTGAGGGGGCTCAACACCCTTTTCTCATTCTGACTGACCACCGTAACCTGGAATACATTCGGGCAGCTAGGAGACTGAATCCTCGCCAGGCTCGATGGACTATGTTTCTCGCCCGGTTTGTGTTTAAGATCACTTACATCCCTGGGTCCCAGAACGGGAAGGCAGATGCCCTGTCGCGGCGGTATGACACAGAGGAGAGGTGCGTGGAGCCCATTCCCATACTACCTGAGTCTTGTCTGGTTGCACCGGTGGTATGGGAGGTCGATGCGGAGATCGAGAGGGCATTACGCACCGACCCTAGCCCTCCACAGTGTCCGGTGGGTCGGACGTACGTCCCGCTCAAGGTCCGGGATCGGCTTATTTATTGGGCTCACACGTCACCCTCCTCTGGACATCCAGGTATTGGCCGGACAGTGCACTGCCTTAGCACAAAGTACTGGTGGCCAACGTTAGCCAGGGATGTGAGGATTTATGTCTCCTCCTGCTCAGTGTGTGCCCAGTGTAAGGCGCCCAGACACTTGCCCAGGGGTAAATTACAACCCCTGCCCGTTCCACAACGACCCTGGTCTCACCTTTCGGTGGATTTTGTTACCGACCTTCCCTCCTCACAGGGGAATACCACCATCCTGGTCATTGTGGATCGGTTCTTGAAGGCCTGTCGTCTCCTTCCCATGCCGGGTCTTCCTACTGCCCTACAGACCGCTGAGGCTCTATTTACTCACGTCTTCCGGCATTACGGGGTACCCGAGGATATAGTGTCTGATCGAGGCCCCCAGTTTACCTCCAGAGTCTGGAGAGCGTTTATGGAACGGTTGGGGGTTTCGGTGAGCCTTACCTCGGGTTACCACCCGGAGAGTAATGGGCAGGTTGAACGTGTCAACCAGGATGTGGGTAGGTTTCTGAGGTCATATTGTCAGGGCCGGCCGGAGGAGTGGGCGAGATATGTGCCCTGGGCCGAGATGGCACAGAACTCTCTCCGCCACTCCTCCACAAAACTAACCCCTTTCCAGTGTGTGTTAGGGTACCAGCCGGTTCTGGCACCGTGGCATGAGAGCCAGATCGAGGCCCCTGCTGTGGATGAGTGGGTAAGGCGCTCGGAGGAGACGTGGAACGCTGCACACGTCCATCTGCAGCGAGCCATCCGTCGACAGAAGACGAGCGCCGACCTCCACCGCAGTGAGGGGCCAGTGTACGCACCTGGAGATCGTGTCTGGCTCTCAACCAGAAACCTGCCCCTCCGCCTGCCCTGCCGGAAGCTGGGTCGGCGGTTTGTGGGGCCTTTTAAAGTCCTGAGGAGATTGAACGAGGTGTGTTACAGATTACAACTGCCCATTGATTACAAAAATGTTAACCCCTCGTTCCATGTGTCTCTCCTCAGGCCGGTGGTAGCTGGTCCACTCCAGGACTTTGAGATAGAGGAGACTACTCCGCCCCCGTTGGACATCGAGGGGGCTCCGGCTTACACTGTTCGGGCCATCCTCGATTCGAGACGCCGGATGGGGGGTCTCCAATATCTCGTGGAGTGGGAGGGGTACGGCCCGGAGGAACGGTGCTGGGTGCCGAGGAGGGACATCCTGGACCCGTCTCTTCTGACCGAATTCCATCGTGGTCATCCCACGCGCCCTGCTCCGCGCCCTCCTGGTCGTCCCCGAGGCCGGGGGCGGCGCACGGCTGGAGCCGCGCGTCAAGGGGGGGGTACTGTCACGGTTTCGGCCGAGGCGGCCCCTTCTCCTTGTTCGGGCAGGCTTCGGCGGTCGTCGTCTCCGGAGTACTAGCTGCCACCGTTCAATGTTTCTTGTTTGATTGGTTTTGTCTGTTTGTCACACCTGGTTATTGTTTAGTGTTCATTAGGCACCCTATTTAGTTCCCTTGTTTTAGGTCTGGTGTTGTGTGTAATTGTTCTGCTGTCGTGTGGTTGTTTGTTCTGTGTTTTGTTCTCTCTCTCCTTTTCGGATTTTTAGAGAGACCTGCACTTTGTGCATACTGACTTTGTCGTTCTGTGTGCGTTTGTTTTCGCCTGTGACCTGTTGCCGGTTTTGGCGTACACTAAGGACTTCACTAAAGTGCTTTTGGATTTATTCTCTGTGTCCTGCGTGTGATTCCACATCCCACTACACTCCACTCGTGACAGGAGAGGCAGCCACCAGAACTGGACTGTCGGAGGGTGTGGTGGAGGTGAGGGTCATTAATGTTCTGTTTTGTATTCTGTGAACATCAGAAAGGGTTTTGTATTTTTGTAATATCTCCCTGGGTTCTGGGCAAAACATTTGGCTTAGGACTACTTAGGAAACTTCCTATGGCCTTACTGATGATTCACATTAATTGAAAGCATCTTAACCTTCTGCTTCCTTGGGTGGTATGGTTCGGCAGTGTCAAGTCTCAAAGCATCCCGTCACTCTACAAATCAAGAACCATCCATAAATCCAGAAAATGTTACTAAGACACACCCACTATATGACCAGTACCAACAGCTGCTGTCAGGTCGAAGGTTCGAAACCCTACTCTGTAGAACAAACGGGGCACACAAGTCATTCATATCAACCAGCATCAGGTTCCTAAATCCAGGAAGACTAAACCGTAACTCACCACCTACAGTATACCTCTATCTATTTGTCTGTCTGACCTTGTCTTGTGAAGTATGTCCTGTGATATTTATGTTGTATTTAAGTGAAGTGTTGAATGTTCTGTGATGTGTTACATGTGTGCCATTATTCCGAAACAAATGCAGCTATGGAACCATTAAGTATTCATTCATCCATCGTTGTCGGGCTATTGGATTCCCTCACCTGGTCCCAATGCACTCCCTACCCCTTCCCCTTGGCTAGCTATCAGAGGGTTATGACTTCAAATTCTGAAAGAATAACATGCAAATCCTGGATCCTATCCTCTGCTGTTGTGATAATAATGATAATTGATTCTTATGTTATTTTAACTTTTTCCAGTAGCTATTTGTGTTTTGCCTCTAGTTTCATATTGCCTGGCAAAACCCAGATTCAAAACACCCCCCACTGCCCCTCTGGTTGTGACACAATACAGATAATTCATGGAATATAAGGGCTCCTTTTTCAATCATCTGCAAGATAAAACGCTGAGTTGGTGGAGCAATATATTTGTGTCTTCTCTTTTAATAAACTATTATGTGCAATTACTCTGATTTGAAAATGAGATGCTGTAGTCTTTACTATTGTGTTGTCTTCCTATTGTTTCCTCTAGAATTGGTTAGAGAATGAAAGAAGAAAACTGTCCCAGAGTCAAGCTGTCCCTCAGAAAGAAACGACGCTCTACAAATGGAATGTGTCAGCTTACAACCTGTTTATAAGGGACCACCTTAAAGCAAAAGTTTGTGCAGGCTTTAATTACCTGTTTGCAATTACAAGAGCAAGGTGGGCATTCAAGTATTGTGGACTGTATGCATTTCTCAATCGGTGTGTCTTTGATGTAGGTTAATTATTATTATTTTTAGATGAATGATCAGAGGGGTTTCTCTAAAGAACTTTATGGGTCTAACAACAAATTATAAAGTCTACTGACTCCATCTGACACATATTTCTACTTTGTTTCAACAAGTAAATGTTTTGTTGTAGTAATGCCTTGATAGAATAGATTGATAAAACAATGTCACTGACATTGTCATGTTTTCTGTTGTATGTCAGGAGTTATGGCAGGTACACAGGGCAAATGGCAGGCATTACAATCTGCCACAAAAGCCCATTACAGTGAGGAGGCAGACAAGCTACAGGCAGGAGGTCAGGAGTTGAAGGGGAACCTGAAGGCCTTAAATGTCAAAGATTATTTAAGATGGCTGAAATCAATGGTGGGAATATATACTGTAAGGTCACAATAGTAAATCATGAAATGTTGAAACTTTTACTTAAAAAAAGTAATGTTTTTGGATTTGATAATTGGATTTAGATTTGAGATACATATTTAAGATCCAGAGAACAGGCATTTCTCTTACGAAAGGATTTCAGTCTTTTTGCCAACTCTTTTCCTATAAACATTTTTAGGTAGTCTTTATTTTTTAATTTTTTTACATAGAATTTCATTTATTATTTATCTGGCCTATTTCTACATAATTTTTTGTTAGGTTATCGAGTTATAAGGTATGTTGGTCGATACAGCATTCCTTGTCCACAACTCCGAGGACCCCATACCAGTCAGCACAGCCTCATCTGGGAGGGGAAAGGAATTTGTTAAGTTAAGTTTTCTGTACACTTTTCTGGTACACATATTTAATAAATAACTTTGGTAACGCTTAAACTCAAGCATACAGATGTAGGATATTAATTTGATCACCTTGTTGCAGGACATGTTTAACTTGTAGTGTATTTCAGCTTTGAAAAGGCTTCTGAAGTTTGTAATTTCCACTTTAAAATTTCAGACTTGATTTTCCCTTGCGATAAATGTATCAAATCCCGACAAAATTTCAATTTATTATAACCCACATAACACATTTCCTGTTACTGCAGGATTATGTTCCTGCTGTAGAAAACGGACTCAAATTAAGATCCTACATCTGTACATCTATAATGCCTTTAAACATACTCATACAGCACTGTGCCTCTTTTATTGTTACATCTAGGCAAACCTGCAGTTTCACAGTCAAAGGGGTTTGACAAGGCTAGGGTGCAAGGAGTACAAGCCTTATTCAACCAGAAGTATAGTATGTACCATTTTATTAGAAATAACTATTAAAATGTACTGTATATCTGTGATTCAACAATGAAATAACGGTCCTGCTCCGCTTTTAACATCCATACTCAAACAGTACAGCGGTACAGTCCACGGAATGTGGTCGAATAGGGGGGTAAGCAAGCTTAAAAAATGTAACCACAACAATTCACAGGCAGAGTTCTGGATACAAGGACTGACATAAACATATGTGGTAGCTGTGCTTTGTTGGTTTACATTGTTGATATTCAAGTAAGCAGATTGGGAGTGGAGCTGGAGATGGGAGTGGAGCTGGAGCTGGAACAGGGCCTGTAGTTGGTGCTGGGCCTGGGCCTTTAACTGGGCGTTGGGCTGCACCAGGACCTGTGTCTAATTCCCCAGAGGTTGGTAATAATATATGCTGTGACAGCCATGGTCATCTTGTCTCCTCCACTCCCATCGTAGGCCCACCGGGACACATGGGATGAACTGCCCAGACTAAGACAGACAGACAGACAGAAAGTTGTTGTAGAACAGACTACAGTAGCTGCAGATTTGAAACTACACTATCAGGGAGATATTTCATTGCACAAGTTGTTAAAAAAACTCCAAAACAACTCTGTGCTTGGCACGACAGATTTAGCCACATTTACCTTACTGCTTCAGGGAACTGTAACTTTTATAAAAACTGAACTGTATGTACATTATCAACATTTTTGACTGGGAAGCAAAAATAATTTGCCAGAAGTTGACAGGTATGTTGACATAGAATACATTACCTACTATTACTCCAACTGGTGGACAATGTTGGGAGTGCTGTGTGTTCTCACAGCACAGGTGGCACAGAAATATTTATCTGAGCCACAATCCCCACAGCGCCATTGCTCAGCCTCCTCCAAAACTCTACACACACTGCAGATGGCGTTGGGTGGAGGACATTCCAGCTCCACTGCAGGCATGTGGAGTATCTCCCTCAACCCCTTCCAGGCTGTCACGGTTTCGGCCGAGGCTGCTCCTCTTCCTTGTTCGGGCAGGCTTCGGCGGTCGTCGTCTCCGGAGTACTAGCTGCCACCGTTCTATGTTTCATGTTCGTTTGGTTTTGTCTCTTTGTAACACCTGTCCCTTGTTTGTGTTTGATTATGTTCCCTATTTAGTTTCGTTTGTTTGGGTCAGGTGTTATGCGTGATTGTATTTTGTCAGCTTGCCACAGAGGAGTTTGTTCTCTCTCGTTTGTTGTCATTTTCGAGAGTTCGCACTGCGTGCGCTTTTTCTTGTTTTTCCGCACTGTGTTTGTGCGTAATTGTTCGCGCCGCCCGGTTGGGTTGGCGACTCTTTACCTGATTTTGGATTTACTAAAGTCTGTTGAAGTCATCCTGGTTCCTGCGCTTGATTCCCTACACTCATCCACACACAGCACTCATCCACACACACGCACTCTGACAGAATCACGCATCATTCCATGGAATCAGCAGGAGCGACCGCGCCAACAGCAGGTATGGAGGAACGTCTTCGTGGGCAGGAGGATCGGATTAACCAGGTCTGTCATGCCCTGGAGGGGGTGATGAACACTCTCCACCGATGGGAAACCAGCGGGGTACCCACGACCCCACCTACCGAACCATCCCCATCGGTCAGTCCTCCTGTCCCATCTCCGGAACCCAGTGGGATTCGGCTCTCGCTCCCGAGGGCGTACAACGGCTCCACTGCCGGGTGTCAAGGGTTCCTGCTGCAAGTGGAGCTCTACCTCGCCACCGTACACCCGGCGCCCTCGGGACACGAGAGCGTCTCAGCCCTCATCTCCTGTCTCACCGGCAAGCCCTCATCTCCTGTCTCCTCCATTGGGCCAACGCCGAATGGAGGAGAATGGACGCCGCTACCACTACCTATGCGGAGTTCTCCCACCGCTTCCGTGCTGTGTTTGACCATCCACCAGAGGGGAAGGCGGCGGGGGAGCGTCTGTTCTACCTCCGACAGGGGATGAGGAGCGCCCAGGACTTTGCCTTGGAATTCCGGACTCTAGCGGCCGATGCAGGGTGGAATGAGCGGGCCCATATAGACCACTTCCGTTGCAGCCTCCGGGAGGACGTCCAGCGAGAGTTGGCGTGCAGGGACACCTCGTTGACCTTTGACCAACTTGTCGACATGGCCATTCGGCTGGATACCCTGCTCGCCACCCGTGGACGTCCCGGGTGGGGTTCGCCCATTCCACTCTCCAGCACCTCCGAGCCGAGCCCTATGGAGCTCGGGGGTGCTGGCGCTAGAGAACGGAGGAGTAGGAACCCGAGGGGGGCCGTTCCCTGCACTAACTGTGGCCGTGGAGGGCACACCGCGGCTAGGTGTTGGGGAGGGTCCCCCGGTGGAGGAGAAGGCAGGTCACGCATTGTGGGGTCCCCCCAGGTGAGTAGGCGCCCTACTTACCCAGAGCTTTCTGTCGTGCACCTAACCTTGCCTGTTTGTTTTCCACAGGTTGCACCTCGTTCCCAGCATAAGGCGCTGGTAGATTCAGGCGCAGCTGGGAATTTTGTAGATCGCCAGTTTTGTATAGAGTTAGGGATTCCCCTCCTTCCAGTTGATAAGCCTTTCCCTGTTCATGCCCTAGATAGCCGTCCGTTAGGGTCTGGGTTGATTAGGGAGGTCACAGCGCCCCTTCAAATGATGGCGCAGGAGGGTCATGAGGAGACGATTCAGCTCTATCTGATTGACTCTCCTGCGTATCCGGTAGTGCTGGGCCTTCCCTGGTTGATGACCCATGACCCTACTATTATGTGGCGAGAGAAAGCTCTTAAAGGGTGGTCTGCCCAGTGTGAGGGGCGGTGTCTGGGTGTTTCCATAGGGGCGACCTCGGTGGAAAGTCCGAATCTAATGACAGCACTGCATATTCCCCCCGAGTATGAGGATTTGAAACTGGTATTTAGTAAGACTAGGGCGGCGCAGCTGCCGCCTCATAGACGGGGGGATTGTGCGATAGATCTCCAGTCAGGAGCAGCTCTCCCGCGGAGCCATGTGTATCCCTTGTCTCAAGAGGAGAGGAAGGCAATGGAGACGTACATCGCTGAGTCTCTGAGACAGGGATACATACGGGCCTCCACTTCACCCGCTTCCTCGAGTTTCTTTTTTGTGAAGAAAAAGGATGGAGGTCTGCGCCCGTGTATTGATTACCGCGGTCTCAATCAGATTACGGTGAAGTACAGCTATCCACTTCCTCTGATTGCGACTATGACGGAGTCACTGCACGGTGCGCAGTTCTTTACAAAATTGGATCTCAGGAGCGCATATAACTTGGTGCGCATTAGAGAGGGCGATGAATGGAAGACAGCGTTTAGCACGACTTCCGGACACTACGAGTATCTAGTCATGCCATATGGGTTAATGAATGCTCCCTCAGTCTTCCAATCCTTCGTCGATGAGATTTTCCGGGACATGCAGGGACAGGGAGTAGTCGTGTACATCGACGACATTCTGGTGTACAGTCCTACCCGAGCAGAGCATGTAGCCCTGGTGCGCCGAGTATTGAGGAGGCTGTTGGAGCATGACCTATATGTCAAGGCAGAGAAATGTCTGTTTTTTCAGAAGTCGGTCTCCTTTCTGGGTTACCAGTTGTCTGCGTCAGGGGTGAAGATGGAGGTAGACCGGGTGTCAGCTGTGCGTAATTGGCAGACCCCAACCACTGTGAATGAGGTGCAACAGTTCTTGGGTTTTGCGAATTATTACCGGAGGTTTATCCGGGGTTTTGGACAGGTGGCAGCTCCCATAACGTCTCTGTTAAAGGGGGGTCCGGTGCGCTTGCGGTGGTCAGCTGAGGCGGACAGGGCTTTTGGGAGACTGAAGGACCTGTTTACCTCGGCGCCGGTGTTGGCGCATCCGGATCCCTCTTTACCGTTCCAGGTAGAGGTGGACGCGTCAGAGGCCGGTATAGGGGCCGTTCTTTCCCAACGTTCTGGCACTCCACCTAAACTCCGTCCCTGTGCGTTTTATTCTAAAAAGCTCAGTCCGGCGGAGCGGAATTATGACGTAGGAGACAGGGAGCTGTTAGCCGTGGTACAGGCCCTAAAGGTGTGGCGGCATTGGCTCGAGGGGGCTCAACACCCTTTCCTCATTATAACTGACCATCGTAACCTGGAGTACATCCGGGCAGCTAGGAGACTGAATCCTCGCCAGGCCCGCTGGACTATGTTTCTAGCCCGGTTTGTGTTTAAAATCACATACATCCCTGGGTCCCAGAACGGGAAGGCAGATGCTCTGTCTCGGCGGTATGACGCGGAGGAGAGGTCCGTTGAGCCCACGCCCATACTACCAGAGTCTTGTCTGGTTGCACCGGTGGTGTGGGAGGTTGATGGCGAGATCGAGCGGGCGTTACGCACCGACCCAAGTCCTCCACAGTGTCCAGTGGGTCGGACGTACGTTCCGCTCGAGGTACGCGATCGCCTCATTTGTTGGGCTCATACGTCCCCCTCCTCTGGCCATCCGGGTATCGGCCGGACAGTGCACTGCCTTAGCACGAAGTACTGGTGGCCAACGTTAGCTAGGGATGTGAGGATTTATGTCTCCTCCTGTTCGGTGTGTGCCCAGTGTAAGGCGCCCAGACATTTGCCCAGGGGTAAGCTACAACCCCTGCCTATTCAACAACGACCCTGGTCCCACCTCTCGGTGGATTTTGTTACCGACCTTCCCCCCTCACAGGGGAATACTACCATCCTGGTCGTTGTGGATCGGTTCTCGAAGGCCTGTCGTCTCCTTCCCATGCCGGGTCTACCCACTGCCCTACAGACCGCTGAGGCTCTGTTTACCCATGTCTTCCGGCATTACGGGGTACCCGAGGATATAGTGTCTGACCGAGGCCCCCAGTTCACCTCCAGAGTGTGGAGAGCGTTTATGGAACGGTTGGGGGTTTCGGTAAGCCTTACCTCGGGTTACCACCCGGAGAGTAATGGGCAGGTTGAACGTGTTAACCAGGAGGGGGGTAGGTTTCTGAGGTCTTATTGCCAGGGCCGGCCGGAGGAGTGGGCGAGATACGTTCCGTGGGCCGAAATGGCACAGAACTCTCTCCGCCACTCCTCCACCCAACTAACCCCTTTCCAGTGTGTGTTAGGGTACCAGCCGGTTCTGGCACCTTGGCACGAGAGCCAGATCGAGGCCCCTGCGGTGGATGAATGGGTACGGCGCTCGGAGGAAACATGGAACGCTGCCCACGTACATCTGCAGCGGGCCATCCGTCGGCAGAAAACGAGCGCCGATCTCCACCGCAGTGAGGGGCCTGTGTACGCACCTGGAGATCGAGTCTGGCTCTCGACCAGAAACCTGCCCCTCCGCCTGCCCTGCCGGAAGCTGGGTCGGCGGTTTGTGGGGCCATTCAAAGTCCTGAGGAGGTTGAACGAGGTGTGTTACAGGTTAGAACTGCCTATTGACTATAGGAATATTAACCCCTCGTTCCATGTGTCTCTCCTCAGGCCGGTGGTAGCTGGTCCACTCCAGGAGTATGAGATAGAGGAGACTCCTCCGCCCCCGTTGGACATCGAGGGGGCTCCGGCGTACACCGTGAGGTCCATCCTTGATTCGAGACGCCGGATGGGGGGTCTTCAATATCTCGTGGAGTGGGAGGGGTACGGCCCGGAGGAGCGGTGCTGGGTGCCAAGGAGGGACATATTGGACCAGTCCCTGCTGACCGAGTTCCATCGGGGTCATCCTGCGCGCCCTGCTCCGCGTCGTCCGGGTCGTCCCCGAGCCCCGGGTCGGCGCACGGCTGGAGCCGCGCGTCAAGGGGGGGGTACTGTCACGGTTTCGGCTGAGGCTGCTCCTCTTCCTTGTTCGGGCAGGCTTCGGCGGTCGTCGTCTCCGGAGTACTAGCTGCCACCGTTCTATGTTTCATGTTCGTTTGGTTTTGTCTCTTTGTAACACCTGTCCCTTGTTTGTGTTTGATTATGTTCCCTATTTAGTTTCGTTTGTTTGGGTCAGGTGTTATGCGTGATTGTATTTTGTCAGCTTGCCACAGAGGAGTTTGTTCTCTCTCGTTTGTTGTCATTTTCGAGAGTTCGCACTGCGTGCGCTTTTTCTTGTTTTTCCGCACTGTGTTTGTGCGTAATTGTTTGCGCCGCCCGGTTGGGTTGGCGACTCTTTACCTGATTTTGGATTTACTCAAGTCTGTTGAAGTCATCCTGGTTCCTGCGCTTGATTCCCTACACTCATCCACACACAGCACTCTGACACAGGCCTCAACATCAGCTGCCTTCCTTTTTTTTTCAAAGCTGGTGGAGGAGGTGCATCACTGCAGCTGGGCACAACTTCTGCTGCAGAGGGAACCGGCTCTGTTCTCCCAGTACTCAGTTCAACAGAACTGAACAGAGAAACTTTCTCACAGATCCAAGTTGATGGAAGGATGGCATCTGTAAAGAAAAACAAGACAATGACAACTAAGGTTGATTTATTCTAAATGAAGATATAATATGAATTACATTTACATGATCTGATACATAGGACACATAAGTATCTACTGTATCATAATGCATGACTAGTGGAGTTACTTTGCTTTCACTAAATTATTTTCTAAAGACAGTTATGGGTAGGAAGTTGTCCTTCACATGGACATTAAGTAGTCTAAAAAGCCTCCAGACAGGTGATGACACATCTTTGGCCTTCAACAAGCATGGGACAGGAATATTTTGGGCATCTTGGCTAATGGATGATTATTGTTGGAATTGTTCTAATGTACAAACTAAATACTTGCCTAGTCCAGTGGTTCTCAACCTTTTTTGGTCATTGTAGGCCCAATCACATCTTGTCTGCCCATAGTGCCTCCAAAGTATCCCCTCATATGCATTTTAAATGTAGGCATATCATATGAAATGAGTCTTTCTAAGTACCCACTTTGGATATTGGTTCATGTTAATATGAATGGTGTAAGCATTGGCTAGAGAGAGTTTCAATCCATGCGAGAAAGTGTACTATTGCACACTTCGGGAATAATATTGATATTTAAGACAGAGACAGGATACGTAGCCTAGCACCGAAAACAGGAAATTACACCATGCCATGGTTCCAGGGAAATTTAAGCCGAAAAGACTACCAATGCAAAATTGCAAATCCTTTTAAATGGATTATATATTCAAATCGAATTGCACTCAAGACATGTTCTTCCCTACTATGGGTCATATTAGCGGGCTATCCCGGGGTAAAAACACGTTTTAAAATCCATTACATTACAGAGCTCTATCATACTATCCAGGTCTGTGCCCAAACAGTTTGAGCTTCTACTTCTAAAAATCCACCTTTCCAGAAATAAGTCTCTCACTATTGCCGCTGGCTACAGACCCCCTTCAGCCCCGAGCTGTGCCCTGGACACCATATGTGAACTGATCGCCCCCCATCTATCCTCAGAGTTCGTACTGCTTGGTGACCTAAACTGGGATATGCTTAACACACCGGCCAACCTACAATCTAAACTAGATGCCCTCAATCTCACACAAATTATCAATGAACCTACCAGGTACAACCCAAAATCTGTAAACATGGGCACCCTCATAGATATCATCCTGACAAATGTACCTTCTAAATACACCTCCGCTGTCTTCAACCAGGATCTCAGCGATCACTGCCTTATTGCCTGCGTCCGTAATGGGTCTGCGGTCAAACGACCACCCCTCATCACTGTCAAACGCTCCCTAAAACACTTTCGCGAGCAGGCCTTTCTAATTGACCTGGCACGGGTATCCTGGATGGATATTGACCTCATTCCATCAGTAGAGGATGCCTGGTTGTTCTTTAAAAGTGCTTTCCTCTCAATCTTAAATAAGCATGCCCCATTCAAAAAATACAGAACTAAGAACAGATATAGCCCCTGGTTCTCCTCAGACTTGACTGCCCTTGACCAGCACAAAAACATCCTGTGGTGTACTGCATTAGCATCGAACAGCCCCTGCGATATGCAGCTTTTCAGGGAAGTTAGGAACCAATATACACAATCAGTTAGGAAAGCAAAGGCTATCTTTTTCAAACAGAAATGTGCATCCTGTAGCACTAACTCCAAAAAGTTTTGGGACACTGTAAAGTCCATGGAGAATAAGAGCACCTCCTCCCAACTGCCCACTGCACTGAGGCTAGGAAACACTATCACCACTGATAAATCTACAATAATCGAGAATTTCAACAAGCATTTTGCTACGGCTGGCCATGCTTTCCACCTGGCTACCACTACTCCGGCCACCAGCTCTGCACCCTCCTCTGCAACTTGCCCATGCCCCCCCCCCCCCCCCCCACTTCTCCTTTACACAAATTCAGACAGCTGATGTTCTGAAAGAGCTGAAAAATCTGGACCCCTACAAATCAGCTGGGCTAGACAATCTGGACCCTTTCTTTCTAAAATTAGCCACCAAAATTGTCGCAACCCCTATTACTAGCCTGTTCAACCTCTCTTTTGTAACGTCTGAGATCCCCAGAGATTGGAAAGCTGCCGCGGTCATCCCCCTCTTCAAAGGGGGTGACAAGTTTTTGAAAGCCAAGTTAACAAACAGATCACCGACCATTTCGAATACCACCGTACCTTCTCCGCTATGCAATCTGGTTTCCGAGCTGGTCATGGGTGCACCTCAGCCACGCTCAAGGTCCTAAACGATATTATAACCGCGATCGATAAAAGACAGTACTGCACAGCCGTCTTCATCGACCTGGCCAAGGCTTTCGACTCTGTCAACCACCGCATTCTTATTGGCAGACTAAATAGCCTTGGTTTCTCAAATGACTGCCTCGCCTGGTTCACCAACTACTTCTTAGATAGAGTTCAATGTGTCAAATCGGAGGGCCTGTTGTCTGGACCTCTGGCAATCTCTATGGGGATGCCACAGGGTTCAATTCTCGGGCCGACTCTATTCTCTGTGTATATCAATGATGTTGCTCTTGCTGCTGGTGACGCTCGGATCCACCTCTATGCGGACGACACCATTTTGTATACATCTGGCCCTTCATTGGACACTGTGTTAACAAACCTCCAAACGAGCTTCAACGCCATACAACACTCATTCTGTAGCCTCCAACTGCTCTTAAACACTAGTAAAACTAAATGCATTCTCTTCAACCGAACGCTGCTTGCACCCGCCCACCCGACTAGAATCACTACTCTCGGCGTTCTGACCTAGAGTATGTGGACAACTACAATTACCTAGGTGTCTGGTTAGACTGTAAACTCTCCTTCCAGACTCACATTAAGCATCACCAATCAAAAGTTAGATCTAGAATCTGCTTCCTATTTCGCAACAAAGCCTCCTTCACTCATGCTGCCAAACATGCCCTCATAAAACGGACTATCCTACCGATCCTTGACTTCGGCGATGTCATTTACAAAATAGCCTCCAACACTCTACTCAGCAAATTGGATGTAGTCTATCACAGTGCCATCCGTTTTGTCACCAAAGCCCCATATACTACCCACCATTGTGACCTGTACGCTCTTGTTGGCTGGCCCTCACTACATATTCGTTGCCAAACCCACTGGCTCCAGGCCATCTATAAATCACTGCTAGGCAAATCCCCGTCTTATCTTAGCTCACTGGTCACCATAGCAACACCCACCCGTAGTCTGTGCTCCAGCAGGTATATCTCACTGTTCATCCCCAAAGCCAACACCTCCTTTGGCCGCCATTCCTTCCAGTTCTCTGCTGCCAATGACTGGAACGAACTGCAAAAATCTCTGAAGCTGGAGACTCTTATCTCCCTCACTAACTTTAGGCATCAGTTGTCAGAGCAGCTTACCGATCACTGCACCTGTACACAGCCCATCTGTAATTAGCCCATCCAACTACCTCATCCCCATAATGTTATTTATTTTGCTAATTTGCACCACAGTATCTCTATTTGCACATCTATCATTCCAGTGTTAATATGAAATTGTAACTATTTTGCACTATGGCCTATTTATTGCCTTACCTCCATAATTTACTACATTCGCACACACTGTATATATATTTTCTGTTGTATTTTTGACTTTATGTTTTGTTTACCTCATATGCAACTCTGTGTTGTTGTTTTTATCGCACTGCTTTGCTTTATCTTGGCCAGGTCGCAGTTGTAAATGAGAACTTGTTCTCAACTGGCTTACCTGGTTAAATAAAGGTGAAAAAAATAAAATATAAAAAATAAAAACATTCGTTTTTTTTTAATCACAGTAAAAAAAAAAAAACTATTAAGTACCTTTGACGAAGGGAAAGGACATCAGAAGATCTTCTTCTAGTTTTAGTTACAGCACAATAAAAATGGTCATTACCGCAACCAACGTATACGGGGTGTAATAACAGCCATGTTTATGCTTTTTGCCTACTCTGAAATTACGATATGAAACGTTGATTTGAACCTTCTGACCAACTAGTGGGTCAGGCGGCGCCCCACTGTCTGATTGATATCGCGTGATTTTTGATGATTGTTCTCGATTATATCGACTGATTGGTTCTTCTGTATCGGGTGCACCTCGACCCTCGTCCAGTGTTGCCAACTCCTCAGTAAGGAAAGCAGCTATTGGCTTTCCTAAAATTAGCTAGAAATCGCTAAATGACGTCATCACATAATTTGCATAATTGGCCATGTGCATGTAATTGTGATGGACGCTGTAGGAGAGAGGAATAACGTCGTGGGAGAGACAAAAAGTTAATAAAACACACCCTACATTTACAAAAAGTTAATAAAACACACCCTACATTAGGCTTCCCGCATGCGCGATTCATTTGCAGTCTGGACACAGAGGGGTGAACATCTCCTGCTCTGACTGCAGCTGGGAGGGACTGCTGCGCAAGGACTGGTCTGCCTGTGAGTGCTTTGGCACCCGCTGCTCGTTGAGAAGAGTAAGAACGATACGTGCTTTCACGTCAGAGTCTCCAAAAGTATCCAATAACACCAGAAAAAGTCGCTAGATTTGTCGCTAGTCGCTTTTTTTTTAAATGTCCTCGTCTGTTACATGACGTCAGTGTGAATACGTGTGGGCACGTTCGAGGTCATCGTTATTTCGAGCGTGTTGCGTAGATGGGGAGATCTTGACATTGTCTTAATTCCTTGGATAAATAAATAATTGCGCCAAAGCATCCCATCCAAAAGTGATAATGTTCCTCAACAGTGAAAACCTTGCAAGGTTACATGATGGAAGAGTTTGTCTTATGACCATTTTAAGTGCATTTATCAACCATTATTCAACCAATTGATCAATTTATTGACCAATTTCGCAAGCACGAATGACTCTCACAATTTAAACCATAACTGTTTATTAATGTGTCTAAACATTTTTAATTGATGGTTAAAGTAATTGATCCATTGTCAAATGCATTGTTAAATGATTGAACAATTGAAAGTATTTTTTGATTTGAACCGTTTGTGCCATTGGGCCTGGGCATGCAATCGGACACTTTAACTTGTAACTAGCATGGTAACACGCATTCATTGTTACACCCCTGTAATTACAGACTGCTATTACCACCAGTTACATGTTGTTACAGTGTAACTGAGTGATTTTGCAAATACAGGCCTTTTTTGTGTTTTAAGATTATATTGTTAATTTAGAATTGTTTTATTTCACATCCATTAAGTAGAGACCAAAATAATGGTAAACTTTTTTTTTAGCTTTCAATATGTTTTTTATTTTTTTATTTTCTAAAGCATTTCATGTCTGGATTTCACTGTTTTGCACTGTTTTTGTCCTGTCTCACACCCAGACTTTTGACATTCTGCTATGTATTACACTTACAAAAGTCTTTTTTGATAATTAGAGAATATTTAATGCACCTGTTTAAAACTTGTCAAATAAATGGAAACTATGTACGTATTAGATGTGCATAAGCCATTTGTTACTCTTTTTTTTACACAAAATACAGTCGTCTTTAAATATTGTGTCATTACCACCAGGACAAGCAAATTACATGATAAAAGTTTTTTCAAAAGTTTGTGTACTTGGATGTCATGGAGGGAAATTCACATTTTGATGCCGGGAAATTATAGAAAGATAAAGGTAAATATGACTTTGTACGTCATTACCAAATAGGCTATAATTTCATGAAATTGTTTTAATTATCTGTATTTAGGATACATTGTATGCTAGCTGTTCAACTGGAGTTAGCATGCTAGAATCCTTGCTATTTATGACCAAATACTGTAAAAATGTAATTTCCACCACACGTCATTACCACCACATAATGAACTGTGATGGTAAGGACAGAATGTGGTGGTAATGACATACCTGTGAAGGAACACACCACCACACTCACCTGAAGTCTTACAGCTACAGAATTATGACCTACCTGCCCCTCAAATGACTCCACACCTATGTGATTGTTTTGGCCCACAGACCGGGATAATTCACCAGGCAGACCAAGCACAACCTTCCACTTCAACCTGCACAGCACCACAGCCATCTCCTAGCGCAATACAGCCCATTGCAGACATACATGAGGGATTGGAAAGTGGTGTGTTGTGAAATATGATGAAGACCCTTACCCTGGTATTATACAAGATGTTGATGCATAGAGCTGTGCTCTAGTCAAGACTATGAGTCGTGTTGGAGCCATCCGATTCTTTTGGCCAATGAAAGAGGACATTGTATGGTACCAACCAGAGAATGTGCTTGGGCTTGTCCTTGAGCCTCATCCAGTGACAAAACGGCATATGATGCTTGATGGCGCAGTCTGGGAGGAAATTTGCTCTCTCGTTACGCAATAGAGTGCATTAAGGGCAAAACCTAATCTTGAGTGAGCACACACCTGTCTCATGAGTCTGAATCAACAGACTGCAGCCAGTGAACAAGAATTTGTTTAATGTCAACCAGTGTTTCCAACGCGTTCCGAAGAGTTCGTGCATACAGTGTATATTATGATGACATTTTGTGACGTTTTGGACTTCGGTGAGGGTTTTTTCGGCTGGTCGGGCACACATTATTTTTCTAGAGGCAAGCTGAAGTTCTGAACCGAAGTCAATGCTCCTTCGTTGCTGATTGGTCAACAGTAGGGATTCTTCAATGAAGTCATCGTCATTCAACGAGAGACGACGTTGGAACATCCTATTTAGTATGTTTTTTGCGGTCCTTCAATGGAACACTAGAAGCTTAATAGCTAACAGGCAGGAGTTTAAGAAGTTTGTATATGACATGGATATAGTGCCAGATGTAGTGTGTGTCTAAGAGACATGGCTCAAACCTCAACTGGAGTTTGTGTTTCCAGGTTTCAGTTCGGTACGGTGTGATAGAGTGGAGGGGTTGGGTGGGGGTTGTGCTAAGTTCGTTAAAGAAGGGATGGCGTAAAGACTATTGGAGATACAGGTATTGAAATGTGTGGGAATAGAAATATGTAGGAATAGGGGTAACATTGTAATAGTTCATTTCTATAACCCCCGCAAACCTCTCGTTAGCACAGTTAGAAGGGATTGACAGGACATGTAGGGGTAGGAGGATAATATGGTGTGGGGATTTTAATGCCCATAATGAAATCTGGGGAATTGCTGGGCCCTGACAATAAAATAGGTGATGTGTTGTGTATTTTGACATTGCAAAAGCTTACTATACCATATGGAGGGAAGGATTGTTGATCAAGTTGAGTGCATTGGGCATTGGGGGACGTCTGTATAACTGGATCATGGACTTCTTGTTCGATCGAATAATATGGGTGAGGGTGGGGTCAGATTGTCAACACGGTTTGAAGTGGACAATGCTACTCCTCAGGGAAGTGTGGTTAGTCCGGTGTTGTTCAACCTGATGATAGATGATATACAGTATTTAAGGAAGTGGGACAGGGAGTGGGTGTGGCCTTGTATGCCGATGAGGAGGCTGTATGGAAGAGAGGTGGGAATATTAAATATGTGATGAGGAAGATGCAAGAAGCTGTGGGAGCTGTGGAAGATTGGTCTCTAACATGGGGGTTTAGGATGTCTGTGGCCAAGTCCTGCTTCATGGTGTTTTCTAGGAGGAAGGTTAAAGATGTTAGGCTTCAAATATACGGTCAGGATATAGGTAGGGTGTCTGAGTTTAAGTATTTAGGTATGTGGTTTGGTGAGAGGCGTACGTGGAAGAGACATGTTGAGTATATTGAAATTAAGTGTAGGAAGGTGCTGAACCTCATGAGGGCAGTGGCAGGATATGATTGGGGGTCAGATAGACAAATGTTGTATACTGTATGTACCAGTTATTGATCAGGTCATCTTTGGATTATGGGTGCTTTGTATATGGATCGACAGCCAAAACTGTACTACAGCGCCTGGACAGGATACAGTCAAGGGCCCTGAGATTGTGTATGGGTGCCTTCAGGATGACACCTGTTGAGGCATTGCAGGTGGATAGTGAGGAACTGCCACTGACGATAAGGCAGGACAAACTTGGATTAGCGTACTGGGCAAGGTTGAAAGGGAGTTCAGAAGGACCTCCTGCAGTCACAGCAACTGGGGAATGCTGGACAATCAGGCAGAAGGTGGTAGAATATGGACTGGGCGAGAGAGAGAGAGAGAGAGAGATAGGGCCGGCAATTGCATTAGGGAACGTTCCTCCGTGGCTGTTTCCAAAAAAAAGTGTAGATATGGACATGATTGAGGGCAGGAGAGAATGGGGTGAGGACGTGAGACGGTGTGTGGAGAGACTGTATATAGATCATTGTTTTTATGGATATATATACAGATGGTTCAAAGGATCCAGTCAGTGGTAGGGTGGGGGCTGGGGTGTATATTCCAGATTTCAATGAGTATGTAAGCAGTTAAATGATTTACAGTGAGGGAAAAAAGTATTTGATCCCATGCTGATTTTGTACGTTTTCCCACTGACAAAGAAATGATCAGTCTATAATTTGAATGGTAGGTTTATTTGAACAGTGAGAGACAGAATAACAACAAAAAAATCCAGAAAAACGCTTGTCAAGAATGTTATAAATTGATTTGCATTTTAATTAGGGAAATAAGTATTTGATCCCCTCTCAATCAGAAAGATTTCTGGCTCACAGGTGTCTTTTATACAGGTAACGAGCTGAGATTAGGAGCACACTCAAGTGCTCCTAATCTCAGTTTGTTATCTGTATAAAAGACACCTGTCCACAGAAGCAATCAATCAATCAGATTCCAAACTCTCCACCATGGCCAAGACCAAAGAGCTCTCCAAGGATGTCAGGGACAAAATTGTAGACCTACACAAGGCTGGAATGGGCTACAAGACCATCGCCAAGCAGCTTGGTGAGAAGGTGACAACAGTTGGTGCGATTATTCGCAAATGGAAGAAACACAAAAGAACTGTCAATCTCCCTCGGCCTGGGGCTCCATGCAAGATCTCACCTCGTGGAGTTGCAATGATCATGAGAATGGTGAGGAATCAGCCCAGAACTACACGGGAGGATCTTGTCAATGATCTCAAGGCAGCTGGGACCATAGTCACCAAGAAAACAATTGGTAACACACTACGCTGTGAAGGACTGAAATCCTGCAGCGCCCGCAAGGTCCCCCTGCTCAAGAAAGCACATATACATGCCCATCTGAAGTTTGCCAATGAACAACTGAATGATTCAGAGAACTGGGTGAAAGTGTTGTGGTCAGATGAGACCAAAATGGAGCTCTTTGGCATCAACTCAACTCGCCGTGTTTGGAGGAGGAGGAATGCTGCCTATGACCTCAAGAACACCATCCCCACCGTCAAACATGGAGGTGGAAACATTATGCTTTGGGGGTGTTTTTCTGCTAAGGGGACAGGACAACTTCACCGCATCAAAGGGACGATGGACGGGGCCATGTACCGTCAAATCTTGGGTGAGAACTTCCTTCCCTCAGCCAGGGCATTGAAAATGGGTCGTGGATGGGTATTCCAGCATGTCAATGACCCAAAACACACGGCCAAGGCAACAAAGGAGTGGCTCAAGAAGAAGCACATTAAGGTCCTGGAGTGGCCTAGCCAGTCTCCAGACCTTAATCCCATAGAAAATCTGTGGAGGGAGCTGAAGGTTCAAGTTGCCAAACATCAGCCTCGAAACCTTAATGACTTGGAGAAGATCTGCAAAGAGGAGTGGAACAAAATCCCTCCTGAGATGTGTGCAAACCTGGTGGCCAACTACAAGAAACGTCTGACCTCTGTGATTGCCAACAAGGGTTTTGCCACCAAGTACTAAGTCATGTTTTGCAGAGGGGTCAAATACTTATTTCCCTCATTAAAATGCAAATCAATTTCTAACATTTTTGACATGCGTTTTTCTGGATTTTTTTGTTGTTATTCTGTCTCTCATGTTAAAATAAACCTACCATTAAAATTATAGACTTATCATTTCTTTGTCAGTGGGCAAACGTACAAAATCAGCAGGGGATCAAATACTTTTTTCCCTCACTGTATGTGTCAGTGTATGCGGCCGAGTTGATGGCCATGATTTTAGGTTTGAGATGGGTGGAGGAGGTGAAACCACTGAGTGGTGATCTGCTCTGATTTGGCTGCAGTGTTGAGTAGTGTGAAGAAGCAGGTCGGATAGGGGAGATGAAGATGCTGTTAATGTCATCATAATATATGCACAAACTCTTCCGAACTGTTTCAGCTGGGAAGCATGCGGACGTCTTAAGAGTGCTGTGAGGAGAGGGTAGATATTCAGGTCCCGCTGGGCCGCAGGGAAGTCAAGTCCTTGATCCGGGCAAAAGGGCTCGATCTTTGGCAAAAGGAGTGGGATGCTAGTAGTAAGGGGAGGCAATTTTATTGCATGCATCGGTCCGTTAAGGAAGAGGTGGGGAGTATGGGATGTAGGAGAGAGGAAGTTGTGTGGAGTAGACTACGGTTTGGGCACACAGGTTTGAATGCCACGTTGTGGATGACAGGGAGACATGAAACAGGTCTGTGTGATGAGTGTTTAATGGAGGAAACGGTGGAGCATGTGTTGATATTTTGTGAACTGTATGACGTAGATAGGGAGAGATTGTGTGAAAGGGTTAGAGAGGCTGGACAGGGTTGGGGTTTGGGTGGTGTAGTGGGGGAGGAAAAGGGAGGGATGTGGTGTCTAGGGCTCTATCACCTTCTTAGAGGAACAGGACTAATGAAGATAATTTAATGTAGTTAGGCCATGACTGGCCTCACACTCCAGTACAGTAGGTGGTGTATGCACCTTAAAAGTTGGATGCGATCCGCCAACCCAATCCCAAAGAAGAAGAAGGAGAGACGTCTCGTTTTCATGCACATTTTTTCATTGCGAAATACTGCACCAAACATCTTAGTTAAATGTAAAATTAAGCTACTAAGATCTCCTCAGCAAAAACGTCTAAATTAATAACAGATTTCTTGAGTTATCTTATACTGAACAAAAATATAAACGCAACATGTAAACTGTTGGTCCCATGTTTCATGAACTGAAATAAAAGACGCCAGAAATGTTCCATACGCACAGAAAGCTTATTTCTCTAAAATGTTGGCCACAAATTTGTTTACATCCCTGCTAGTGAGCATTTCTACTTTGCCAAGATAATCCATCCACCTGACAGGTGTGGCATATCAAGAAGCTGATTAAACAGCATGATCATTACACAGGTGCACCTTGTGCTGGGGACAATAAAAGGCCTCTCTAAAATATGCAGTTTTGTCACACAACACAATGCTACAGATGTCTCAAATTGAGGGATGCGTGCAATTGGCATGTTGACTGCAGGAATGTCCAACAGAGCTGTTGCCAGAGAATATAATGTTCATTTCTCTATCATAAGCCGCCTCCAACGTCGTTTTAGAGAATTTTGCAGTACGTCCAACCAACCTCACAACCGCAGACCACGTGTATCCATGCCAGTCCAGGACCTCCACATCCAGCTTCTTCACCTGCAGGATTGTCTGAGACCAGCCACCCGGACAGCTGATGAAACTGAGGAGTATTTTTCTCTGTAATAAAGCCCTTTTGTGGAGAAATCCTCATTCTGATTGGCTGGGCCTGGCTCCCCAGTGGGTGGGCCTACGCCTTCTCAGGCCCACTCATGGCTGCGCCCCTGCCCAGTCATGTGAAACCCATAGATTAGGGCCTAATGAATTTAAAAGTTTGGATTTGAAATCAAACAATGACTATGACGTTAAAGTGCAGTACTTTCATCCATATCGGGTGAACCGTTTAGAAATCACAGCACTTTTTAAGTTCCTCCCCCCCATTTTAGGGGAGCAAAAGTATTGGGACAAATTAACTTGTGTGTATTAAAATTATAGTTAAGTATTTTGTCCCATATACATAGCAAGCAATGACTACACATTTGTTGGATGCATTTGCTGTTTGTTTTGGTTGTTTCAGATTATTTTGTGCCCTATCGAAATGAATTAAGCAGTAAGGCACGAGGGGGTGTGGTAAATG
The DNA here is from genome assembly GCF_964263955.1 of Coregonus lavaretus. NCBI lineage: Eukaryota > Metazoa > Chordata > Actinopteri > Salmoniformes > Salmonidae > Coregonus > Coregonus lavaretus. Next base: position 31,560,740 of record NC_139993.1, on the reverse strand, counting down.
GGCAATATACCACGGCTAAGGGCTGTTCTTACGCACGACGCAACGCAGATTGCCGGGATACAGACCTTAGCCGTGGTATATTGGCCATATACCACAAACCCCCAAGGTGCCTTATTGCTATTATAAACTGGTTACAAACGTAATTAGAACAGTAAAAATACGTGTTTTGTCATACCCGTGGTATACGGTCTGATATACCACAGCTTTCAGCCAATCAGCACTCAGGGCTCGAACCACCCAGTTTATAATGATGAATAATGAACTGTGTCATTTTGGAGTCACATTTATTGTAAATAAGAATATAATGTTTTCTAAACACTTCTACATTAATGTGGATGCAATGAAGAGTACCGGTATTTCTGTCTGAGCATAGGTAGCAAGATCAGGCAACCTCTTCCGCCTCACGTTACCAAAACCCCGCCCAGCGTGTTTGATTGACATACCTAACATCGAAAACGCAAAGGGGCAATGAGGAAACAAAATATCAAATTGAAGCATTGCATTCTACATTTGCATTGCTTGCTGTTTGGGGTTTTGTAGAAGCACTTTATGACATCTGCGAATGTAAAAAGGGCTTTATAAATACATTTGATTTGCCTTCAAAGCCAGACCTAAATGCAGAACAAAGTACAATGCAAAGGCTATTTTGAGCAAAGGTTGGAGGTTTTAAGTTGCTGCACTTGAACATGTAAATAAATCCAGCATATGTACAGGATAAGGCATGAAGCTGTCACAATGAGAGAAGATTCTGGTACTATAGGTTTGGGGAGTGAAGAATTTGCAGCAGACTACGTGCATGTATGGTTGAGTGGACTCCTGATGATGAACTACTTTGGGGATATTAAATCAGGTACCCAAAACTATGATTGACTTGCAAACAAAATATGCTAATAACATGAATAATTGGTCATTACAAAAAAATCTTTGAACATTACATCATTTATTAACACTTAGATATTTTACAGGTTTTGAACAATAGGGAGAGCAACATTGTGCTCTGCTGTCAGGCCTAAAGTAAGTCAGGAGAGAAACAATTTGTTGATGTTGTTGTTCAGAGGTATGGCTGGTCTGTAGACAGCGTTAGCTCCCTGGGAACATTACCAGGTGTGACAGGACGCTTTGCTGGCACCTCCAGAGCTTGGCTGTAAGAAAATGAAAGCATAAGTTGATGACTATGTTGGTACATCATTTAGAAGATGGTAAAATTAAAATCTTGCAGCCCTCACAAAACGAATACCTGCCAAACCAGTTCTAATTTTAAAAGATACAAATGCGTTAATTAGAAACAACGCGATTAATGACCATTTAAAAAGCTTTATGAAAATCTATATAAAATCAGAATTAAACAGTTGGACTGATCCTACAGCCTTCTTTGACTCAACCACCCTGAAGCAATTATCAGCAGACAAAAAATAATATTAAGACATTCGCGCTGAGAAAAGCACCAGGAATGGAAGGCTTTCCCATAGAATTCTATTTAACATTTTGGGACACAGTAGCGCCCCTATTTCGACAAATGACAACACGTCACTAAATTCAGTGCTTCCTAGTTCCATTTATCAAAACAGTTATTTCAGTTACATTAAAACCAGGAAAATAAAGTTATATATTTTTTAATAGACACAAACAGTTTAATACAATACGCTAAAAAACATACAGTGGGGGAAAAAAGTATTTAGTCAGCCACCAATTGTGCAAGTTCTCCCACTTAAAAAGATGAGAGAGGCCTGTAATATTCATCATAGGTACACGTCAACTATGACAGACAAATTGAGAAAAAAAATTCCAGAAAATCACATTGTAGGATTTTTTATGAATTTATTTGCAAATTATGGTGGAAAATAAATATTTGGTCACCTACAAACAAGCAAGATTTCTGGCTCTTACAGACCTGTAACTTCTTCTTTAAGAGGCTCCTCTGTCCTCCACTCGTTACCTGTATTAATGGCACCTGTTTGAACTTATTATCAGTATAAAAGACACCTGTAAACAACCTCAAACAGTCACACTCCAAACTCCACTATGGTCAAGACCAAAGAGCTGTCAAAGGACACCAGAAACAAAATTGTAGACCTGCACCAGGCTGGGAAGACTGAATCTGCAATAGGTAAGCAGCTTGGTTTGAAGAAATCAACTGTGGGAGCAATTATTAGGAAATGGAAGACATACAAGACCACTGATAATCTCCCTCGATCTGGGGCTCCATGCAAGATCTCACCCCGTGGGGTCAAAATGATCACAAGAACGGTGAGCAAAAATCCCAGAACCACACGGGGGGACCTAGTGAATGACCTGCAGAGAGCTGGGACCAAAGTAACAAAGCCTACCATCAGTAACACACTACTCTGCCAGGGACTCAAATCCTGCATTGCCAGACGTGTCCCCCTGCTTAAGCCAGTACATGTCCAGGCCCGTCTGAAGTTTGCTAGAGTGCATTTGGATTGATCCAGAAGAGGATTGGGAGAATGTCATATGGTCAGATGAAACCAAAATATAACTTTTTGGTAAAAACTCAACTCATCGTGTTTGGAGGACAAAGAATGCTGAGTTGCATCCAAAGAACACCATACCTACTGTGAAGCATGGGGGTGGAAACTTCATGCTTTGGGGCTGTTTTTCTGCAAAGGGACCAGGACGACTGATCCGTGTAAAGGAAAGAATGAATGGGGCCATGTATCGTGAGATTTTGAGTGAAAACCTCCTTCCATCAGCAAGGGCATTGAAGATGAAACGTGGCTGGGTCTTTTAGCATGACAATGATCCCAAACACACCGCCCGGGCAACGAAGGAGTGGCTTCGTAAGAAGCATTTCAAGGTCCTGGAGTGGCCTAGCCAGTCTCCAGATCTCAACCCCATAGAAAATCTTTGGAGGGAGTTGAAAGTCCGTGTTGCCCAGCGACAGCCCCAAAACATCACTGCTCTAGAGGAGATCTGCATGGAGGAATGGGCCAAAATACCAGCAACAGTGTGTGAAAACCTTGTGAAGACTTACAGACAACGTTTGACCTGTGTCATTGCCAACAAAGGGTATATAACAAAGTATTGAGAAACTTTTGTTATTGACCAAATACTTATTTTCCACCATAATTTGCAAATAAATTCATCAAAAATCCTACAATGTGATTTTCTGGATTTTTTTTTCTTATTTTGTCGGTCATAGTTGACGTGTACCTATGATGAAAATTACAGGCCTCTCTCATCTTTTTAAGTGGGAGAACTTGCACAATTGGTGGTTGACTAAATACTTTTTTTCCCCACTGTAGATTTATCAATAATGGCTGTTGGTGCCGAAATGACCTTAGACCATCTTGAATGGCCTTTTCTATTCAAAACTTTGGAAGCTTTCAACTTTCAAGCTGAAATAATACATTCTAATAAAAATATTATATAAATGTCCTAAAGCAAAAATACACACATTATCTGATGAAATTGCAACAACAACAAAAATCTGAATACCCAGGATATAAAATGTATGTGGAAAACCCCAGATAATGGCAATAGGAAAAATAAAGAATAACTCATGATCTACAGCAATCCTTTCAGTAGACCACAAAAAATATAAAATACTTAGGATGCTTAATAAGTGACAGCAAACAAATATATAAAGATAACTTTATCCCATTACTCAACAATATGAAAACAGATCTCATTAAATGGAACAATCTTCCCATAAATCTTACAGGTAGAATAAACCTCTTCAGAATGGCATGGCTCCTTAAGTTTTTATATTCATTCTCAGTAATACCAATTACCCCACCGAAGACATTCTTTAAAAATGTATACTCTGTCATAAGACTTTATATGGGCAAATAAAAGTCATAGAATAAAAAGGAACGTTTTACATCTTCCTAAGTCTGAGGGTGGTTATAACCTTCCAGACTTGGAATTGTATCAACTCTCCACCCATGGCTTTTACTTGCGACATATTTGTATTTTATTTTGTAATTGTACCTTTATTTAACTAGGAAAGTCAGTTAAGAACAAATTCTTATTTACAATGACTGCCTACACTGGCCAAACCCGGACGACGCTGGGCCAATTGCGCGCCGTCCTATGGGACTCCCAATCACGGCCGGTTGTGATACAGCCTGGAATCAAACCAGGGGTCTGTAGTGACACCTCAAGCACTGAGATGCAGTGCCTTAGACCACTGCGCCACTCGGGAGCCCATATACAGTAGTTTAATGCACTAAAGAAGAACAATGGGTACATATTGAAGATGCGCATGCTCATCCCCAGAATCTTTTAACATGTCTATTTTCTAAGGATAAAGCTATTAACATTAACAACTTCATAGTTAAGAAAACTATAACAATATGAAAGAAAATGAAATGTATTCTACAAGAACCAATTTCATTCCTTAAAAACACAAACTTATGGAACAATCCTTGGATAGCTTTTCAGAATTCACCGATTAAATGTGTCTACATGGAAAACTAAAGGCATAGAAACCGTAAATGACTTGGTAATAGGAAATACATTTATTTCCATGACAGAATTAAAAAGCAATTTTGGACTGACCAATACATGCAACTTAAAAGTTACATATCACAAAATTTCTATTTGAAATCTTTTGGGAATCAAGAGTAATCTTGAGGAAACCCTATTTGAGTCAGAAAAGGATATTCATATTGTAGGTAAGATGTATAAAACCTCGCAGAGAGCCTATCCAACTGATCTCTTAGGAAAAAAATATAAACTACTGGAATCAAGAATGAAAAAGAACTGATATTGGCACAAGATGGAGGGAATGTTGGAACATAACTAATTAAATTACAGTTAACGAAAATCCACACTTAATCCAGTATAAGCTAATGTATAGAATGTATTACACGAGACAACATTCACTAATTCTACAGCACAATGGTAGAGTCATGTCTTAAGTGTAAAACTAACAATGACTCAATCCATACCTTCTGGGAATGCTATAAAGTACAAAAGTTATGGGCAGAGTTAGAATGTTGGCTGTCAGAAGTATTACAATGTAAATGTACTTTTAATCCGTCTGTCTGCATATTTCAAGACATGGCATATGAGGGTGCAGTGAGATACCCGATGGGTTGGACTATATTTTTCTCGTCAATCATCTTGAAAAACATACTTAACTGGAAATCAACCAATCCTCCATCGTTAACATTTTACATTTTAGCAGACGCTCTTATCCAGAGCGACTTACAGTTAGTGAGTGCATACATTTTTCATACTGGCCCCCCGTGGGAATCGAACCCACAACCCTGGCGTTGCAAGCGCCACGCTCTACCAACTGAGCTACAGGAGGCCTGGAGCTTTCCACAAAGGAAAGGTCAGAAGCTTTATTATCTAAATGTTGAAACGGAGTTGGCGACGGAGAGAAACAAAATGGTGCAGTTTGAGGCCATGTGGCGGAGAGTGATACGGGCGCTGGAAATGGGGGTGTGAGCAGGTGGGTCTGGGCAGGTGTGATGTGGATGTTTGTGTGCATCTGTATTGTTAAAAAAAAACTAAACTAAAAATGTGTATTAAAAAATGATGGTAAAATACAGTATAGAGTAAATTCTCTAGCTAAATCAAATGTACACCGATATTGTATAATACTGTCAAAGATATTCACTATAATCCAAATATACACAGTGTACAAAACAATAAGAACACCTGCTCTTTCCATGACAGACTGACCAGGTGAATCCAGATGAAAGCAATGATCCCTTATTAATATTACTTGTTAAAAACTTCAAATCAGTGTAGATGAAGGGGAGGAGATGGGTTAAAGAATGATTTTTAAGCCTTGAGACAATTGAGACATGGATTGTGTATGTGTGCCATTCAGAGGGTGACTGGGAAAGTCAAAGGATTTAAGTGCCTTTGAACGGGGTATGGTAGTAGGTGCCAGGCGCACCAGTTTGTGTCAAGAACTGCAACGCTGCTGGGTTTTTCCACGCTCAACAGTTTCCCCCATGTGTATCAAGAATGGTCCACCACCCAAAGGACATCCAGCCAACTTGACAACTGTGGGAAGCATTGGAGTCAAGCTGGGCCAGCATCCCTGTGGAGCGCTTTCCACAACTTGTAGAGTCCATGCCCTGAGGACTTGAGGCTGTTCTGAGCGCAAAAGGGTGGGGTGCAACTCAATATTAGGAAGCTGTTCCTAATGTTTGGTATACTCAGTGTATAGCTTGATTAGCCACCGAACAGCTAGCGCGACAGCTAAAATGGCTTTGAAAAAATACAATGTCAGATCATAAGGAGAAGTATTTACCAAAATAACTAAATTATGGCATTTACTAATCATAAAACTACATTTGGGTACATTTGTGAGCGACAGACAGGAGTAGCTAATGGATTTACTAATGGAGGAAGTTATTTCTGGTTTCGGGCAGGACCAGGCCTTAAATTTGGCCGACGCAATCGGGCATGGGTAGGGCTCGTGCTAAAGATTCATGCCCGTGCACACACTAATACCAAAGTCAATATCAGCATGGGAAGTAGATAGCTAGGTGTAAAATCCCTCAAACAAACTGCAGTATCAATTTAGGAGTTACACCATGTTGAAGTTGGTAGAGATCGCATTTCTAGCTCAAAACTTTGAGTCAGTGTGGTTGCTATGGCAATGGGCCTGCGAGTCTGCTAGCAAGGAGACAAGAGGTAGATGAAGGATCTGACTGTGTACTTTGAGGCCATCTTGGACAAAAATATATACTTTGTCATGAATATATAGACTGATGTATACCCATACCATCTTTTGGCTGATTTGACGATTTGGAGTGCAAGTAATTGGTTTAAAAGCATTATGAAATGTGATAGAGGATGACACACTATAGCTATGACACGTTCCTACACAATTAACTGATTTCAGACAGACCACTTAAAAAATGTCACCATGATTTAACTTCTATTTTACCCACAGATGGAACATAGGCTTTCACCAAATTGATGATTTCTATTTCTGGGGGTGGATTATCCCTTTAACAACTTGGAAGTGCTCACATTTCCCGATTTCCTTGTCCCAAATCTTTCATTCCGTCCATCCTCAACCCCAGGATGTAGGTGCTCACATTACAAGACGATTCCCTAGTTGATCCTGCCCTGCGTTTCTCTGTTGTCATAGGAAGAAAATGCTGACAATCAAACAGCGAGCTGCTTTATTAGTGTGCACATTATTTATGTGCAGAAACATCAAAAAAGAGATGGAGGGGCAGAATATGGACCCGCAAATGGTTGGGCAGATGTGGACGATATTAACTTTCTATTCTACAGAGGGAATTGAAGGTAATATAAAACGTTTAATATTGAAAAGGCAGCTGCGTTCTCTCCACAGCTCCACCAATGTGTCTTCCATCACCTCGGTCCACATGGTGCTTTCCTCTTCGCCAATATTGTTTTGGTCTCACATGCTGAGTGCTCAATGACTACTGGCAGTAGTCCTTGCCCAATCGCATCGTAGCACTGCTCATACTACAAGATGCACAACCAACATTTCAGAAAATTATCAGGACATCCGACAGGGGTCTGGAGAACGGAACAGCCATCATCGGTGCGTCCTTGACCCGCTCAAACTACATGAGTCCCGACGTACTGATCCTAGCCCAAGTTCATAAGATTTCACCCCAATCATGAAAATGTGTCTGTGACGGCAAAAACGTTGCAAATTTGTGGCAAAATCGTGAACTAGAATGGCCAACTCTTGAAGTCTCAAGGAGTTGGTCTGATGGGTTTACTCTCATCTGTGTGGTCCTCTGTAGCTCAATTGGTAGAGCATGGCGCTTGTAACGCCAGGGTAGTGGGTTCGATCCCCGGGACCACCCATACGTAAAAATGTATGCGCACATGACTGTAAGTCGCTTTGGATAAAAGTGTCTGCTAAATGGCATATTATTATAATCTGCCTCCCCCCTTGCTTGTGGGAACAATAGAGGAACCCCCCCCCCACTTGCGCCATGTCATGTCATACCTGGACCACCTATTGAGATGGGCCTTTTGTTAAGTAAATCAAATGAAAAGGAGAATGCAGTGTGTCTTTAAGGACATGAACTGGCAGAGGTTTAAGTAAAGTATAGTGCCATTGTTTTCAGGAAGGTGTACCCATGGCAATAGGAGGGACAGGAGGCAAGGGCAGGGAAGCCACCTGAGGACAAACAGTAAAGCAGTCATATGCACTCAACCTCCACCTGACTAGCCAGAGGAGGATGGAATCCCAACACTTATCGAACTGCCATAGCCTTTGTGTCATAGACTGTCATAGACTTTCTTAATGTCCCACTCACCCAGCAGCGAGGGCTTTTTGACTGGACATCACGATGGTGGCTGGTGCAGACTCTCTACGCCCATCTCTGCCATTATAGTAATTGAAGGCAAACTTGTGACTGGGACCAACTGGAAGTTTGGGGGGTGGTTGGGTCCTGCACAAAAGATTGAAACTAAGATTGTGTGGCATTTACAAAGTGTCGGCCTACTCCTTCTATATATAGAGTACAAACAGTTTAGTGCAAACACCATCCGTACCTCCCAATTGATTGTCATGCAAAACCTGCAGAAAACGTCCTGCCTAAATGGATTATTAGCTATTAAACATTCAAGACATTAATGACTTGCCACTTACCTCTTTGCAATCTCACCGTAACGCAACTGGAGCTTTGCTTGCAGATCATGCTGTGTAAATTTGAGCAGGTTAATTAAAAGTAACAACTTGCTTTTCAAAGAGTCTTCTATTGCTAACATGCAATGTTCGTTAGCCAACTAAAGTAGCTAAGAAGCTAGCTAACAAGCTAGATAACGTTAGCTGTGTTTCCTTAGCCAGTTCGACAGGCTTTTAAAATCTTAAAACGTGTAGGGACCTAGAAATAAGTTAACAACTTGCACTAAATACACAATATAAAGAGATATATGGCTCACCCCGGATAAAAGATTTCTGAGCCTCTGGATAATTTTTGTGGCAGTCGCCATTGTTGTTGTCAAGGGCAGAATACTTATTCTTTTCCTTTTCACGACAGGCAGTCCAAGTTCTGTTGGATTACTGACACCTACCGTTCTGGAGTGATACATCATGTACCGGTTTGTGAAATCGGGACACACTCTTTTCACGCGACTTAGATACAGCTATGACCGGAAGTGATGTTCGTAGGAGGCTAGGAGAGCATTTTCGCTAACAATAACCCCTTTCCTAACGTTAAAACGTAACTTCCAGTCGTAGCTGTGTCGAAGTGGCATCAAAAGTGTTTCTCATGTGAAATCAGAATGTGCTACCATAGAGCTATACCGCTAAAAAGTGTGAGAGATTTATTATTTTTTATAATTGATGGGATGACTAACTTAGAAAGAATGCATTATTGACTGGGCTAGTGTAGGTTGTGTCACCTGGCAGGCTGTGATTGATGTGAAGAGCTGTTTTGGGGGGTAAGATGAGATAGGGATTTGTGTCTCCAGACACTGGAATATACTGGTTCTTTGTGATCTGTGAACCTTCCTTGGACGTAGGAATGGTGTCTAAGGGAGCTGGCTCTTCTCACTATGACAGGTTGTTATGATATGGACTTATGCCTGGCAACAGGGGTGCATCAACGGATTGGCTGAGTAAGTCTAAACCACGCTCAAGTCTCTACTCTAATTGGTCAGCAGAGAGGTGGGAAACTCTCTCTGTCAGAGTATTTGAGCAAGAACCTAGAACAATGGATTAGTTCTCTGAAGTGCCCTGCGAGGTATTTCAAAGAGCCCGTATATACGAAACATCATATTTACCATTGAAGGTTTTTGCATGAATTAAAATAACTAGTATATCTTAGAAGTCGTGTTGACCTCTTTTGTTCCTAATGCCAGATTTGAATTGACGCAACTTTGACAAAAGTTACATACACATTGTATTATCTCTATATGTGTGCTACCTGTTACCTAGTAAACATAAGGTATGTCACTATACAGAGCCATGTCTGCCCAGAGCACTTTATTGCAATAGGTCTGGCTAATAGACTGTACAGACCAGTGGCGGTCAGTGCAGTTTAAGATGAGGGAGGACGATTTTTTTTTCTCTCCATGAGCATGGCTTTATTTCTATTACAGCATATTGATGACTGTCATTCATATTCCACTCACCCAGTTCAATGTAACAGCGATAGGTTTAGGCTACTACATGATACTTTCCCCTATACCCATCATGAGGTTGCTACAAACTAACCTATGAATGAAAGTTTACAGCGTAGGTCGAGAGAAAAATTTGAGGTGACAGACAGTGACACATTCAATACCGCCTTGCACACTCTTGCCTGCATCTAGCTGATATAGGGTGTAATCATTAGTCCAACAGTTGCAAACAACTGTGTAGTCATTACTCCAACTGTTGCAAACAAGAGTTTCTATTGGACAAATTCAGATGTGTTTATCCCCGTTTTGTTCCATTTAAGAAAAGTTTTTCAACAGAATAGGCAGAATGAATACACCACTGATCACGAGTAAACACAGTTCACTTTCATAACAGCCACATTGTATTCCTTCTCGCATCTATGCGCTCTCCTCCTCTCACCTTTTCCTATCGTCGCTTGTGGACGTGAATTCACAACACATCATCTGTATGTGACCAGCTGAACCATATCATAACTGCTACACACAGCCTACATCGTTGTCACCATATTAGCTAAAGTAACGTCATAGTCAACAAACGCGTTAGTAAACCTGCTACAATCATGAAGTAACATTACAGTGTACAGTCAGGAAGCAGTTTAGCTCTTACACCGGCGGGCCCCGGTGGCCATAAATTAGTAAAACCAAAAGCTTACCTTTGCTTGGAAGAGTTCCATTGTTGTGTTTCATAGTCATAGCCAGATAGCTAACATAGCATCCCTCTGTTTGAGCAGGATGTTTGAGTAGGCTAAACTAGCTAGCTGCATTTGCTTGCTAAGTGAAACTGAAAGTGAAAAAACCTTCATTTTGGAATAAATTAATTTGTTCAAAACTGTTCAACTATTATCTTTCTCTCTCTTTGAGTCAACTACTCACCACATTTTATGCACTACAGTGCTAGCTAGCTGTAGCTTATGTTTTCAGTACTCGATTAATTATCTGATCCTTTGATTGGGTGGACAACATGTCAGTTCATGCTGCAAGAGCTCTGATAGGTTGGAGGACGTCCTCCGGAAGTTGTCATAATTACTGTGTAAGTCTATGGAAGGGTTTGAGAACCATGAGCCTCCTAGGTTTTGTATTGAAGTCAATGTAGACAGAGGAGGATGGAAGCTAGCTGTCCTCCGGCTATACCATGGCGCTACCCTACAGAGTGCTGTTGAGGCTACTGTAGACCATTGCAAAATAGTATGTTTTAATCCATTATTTGGTGACGTGATTATATTTAGTATAGACATCCGATCCTCGTTTGTTAAGTCAAATGACACTGCTGGTCCTGCTCACACTGCCCTACCCTATGCTTTGACTTCTTTCTCCCCTCTCTCTCCAGATAAAATCTTGCGACTTGTGATTGCAGGCCGCCCAACAACCTGCCCGCTTGACCCTATCCCCTCCTCTCTTCTCCAGACCATCTCCGGTGACCTTCTCCCCTACCTCACCTCGCTGATCAACTCATCCTTGACCGCTGGCTATGTCCCTTCCGTCTTCAAGAGAGCGAGAGTTGCACCCCTTCTCAAAAAACCAACACTCGATCCCTCTGATGTCAACAACTACAGACCAGTATCCCTTCTTTCTTTTCTCTCCAAAACTATTGAGCGTGCCGTCTTTAGCCAACTCTCTTGCTATCTCTCTCAGAATGACCTTCTTGATCCAAACCAGTCAGGTTTCAAGACTGGTCATTCAACTGAGACTGCTCTTCTCTGTGTCACGGAGGCTCTCCGCACTGCTAAAGCTAACTCTCTCTCCTCTGCTCTTGTCCTTCTAGACCTGTCTGCTGCCTTTGATACTGTGAACCATCAGATCCTCCTCTCCACCCTCTCCGAGCTGGGCATCTCCGGCGCGGCTCACTCTTGGATTGCGTGTTTTACAAATTTAATTTTTCTGGTGATAAATTGTGTAATAGATTAGAATATATAATGTAATCTTATTACATTAATTTGCATTAAAAGTTGGCTTGATAATGTCTGACAGGATGGTTATTGCTTGAAATACTATTCAAACAAAAGCTCACCTTTATAGCTTGATCACGTTTGACAGAAGAATATACGCTACGCATCATAACATGAACCTTATTTATTTTTTAAAAGAAAGTATGTCATCTGGACCTCTTCTGCTATATCTGCTTAGTACAAAATGTAACAGTGTCACATGTTATGTAAATATATGTTTATTTTTTTACATGAAAATCATTACATAAATATACAAGGCATAGACAGTTAGTGCAGACTTGAACTATGTTGGCATGAAGATTGAGAAGGCAGTTAAAGGGGGAGGGGAACTCAAACTAAACACAGAAAATGAGTGCAAATAAATGTGAGGTCTGCTTTACTGTATCATAGAAAAATAGATGCTGCAGACCTTGACTTAGTCAAAAATGTTGCAAATGCAGATTAGTATCGTATATAATAACGACATTTATGGAAAAATAACAATCTTATATTAACAATACAAATGAATAACGTATGCCATGATATAAATACAGCTTTTTCAACGCTTATGTCCAGTTATGTTTGTTTTTCCATCTTGGTGGCCCATCACTCCGCAGCAGGCCATGTCTTTTGAGGACTAGTGGGGCTTCGAGACTTGTTCGTCCCCTGAAATAAATATACCAATGTTGTCAGAGTGATAGTAGTAAAACAGGGCAAAAATTACAATATACAGTAAAAATACATATAGCTGTAAAGAATATGCTCTAGGGGTCACTACCGCTACACATGCCAAGACATGATCTTTCAACTAGCAGCCAACATACCACACCCAAACTAAACATTGGAGTGTAGCCGAGGCGCTAATATTACCCACTTCAAATAGAAGTGAAATTGCGCATGATACGGATATGTTGTGAGTGTGACCTATACTGGATTCAAGGCCAACTGGCTGTTTGTCATATAAAACCAGGCAGGCCCCTCGGCCTCAAGACCAGAGTTTGGGGAACTCACAGCTGCCTGGGCTTTGGCGTAGTTCATGTGGGCGTAGAGCAGCACAGCTGTGTCATTGTGAGAGGCCTCCAGGGCGATGGAAAGAGCATTACTGCCATCCTAGAGAGGGAGGAAGACAAAAGGGACAGCAGGCTTTGCTATAAACCCTCTGAGGCGGGACACAGATAAGATTCCTGCCCATTCACAGCCTCATCACACAGTTTAGAAAGAATAAGAAGCTATATGCAATTCATGCAATATAGAACTGTGTCTTTACTGTATACAGTCAAGGTGAGGGGTGGGCTATCTTACACTGCGAGGGCCGGTGTGGGTACAGGCTTTTCTTCCAGGCAGCCAAGCAACACACCGACTAATCGTAGCTTATCAACATTTTGATTGGATTAATCGGGTAGATTAATCGGATTTGTTCCAAGTTGGCTGAAATAAAACCCTGCACCCACAGTGGCCCTTAAGGTTGCCCACCCCTGATCTAGGTCTTCAAACCAGCAAAGGGTTAACCCACATTTCTGTCTGCCTCACAGTCCTGAAGAATTAGCTGTATCCAATTGTCACAGGGTTGAAAAAAACATCTTCCTAAATACTTTCCCAGCCCCTCTCAGTCTAGCTGTGTCCTACTGAAACTCACTCCATGTGCTGCATGACTAACTCATTTTGCCCCAGATATAACAGTAATCCTTCTACCCCCCCCCCCCCAAAAAAAAGAAAAAAAAAAGAAAGGTGGTTGTCCCACTGGCTATCCTAAGTTCAATGCACCAATTTGTAAGTCGCTCTGGATAAGAGCGTCTGCTAAATGACTTAAATGTAAATGTAATGTGTGCTCTTAGATATCAGTCTGGACTGGAGGTTCAAAATAGTCTGAGAAAAATCCACTGTAAAGTCATACTGTAGAAAAACACTGGTGTACAGATTATACAAATATTATGTCTTATTGCTAACTTAAAAATGTGCGTTCATTAAAAAAAGAAACAAACAAGGATTTATAAAATAAATGTAATATGTGTTTTTATATTCACTTCTTGGGTGCATTGCAATAATCTAGTGACTTCCTCCCCTGCTCTCCACTCCTTCATCTGCAGCACTGATGTTAAGATAGGACATATAAAACAATATGGCAAAAGCCTATCAGAGCACTTGCTTTGACCTGCCTAGTTCTTTCAGTTCAGCGTGAAACGGAAAAGAGGTAGAAGAAAGAGGAAGCGTGTGAAGACACACTGAGTGTACAGGGTAAACAGCCAGACAGACAGCAAAGGAACTCACATTGTCCACGATGGAGATGTCACAGCCCGGCTGGTCCAGGAGCAGCGAGACGATCTCGGCGCGGCCGTGCTCGCTGGCGCACATGAGCGCTGTGGAGCCCTCGTCATCCTGCACGTTCACGTCAGCCCCGCAGTCCAGCAGCGCCCGCACCATCTCCTGCCGTCCATGGCTAACGGCTAGCATCAGCGCTGTCTGGCCAGCCTAAACACGACGTAGCCCAGTTAGCATGGTGTTAGCGAACACACACAAGCAGCATTGACTAAGGGGATAGACTGGATTTGAAGTGATTTGAGAAGGACTTGCCTGGCTGGCCTTGGCGTTGACGTTGCCCTGACTGAAGAGCTTCCTGACCACCACCATGTCATCCTCCTCTTTCACAGCTGAGAGGGCCGCCAGCATGATAGCAGTGTAGCCTGCCTTGTTCTGCTTATTTACACAACACATGCCTGCACAGAGCACACCCACCCCATGGTGAAACCCCGGGGCATGGAAACTTCCTGACGATAAATAAATGGCATAACTAATGTGACCATAAATACCAAACTTCTGAAGATTCATTATGACATGATCTCTTCACTAAGGTCATATGCCCTGACCCTAACTTCCCAGAGATAAGTGAACACTCCTCACTCCAACTAACCTGTGTCCAGTAGTAGCCCCACCACAGTGAAATTGGAGTGGGAGACGCTGTAGTGCAAGGCCGTGTTCCCATTGCCATCGGTCATGTTGACGACGTGGGCCAGCAGGGCAGAGGAGACCTCAGTGAAGGCCATCAGGTAGTCTGAGACACGGGGCGGCTGGGCCATCTTTGCACTAGAGATGCGGAACCATTCCAGCTGCACAGTGTGAGTGCTGGAGAGCTACAGGACAAAACAAGGGGTAAGGAGGGAGGATGTGGGATAAGATCACTGATGGAATACGGCTACATAAAGGTTATCATACTAATATGATTATAAACACTTGGAACATCAGGAAGACATTTTAGAACCATGCAGAGGTCTTAAGTGTTTATAATCATATTTAGTGTGGCATATTTAGTGTGGCATGAATTGGACAAAGGAGACTTGTTCGTGCAACCACCTCTTCAAGTCATGGAACTTCAAAATACCACTCTTAATACTTAGAGGGAACACTTGAGAGATTATGTGTGGATTGGAAATAACAAACAAGTTATTTGTTTCAAAAAATCAGGTAGCAGCTAATTTTGTAAAGGAAATTCAAGATTTCCAGGATATAATAAAACCGAGCAATTAAAGAGACATGCTGAAACCCACCACTTCTTTACTCTTCAGTGTTTTGACATCATCATTCAGGTGGTTCTTCAGAATGAGAGAAGCCTCACGCATTTTTGCACTCAGCTCAAACCTAGGACAAGGGATTACTGCAATTAGATGTGGAAGTTATCTATGGGTAGTGACCGACCGGGAACTAACACTTGTGCAATGTAAGATGAGGCTCCTATATCACGTATTCAACTCATTTTTGTAAACATCTTGGCTATAATTCCTTGTCAATAATATACACATTCATAGCTTCACAGATGATAATGTTGCGAAATAACTTTGGCTGCGGTAATTGTAGGGTTTGATATGATAATTCAGGCCTGATTTGCTACCGTTACACCCTTAGCATTTATGCTAACTTAAGCAAATGCAGGCCACCTAAAGGCTACAAACCAAAATAGAAGATTACAATTTTACTCCCAACAGACTTCTTTCAAGGAAAGCAAACTTTCAACAAATTATGAAAATTCTGTTGACTATCCCTTTAAAATTGTTATCTGCCAACAATTACAGTTCTCTGAGCTGTAGTTGTAATCAAGCATACTTCTCTTTCACTGCATCTGAACTGTCCTCAGTGGCTCCAGTCCCTGCTGCTAAGGCCATATCATCACTATCGGTGTCGTCCATATTAATGTTCCTCTCTTCATCAGAGGTCTCCTCCAGAGCTGCCTCTGCATCTTCGTCATCACTACTGTCTGAGCAATCATCCACTTCACTGCCGCCCGAGGAACACTCCTCTTCCTCCTCCTCCTCCTCTTCACTAGATGTCGACTCATACCTGGACAGAAGCACAAGTCTAGCTAGTTATCTTTAACATTGGTCATAACTTTCTTCTAATATGCCCTGTGTACTATCAGTGTGATGGTAATATGTGCTGATTTTTGCACATTAATTGATGGCAAAGCACCACTTACCCCCCGTTGAGAATGCCAACAAACTGCAAGCTCTTCTTGCCACTGCTGCGTGATTCCCCGGAACTACTCCCATCCTTCTTCTTCATGATGGATTTCAGCATACCTGTGGCAACAACGGATTCGGTGAGTGACCCAACCAATATGCTACTACATTGAATTCTATATTATTTTATACCTGCTTTATTAGTGTGGGGGAATAATGTATCTTCTATATGAAGAACTATTGTATAACAGTAAATAAATACACGTGGCACTCACTTTCAACCATTGTTGGAGTTGTGGGTGTCCTGGGCGCCATTTCCTCCTCTTTCCCTCCCTTTCCTTCGGCTAAACTGACCGTCTCCTCGCCAGGGGTGACCTTATACTCCGCAATGGTCATCTGTCTCTTCTTCAGCGCAGTGATTGGAGCTTTCTGCCCTATAGTCTCCTCTTCGTACAGATTCTCCCATTGACTTCCAGTGCTGACCAGTGCTACTGGGGTTGGTTCCTCTTCTGCAGGGCTCTTCACAGAGTCAGTCTGAGTGCTCTGGTCGTAATGTCCGGCTCTCAAATCCTCACCTACACAAGCGTCAACCACCTCAGGACAACAGGAGACTGCGACATGCTGTGAAGCTGGCGTGGACGTTGTAGAGGCTTCAGTCCCCACTTGGGCATGGGCTAAGTCTGGTTTGGCAAGGACCCCCTTCTCAGACGTTGCCTTGGATTTCCTCTCATGCTCCTGGGCTTTGAGCACCGCCAGGTCCTCATCAGCCTGGCCAAGTCGCCCCTCCAGAGCCAAGATGGACTCCTGCTGGAACTTGATGGTGTCCTGTAGGGTGTCGATCTCCCTCTGGGCCTCACTGCTCAGCCCCAGCTGGGATTCCATCACCCAAACTGAGGCCTCCTCTGTCACCACCCCAACCTGCACCCCCTCCTCGCGGACGGCCGGTGCCTCCGTGGCCACACATTTCTCACAGACGTCCACCTGTGGCGTGCCCTCTGAGGCATCCTTGACACCTTGGCTGTAGTAGAAGACCCCGGCGTCCAGCAACATGTCGTCCCCGACGGCCACAGACTTCTTCTCCACAACCTTCTCCGGAACCTTCTCAGAATGTGCTCCTTCTTTCTCTGTCTTGCCTTCAAACTTCTCTGTCAGCTTTCTGAGGTCCCCTACTTTGCTGGGACTCTTGGGACTTCTGGGACTCTTGGGGGAAAAAGGAGGACGTTCCGGACTCTGTGTGCCTGCGTCCACCGTGGTGGTGGTAGTACTGCTCACTACTGTTGTAGCCTGTTGTTGGGCCGCCAAGGTCTTCTTCTCCTGCAGTGCCAGAAGGAGCATGTCTTTCTCAGCACGTAGCTTGGCCACCTCTCTCTCCAGCACTGGGACGCCTTTCACTCGCTCCTCCATTTCCTTCAGTTGCCTCAGGGCAGTGGCCATCTGCTCTCTCACCGTCTGCAACTGGCTGGGCGGCAGAGAAGCCATTCCGGTGCTAGAGGCTGGGGTGCTCCTACCGGAGGAGTGGGGACTGGGTCTGGTCAAGCTACTCTGAGATGGGCTGGGGGCGGCAGAGGACAGGTGCAAGGGCTGGCCATCTACTGTGGCTGCTGTACTAGCTGGGGTAACATGGGTAGGGACAGCCCTGGGGCTTTGCCTTGGTGGGTCAGAGAGTTGGAAACAGGTGACATTTTGGTGCTGGTGGCTCTGCTCCTGCTGCAGTCGCAGGCTGGTCTCCAGGAGAGTCCTCTCTACCCTGGGGTTACGTAGCGGAGGTGGTGGTGGCACTTTGGTGCCAGCAGAGAGGGGGGGGCTAAGGACAGATAGCGGGGACAGGGGTTGCCCCTCACTGGGAGCGGAGCCGATGCGATTCCGTGGGGGCGGAGGAGGGGGCGCACGACCATCTTCGCTGGCGGGTGAGGAGAGGGACTCTGTGGAGGTCCAGCCGCTGGCTCGTCCCCCCACACTCGGGCTCCGCTGGGAGACTTTGACCCCCCGGGATGACCTGCGAGTGTTGACGGGTGCCCGGCGGACGTGTTGGCCGCTTTCTATCTCCTCCACATACTTGAGGAAGTCCAGGTCCAGTTGGAAGCCATACGGAGTTTGGACCGAATAAGAGCCCTGTTGATCCGCCTCTTCCTGACTGGAGAATAGAAACGGTGTGCCCAGATCTGCAGGCCGCAGGAAAACATTACAACAACAGTTATCAAATCTGTTGAATTTCTTCAAGTCCCAGACATGATCCATTGTTAACACATAATGACTTGATAAATACCAGCTGGAACTGAACGTCTAATAAAGTGGATATCGGTGAAATGTGCTTACCAGGCAGCTTTGGGTTGACGTGCACAGACTGAGTCATGGTTGTGGACTGAGACCTTTCAGCAGAAGCCCCCAGAGAGTCTACTCACAACCTGATAAGAGAAGGGAAACACTGACTCAGATACCTGTGCACTGTATGTGTGTTACTGAGGCTAGTGTACGTATGTATGTATTTTTCATGTGTTACCCAGAGATAAAGAGAGCATGACATTTGGTTAAGAAGTAAGGAGACTGGTAGCCTAAAATTATATTACTCAGGACGTCGTAGCTTAACACTCTTCGCTTGATAGTGAAATTACCTGTAGCAAATCTTTTTCATTCAAGACGAAACCTTCTATAAACTACCTATCAAGCTCTTACTGCAAGTACACCTGAAGACCTTTATATGTTCTCACATGGCTTACAAAGAAGCCTGCTGGGCTAATTAAAACAAGAGAGACTCTATTTAGCAATGTTTTTGAATCCACCCCTTGTTGAAAAGCAATTTGCTACATTGGTCTGGGGTGGGTTTTTCAAAGCCTTCATGGCTAAAGTAGTATGTTTTTTCTCTCACCAGCCCAGAATCACACCTCTAGTAGATGAGCAAAGTGGTAAATATTTTATGCTAATTCACACATACAAGACAAACAAATATAGATTTTATAATTGTTACTCCCTCACGGCTGTGCAGCTTGGTTGTGGAGAGAAATAACGTTGCGCTTTAGCTACGAATGCTTTGGGAAACCCACTCCCCAATGTAACATTAGAAAGAAAAAGGTACTGTAGGTAACAAGGGGTTAATCCTATGGTTCGTTTTTTTCTGAAGTCAAGAAGGGGATTAACCATGACATCACCTATACCTCCAAGCAGTATGTCTTAAAGCCCTGCACAAGCTACAGATAAAAGCTAAGGTAAGTGGCCCAAGAACAAAAGCAACAAGAAACAATGAACAGAAGCCAATACAGACAAGCCAGATATTACATTACGATTGGATCAGAAACCCAAACTATTGGTCTCAATCACAGAATGGTTAAATTAACACGTTGTTCAAACAGGTTTACTTTGTAATAAACTTCCATTATGTCAGCTGTCACCATGTTTCAAAACTGTTGTAGTGTTGCTAGTGTAGTATTTCTGATCGACAAATGTGTTGTATTGAAGTTAAGTTACCTCTGTCATACAGTCTGTGGAAGAATCATAAAGATGTGTTGACGCTGGGCCAAGGAGTTCACTTTGGGTTCGTCTTCCTGGCTGTCAATCCAGTTCTGGGTCACTGCTCCTTAGCTCCACTGACAGGGAGAGAGATGGATAGACGTCAGGGTCAGAGCAGAAACACACATGCATGCATGCACAAGCACACACATGTACGGAGTTCAGAGTTCAGAGTTGTGGGACACATTTCCTTAGACAGCTCGACTAAGAAAGAGAGATCGACAAAGGGTTAGAGCACCCTACACACACACACACACACACACACACATCTGTTTCCATATAGCCTTAGGCACATTCCACCACACACTTCCCTCTCACATCCTGTTAGCATGGACCAGGCTGGGACATGTAGCCCTCCTGAAGTATCTGAACAAGCTAGTTGTAATAACATAGGATGATTAAAAAACAAATCCAAAAACAAGGATTTTCTGTAATCTCTCGTTGCCATTCAAGGAGAAGCTATGCACAAAATGTTGATACTGCGACAGCAAAGCCCAGCGTAGCCTACATTAATATTCCACAAAGCAAGGCGTCAGATTAAAATTATTGCAGCGGATAGTCCCTCCAGCCCTCCGCCTCACCACACCAAGTTTATCACAAGAGAATGGCATCCACTGACGCTGGCCATTAGCGTGAGACATCAAGTGGAGATTGGTCTGAGGGACTCTGGTTAGCTTCAGCCAGTCGGACATGTCTGCTGTCACTGCTTCGTTCTCCCAGACGGAGGAAAGACCCTGTCCCTCCTACACAGGGTTCTAGGGCCATAGAGCAAAGAGATTGTCCTGACTAGGCACAACTCTGGGCTCTAGTTTTAGCCTATAACTTGACTAGGGCCAGGATTTCAACTCCTGGTCTGGAAAACACATAGGCCTAGCCATAGCTAGGGCTGGGCGATATGGCCAAAATATCATATCACTTTATTTTTTTTAATGTATGACGGTATTTTATGTTTTTGAATAATACAAGTTCTACATTTGCTTTTTGAATAATACAAGTTCTACATTTGCTTTATGAGTAGTGCGTTACCCTAGGGTGGCATCACAGACTAAGTGATTTCAATGGGTCATTCTCCATTCTGATTGTTTTATACTGTTCAATTAAACTTTTCATAAATTTCTGCATTTCCTGCACTCATTTGAGATCATTTCCACACTGCCACGTAGGGCTGTACGATGTGGGCAAAAAATCTAGGCCTTATTTTTAACCAAATGTTGCAATTATGATTTGACTTGCGATTTAGATCAAAACACTTGGGTGAACAGTTGGAATCATGGAAAAAGAATGATTATTCTAATTCTATAGTTAGAAGATAATAGTGGGCACTTTGAATACAGTGTTATTTCACATGACAACGAATGAAAATGCCAGGGAGAAGTTATTGTGACAGGGTAGGAACCAAAGTGTTGGTCAGTGTTTCCTAGGGGACCCTATAATCATTGGCTACATTAAATGTTTTCTCTTAGCTACTTAATGTAGCTAACGTATTCAAGCTTCGCCTATTCCTCTTTGATTTAGAAGATACTGTTGCACAAACAACACACTGATTTAGGTCTACACCATCACTGGTATCAGGCTGTATAGCTAGCTACGTTTGCTCTGACTCAGTACATTTATTAGCCAGCTAGCTAGTCAGCTAATTAGCGATTTTGGCTAATACAACTTAGCCACAACTTGCCAAGAAAATACAAACTAGCTGTTTACAGATGTAACCAACACAAACTAATAGTGCAATTATAGAATGCTTGCCCTAGCCATAGCACAATGGAGGGAACACAACAGTGTGCTTCTTCACGACATTCATTCTAATTAGTCAAGGTGCTGTGCAGATTAGCTGAACTTCCTATTACAGCTGGACACGAACATATCCCCACATTGGAAGGATTAGAGAATCTGCGGCTGCACAGAAACTAGTTAAGAACAATAAAATAATGTAGAAGTCGTTATTAAGAGTACATTTGTTAAACTGAGTCAAACTAGGTTTTTCTTTCATCATAAACTGGAAAACATTGATTTGTTTCGGAATATTTACAAAAAATAGCTGTTGTACAACTTCTTGTGGACAAGATTTCCGTTCTAGGTTGCAGAAAGAAGCTGTCTGTGTTTCTTGAAATACAGTATCCCTCAGGAACTGCCAAATTCCAAATGCCTCAGATTTGCTCCAGATGCCTGCTTCTCAGATTAGAGGAGTGTAACATAAACACGTAGTCTCTATCCCACCCATTCCCTCCCTCACTCCTCCTCACTTAGTGCCTCCAGCTCCCACTCAGCACAAATAGGCCAGTTCACAATGTTTTTTCCAGGTCTTGATGACAGGCAACAAATTACAGGGCAACCCACACACTCAGGGGGAGAAGTCATATTCTGCTGCGCCCCTCATCCTCACCAGCAGTGAGCCACAGCCATGTCACACACACACACACAGATGCACGCAAGCGCAACAACAACTGCCTGTTACATACACACCGTTCTCTGTTGTTGTAGCGATCTTGTAGATCATGATCCCATAAACGACTGAAAATAATGCCTATGGCTGTATGTCCATATAAAACAAGGCAACAGTAAACATGTCCCATCCCCCCCACCCACCCCCTTGGGCCAAATGAGATATTGCGTGTGACTAACACATTTCTGTTAATTAGTATAACTCCTGCCTTGGGCCCCTCAGTGTAATTTTGTAAATGCCGGATCTTGATGGCAAGGCACATCATTCACCCAAGTTTAATCAAAATCGTGCCAGTGCTGTCTGAGATATCGCGTGTGACGAACATACAGAGGGAGACAGATCCACAGTCCCCTCCCGATTTCATTGTAGGGGATAACTAATAGCAGGCCTAGGTCTTAATTTTGTAAAGCCATCCCATCATTGGATTCCACTGTTAAGGGACACACTGGATGACTCTACAAATTGAGGCCAAGCTACTATAAGCTAAGCAATGCAATTAATTGCACATATTTCAAATAGCTGTTGAGGGTTTCTGTAAATATTTGTCTACCTTTTTTTACATAACAATTCTCTACCATTACCGTCATCACTGAGGCAGCCGTTTCCCCGGCATTCACCATAAATCTAACACTGAGTTCGACTTTTTCAGCGCTGCTTTTCAACAGGAAATGTTCTGGTGGAGGGCTGCTCGCTACATCGCATGAGCCATGTTTTGGAAAAGTGACCTCATCCCTGCCACCAACTCTCTTTTCCCCTCGAAAGGAAGGGGAGGGTCTACAACAAGTCCAGCTGACAATAGAGAAAGCAAGGCATCTAGCTCTACAGATACATGATAGTCACTCCAGTTCAGCCCACACATACAGTACCAGTCAAAAGTTTGGACACACCTACTCATTCAAGGGTTTTTCTTTATTTTTACTATTTTTCACATTATAGAATAATAGTGAAGAAATCAAAACTATGAAATAACACATGGAATCATGTAACCAAAGTAACCAAAAAAGTGTTAAACAAATCAAAGTATATTA
Organism: Coregonus lavaretus; assembly: GCF_964263955.1. Lineage (NCBI taxonomy): Eukaryota > Metazoa > Chordata > Actinopteri > Salmoniformes > Salmonidae > Coregonus > Coregonus lavaretus. The sequence continues at coordinate 31,537,303 of NC_139993.1, read as the reverse complement.
TATATTTGAGATTCTTCAAATAGCCACCCTTTGCCTTGATGACAGCTTTGCACACTCTTGGCATTCTCTCAACCAGCTTCACCTGGAATGCTTTTCCAACAGTCTTGAAGGAGTTCCCACATATGCTGAGCACTTGTTGGCTGCTTTTCCTTCAATCTGCCGTCCGACTCATCCCAAACCATCTCAATTGGGTTGAGGTCAGGGGATTGTGGAGACCAGGTCATCTGATGCAGCACTCCATCACCCTCCTTGGTAAAATAGCCCTTACACAGCCTGGAGGTGTGTTGGGTCATTGTCCTGTTGAAAAACAAATGATAGTCCCATTAAGCCCAAACCAGATGGGATGGCGTATCGCTGCAGAATGCTGTGGTAGCCATGCTGGTTAAGTGTGCCTTGAATTCTAAATAAATCACAGACAGTGTCACCAGCAAAGCACCCCCACACCATAACAACTCCTCCTCCATGCTTTATGGTGGGAAATCTACATTCGGAGATCATCCGTTCACCCACACCGCATCTCACAAAGACACGACGGTTTTGAACCAAAAATCTCCAATTTGGACACATTTCCATCGGTCTAATGTCCATTGCTCATGTTTCTTGGCCCAAGCAGGTCTCTTCTTCTTATTGGTGTCCTTTATTAGTGGTTTCTTTGCAGCAATTCGATTCACACAGTCCCCTCTGAACAGTTGATGTTGAGATGTGTCTGTTACTTGAACTCTGTGAAGCATTTATTTGGGCTGCAATTTCTGAAGTGGTAACTCTAATGAACTTATCCTCTGCAGCAAAGGTAACTATGGGTCTTCCATTCCTGTGTCGGTCCTCATGAGAGCCAGTTTCATCATAGCGCTTGATGGTTTTTGCGACTCCACTTGAATAAACCTTTAAAGTTCTTGAGATTTTCAGTATTGACTGACCTTCATGTCTTAAAGTAATGATGGACTGTCGTTTCTCTTTGCTTATTTGAGCTGTTCTTGCCATAATATGGACTTGGTCTTTTACCAAATAGGGCTATATTCTGTATACCCCCCCCCTACCTTGTCACAACACAACTGATTGGCTCAAACGCATTAAGAAGGAAATTAATTCCACAAATTAACTTTTAACAAGGCACACCTGTTAATTGAAATGCATTCCAGGTGACTACCTCATGAAGCTGGTTGAGAGGGTGCGCAAAGCTGTCATCAAGGCAAAGGGTGGCTATTTGAAGAATCTCAAATATAAAATATATTTTGATTTGTTTAAAATGTTTTGGTTAGTACATGATTCCATATGTGTTATTACATAGTTTTGATGTCTTCACTATTATTCTACAATGTAAAAAATACTAAAAATAAAGAAAAACCCTTGAATGAGTAGGTGTGTCCAAACTTTTGACTGGTACGGTATAGTAATGCAGATTTGGGTCTTCTTGGGCAAGGCCAAGGCTATTCCTTCATTCTTCCAGCCCGCCCCACCACAACCACAGGCTCATCTTTACCATCACACTACTTAACATAAGAAAAGTCCCATTCAGAAAAGAGACACACACTCATAGGGTAGGGCCTCACTCCCTCACCCCCTGTCTCTGTATGGCTCAGCTCAGCTGCTGGGATAAATCTGCAGTTTCCTGAAGGGAATCAGGTCTGAGAACAGCCCCGGGGAGACCTCCTATTGTCTCGCAGTAGGTACTCAGGGCCGCTCCGCTCCTGCCAGGAAGCCCATCGCTAAGGCCAAAAAGCTGCTTCCTGCGAGGCCAGAAGAAAAAGCCAGGGAGAAAACAAGTAAAAATAGGAACAAACACACAACTTTACTACCTCGGTGCGACACAATAACAAAAGACCAACACACAGGAACGCAAACACACATGAACACATATCCACTACAGCTCCTGTCCTTTTCCTGGTGTCCAAGCATCCTATCACATGACACATCATGCAGAACTTGGACAACATGCAATTAGAGTCAGGGATATACAACGTGTGTACACAGCATGAAGGCGAGAGCATGGGAAGTTTAAGGAAATAACCCCCTGATACCTGGAAATATACAGATGTTTCCCTAGGCACTTTGGGCTGCACGCTTACCCGTAACTCTGTCTCGTAAATCATGCATTGATGTCAATGAGAGGATTTTCGAGATGCACATAAACACAATGCAGTCCCAAGTTAGGCTTCAGCCCTTACAGTAGAGATTAATCTATCAATCTTGAATATGCATCTAGACTAGAACCCTATCCTTTAACTATCAACTTTGGTCTCAAACATCACATGCATCCCATAACCCCCCCCCCCCCCCCCCCCGGATTCTCATCCTAACACAATCAGTCACATTCAAGCCCCACAATGAGGCATTATGCCACTTCGGTTGTGAGGCTGTTTTCTGAGGTCTCCTTGTTCCTTGTTCAACCTCCGATTCCCCTTCCCCCTCACTCTCCCTCTCTCTCCCCACTGGGTTCAAAATGTCACAAAGTGAATTCAATCAGGCATTGGGGACGTCTGTGGCTTTGGTTGGTGTTTGGGAGGCCAAATACAAAGCCCAGTCTGACATGAACTACTTTACTTTTTCAAATTGTATATTTTCAAACCGTTGTATTGTCAACAAGAAAACTGAGAAAATGGACTTGGAATGGTCCAATAAATGATGCAATAAAAACATAGCCTAATTTCTAGGTCTCTGGAAACTATGATCTTCTTGACCCATTTGGCAAGCCTAGGAGCCATCTCCTCCCATGCAGCATAGCCTACATGTTCCTAAGGTTGGACCCAGTCACAGTCACCGAGGAACACCCATGCCCCAGCCCCATGAACAAACTGTCTCACCCAGAAACAGCTCTTATAAATCAATTTTTCCCAATTATACAACTTTTTCATTGGTCACCATAGCAGTATGTTTCAGGTCTGATGCCTATAGCAGTCAGTCACAGTGAATACCAGTAAATGGCTTTAGTGAGAACAGTGTTTCTCCTTGTTTTTGTCTTAGGTGGAGTGAAAAGGCCCCGGAAGCAACATCAGGAACTAGTGCTATAAAATGTTAAATCAACCCTTTAGAGACAAAAACAATTCTCTGACAATCCACCATTCCAAGAGCATAATTATTTGCTTCAAATCGCTGAGTAACTGCATATCAGCATATTCTGTAGATTTCTGAAACTTCCAAACTGAAAGAATACTGGTTTACAGAGGCAAGAGACAGCCATTTGCCTCCTTCACACCAGTAGCAATTGAAGCCTCCAGATGTTTGATTCTCATACCTCCAGTAAAAAGACCAGATGTCAGCTAGCTGCAGTTGTCTAAAACCACACTCCAAAACCTGTTTATTAGTCAGTTATTTTCTTTACTGGTGCAAATTACACTTATTCACCATCTCTTTGATTCAAGTTGTTGGAGGGTGATATGAAGAGCTGATCTGTGGCATTCAAAAGTAGCTGTGGGAAAACTTTAACTTCTCCAGATCCAAGACTAAACAAAATCAGCAATGCGCAAACTCAGCTCAGCTCAAAGTAAAGCTGAGAATTCTACTGTATATCCAGGCACAGTACTCTAACCATGTGTTGACATTTAAGTTAAATAATTTAAGTTCAATCATATTACATGTAATATTACGCAATACTTAAAAGCTGGCTTTTAATGTTCAAGCATGATGGCAATTTTTACTCTTAAATTGTGACGGTTAAGGTTTCAAATAAGTAGCTCTGTGTGTTCATGTGACTATTTTCCCAGAGGACATTGCCACAATAGAGATATAAAAGAGGCCTTATTACAGTTTGTATATTCCATGAAACAAACACTGAGTGACAGCTTACTTCTCAGTGTCAAACAGATCTTTCACTGTGATGAACGTAAATGAATGAAGCTAAGGACTTCAGCGACAACAGCATAATGACATGCATTAAGTGTTTCCAAAAGTGGCCTTGGGTAAATTGTGTCTTCCTGTGAGAAGCAGCTGATTATACTTTGAGGGGGAATAAACAGCATCTCAAGGCACTGGATTCAATTAGTAAATAGCTTCTCTCCCTCAGACCTTGTTAGCGAGTTGGGTATCTTTAGCACATTTTTCATTCAGCATTTCTCTGTAGATAGTGTAGTAGGAACTCAATCTTATATCCAAGATGGATTCAATTTAATAGAGTTCCAGTGAAAGCCCATTAAGAAGTATGTTCATACTCATATCAATCAAATCTTCTCTCCAGGACAGGTCCTTTTTGAGATGGTGTGTCAATCTCCAAGTTGGCCAAGTGCAACTGAAGAAGGTATACAAATGTTAGCCTGCATGTTTCTTCACAAACTTTAATTTTAACTTGTAACAATCTAATTCTTTCTTTAGGGGTGCAAATTAGAAACCCACTCTGGATATTGAAAGTGGCAATTTCCATTTTCAAAGTAGGGGTGCATGCTACTTATGGTTGAAGGCCACTACTGTTAGGTTACACACTTAACACTTAACGCTAATTGCTGACTGAGAAATGCTTGAACTTTTAAAGAGAAATTAACTATTTATATGAACATATCTCTGTGTCAGAGATCGAGTTCCTATTACCTTTTCATTATTAACTTTTTTCATCTCATTGTGGCCTTCTGCAATTCAGTTGTGTTTATTACAACTACACCTGTAATTCATTTTGATTTGTACCTAGAGATACCTGTTTCTATATATATATATATATATATATATATATATATATATATATACATATACAGTTGAAGTCGGAAGTTTACATACACCTTAGCCAAATACATTTAATCTCAGTTTTTCACAATTCCTGACATTTAATCCTAGTAAAAATTCCCTGTTTTAGGTCGGTTAGGATCACCACTTTATTTGAAGAATGTGAAATGTCAGAATAATAGTAGAGAGAATGATTTATTTCAGCTTTTATTTCTTTCACCACATTCCCAGTGTGTCAGAAGTTTACATACACTCAAGTAGTATTTGGTAGCATTGCCTTACATTTTTGTAACTTTGGTCAAACGTTTCGGGTAGCCTTCCACAAGCTTCCCACAATAAATTGGGTGAATTTTGGCCCATTCCTCCTGACAGAGCTGGTGTAACTGAGTCAGGTTTGTAGGCCTCCTTGCTCGCACACGCTTTTTCAGTTCTGCCCACACATTTTCCATAGGATTGAGGTCAGGGCTTTGTGATGGCCACTCCAATACCTAGACTTTGTTGTCCTTAAGCCATTTTGCCACAACTTTGGAAGTATGCTTGGGGTCATTGTCCATTTGGAAGACCCATTTGCGACCAAGCTTTCACTCCCTGACTGATGTCTTGAGATGTTGCTTCAATAAATCCACATAATTTTCCTTCCTCATGATGCCATCTATTTTGTGAAGTGCACCAGTCCCTCCTGCAGCAAAGCACCCCCACAGCATGATGCTACCACCCCCGTGCTTCACGGTTGGGATGGTGTCCTTCTGCTTACAAGCAACCCCCTTTATCCTCCAAACATAATGATGGTGATTATGGCCAAACAGTTATATTTTTGTTTCATCAGACCAGAGGACATTTCTTCAAAAAGTACGATCTTTGTCCCCATGTGCAGTTGCAAACCGTAGTCTGGCTTTTTTATGGCGGTTTTGGAGCAGTAGCTTCTTCCTTGCTGAGCGGCCTTTCAGGTTATGTCGATATATGACTCTTTTACTGTGGATATAGATACTTTTGTACCTGTTTCCTCCAGCATCTTCACAAGGTCCTTTGCTGTTGTTCTGGGATTGATTTGCACTTTTCGCACCAAAGTACGTTCATCTCTAGGAGACAGAACGCGTCTCCTTCCTGAGCTGTATGATGGCTGCGTGGTCCCATGGTGTTTATACTTGCGTACTATTGTTTGTGCAGATGAACGGGGTACCTTCAGGCTGAAAGGATGAACCAGACTTGTGGAGGTCTACAATTTATTTTCTGAGGTCTTGGCTGATTTCTTTTGATTTTCCCATCATGTCACGCAAAGAGGCACTGAGTTTGAAGGTAGGCCTTGAAATACATCCACAGGTACACCTCCAATTGACTCAAATTATGTAAATTAGCCTATCAGAAGCTTCTAAAGCCATTTTTCAAGCTGTTTAAAGGCACAGTCAACTTAGTGTATGTAAACTTCTGACCCAATGGAATTGTGATACAGTGAATTATAAGTGAAATAATCTGTCTGTAAGCAATTGTTGGAAAAATTACTTGTGTCATGCACAAAGTAGATGTCCTAACCGACATGCCAAAACTATAGTTTGTTAACAAGACATTTGTGGAGTGGTTGAAAAACAAGTTTTAATGACTCCTACCTAAGTGTATGTAAACTTCCGATTTCAACTGTATATATATATATATACAGTGGGAAGAACAAGTATTTGATACACTGCCGATTTTGCAGGTTTTCCTACTTACAAAGCATGTAGAGGTCTGTAATTTTTATTATAGGTACACTTCAACTGTGAGAGACGGAATCTAAAACAAAAATCCAGAAAATCACATTGTATGATTTTTAAGTAATTAATTTGCATTTTATTGCATGACATAAGTATTTGATACATCAGAAAAGCAGAACTTAATATTTGGTACAGCAACCTTTGTTTGCAATTACAGAGATCATACGTTTCCTGTAGGTCTTGACCAGGTTTGCACACACTGCAGCAGGGATTTTGGACCACTCCTCCATACAGACCTTCTCCAGATCCTTCAGGTTTCGGGGCTGTCGCTGGGCAATAGGGACTTTCAGCACTCTCCAAAGATTTTCTATTGGGTTCAGGTCTGGAGACTCGCTAGGCCACTCCAGGAACTTGAGATGCTTCTTACGGAGCCACTCCATAGTTGCCCTGGCTGTGTGTTTCGGGTCGTTGTCATGCTGGAAGACCCAGCCAAGACCCATCTTCAATGCTCTTACTGAGGGAAGGAGGTTGTTGGCCAAGATCTCGCGATACATGGCCCCATCCATCCTCCCCTCAATACGGTGCAGTCGTCCTGTCCCTTTTGCAGAAAAGCATCCCCAAAGAATGATGTTTCCACCTACATGCTTCATGGTTGGGATGGTGTTCTTGGGGTTGTACTCATCCTTCTTCTTCCTCCAAACACGGCGAGTGGAGTTTAGACCAAAAAGCTATATTTTTGTCTCATCAGACCACATGACCTTCTCCCATTCCTCCTCTGGATCATCCAGATGGTCATTGGCAAACTTCAGATGGGCCTGGACATGCGCTGGCTTGAGCAGGGGGACCTTGCGTGCACTGCAGGATTTTAATCCATGACGGCGTAGTGTGTTACTAATGGTTTTCTTTGAGACTGTGGTCCCAGCTCTCTTCAGGTCATTGACCAGGTCCTGCCATGTAGTTCTGGGCTGATCCCTCACCTTCCTCATGATCATTGATGCCCCACGAGGTGAGATCTTGCATGGAGCCCCAGACCGAGGGTGATTGACCGTCATCTTGAACTTCTTCCATTTTCTAATAATTGCGCCAACAGTTGTTGCCTTCTCACCAAGCTGCTTGCCTATTGTCCTGTAGCACATCCCAGCCTTGTGCAGGTCTACAATTTTATCCCTGATGTCCTTACACAGCTCTCTGGTCTTGGCCATTGTGGAGAGGTTGGAGTCTGTTTGATTGAGTGTGTGGAGAGGTGTCTTTTATACAGGTAACGAGTTCAAACAGGTGCAGTTAATACAGGTAATGAGTGGAGAACAGGAGGGCTTCTTAAAGAAAAACTAACAGGTCTGTGAGAGCCGGAAATCGTACTGGTTGGTAGGTGATCAAATACTTATGTCATGCAATAAAATGCAAATTAATTACCTAAAAATCATACAATGTGATTTTCTGGATTTTTGTTTTAGATTCCGTCTCTCACAGTTGAAGTGTACCTATGATAAAAATGACAGACCTCTACATGCTTTGTAAGTAGGAAAACCTGCAAAATCGGCAGTGTATCAAATACTTGTTCTCCCCACTGTATATATACAGTGAGGGAAAAAATTATTTGATCCCCTGCTGATTTTGTACGTTTGCCCACTGACAAAGACATGATCAGTCTAAAATTTTAATGGTAGGTTTATTTGAACAGTGAGAGACAGAATAACAACAAAAAAATCCAGAAAAACGCATGTCAAAAATGTTATAAATTGATTTGCATTTTAATTAGGGAAATAAGTATTTGACCCCTCTGCAAAACATGACTTAGTACTTGGTGGCAAAACCCTTGTTGGCAATCACAGAGGTCAGACATTTCTTGTAGTTGGCCACCAGGTTTGCACACATCTCAGGAGGGATTTTGTCCCACTCCTCTTTGCAGATCTTCTCCAAGTCATTAAGGTTTCGAGGCTGACGTTTGGCAACTCGAAACTTCAGCTCCCTCCACAGATTTTCTATGGGATTAAGGTCTGGAGACTGGCTAGGCCACTCCAGGATCTTAATGTGCTTCTTCTTGAGCCACTCCTTTGTTGCCTTGGCCGTGTCTTTTGGGTCATTGTCATGCTGGAATACCCATCCACGATCCATTTTCAATGCCCTGGCTGAGGGAAGGAGGTTCTCACCCAAGATTTGACGGTACATGGCCTCGTCCATCGTCCCTTTGATGCGGTGAAGTTGTCCTGTCCCCTTAGAAGAAGAAAATACCCAAAGCATAATGTTTCCACCTCCATGTTTGACGGTGGGGATGGTGTTTTTGGGGTCATAGGCAGCATTCCTCCTCCTCCAAACACGGCGAGTTGAGTTGATGCCAAAGAGCTCAATTTTGGTCTCATCTGACCACAACACTTTCACCCAGTTCTCCTCTGAATCATTCAGATGTTCATTGGCAAACTTCAGACTGGCCTGTATATGTGCTTTCTTGAGCAGGGGGACCTTGCGGGCGCTGCAGGATTTCAGTCCTTCACGGCGTAGTGTGTTACCAATTGTTTTCTTGGTGACTATGGTCCCAGCTGCCTTGAGATCATTGAAAAGATCCTCCCGTGTAGTTCTGGGCTGATTCCTCACCGTTCTCATGATCATTGCAACTCCACGAGGTCAGATCTTGCATGGAGCCCCAGGCCGAGGGAGATTGACAGTTATTTTGTGTTTCTTCCATTTGCGAATAATTGCACCAACTGTTGTCACCTTCTCATCAAGCTGCTTGGCGATGGTCTTGTAGCCCATTCCAGCCTTGTGTAGGTCTACAATCTTGTCCCTGACATCCTTGGAGAGCTCTTTGGTCTTGGCCATGGTGGAGAGTTTGGAATCTGATTGATTGATTGCTTCTGTGGACAGTTGTCTTTTATACAGGTAACAAGCTGAGATTAGGAGCACTCCCTTTAAGAGTGTGCTCCTAATCTCTGCTCGTTACCTGTATAAAAGACACCTGGGAGCCAGAAATCTTTCTGATTGAGAGGGGGTCAAATACTTATTTCCCTCACTAAAATGCAAATCAATTTATAACATTTTTGACATGCGTTTTTCTTGACTTTTTTGTTGTTATTCTGTCTCTCACTGTTCAAATAAACCTACCATTAAAATTATAGACTGATCATGTCTTTGTCAGTGGGCAAACGTACAAAATCAGCAGGGGATCAAATACTTTTTTTCCCTCACTGTATATATATATATACTTATTTTTAGGAACAATTCAAAAATACTAACTCCTCCAATGTCAGAGACAGCCAAGTGGAGGGCTTCTTCAGTGGGATATTGGCGTCATTAGTATCACCAACAACAAACAATATGGCCCTGTAGAGAATGATAGAGATGCAATAGAAATAACTCATTATGGGAGATGGAGCCAACTTAACCATAGGGATGCAGTCATCAAAGCCCCTGAAAGCCTTGACCAAAGGAGATGATTGTACTGCTAATGTTCAGGGAACGGTCAAACCTCAAGTAGCCTTGAATGAATAAGCCAATAGTCAAAATCAAACAATGAAGTAATCTCTCAGCAGTTTGGATATTCAAGGTGAATGAAAGGTAAAGGGAACACGCAGACAAGAAAACGAAACGTTTACCATGATGGCATCAAGGTTGGGGAATATAGACCTACATATTACAGAATCCATTTGGCCTCCATTCTTTTTCCCGTTTTGTTAGGCAGAGAATGTCCTCAGCATCAGACAGTTTCACTGCCCCCACAACACCCGTCACTGCATTTATGGTGGTTCTATTTTTGAAGACGTACAATTACATTTACATTTTACATTTTAGTCATTTAGCAGACGCTCTTATCCAGAGCGACTTACAGTAGTGAGTGCATACATTTTCATACTATGTAAGTCATACCCAAGTGTACAGTTGCAGGAACCGACCAGATATACAATCCCCTAAGTATTTATTTAGATAGTGAAGCTAAAACTTATAATTTGGCTCTACACTCCAGCATTTTGGATTTGAGATTAAATGTTTCATATGAGGCAACAGTACAGAATGTCACCTTTTATATGAGAGTATTTTCATACATATGTTTTTAGAGTTTAGAAAATGAAAGCACTTTATGTATCCCCCATTTTAAGGTGTGATAAGTATTTGGACAAATGCATTTAAAGTGTATTAAAGTAGTCAAATGTTTTTGTATTTGGTTCCATTTTCCTAGCACGCAATGACTACATCAAGCTTGTGACTCTACAAACTTGTTGGATGCATTTGCAGTTTGTTTTGGTTGTGTTTGGCATATATTGTGCCCAATAGAAATGAATGGTAAATCATGTATTGTGTCATTTTGGAGTCACTTTTATTGCAACAAATAATAGAATATGTCTCTAAACACTTCTAAATTCATGTGGATGCTACCATGATTATGGTTAATCATGAATGAATCATGATTAATGATGAGTAAGAAAGTTACAGAGGTACAAAGGTCATACCCCCAAGCCATTTATTGGGGGGGGTATGATATTTATGCCTCTATAACATTCTTATACATCATTATTCACGATTCATTATCCGTAATCATGGTAGCATCCACTTTAATGTTTTTACATTTGTATTACAAACAATATTTTTGAAAATCATAATGAAAGTGGCCATTTTAGGCCCTTTCTTTAGACCTATACATGCCTCCTGTAAGTCCCTATGATCCGTGAACATGATACAGACAACATCTTGATGTCATTCTACTCTTTATAGCGTGCTCTCAAATATGGAGTATGTCTAGATTCAAAAAATTATGTCACAATTTATTCGACATTAAAAATATTCTAATATATTATATATAAATATACAGAACAAAAATATAAACGCAACATGTACAGTGTTAGTCCCATATTTCATGAGCTGAAGCTGAAATAAAATATCCTAGACATTTTCCATATGCACAAAAAGCTTTTTTCACTCAAATTGTATGCACAAATTTGTTTACATCCCTGTTAGTGAGCATTTCTGTCAAGATAATCCATCCACCTGACAAATCAAATCAAATCACATTTTATTTGCCACATGCGCTAAATACAAAACGTGTAGACCTTACAGAGAAATGCTTACTTACAAGCTCTTAACCAATAATGCAGTTTTAAGAAAAAAGAAAAAAAAGTGTTCAGTAAAAAATAGATAAGTAAAAAATAAATAATTAAAGAGCAGCAGTAAAATAAAATAACAGTAGGGAGGCTATATACTGGGGTACCGGTACAGAGTCAATGTGCGGGGGCACCGGTTAGTTGAGGTAATATGTACATGTATGTATGATTAAACAGCATGATAATTACACAGGTGCACCTTGTGTTGGGGACAATAAAAGGCCACTCTAAAATGTGCAGTTTTGTCACACAACACAAAGCCACAGATGTCTCAAGTTTTGAGGGAGTGTGCAATTGGCATGCTGACTGCAGGAATGTCCACTGGAGCTATTGCCTGAGAATGTAATGTTCATTTCTCTACCATAAGCCACCTCCAATGTCGTTTTAGAGAATTTGGCAGTACGTCCAACCAGCCTCACAACCATAGACCACATGTAAAAACATTTACATAAGTATTCAGACCCTTTGCTATGATACTCGAAATTGAGCTCAGGTGCATCCTGTTTCCATTGATCATCCTTGGGATGTTTCTACAACTTGATTGGAGTCCACCTGTGGTAAATTCAATTGATTGGACATGATTTGGACAGGCACACACCTGTCTATATAAGGTTCCAGAGTTGACAGTGCATGTCAGAGTAAAAACCAAGCAAAGGGTCGAAGGAATTGTCCGTAGAGCTCCGAGACAGGATTGTGTCGAGGCAAAGATCTGGGGAAGGGTACAAAAAAATTCTGCAGCATTGAAGGTTCCCAAGAACACAGTGGCCTCCATCATTCTTAAATGGAAGAAGTTTGGAACCAACAAGACTCTTCCTAGAGCTGGCCGCCGGTCAAACTGAGCAATCGGGGGAGAAGGGCCTTGGTCAGGGAGGTGACCAAGAACCCGATGGTCACTCTAACAGAGCTCCAGAGTTCCTCTGTGGAGATGGGAGAACCGTCCAGAAGAACAACCATCTCTGCAGCACTCCACCAATCAGGCCTTTATGGTAGAGTGGCCAGACGGAAGACACTCCTCAGTAAAAGGCACATGACAGCCCATTTGGAGTTTGCCAAAAGGCACCTAAAGACTCTCAGACCATGAGAAACAAGATGCTCTGGTTTGATGAAACCAAGATTGCCATCCCACCTGACAGAGCTTGAGAGGATCTGCAGAGAAGAATGGGAGAAACTCCCCAAATACAGGTGTGCCAAGCTTGTGGTGTCATACCCAAGAAGACTCTAGGCTGTAATCGCCGCCAAAGGTGCTTCAACAAAGTACTGAGTAAAGGGTCTGAATACTTATGTAAATGTGATATTTCCGTTTAAAATTGCAAACATTTCTAAAAACCAGTTTTTTGCTTTGTCATTATGGGTTAGAGAGTACAATGTGCAGCAGGAGCATCGGGGAGCTTGAGACGGGTGAACTGAGGTCTCCAGTGATGGGCCAAAGGCTCCACTGATGGGCCACAGGCTCCAGTGATGGGCCACAGGCTCCAGTGATGGGCCACAGGCGTTTTTGTCTACCGGAGAAATGTGGGAAGCGACGGTGTATCTAACAGAGCAGGACCTGATGCGAATTTCACCACCGGATGCAATTGCGACCACCGGAGGACAAAGGGAGACAGTGGCGCTGGACTATCTGTGTGTAAAGATACAAGGAGATCTACCACGAGAGCAAGTAACAACAACATGGATCGGACCATTGACTTCTGCTCAGCTAAAGGTTTGCATTTCATGCATCTGAATGTCTATAGCCTTCTACCCAAAATCGACGAGATTCGTATGCTTATTGGCAGTAGCAATGCTGGGATTGTGTGCTTTATGGAGTCATGGTTGGACTGTTCTATTAGTAATTCGGAAATTGAAATTGAGAACTACATGGTTTTGAGGAAAGACCGCAATCGCAACGAGGGAGGAGTCTGTGTATATATACACTGAGTATAGAGTACCACAGTATGAGTCATAATACCATAAAACCTAGTCAAACAGGGAAATGGTTCCAATTGTTTTTCCACCATTCATTTTTTTACATAGGGGATTTTAGAAACACTTAAAATAAGGGCTGTGTTTCATGTAGGCTTTCCCTGGCGTGACGTTTTGATAACCGTGCAAATCTCTCTAGGACAAGGTGACTTTTGTCAATATATTCGCCTGTATTTACCCGCAAAAAATGAAATGCTGGCTTTGTTGACTTTGTTGCACCCATGAAAACTGTTAAGAGTTAAGCAGAGGTCTGAACCATGGATGAATAATGTCATTTTTGATTCTATCGACAAGAGAAATTAAGCTCTTTTTAATTTAGGAAGTCTACAGATCAGTCTGATTTTATTATTTTCAAAAAAAATTGAAATGAGGTGAGCAAAATTATTAATGAGGCAAAGAGGTCATACTTCCATGACAAAATCGAAGAACACAGGAACAATCCAAATAAACTTTGGCACTCTGAAACAGCTGGGCTAAAGCAAAAGGCTCAAACCCAATGCAAGTAACGTCAGTCTGAGCAAAAATTGGGAGATTTTATCTGACAGGACCAAGGTGGCAGACAGCTTTAACACTTTGTTTACATCAGTTGCTAAAGTACTTGTGGATAAGATGCCTGATCACCTTGGGCTGTATGACGAAAGCCATGTGCAGAACTATGACTCACAGCTGGGGGTGCTAGAGGACTCCTTTTATTTCACAATGCAAAGTAACTAAGCGGTTAGCTGAACTGAAATATTCTAAAGAAACAATATTTCAGCCAGGTTTGTATATTTCACCCTGCTTCACGCATATCATAAATCTTTCAATAGAACAAGGGAGAGTTCCAAATGACCTGAAACTTGCTTGGATTATCCCACTACACAAGAAAGGTAGTAAGGTAGACCAAGGTAAATACAGGCCTGTATCTATTCTGGGAGTCCTGTCAAAAGTCCTGGAGAAGATGATCTATGAGCATATTGATAAGTACATATCCAATATTGACTGATGTAAGATTTGAAAGTCCGATGTTAGAAAGTCACATTCAACTGATTCATGTTTACTGTTTTTAACCAGCCGTATTAGGAAAGAGATTGATGATGGAACATTTTGTAGGATGGTGTTACTGGACCTTCAGAAAGCCTTTGATACAGTAGACCACCAGATAAAACTCTACAAGCTAAGGGCCATAGGTTTTAGCTGCTTAGCAGTAGAGTGGTTCAAGTCGTATCTGTCAGGAAGGTATCAGAGGGTGGATGTTAATGGCACCTTATCAGATGTAAGGTTAATCAGCTGTGGAGTGCCACAAGGAAATGTTTTAGGGCCACTACTCTTCCTGTTATATATCAATGCTATGAAATCAGCTTGTTCCTGTCAACTGTTTTTATATGCAGACGATTCAGCTCTTTTGGTCTCTCACAAAGACAAGAGTATGGCTGAGAGCCAGCTTAGTTCAGAGCTGACGAGTATCAGTAACTGGCTGTCAGACAACAAGCAGTCTCTTCATTTGGGTAAAACATAGTCCATTTTATTTGGCTCTAAGATTAGGTTAGGTAGATCACCAGGCTTTAGAGTCACGGTTGGTGACACAGCGGTTACAGCCAAGAACTGTGTTAGATACTTTGGCTGTGAACTAGACAGGTTCCTGACAGGGAGAGCATGGGGCAGAAAGTAATTGCCAATGTCAACCAAAGTTAAATTTCTGTTCAGAAAAGCCACATTCCTCGATAAAGGGACCTTGAAAACACTTGCAGGAGCGTTAGTACAGCCTCACTGACCATGCGTGCACTACCTGGTACAGTATCTCCCCTAAGTTAATCAAGAACAAGCTACAGACAGCTCAGAATAAAATGTCAAGGGTCATTCTGAATCTTAGCCCTGTTGGCCCTTCTCAGCTCTGTGAACTACAGTGGCTATTAGTTGATAAAAAGGGTCATTCAGCTGAAGCTGGGATTGGCCCATAAAATCATGTATGGTACAGTCCCCCAATATCTAAAGAACTATCTTAATACTGTTAGGGACTCTCATTCGTACGCCACGAGAGGCAGTGCCACAGATTTT
Source organism: Coregonus lavaretus (assembly GCF_964263955.1). Lineage (NCBI taxonomy): Eukaryota > Metazoa > Chordata > Actinopteri > Salmoniformes > Salmonidae > Coregonus > Coregonus lavaretus. Next base: position 31,521,879 of record NC_139993.1, on the reverse strand, counting down.
GTGCTATGTCAGCACTGGCCAGAACACATTTTCATATATAGCAGTGGTAGAGTGGAACAAACTCCCAGCTGAGATAAAAAAAATAAACGATTTCTGCAAGTCTTAGGTTCAAACACTCCTGTAAGGCTTGGTTAATGTTGAGATAGCCTCCTAGCTAAGTGTAAAGCCACTCTGCGCTAGTGGAGGGATTTGTTAGATATGTATATTTAGCTTTTTTTGTATACATCTAAATATGTGGACATTGTGTATGATTGTATGTATGGCACAGAGTGCCCATGTCACTTGTTTTGCCCTGCAGCCGCTTGCCTACCAATAGAGGACCACAATGGTCTTTGACTTTTTGTGTGTATAATCCTTTGCAATTTTGGTACACATGTTGGTTGCCTGGTGTGGTTTCTTTATGTATTTTAAATTGTCAATTAAACTCAAAGGATTTGGGGAAAGCCTTTCCATCTACCAGCAGACGGTTATCATTAGCATTATCGCTAACGGCTACACAAAGTGTGGACGAGACATACGCGCACACCGCATACAACACACACAGACAGAGGCATTCCTATGCCGTTTCAGAAAGTTGCAGGAAAATACAAATCACTGATGCATTTTGTTAATGTCTTATGATTCACTTGGGCAAATGTAATTAATTTTCTAATAAGTTCATTTTTGAATATTGTCAGAGAGAGATTTACATGGTTATCAAAATGTCATGCCAGGGTAAGCCTACACGAAACACAGCCCTTATTTTAAGTGTTTCTAAAATCCCCTATGGGAAAAATGTATGGTGAAAAAACGACTGGAACCATTTCCCTGTTTGACCGCTCGGTTTTATGGGTATTATGACACCTCCACTGTGGGGCTCTATATCAGACTACACTCTACGCTGCACATGATCTGCAGGTTGAACATGGTGAGATTGTAGACTCCTAAATTGATTTAGGCGATTTTACAGCTTGATAATGAAACATTTATTCACCAAAAAATATTGTTCACACATATTAGTGTTATTTAACACTGTAAATTATAGGAATTAGTGGTTTTGGGTGGATTTTTCTTTTAAGTTTGGTGAAAAAGTGACTGCGTGATTTTGTGTGTTGTACTTAGTTAATTGAAAATGTGCTTAGAGTTTTGAAACAACTGCCTTTTTGATGATCTGTTTTGAGTTTTGTACTAAGAGTTGTGAAAATGTACCACATACTTGTGAATATTCCACCAAAGCGATAAAACATGTTTTTTTAAAGAAAGCCTGATAGTGCAACCTGGACTCGTGGGTAGACGTAACATAGTAAAAAAATCCATACTTAAATTAGTATGATAGGTTACGTTTGGTATGGTATGTATTAATATGTGGATGTCCATCATCCATTTCGTATGATATTTTACAAATTCCAATTTGTATGATATGTTACGAATTCCAATTTGTATGCTATGTTATGAATTGCAACATGTTACAAATTTGCAATACATATTTGATACCGATTCCAATTTGTTATTGCTAACGTTAGCTAGGTGGCTAACGCTAACGTTAGCTAGGTGGCTAACGTTAGATAGGCTAGGGGTTAAGGTTAGGAGTTAGGTTAAAAGGTTAAGGTTAGGGCAAGTATTAGCTAACATGCTAAGTAGTTGCAAAGTTGCTAATTAGCTAAAATGCTACAGTTGTCCATGATGAGATTCGAAAACGCAACCTTTGGGTTGCTAGACATTCTGTCTTATGTAACCATACCAAACGTGTAACATATCATACTAATTTGAGTGTCCCGGATTTTTGTTTACTATGTTATGTTTAGTCTATGAGACCAGCCTGCATAGTGATAGTTCTCAACATGTGAACTCATGATGAACTCATATGGAAGATACAAAACAATGATTCCGTGGCTGGCAAGTGAGATAGAATGGACTGGGGAATCCGACTGGCAATAAGCCAGCTTAAAGCATAGAATCACATGAGGATGGTTAGCAATCAAGTGGATGAATTACAGTCTGGACCAGCCATGTCTGGAACATAACTCAATCCACCATATGAGAATCAATTGTGATCACAACAAGCCAATTCAACAAATCTTTGATTCATATAAGCCCTGTTTATCCCTGGTGCTTACATGCGTACTTTGTTCTGATGTTGTCTACATCCTGATTGTGCCCACTTTTGTAGACAGGTGTAGATGATCAAAAGACACATTGTGATCTGATTGTGAGCAGATCTTCCTGACCGCCTACGGAGGTAGTCAGGCATGTATTTTGTCTGGATATCTCACAAGTGTAGATGGATTTGGGCGGTCAAACCATCAGTATCCTGCCCTCTAAAGTAATTGACAGGTGGCACCATTGACCATAATTGTCTTAAAATAAATACATTCATATTATTTTGAAACAAAATCTGTCAAATAATTTGCATACAGATGGACCACGAAATCTGGTCACAATGTGGACACAGTTGACAGTTAAAAGACAAATTTTAATGCCAAATTTAGTCATGACAAATCTTGATCCGATTGGATCATCTTAATCGGATTACGACAACCACAAGTTAGCACCAAGTATAAACGGGACTTTAGTCATCCCCATACCACAATATGATTATGTGTGTTGCTGAGGCAGAACACTACTTCCTTGTCCTCCATAGAGTGAAGAAAAGCTGCCTGACAGCACCACATACTTCTTAATGGGGGATATGAACAGTGGTAGGGAGTATTCCATTGACAATGGGGTATTTTCATACCATGTCATGTCCTATTGTTTGATGATGACTATGATTTACTAAAACTCCAAATATTTTTTTCTAGGAAACAATAAAGCCTTTTGATTTCCTGAATAGATTATATAATCTCAAGTGTTTTTCTTGTCTAAATATAATGTCACTAATCAACAGACAGCCATATAAGACCTTCATAACACCTTTATAACACCCTGCTATGCATTCAGTAGCCTATAAATCTCAAAGGAATATCTAATTTAACAGTTATCTTGCAAACTAACTCTGAAAACGATGTATAATTCATTTTAGTTAAATTCAAACAGCTGTTGTTGGACTAGCCCAGTTTTGTTCAAATGGGGCTATTGGTGGACATTATGATAGGCTACTGTCTTAATGCGCACATGTTATATAAATTATGGCTGTGCATGTGCTGTCTCTGAACAGTGAGCAAAATAAATGCACAACGTTATGACGTACACAAATATAACAGTATGTAGTTGATGTTTTAACTCTGGCAGATGGTTCGGCTACAGCTTTTTCAGAATACAGTTGGTTACAGAAACACTTGTCGAATGGATATGATGTGCCTCATATATATATATATATATATATATATATATATTGTCATTTAGCAGACGCTCTTATCCAGAGCGACTTACAGTTACATTTTCATACTGGCCCCCCGTGGGAAACGAACTCACAACCCTGGCGTTGCAAGCGCCATGCTCTACCAACTGAGCTACAGGGGACACCCAAAATTATATTTTCTGAGGACTAGTTTCAAAACACTAAATCAAAGTTGTACACAATATGTTACTACGTAATAGACGACATCGAAATCAATCAAGGCATGGTTCCATAATGTTGATAGAGCAGCAACTTTACCTGTAGGCTACCATTTGCTTTACGCAAATGTTGAGCCCCCTTGATAGACTATCGTTCGAGTAATAAGTAGTGTATGCAATATGTATCAATAAAATTAGTTTGTCTTACCTTTCAGACTTTCTATGGCTTTCTTTCAACTTTCAATCTAACTTCTGATGGCATTCTTGGGATAAGTTAATAAAGTTAGGAAGGAAGGAAAACATGCCACCCTTTCGTTTTCTCACTCTTCAAAAGGTTTGAGTCAATGATAGACAGGGGAATCATCCAATCGGTGCTAGAGGATGTGTGGCCAATAGAAGTAGTAGGAGACAGAAAGGGTTGGACGTGACTAGCGGTAGCCTGCCTACTTACCTACTTGTCATGTCCATAGCCATAATATAAAGCATTTTTGATTATGTTTCTTAATACAAAATACAAATACACTTTGCATATCTTATCAACATATCTAAAAATACTTATCTAGAGTCATAATTGAGCAAACATATTTTTTTCACGTAGTTGGCCTAGTCTAGTGTCAGATGTCAATGAGAAAGAATATGTTATTATTTGGTAAAAGAAGAACATAAGCTATTATTATTTTGCCAACAGATCTTCTTTATACATTTTCATAAACATTTTGAAAGTTTCTCTACCACTTTAATTAATAAAGTTAGTCTATGAAGTGCAAAATATCCTTTATTTGTTTGAAAAAAGATTTGTTCATTATTTCCTTCAAGCTATTTGATGCATAGTGGAATGTTTTGGTAATAAGTTAGCGTGATAACGGTTTATAAAAAAAATATGAATAATATACAGTTATCTGGTCAAATACCAATGTACTGTAAATCAGAACACATTGGACAGCCTGCATAGGAAAGGATATTGCCTTGATTTTCCATGAAAGGGATGTCCTTGATGTCTTTTATGTTCTGTTCAATAGCATTATCTATTTAGAACAATCATAACTCTATAATAAATAATAAATCACTGAACAGTAAGGTTTTGTTGTTATGAATTACTTTGCATGATGTTTTTATTCCATGTGGTTCAATAGCGTTACCTTCAAAGCATTCATAGGATGTCTGCCCTATTAAAAGTGGTGACTGAAATAGAAATAGGACATTGAATCCGATTCAAGAAACTCTACTGCCATGCAAAAAACATTACTAGGAATCTATCTTGGTGTGTAGGCACAGAACAAAAACATCATCAGATAAACATCAGTACAGATAGACATCAACATCAATACAGAAATACAAAATAACACTGTAGAAACCACCATACACACAATACATTCATACTATACTATGTTTCCCAAGTTTGGATAGCACAGTACAGCACTGTACACTACAGTAGAGCACAACAGAGTACAGTACATTACAGTACACAGTACAGTAAAGAAAAGTAGAGTATAGTACAGAACAGTGAAGTATAATACAGTAGAGCACACTAGAGTACAGTAAAGAAAAGTAAAGTATAGTGTACTGTATTGTACCCTACTTTAATCTAATGTACTCTACTCTCCTCTACTGAACTAAACTGTACTGTACTCTACTGAATTAAACTATACTGTACTCTACTGTACTGTACTTTACTGTACTCTACTCTAATGAATTAAACTCTGCTGTACTGTACTATACCGTACTGTACTGTAATGTACTGTACTCCACTGAATAAAACTCTACAGTATCGCACCATACGTGCCGTATTGTACTATACTGTTCTGTACTGTACTTTACTCTTCTGTGTTCTACTGTGTTCTACTGTACAAAACTGTGCCGTACTGTACTGTGATGTTCAAACTTGTGAAACATAGCCTAGATGTCTATGATTTGTTGAGATTTGATCTGCACCGACCAAATGTGTACTTGTTTGGGGGGCGGAGCTCAATAGAATAATACCCATCATGCTTTGCAATTGTTTGTTTTTACATTTACATTTTGGTCATTCAGCAGACGCTCTTATCCAGAATGACTTACTGTCAGTGCATTAAACTAAGGTAGATAAACAACAACATACAGTGCCTTCAGAAATTATTCACACCTCTTGACTCTTTCCACATTTTGTTGTGTTACAGCCTGAATTTAAAATGGACACTGGCCTGCACACAATACCCTATAATGTCAAAGTGGAAGATGTTTTTTGAAATGTATACAAATTATTAAAAATGAAAAGCTGAAGTGTCGTGACTCAATAAGTATTCAACCCCTTTGTATGGCAAGCCTAAATAAGTTCAGGAGTAGAAATGTGCTTAACAAGTCACATAATAAGTTGCAAGGACTCATTCTGTGTGCAATAATACTGTTTAACATGATCTTTGAATGACTACCTCATCTCTGTACCCCACACATACAAATATCTGTAAGGTCCCTCAGTCGAGCAGTGAATTTCAAACACAAATTCAACCACAAAGACCAGGGAGGTTTTCGATGTGCCTCACAAAAAAGGGCATCTATTGCAATAAGGCATCCATATATCTTCTAACCTTTCATTCAGCACCTGAATGCGCGTGATGTCAACGTCTGGAAAATACGTCTAAAAGACGTATTTTCAACATCATTTTGCTTACTGGGGTGTGTGTTTTATTTTTATTTACAGCAGCAGCCAGCGGGACATGAGAAAACAGCTTTTTTATGAGCATCCTTCTTGAGCTTGTTGCTGTTGCTTTCTGCTGAACAGCAGTTTTTTTTTATTACAAACAAGAACTACAGATGTTATGTTTTCCAGACAGCAGTTAGTCTTTTAAAAACTAATTGAGACTGAGGAATTTTCGGATAAAATTGCAGTCTGCCAGTATTTGTTCAAAGACATGTACGCTAAACTATAATCTAAAAAGAATGAACCAAGTCTAGGTTTTGCACAGTGGGAGGAGGGGAAACTTCAATTCCTTCACTCATCATGTCAACACAGGTCTTACAATCCCCTATTGACTTGGCTGCAACCATATTACCTAACAGTGGAGGGCACTATTGCCATTACAGTTACTGCATTTCTCAGTTAGATTTGACAACCGCACCACTGACCGACCAGTAAAACCTCTTATAAGGATAGAGTTAAGATAAATCTGGTCACTGAAGAAAATGCTCAATTTTACAAGCGCATGGATGGAACTCTCCTTGTCTAACCACACATATAGCTGACCATAACTGTCACACATAGCTGAGCAAAGTTTTGTAATGGCTTCCCTGGTCTGTCATGCACATTGATTGAAACTAGCTTTGCTTTGATGAATCAGCAGAATGTGTCTTTAAGTAAGAGAGACATTGACTGATCTACAAATAATAACGAGTAGTTATTTTAGGATACAATGTGATTTGTAGATCATTCAGATCTCAAACATGACCACTATTATCTATCAGGGTTTTTACTGCGGAAATAGTCTGATGGTGCCAAAATATAATTTGGCACATGCAAGGCCGAGGCCAAGGCTAAAAGTGGGAGAAAGGGGATACCAGGGTGAGCATACAGATAGCACTCCTTGTCTGTGATTTATTGGGGATAAACAGAGCGAGTGACACTTAGGGGTGATAGGTTAAACGCCCATCCTCACTGTTGCTATTAAGTATGTTGAACATTATTGTTGAGTCATTATGTTGAGCCATATAGATTTAATCTAGCTGTGTGTCAATATGTTGGGCATGCTGACCAGTGCACTGAATCTTTCAAAGTGTCCTCATGTTTATTTTTTTCAGTTGAAAAACAGCATTGTTTTCTGTATGTGAGAAGTGACTGAGTGACCTTCTGTAAAGTTAATCAGTGATGGTTCATTAGCCATAATAAAAAGGACAGGAAGTGGGGCTGGGTCAAACAAACACTGATTAATATTGATATAATGAATTAAGCTTATCAAAATCCCCTGGAGATGTCCTGTTGTGTCAACATCCTGAGGAGGAAGAAATGTTTTTATTGCTCCAATTCTAGGTTAGTGTGACCCTTCCTTTGTATGGGTCCAGGGGGTAAATGTCGAGCAGTTACCACACTTCCTTGGCCCAACACAGACTGACTATACACACAGTACCATCAAAATAAATTGGCAACATGACATTGACAAAATGTAACAACAACAACCACTGGCAGAGCATGAGGAGCCGTCAGAGAATGGCACAAGTGATAAATCACTTGTCAGCTAAAACCATCTACAGTTTCCCTTATCTAATTTTTTTCCATGTTTAATCACAGTTATGTCTGTCAGTTGAGTAATCCAATTAATTTAGGTTAAGTGTCAAAGAAGGCCATTCTGAGTAGTGTCCCAAGGTTTTTTATTTCCAGGGTTCCTTCTGTCAAGCAATTGGATTAGTTGCGCTTCAAAGTTACACTATGAGCAATTGATATTAGAAGTCCATTACTGTCTATTCTTACATACAGTGCCTTCGGAAAGTATTCAGACCCCTTGACTTTTTCCACATTTTGTTATGTTACAGCCTTATTCTAAAATTGATTCAATTGTTTTTCCCCCCTCATAAATCTACACACAATACCCAATAATGACAAAGCAAAAGCAAAAAAATGTTTTTTTTTTGTGTGTGTGCAAATGTATTACAAATAAAAAACGGAAATATCACATTTACATAAGTATTCAGCCCCTTTACGCAGTACTTTGTTGAAGCACCTTTGGCAGCGATTACAGCCTCGAGTCTTCTTCGGTATGACGCTACAAGCTTGGCACACCTGTATCTGGGGAGTTTCTCCCATTCTTCTCTGCAGATCCTCTCATGCTCAGTCAGGTTGGATGGGGAGCGTTGCTGCACAACTATTTTCAGGTCTCTCCAGAGATGTTAGATCGGGTTCAAGTCCGAGCTCTGGCTGGGCCACTCAAGGGCATTCAGAGACTTGTCCCAAAGCCACTCCTGCGTTGTCTTGGCTGTGTGCTTAGGGTCCTGTTGAAAGGCAAACCGTCGCCCCAGTCTGCGGTCCTGAGCGCCCTGGAGCAGGTTTTCATCAAGGATCTCTCTGTACTTTACTCCGTTCATCTTTGCCTCAATCCTGACTGGTCCCCAGTCCCTGCCGCTGAAAAACATCCCTACAGCATGATGCTGCCACCACCATGCTTCACCGTAGGGATGGTGCCAGGTTTCCTCCAGACGTGACGCTTGGCATTCAGGCCAAAGAGTTCAATCTTGGTTTCATCAGACCAGAGAATCTTGTTTCTCATGGTCTGAGAGTCTTTAGGTGCCTTTTGGCAAACTCCAAGCGGGGTGTCATGTGCTTTTTACTGAGGAGTGGCTTCCGTCTGGCCACTCTACCATAAAGGCCTAATTGGTGGAGTGTTGCAGATATGGTTGTCCTTCTGGAAGGTTCTCCCATCTCCACAGAGGAACTCTAGAGCTCTGTCGGAGTGACCATGGGGTTCTTGGTCACCTCCCTGACCAAGGCCCTTCTCTCCCGATTGCTCAGTTTGGCCGGGCAGACAGCTCTAGGAATAGTCTTGGTGGTTCCAAACTTCTTCCATTTAAGAATGATGGAGACCACTGTGTTCTTGGGGACCTTCAATAATGCAGAAATGTTTTGGTACCCTTCCCCATATCTGTGCCTCGACACAATCCTGTCTCAGAGCTCTACAGACAATTCCTTCGTCCTCATGGCTTGGTTTTTGCTCTGACATGCACTGTCAACTGTGGGACCTTATATAGACAGGTGTGTGCCTTTCCAAATCATGTCCAATCAATTGAATTTACCACAGGTGGACTCCAATCAAGTTGTAGAAACATCTCAAGGATGATCAATGGAAACAAGATGCACCTGAGCTCAATTTCGAGTCTCATAGCAAGGGGTCTGAATACTTATGTAAATAAGGTATTTCAGTTTTTATTTTTAATACATTTGCAAAATGTTCTAAAAACCTGTTTTTGCTTTGTCATTATTTTGTGAAGATTGCTGAGGAAATTGTTTTATTTAATACATTTTAGAATAAGGCTGTAACATAACAAAATGTGGAAAAAGTCAAGTGGTCTGAATACTTTCCGAAGGCACTGTATGCACAGTATGCTCTGAGTGAAATGCAAAATGTTTTCAGTGCAATAATACTTACACATTATTTCTCTCCCAGATCTTAGTTCATCAACCTCTGTGATGGAGTGGAGGAGGCCAGAAAACGGGGCCAGGATGAGTGTTTTGGCTTTTTCTCCAGATCAGAGGCTGACCCCCAGTTGAAATGGCCACGGGGGATAGGGTGATTTTTTGGATTGTCACAACATTTTATCCATATAATTTTATTTTGAAGGAAGGATTGTTGACACACAGTATATTGTTGACATTTTTATTTAAAAGCTTATTTGAGAAATAATTAATCAAAGTTGGCATATTAATTACATTTTGGCCCTGCTCAGGAGCATTGCAAGACACCTTAACTAGTAGAAAGAGGAGGAAGGGAAGCACTACTAAGGTACACAATAGTACATGTTGGAAGACAGAAGGTGCTCTTTGGTCAAAGGGGTGAATTGGTCATCAAAAAGAAAGGAGGACCAAGGCACTCTTCATATAATTAATTAAAATGCATTTATTAGTATGGCATGTTCAATAGAAACAAGGTTTTTAAAAAATCCGACGCGTTTCGGCTGCATGGCCTTCGTCAGGGAGTACAAAGAAATAATACAATGTCCTCTTTTGGACACCTTAACTCTTGATCTATATGTGGCACAAACTTAATCTTGATGACATTTGAAACCTCGTCGTGTACTCTAAAATGCATTTCATTATGCAAGATGTCAATGTAAATGTAAATATACCCCCTTCAATTTTTCTCATATTTTCTCATTTCGGCTCAGTGAAATGACATTGCAACGAGCAGCACCGCAGATATTGAGATGAGCGAGATGCAAGACTTCGCTCTCACATAGTCACACACAGTATCTGCACCTGTGGTTTGGCAGGTAGCCTAGCGGTTAAGAGCGTTGGGCCAGTAACTGAAATGTTGCTGGTTTGAATCCCTGAGCTGACTAAGTGAAAAATCTGTTGATGTGCCCTTGAGCAAGGTACTTAACCCTAATTGCTCTGGTTAAGAGCATGTAATGTGCACGGGTTTGCTACACGCTATTCACAGTGTGCTAGCCAGGGCACCAAAACATGAGAGAAGTTGAGCCTTGCTCCTAATTGTTGTGGAAATTGACCCACTATGCTATTTACTTTATGCATCTACGTCATATAGCTGAGTCTACCTTTAATATGTTGTTCTATGGACTGTGTTTTACTGACACATAAAGTTACAGAGTGGGATCTCTGAGTGTGTTGAACTCCATTCTTCCTATTGCCAGTACAGAACAGCACAGCAGAGTAGAGTATAGGTCAGTACAGTACAGTACTGATCAGTAGTTTAGTAAAGTTCAGTACATAAAAGAGTAGAGTAGAGTAGAGTATAGTAGAGTAGTGTATACATCACTACAGTACAGTAAGGGGAGTGGTAAGAGGGTGAGTGACCATTGGGAACAGTTGTGCTGTTTTCTAACTGACTCAGATTTTCCATGAGGGTGCTATCCTCAACTATGTAAAACTGAAACTGCTTATAATGATACCAGTGTGCGCAATTACTGTATACAAGGTTATTATAGTAAACTAAAAAACAAAATAAAATAATTAACAAACCTGTTTACTATACTGAAACTATTATCTTTGACTCCAAAACTAACTACAATAAATACAAAAACATTATGAATTATGTTGTTTTAGTTTGGAACTCTGTTGGAGAGATGCGACACCATTCTTAAACAAGAAATTCCATCATTTGGTGTTTTGTTGATGGTGGTAGAAAACGCTGTCTCAGGTGCCGCTCCAGAATCTCCCATAAATGTTCAGTTGGGTTGAGACCTGGTGACACACACTGACACACACTGACACACACACACACACACACACACACACACACACACACACACACACACACACACACACTGACACACACTGACACACACACACACACACACACACACGCACACACACACACACACACACACACACACACACACACGGCCGTAACCAGGGTTTGCGTTTTAGTGAGGTCCGACATTGGTCCGGATTTCCCCCTGTCGATTTAATGTCATATTGCTCAATGTTTGAAAATTAGTTGTTTATTATATCTCGATGTGTGCCCGATATTGCCCCTCATCCCTGATTCTCTGCTGGGTGGGCAATTTCAAGTGCGCCTAGTGTCATCTCAATCAAATGATCCATAGCCTAAACTATAGGCATTAGACCTAGGCTATACAAAGAGCATTCTCAGAGAAGAACAGAGCAAAGTTATATTTCTAAGAAAATGTACTTCCTTCCCGAGCTTTTGCACTGATGGGATGCTGTAAATAAAACTAGGCTACACTGCATTACAAACTGCAATGGATAGGCTATCCCAATCATGAGCACAGGCCTGCCCTGCTCTTGCTGATATAAACCCTTTTGTGCTGCCTAACCAATGGATGTGCTGTGTACAGTGACACTTCAGGAGGCGAGTCAAAGGCTTCTTCCAAAAATACTTGTTTATTTGTCAAAAAATAAATCTATATATGTGTGCGTGGACTAGGCCTACTGATGTCCTGTTCAGAGAGGGAGAGTGCCAAGATGAGAAGGAGGACTGGAGGTGAGCTTGCTACTGCTAGAATTGATTTGAATAAAAACAATATGTTTCGTTGCTCATAACGCAGTTATTTATCAGAGTTATTGACCTCACAATAAGCCATATTCAAGTAATTTACATAACTCACATACTATGAAGCGGCAGCCACGGAGATGGACAGCACATGGGTGCTGAATGTAGGCTAATTCGAGAAGGTCAAATTCATTTAAAGTCTTCATTTTAATTTGACTTTAGGCTACTAATAATATAATAAGCCATTTAGCAGACGCTTTTATCCAAAGCGACTTACAGTCATGTGTGCATAAATGTTTACGTATGGGTGGTCCCGGGGATCGAACCCACTACCCTGGCGTTACAAGCGCCATGCTCTACCAATTGAGCTACAGAGGAAGAACTCCCTAGAACTCCCTAGAAAGGCAGGAACCTAGGAAGAAACCTAGAGAGGAACCCGGCTCTGAGGGGTGGAGATTATAAGAGTACATGGCCATTAAGGCCAGATTGTTCTTCAAGATGTTCAAACATTCATAGATGACAAGCAGGGTCAAATAATAATCACAGTGGTTGTAGAGGGTGAAACAGGTCAGTACCTCAGGTGTAAATGTCAGTTGGCTTTTCATAGCCGATCATTCAGCGGTCGAGACAGCAGGTGCGGTAGAGAGAGAGAGTCGAAAACAGCAGGTCCGGGACAAGGTAGCACGTCCGGTGAACAGGTCAGGGTTCCATAGCCACAGGCAGAAGAGTTGAAACTGCAGCAGCAGCACGACCAGGTGGACTGGGGACAGCCAGGAGTCATCAGGCCAAGTAGTCCTGAGGCATGGTCCTAGGGCTCAGGTCCTCCGGGAGGGGAAGGAGAGAGGTTTGTCGCTGACATTCAGAGGCTGCGCTACAACATTCTATAACCGAGGAGACAAACAATTGACTTTGCTTGGGAAGTCGGCTAATGTGTGATTCTGTCACTATCAATTGACGTTCAACATTCAAACAGGCTATTAAACAACATTCTAACTCTAAATCAGAAGGAGCAAGCCAGATAGTTTGTTAATTTAGCCAACAGATGCTCTTATATTCCCATGCCCTAATCACAATCAACACCAATCTATTTTGTAACAACAATATCATGGAATAAAATAGAATAAATTAGAAAATTATAGTTTCCCAAATGAAAAAGTGCATACAGGCCTACCTGATGATATGCGGGTGCTGTGTAAAAAAAATCAGATACTTCAGTTGTAACTGGTTCTGTTGAGTAACATTTTTACAGTTGATAGACAACTTTAGCAATGTTCCAAACAGACTATCCTCTTCTTTAACAATAGCCTGTATAGAAATCACAACATCTCCGGTGCTGCAGCAGGCGCTCATTCATTGTCATGCTCCGTTGTGGTATTAAAAAAGATTCTGCTTGTCTCCAGTCATGTAAAATGACGTAGAATTGCCTGAAATGCATTTATAAAAGGCTATTTTTTCTCAGACCGCAAATAAGATGATAGATTCATGTAGTGATTTTATTATAATGGAGATTTTTACCCCTAAGCCCTGTCTGCAGTGGTCTGCGAATCCACAACCGTATGGCTACTTTGCCTTGTGGTCCTCTGTATTTCAATTGGTAGAGCATGGCGCTTGTAACGCTAGGGTAGTGTGTTCGATCCCCGGGACCACCCATACGTAAAAATGTATGCACACATGACTGTAAGTCGCTTTGGATAAAAGCGTCTGCGAAATGGCATATTTTTATTATTATTAATGCTTTCAAAATGAAGAACCGTTTCTACAACAGTAGATCTAAGGCTCTGGTCTGTCCTAGGAGTTAGGGTAAATGGTAGGCATGTTCTCTGTCACTTTATGTTTTAAAGATTATTTTGGGTTTTGGGGAGGGTCACTTGTTTTTTTTAAGCGTTCAGGGAGGGTCAGGTAAAAATGCATTTTACTGAAGGGTGGGCCATACATTTTTATTTCAGAGAGATCCGATTTTCTCCAGGTATCCCTCATTATAAATAACGTACAGCCCCTTATCACATTATGCTGTAGCTTCATTCACCTCAGTCGATCCACATAGCCTATTAGTTAAACAATTAGACTACATATTAACTCACGTTAACGCAGCACCGGGATTAAAAACTATAATTTCATATGTACAGAGGGATCTGTTAGCAGAAAAAGTTAACAAATGAGTTTGCTTTAAATAAATGTTTCACAGTTTTACAGCTAATTTCCTGCAATTCTACACATTTTGCCATGACTTATGCCATGTTAATATGATATCTGAGTGAGAGTGACTAACAAAATCAACGGAGGCGCCCTGGAGGTCAGGGACCCTGGGCTAATTGAGGTCAGGGACCCTGGGCTAATTGAGTGACAGACAGTGAGTGACATACAGTATAACAAAAGGAAAAGGCCGATACACAACTAAATTTAGTAATTGCACCTTGTGCATTCTACTATTCTAACTCTCAACAGTAAGTTGAGACCAAACTGAGTTTTTTTTCTTCAAATTCCTCATATGTAGTTACTGCCCTACACACACACACACACACACACACACACACACACACACACACACACATCAAACCCCCTATGCTCCTTTGAGACCCCTCTTTCAGTCACTGAGATCTCTTCTTCTAGCCATGGTCAACTGGGCATTTTTATACATGACCCTAAGCATGATGGGATGACAATGACCAAAAGCGCCCAAATCCGGTGTCACTATGTCAAACAGTTTTGTTACATTTAAGTCTTCTGTGATGTATACTGCTAAAAAAAATAAAGGGAACACTTAAACAACACATCCTAGATCTGAATGAATGAAATTATCTTATTAAATACTTTTTTCTTTACATAGTTGAATGTGCTGACAACAAAATCACACAAAAATTATCAATGGAAATCAAATGTATCAACCCATGGAGGTCTGGATTTGGAGTCACCCTCAAAATTAAAGTGGAAAACCACACTACAGGCTGATCCAACTTTGATGTAATGTCCTTAAAACAAGTCAAAATGAGGCTCAGTAGTGTGTGTGGCCTCCACGTGCCTGTATGACCTCCCTACAACGCCTGGGCATGCTCCTGATGAGGTGGCGGATGGTCTCCTGAGGGATCTCCTCCCAGACCTGGACTAAAGCATCCGCCAACTCCTGGACAGTCTGTGGTGCAACGTGGCGTTGGTGGATGGAGCGAGACATGATGTCCCAGATGTGCTCAATTGGATTCAGGTCTGGGGAACGGGCGGGCCAGTCCATGGCATCAATGCCTTCCTCTTGCAGGAACTGCTGACACACTCCAGCCACAAGAGGTCTAGCATTGTCTTGCATTAGGAGGAACCCAGGGCCAACCGCACCAGCATATGGTCTCACAAGGGGTCTGAGGATCTCATCTCGGTACCTAATGGCAGTCAGGCTACCTCTGGCGAGCACATGGAGGGCTGTGCGGCCCCCCAAAGAAATGCCACCCCACACCATGACTGACCCACCGCCAAACCGGTCATGCTGGAGGATGTTGCAGGCAGCAGATCGTTCTCCACGGCGTCTCCAGACTCTGTCACGTCTGTCACATGTGCTCAGTGTGAACCTGCTTTCATCTGTGAAGAGCACAGGGCGCCAGTGGCGAATTTGCCAATCTTGGTGTTCTCTGGCAAATGCCAAACGTCCTGCACGGTGTTGGGCTGTAAGCACAACCCCCACCTGTGGACGTCGGGCCCTCATACCACCCTCATGGAGTCTGTTTCTGACCGTTTGAGCAGACACATGCACATTTGTGGCTTGCTGGTGGTCATTTTGCAGGGCTCTGGCAGTGCTCCTCCTGCTCCTCCTTGTACAAAGGCAGAGGTAGCGGTCCTGCTGCTGGGTTGTTGCCCTCCTACGGCCTCCTCCACGTCTCCTGATATACTGGCCTGTCTCCTGGTAGCGCCTCCATGCTCTGGACACTACGCTGACAGACACAGCAAACCTTCTTGCCACAGCTCGCGTTGATGTGCCATCCTGGGTGAGCTGCACTACCTGAGCCACTTGTGTGGGTTGTAGACTCCGTCTCATGCTACCACTAGAGTGAAAGCACCGCCAGCATTCAAAAGTGACCAAAACATCAGCCAGGAAGCATAGGAACTGAGAAGTGGTCTGTGGTCACCACCTGCAGAACCACTTCTTTATTGCGGGTGTCTTGCTAATTGCCTATAATTTCCACCTGTTGTCTATTCCATTTGCACAACAGCATGTGAAATTTATTGTCAATCAGTGTTGCTTCCTAAGTGGACAGTTTGATTTCACAGAAGTGTGATTGACTTGGAGTTACATTGTGTTGTTTAAGTGTTCCCTTTATTTTTTTGAGCAGTGTATATAAAGTGTAATATTGGGATGCAAACTCAAAATTGAATAAATGTCAACTCTATATCTGACATGGTTAAGGTGTCTTCTTTTTTAAGCCGATAGCCATGTGTGTGAGGTGTATACATTTGTTTCAAAGTAGATTTGTTTAAGACTACCAAGAATCACTCTGTGTGACCCTGATTTAGCCCACTGCAGTAAAAGGTTAATTGCTTTACTAACTCAGGATCGACACCTGTGTGGAAGCACCTGCTTTCAATATGTTTTGTATCCATAATTTACTCAAGTGTTCCCTTGATTTTGTCAGTTGCCCGTATACAGTGCCTTCAGAAAGTAATCACACCCCTTGACGTTTTACAAAGTGGGATTCAAATTGATTTAATTGTCATTTTTAATCAACAATCTACGCAAAATACTCTGTAATGTCAAAGTTGAAGAAAAATTTGAACATTTGTAAAAATATGTATATATAATAAAGGTAAAACAGGAATATGCCTTGATTAGATAAGTATTCAACCCCATGATCAGCAACCAACTTGACAGAGCTTGAAGAGTTGTACAACTTGACAGAGCAAATATTGTACAATCCAGGTGTGAAAAGTTCTCAGAGATTTACCCCAAAAGACTCGCAGCTGTAATCGCTGCCAAAGGTGATTCTAACATGTATTGACTCAGGGGGTTGAACACTTATCTAATCGAGATACAGTATATTTGTTTTACTTTTCATTGATCTTTAATAAATGTTAGTATTTTGCACAGACAATTTAAGCAATTTTAATCCCAATTTGTAACACAACTAAATGTGGAAAAAGTGAACGGGTGTGAATACTTTCTGAAGGCACTGTATGTCCAGTCCATTTCACAACTTGTCTCCTTTGGAAATCTCTTTGAGTTCTACATTGAACAAAAATACAAACGCAACATGCAACAATTTCAAAGATTTTACTGAGTTATAGTTCATATAAGGAAATCATTCAATTGAAATAAATTCATTAGGAACCAATCTATAGATATCAAATGACTAGGAATACAGATATGCATCTGTTGGTCAAAGATACCTTAAAAAAAAGGTAGGGGCCGTGGATCAGAAAACCAGTCAGTATCTGGTGTGACCACCATTTGCCTCATGCAGCGCGACACATCTCCTTTGCATAGAGGTGATCATGCTGTTGATTGTGGCCTGTGGAAAATTGTCCCACTCCTCTTCAATGGCTGTACGAATTTGCTGGATATTGGCGGGAACTGAAACACGCTGTTGCACGCGTCAATCCAGAGCATCCCAAACCTGCTCAATGGGTGACATGTCTGGTGAGTATGCAGGCCATGGAAGAACTGGGATGTTTTCAGTTTCCTGGAATTGTGTACAGATCTTAGCGACATGGGGCTGTGTGCATTATCATGCTGAAACATGAGGTCATGGCAGCGGATGAATGGCACGACAATGGGCCTCAGGATCTCGTCACGGTGTCTCTGTGCATTCAAATTGCCATTGATAAAATGCAATTGTGTTCGTTGTCCATAGCTTATGCCTGCCCATACCATAAACCCACCGCCACAATGGGGTACTCTATTCACAATGTTGACATCAGCAAACTGCTTGCCCACACAACGCCATACTGCTATCTGCCCGGTACAGTTGAAATCGGGATTAATCTGTGAAGAGCACAATTCTCCAACATGCCAGTGGTCATTGAAGGGGAGCATTTGTCCACTGAAGTCGTTTACGACCCCGAACTGCAGTCAGGTCAAGACCCTGGTGAGGACGACGAGCACGTAGATGAGCTTCCCTCAGACGGTTTCTGACAGTTTGTGCAGATTCTTCGGTTGTGCAAACCCATAGTTTCATCAGCTGTCCGGGTGGCTGGTCTCAGACCATACCGCAGGTGAAGAAGACGGATATGGAGGTCCTGGGCTGGCATGGTTAGACGAGGTCGGAGGTTGTGAGGCCAGTTGGACGTACTGCAGTCAATTGCACGCTCCCTCACTCTTGAGACATCTGTGGCATTGTGTTGTGTCCCCCCAGCACAAGGTGCACCTGTGTAATGATAATGCTGTTTAATCAGATTATTGATATGCCACACATGTCAGATGTATGGATTATTTTGGCAAAGGTGAAATGCTCACTAACAGGGGTGTGAACAAATTTGTGCACAAAATGTGAGAGAAATAAGCTTTTTGTGCATATGGAGAATTTCTGAGATCTTTTATTTCAGCTCATGAAACATGGGACCAACAGTTTACATGTTGTGTTTATATTTATGTTCAATGTAATTGGGGAAAAGATGAATGAAAAGTAAAATGACAGTTGCATACACATCGCCTGGCCAACCAGACTGAAATAGAGCAGAATCTAGGAAAGTATTTGCATGTCATCCCACAGAAATCCATCAGTTGCAACATCATGGGGAAATTATATATTTGATTAACTGAGCAAGGCTTGAAAACGTGTGTATAGCAAATATTAAGTAATGGTTACAACGTTTGCTCTAGCATGCATTACTTTTATGACGCGTATATTTTAGAAGTATGAAAATTCCAGTTTAATCCAGTATTGAAGTATTTCTTACCACATCCACATTTTATTTGGGGTGTACATTGATTTGTGGAAGTCCATGTATGGTGTAAGTTACCAAGTGACCATGTATCTCATGGCTCATGACATTTTGTCACGTCACAAAATGGATTCTTCATTGAAAAGAGGCAACAGGTCAGTCGATTAGAGTAGATAATCTAGGATACAGTTCATATATAAGGCCTATGGAAAGCAAAAAAAACTTGCAGAATATAGATGCTATACATTTGGAATCTGGGTAAAGGGTATTTTAGCCCCTGCATTGAAAATAACAGCTGTATGGTTCTAGCAGAAATCCCAGTTCTCCCACCACACTCCCTGAAATAATAAAGTGTAGCCATAGGTTTCATGGAATGGCGTATATATAGTAATGGTATATCTACGGTCTTCTATTCTTCAGCTGCATGACAATTTGTGCAACTTTATGTTTTTAAGATAGTGAATGATCCCTTAAAACCAAAACCAAAAATATGAATGTGCATACAGTGGGGGAAAAAAGTATTTAGTCAGCCACCAATTGTGCGAGTTCTCCCACTTAAAAAGATGAGAGAGGCCTGTAATTTTCATCATAGGTACACGTCAACTATGACAGACAAATTGAGAGAAAAAAAATCCAGAAAATCACATTGTAGGATTTTTAATGAATTTATTTGCAAATTATGGTGGAAAATAAGTATTTGGTCACCTACAAACAAGCAAGATTTCTGGCTCTCACAGACCTGTAACTTCTTCTTTAAGAGGCTCCTCTGTCCTCCACTCGTTACCTGTATTAATGGCACCTGTTTGAACTTGTTATCAGTATAAAAGACACCTGTCCACAACCTCAAACAGTCACACTCCAAACTCCACTATGGCCAAGACCAAAGAGCTGTCAAAGGACACCAGAAACAAAACTGTAGACCTGCACCAGGCTGGGAAGACTGAATCTGCAATAGGTAAGCAGCTTGGTTTGAAGAAATCAACTGTGGGAGCAATTATTAGGAAATGGAAGACATACAAGACCACTGATAATCTCCCTCGATCTGGGGCTCCACGCAAGATCTCACCCCGTGGGGTCAAAATGATCACAAGAACGGTGAGCAAAAATCCCAGAACCACACGGGGGGACCTAGTGAATGACCTGCTGGGACCAAAATAACAAAGCCTACCATTAGTAACACACTACGCCGCCAGGGACTCAAATCCTGCAGTGCCAGACGTGTCCCCCTGCTTAAGCCAGTACATGTCCAGGCCCGTCTGAAGTTTGCTACAGTGCATTTGGATGATCCAGAAGAGGATTGGGAGAATGTCATATGGTCAGATGAAACCAAAATAGAACTTTTTGGTAAAAACTCAACTCGTCGTGTTTGGAGGACAAAGAATGCTGAGTTGCATCCAAAGAACACCATACCTACTGTGAAGCATGGGGGTGGAAACATCATGCTTTGGGGCTGTTTTTCTGCAAAGGGACCAGAACGACTGATCCGTGTAAAGGAAAGAATTAATGGGGCCATGTATCGTGAGATTTTGAGTGAAAACCTCCTTCCATCAGCAAGGGCATTGAAGATGAAACGTGGCTGGGTCTTTCAGCATGACAATGATCCCAAACACACCGCCCGGGCAACGAAGGAGTGGCTTCGTAAGAAGCATTTCAAGGTCCTGGAGTGGCCTAGCCAGTCTCCAGATCTCAACCCCATAGAAAATATTTGGAGGGAGTTGAAAGTCCGTGTTGCCCAGCGACAGCCCCAAAACATCACTGCTCTAGAGGAGATCTGCATGGAGGAATGAGCCAAAATACCAGCAACAGTGTGTGAAAACCTTGTGAAGACTTACAGAAAACGTTTGACCTGTGTCATTGCCAACAAAGGGTATATAACAAAGTATTGAGAAACTTTTGTTATTGACCAAATACTTATTTTCCACCATAATTTGCAAATAAATTCATAAAAAATCCTACAATGTGATTTTCTGGATTTCTTTTCTCATTTTGTCTGTCATAGTTGACATGTACCTATGATGAAAATTACAGGCCTCTCTCATCTTTTTAAGTGGGAGAATTGGTGGCTGACTAAATACTTTTTTCCCCCCACTGTATATCAAAAATCTAATCCATCCTACAGCCATTATGCCCAAGGGTACACGCAAATACACTTCAAAACCTGTTATTGTGGGCTTAGCCATCGGAGCTAACCAGTCGTACAGTACTCCAGCTGTGGATGTCTGATCAGTATTTTCTGCCTCAAGAAGCTGATGCAAGACTTCTGGCACATGATATCATCTTCACCTTTCACACACTAAGCTGCAAATGAAAAACAATAACAATAGTTATTATTACTCTGGTAGAAATGTTGTAACTACCTTACCTAGTTTGGATTACTTCTTTGCAAAAAACAGGGTGATCAAATTAAGATCCTACAACTGTACAACCGAAGATGCTGTCAAATTACCTGCTGCCATTCACTGACATATGGAACTTTTAAGCATAATAGGCCATTGCCATGAGCAACTACATAAATATATATTTCAATATGTTTAAAACCATTTCATTACAGTATTTTGAGTAAAATTCTTAGTCAAAAGTACCATTGATGGAACAGAACACCATAAAACTATAGATTTGATCCTCTCATATTTTTGACATACTAGGCTTATCAAAACAAATCCATGTGTGTTTAATGCGTGTCAAAGGCTGTCACCACTTGTTTTGGAAAATGCATCTTCCTCAAAATACCACAATTGTCTGAGCTTGAACTTTACCCTGCTTCTCACACTGCCACTGCTTGTACCACCATTTTACAGGATTCCATGCCATAGAATGATGATCATGACTGACCTGCTAGCTAGACACTTGAGTGCACCAGAATAAGATGATATGTCTAATAGGATAAGCGATATCTATGTCAAGCAACACTGCTATAAGTTTGACAGTAACTTCCTTTAGAGATTAAACAATAATTACTGAGGTAAAAAACAAACTTCTTTAAATTACAATCAATGTATCTTTACTTCTTTCCTAAAATACTTTCAGCAATCAAAAATGGTTGAATATTTATCAGACCAATGGCCCTGAGCTTGGAAGGTTGGGAGTTTGATCCCTGGTGGAGTCATACCAAAGACTGTAAAAATGGGACCCGATGCGTCTCTGCTTGGCACTCGGCATTAGGAGATAGATTGGGGGTAAGGTCCTGAGACAGAATAGTGTCCTGTCTCGGGGGGGTGTACTTGTACATCTATGTTTTCTGTTTCAAAGTTTCACAGACAGCTCATTGCTCATCAAGTTCCAAGTCCCCTAAAACAATGTGACTAAAGTAACAATGGAGATAATTCAATTTTACTTGCCACATCCCCACTACCCGAGGAGCAGCCAATCAAGCCTAGTCTCAGCAGCATGGGAACAACAGGATATATAAACCTCTGAGGCTATACAGCAGAAGAAAGAACAAGACTTCACCAGCTGACCCAAGACCAACATTGGTGCTTATACTTCAAGAAGGCCAAAGACACTAGTCAAAACAAAGATGAAGCCAACACTGACATTGCTAATGTTGTTAGTGGCTGTCTTGGTCCATATGGGGACCAGTTTCTCATTTGAGAGAGACAGGGCTCAGTACGCCTCCTGGGATGACGTGAACGTGGTGGCCCACGGGCTTCTCCAGCGGGGCCACGGCCTCAAAGAACATGTGGTGAAAATCAAGAGAAAACATCTCCGCCAAGCTGAAAGCCTTCAATGGCGCAGTGGCCATGCTGGGCAGGCAGACCAAGAGCCTGCAGGAGGATAGGGAGGCACTGAACACCAGAGCCCAGGAGATGGTGCAGATAGAGAGCCAAGTGGTGAACATGTCTGCTGAGGTGCAGGCGCAGGATCCACACCAGGATGAACAGGCTAGAGTAGAGGGTGGATGGAATGCTGCAAGGATGGGGGTGAAGCTGAACAACAGCAGTAACAACCGCAGTGATGCCAACTTCATCCAGGTAGAGAACAATCTGCCACTTCTTCATAATGTACTGTGGGTGTTTTCTAAAATATTATCAAGGAGTATTTATTGTATTACTTATTGAATATGATTAATACAATGATGAATAAATTAATAAAATGAAAATTAGAGGTCAAAAATGTAAAGTCAACTGCTGACTCACATTGTGATGATGGTCAGTAAAGTCAAGCCCTGTATTCAAATAATGGGCAAGCTTCAATATACTGCAATTATGGTACATCCATTTCCCACATTATCAATCTCATCAGAAGTTAAGACATTGTGAATACAACAAAAAACAGATCTCATTTGTGTCACTTTTGTCCTCAGCGTAAACGGATAGATGACCTAGTGGAGAGAGTAATGCAACAGCAGGACAAACTGGAGAAACAAAACATGCACCTACATGCACTCCAGGGCAAGGTATGTACTGTACAACACCCCCTATTGTGTGTGTGTGTGTGTGTACATTATCTGATAGGTCATGTTTGTCTATTCCCTCAGTTTAAACAGAGGAGAGAGGAGTCGGTTGTCAGACGGGGACATGAGGAAAAAGCACTGAAGGATGACACTAAAGGAGTCGCTTCTCTAACTGGTAACTCATACATCCTAATAGAATATGGACATTGAATTAGTCAATTTTGTTGAATTTCCAATCTCCAATTCACTTCCATTCACACTACCTATTCTTCAAAAACACACAACCTTTTGATTTTGTTGGGCCTCGCATGGTAGCACACATGGACTTGTAGGACAGGATGGACACACATCTCGGTTTCAGATAATGGTCCACAAGATAGATAATATAATTGTCTTGAAAGGGGTCATTCACTTTGCACATTTCAGCAAGAATTGGCGATCAGTACACATTTACAAACATTCCAAGTGTTTCTGTATGTGCTACTGATATTCAGATATTACTTACAGTCCCAGATTGTATTGAAGAAAAATACATTTCCTTTTGCTCTGTGGCATCCCTGCTGGTAGTACGACCTGTAAGTAGTCCAAAGATCAAGGCTCTTAAGGACAAGGAGTTTTGCCTTTCCTGTGTACTCATTGATAAGCAGTTGCCCTAGATCAGTATACAAGTTGCCAGTGAATACGTTTACTCAATGTGAATGGGTGATTTGTTACTAGATCTCAAAGCCCAGGGAGATGAATGACGTCTGTCTAATTTGATGAATGGTTACTGATGAACGTGTATCATTTTTGTTGTTTCAGAGTTGGCCACGGACTGCCATGAGTTGTTCCTAAAAGGGGAGAGAGACAATGGAATGTACACACTCCAGCCTCGCAACTCTCAGCCCTTGGACGTCTTCTTTAAAGTGACTGCTGGTGAGTGAAAGATAAACTAATTTACATTTTAGTCATTTAGCAGATGCTCTTTTCCAGAGTGACTTACAGTTAGTGAGTGCATATATTTTTTTCATATTGGCCCCCCGTGGGAAACGAACCCACAACCTTGGTGTTGCAAGCGCCATGCTCTACCAACTGAGCTACAGGGGACTAATGTCCTTGTTCTTGGTTGCTCTAAACTTCTAAATCGCCATCGGTGGGAATTTGCCCTGATGGATATAGGCTTCTCCAAGAACAGTTGCTTTTCACAGGATGGCTGTGGAACGATTGGAACATTCCTTGGCTAATTCCCTGTCTGGAGAAAATCCACACTCTGAGAAAACAGGAAGAGCACACTGATGTTGGAGCGGTTCGATTGGAGGGGAGAGGCTCAGTCTGTGCAGTACCCATTCCGATTGGGTGGAGAAGAGAGTAACCACGCCCTCTACCTGCCCAAGAGTTCATCTGATGGCCTGGACAGTGGCTTGACCACCGGGCCCTCCGGTCTGCCCTTCTCCACTACTGACAGAGAAAACAACCTGCACGCCGATGTCAACTGTGCCAAGCAACTCTCAGGTACGTCAGTGTATCATTCACATTTTCCTTGAACTTGTCCTCACTGAAGTTCTTGAATCTTCTCATCTAAAAGAATGAACTCTAACAAGTGTCTTGTTTCCCCATAGGTGGCTGGTGGTTCAGCAACTGCAGCCAATCCAACCTGAATGGCAAGTACCCTAGAAAAACCCACCTCCTTCAAAGGCTACAGCCAAGGAAGCCACTGATCATTTGGAAGAGCAATCATACCCTGAGGACCACTGTATTGAAGATTATCCCAGCTACAGTCAAGTCATAGGTGGATCAAGGTTCATTAGACCTTCAGTATAAGAATATTACTTTTTTTTTCTTCACAATATTGTACAAACAATATTGAGCTTGTGAGGTTAAATGAATAACTTAATTTGCCAAAGTCAATAATTCTGCTAGCAGAATTATCATAAATATTGTTATTCATATTAACCTTTGCCTTTTGTGTAGCAAGCCTGCAAGAACATCCCTTTAATTTATTATTATTATTATAATTTAGGATTAATATAATATCTCAGTAGCACTATTTCAGTCAAACTGACTGATGCGTTACAGCACTTACACCCTTTGAAAGGGTCCAACTGTTGTATGTATAATACAAACTAAATATCTTAAATAAATATCAGTATAGTTGTATTTGCAATGGTTGATTGTTTGGGTGAAATTGGGCCTTAGCAAGTCCTTAGAAAATCTATTTAGACTTATTTTGTCTGTATGCTGCAGGTTCATACAGTTGTACTCTGTGGTTGCACTGAAAAGGGCATAATACAGTATCATAAACAAAACATACAGCTCCCCCTAGTGAAATAACTGATAATACACAACTACACAGTTTATTAGGTACACCCATCTAGTACCGGGCCCCCTTAGCCTCCAGAACAGCCTGAATTCATCGGGCATGGATTCTACAAGTCGGAAACGTTCCACAGGGATGTTGGTCCATGCTGACACGATGGCATCACACAGCAGTTGCTGCCGATTGGACTGCAGTACACCACAGCCACCAGCCTGTACCGTCAACACCAGGTAGGATGGGTCCATCACGTTTTCGCCAAACTCTGCCATCAACATGACACAACAGTAACCGGGATTCATCGGACCAGGCAATGTTTTTCCACTAAATTCTCCAGTGTTGGTGATCGCATTCCCAATGGAGTCGCTTTTTCTTGTTTTTAGCTGTTAGGAGTAGAACCCGGTGTGGTTGTCTGCTGCAATAGCCCATCCGTGACAAGGATCGACCAGTTGTGCGTTCCGAGATGCCTTCTGCACACCACTGTTGTACTGCACTGTTATTTGTCTGTTTGTGGCCCGCCTATTATCTTGCATGATTTTTGCCATTCTCCTTCAACCTCTCATCAACGAGCTGTTTTCACCCACAGGACTGCCACTGACTGGATGTTTTTTGTTTGTCGCACCATTCTCGGTAAACCCTAGACACGGTCGTGTTTGAAAAGCCCAGGAGGGCGGCCGTTTCTGAGATACTGGATCTGGCGATCATTCCACGCTCAAAGTCACTTAGGTCACAAAGTTGCTGCAGGCTGTTTAAAAAAATAAAAAAAGAGTGGGGGGGTCGGATGGTGGTGGGGCACATAGTGTGTGTGGAGGGGAATGGTGACATTGGGCAATAGGGGGGAGGAGGGGGAGTGGAGAGGGTGGCTCGGTCCATTCAACTGCAGCCCTCATCAGAGGTACTGCTTGAGGAGGAAGTGCAGCAGCATAATCTCATAGTGCTCTCCAGACTCTGGGCAGCGGATGCTGTGTCTCTCGTTGGGGTAGATCTGAAGAGATGGAGACAAAGGATCAGATATGGAGAAAAGAGAAAGCCCCGGCAAGGAAGCACCGATCTTCCTCATTTCAAAGATTATTTTTATATGCTCTGAAAAGATTCCTTAGAAAAAGAAATGAATCATACTCGTTTCTTCTTCGTAGCGTTTGTTTTCACCAACATTTCAGCTAAAGCCTGGGAAAAGGTTGCACCGCACATGCTCAATTCTCTCATCATCGCTCTTCAATTTCTACCCTGAAGACAAGCCTTACACGTAAATAAACAGAATAATAATAATGTGTGTTGTGTCCCATCTTACATGGACTTGTACATGTAAACAACTAAACCCAATGCCCTTCTACCTGTAGCTGATGAGGCTTCCCCGTGTGAATCAGTTGAGAAACCAGGAAGTTGGTGTGGAAAAAGTGCACATTTTTGTCAAGGAATCTGTGTATAATAAGTAACTGGTTAGGCCTGGGTAGGATTTTTTTTAATTAAAAGATTAAAGGAAAAGTATTTCCCCTCACATCGAATATTAGCCTGGTCCCTGATCCGTTTGTGCTGTATAGCCAACTCATTTTACATTTTAGTCATTTAGCAGACACTCTTATCCAGTGAGTGCATACATTTTTTTTTTTTTTCCCATACTGGCCCCCCGTGGGAATCGAACCCACAACCCTGGCGTTGCATGTGCCATGCTCTACCAACTGCGCTACACGGGGCCCATAACTCCTATGGTTGTCGTCATTAGAGTTGGTTATACAGCACAAACAAATCTAGGACTAGGCTCATTGAAACATGCATTCCAAGCAAGTCTATCCCATCAGGACTATACCAAAACAAGGGAAGAACAGTGCTGCAGGACAGTGCTACACAGATGCACTTTGGAGAGTGCTTACTGCTGCTTTTACTTATTGCCTGTGAAGCACCCTGAGATTGACAGTAAATTGTAATGAACGATGACGACTCACTCGCTAGGCAGCTTGTCTATGTGCAGGGTGGCGGAGCCAACCTCGTAGCCCTGCTGGTTGTTCTCAGGCAGGTCCATGTAGCGCTCTGTGTAGCCTGTGTCGTAAGCCATCCACACAGTCACAGGGGCTCCCGCTATGGCCACCTGGACCAAACAAGGACAGCACAAATCAAGCAGGCTTAAATCACGAGATTGTGATTCTACAATGTTAACTGATTAAGAGTGAAGAGTAACCATAGGTACAACCAGTTAAGATCTTGTAGTGTTAAATTCCATTTTAGAGTCAATATTTTGGGCTTGTTGATTTAACCAGGGCTGGGCCACATTACTACCCCTTCATGGTTCAAGACCATAGAACTGCACAGCCTGCCGTCACAATATTATAATTTTTTTACACAGAGTGCATGTGATGTGAAATTGTGACCTAGTCCAAAGAGTAGTCCCCTAATGTTCTTCAGTGGAGACTTTGAACTTTCACCTCACCTTGAAGATGTTGGGCCTGTGGACGAGGCTCATGAGGGAGAGGAAGCCACCGTAGGACCAGCCATGGATGGCCACGCGACTCAGGTCCACAAACTTGTATGCCACGTACTGCAGCCCCTCCACCTGGTCCTCAATCTCCACCTGGCCATGAGACCCACAGAAAGGGGGAAAGGAATGTCAAGGCTGGCATGGACTGGGTTGTGTTCAGAAGGCACAAAACAGAAGAAAATGTTGTTGAAACGCAGTGAAATGGGGACGTACTATCTGGGCTTGTCCAATAAGAACGCCCTTTTTGATGTTGTGCCTTCCTGAACACAACCCTGGTAATACAGACTGATAAACTGGCAATACAGAAATCACATATTTTGTCAATACCTACAACAATGGTGTAGGGTTAGTAGAGATGTGAAGTTGTGCTACTGTTTGCCATTTTGTTTTTCAGAGCCCCCTCGAACTTGAGGCCTCTGACAGGAGCCTCTCCCGTCGATGACCACGACAGCGTAGCCTAGTGACGCTAGCGTATTCAGCCTCAAGTACGTCACTCCTTTGTACGAGTTATTTACTAACTGGACTACAAACAAAACACCCACTCAACATTAAAAACATACATAAGAAAACCTTTAACATCATCTTTATTTTTCTTATTTTGGGGTTGAAATCTCAACTATCACAAACAGACTACATTACAGGATAAAAACATTTTAATTGAACAAACCTGGGGGCCTGCATACACAAAGAGGATGGTGGGGTGCTTTCTGCCAGGTACCAAGGTGTGTGGTTTGTACAACATGCTGTATAGCTGGAACCCTGACTTCCCTGGGAAATTAAAGATCTCTGGTGGAATGTAATCTCCTGGGCACCCTGAGAAAAAAACAACATCAATATGATGTCAAATGCATATCACTGTTCATGTTGCTGTTCTTGGGGCAGTTACTAGAGCAGAAGGGGCAGATAGTTTTTATGTTGTTGCTCTTAGGCAGTTAGTATAGCAACGGCAGATACTATTGATGTTATAGATGTTGCTGCCCTTGGGGGAGTGACTCATTCAAAAACTATGAAGAAGCAACATTGAATTTGCAGTACCATTCCATAGTCTCAATTTGTGAGGTAAGTGTGTCCTTATTCATGTTAACATATGGTGCATTGATACATTCATGTTTTTGTAGTGAGGGTGAAAAGCCAGTAGAAAAGTGAACACCGGAGAGTCCCCTACTCACTCACCTGTGGCCTTCATCATGCTAGCCCAGAACTCAGGCGCTCTGTGCAGAGGGTCGCTCTCTGGGCCTATTAGCTTGTAGAAATGGCCTTAGCACAGACCTCAAGACAACTGTTGCCCACCAGGAGCGGGTAACATTCCATTTCAGCCCTGCTGGTAGCACAATCGTGGGAGGACTAGTCCAGATTGCTGGTTAGTGTGGGATGGAATGGAACTTTAGATGGTGTGATGGGTGAGTTGAAGGAGTCAGGCGCAGGAGGGTAAATCACAGAATAACAGGAATTATTCTGGAAAACAGAGTTACGCAGTAATGCGTCAAAACAGTCCAGTACGCAAAACAGGCGCACTGGAATTAACAAGGCACACGGGGAAAATAACCCGGCGATACAAAATACAAGGAGCTCCACCGAGCTTCACTATCCTCACAATAAACAATCACACACAAAGACGAGGGAGCAGAGGGAACGCTTATACAGGTACTGATGAGGGGATATGAACCAGGTGTGTGTAATGAACAAGATAAAACCAATGGAATGATGAAATGAGGAGCGGCAGTGGCTAGAAGGCCGGTGACGACGAACGCCGAAGCCTGCCCGAACAAGGACAGGTGGCA
The DNA here is from genome assembly GCF_964263955.1 of Coregonus lavaretus. Classification (NCBI taxonomy): domain Eukaryota; kingdom Metazoa; phylum Chordata; class Actinopteri; order Salmoniformes; family Salmonidae; genus Coregonus; species Coregonus lavaretus. The sequence continues at coordinate 31,491,953 of NC_139993.1, read as the reverse complement.
GCTTCGGAGGGAGTCGTGACAGATGGTGTTGGCCTAAGTAATATGATCAGGCTATCATTGTAAATATGCATTTATTCTTAACTCAGCTGGTTAAATAAAGCTACAATAAAATATAATACATCCATTTGCTGAAACCACAAGGCTTGGTGCCTTTTTCACCTTTACAAGGACTTTACTCAATGGTTTATAAAATAGGAATAATTACACCTTTACATCACAGATATAATTCGTTCCATGGCATAGATAGGTTTGGTTAGTTGTGTCTGTTCCAGTCTTTAGAATTAACGAATTTTCCGACTTTTGTCCAGCAGGGGCGGGCAATGTACTCGACCCCGGGGAACAGGGTGGTGAATGGCAGGACCAGCTCCTTGTCCTGGGTGCTCATAATCTGATGAATAACAAGGACTCATGAAAATACACAGGCAGATAGGCATTGAGTGACATACAAAATACATAGAAGACCAAAAATATAGGAACAGAAAGCGACATACAGAATATACAGGTAGACATACAGAATATGAATAGACAGACATACCAACACAGTTCAAAACCATGACAATTTATGAAGATGCGCTTACTCTGCCAAGATGGTCGGTTCTGATTTCGGCCAGTTTGAGCAGGGCGACACAAGGTACCCATATTAGATATCACGTCTTATGTGGGACTACTGTCCAATAGCTCAAGTTACTCAAATGTATATTGACGTATAAAATCCTACTCTGCCTAGCCACAATATCTTCCACATGAAAATGTAGATAGTAGCTAATACAGTTCAAGAAAAAGTTATGAATCAGTACCAAAAAAAAGGCAATTTGGGGTGGGGGTGAGAGCGGACCTATGCGGGGGTATCTGTAAACGTCAGCCTTGCGCTCCTCCAGGGCTGGGGAGGGAACGTGAATTAACTCCACCTCTGACTCATCCACCTGCTCATACAGTAACTGGAGGGTCTTCCCCCCATCTGGGTCTGAAAGAGAACGAGACAAACCTATTGAGTTGGCCGTTTTATTCAACAGCAAATATGTGCCGAAAGCCAATGTGCTTTGTGTTACAGTGGATTGTAGAATAACCCAGTGGACTTGGCCTTCAATAATCCAGTAAAATTGTGAACTGTTTTTTTATTTTTATGTATCAAAATCAAAGATCCTGTTCAATCAAAAGATGTATCTCTGGTAGAGGGAAACAACGTAGCATAAGAAACATCACAAAAACAGTACATAAAGATAGTCACCTTCAGGAGCAGCTGGCGGCCACCAGTAGCCCGTGAAGCGGTAAAACTCCTCCTGGATCACAAAGGTGGCAACGCCTGCAGACTTAGGGTCCTCCTTCATATTATACTTTTTAAAGAACACTCTTGCTAGTATATTCAGCATTATATGATGAAAATGTAATGCAAACAAAATGCAGGCCTGTGTGTATCCTCGGTATTAACACAAAAGAGCACCCTTTCAGATAAATTGAAGACCTTTCATTAAACAGAAATCAATCAAATTGAGAAATAACCAAACTCTGAAAGTGAATTAGCATCAGTCTCAAAATAGTTTTTTGTTTTAGTAGCGTGCCAACCTTTCTGGCAGTAGGTGAGTCTCCTCTCCTCCCCTGTCTCAATGCTGACCACCCACAGGTCATTGTTGTTGATGTGCCTGAGCATTGGGTCTTAATCTCTACAGGCTTCATGGGGGACACCTGCTAACCACCACACAGACTTTCAGGGATGAAGACCATGCTACAGTTAGGTTTGTTAGCAGAGTATTTTCTATCACAAACACTTGTGGGTGAGCACTTAGTACACTTCTTCACTTTAGAAATGTTCAGGGCACTTTGTACAGTTCTTTCCTTAAACAATGTACAAAGTGCTCTGTACACTTCTTAATTTTCACAATGTACAAGTTCCGAATACTGTACATATATTTTAAGGATTTTTTTTTGCATGAACACCTAAAATAACCAAGATGCCAACATAACTGTATTGGTCTAAAAGCAGTATGATCCTAACCTTAACAGGAAGGTCTGGGCTGTATTCTGTAAATTATACACACAATGAAGCCATTATGTCCGCTGTCCCGGCAGTAGAACAGGCTGATGCTGGCCTGGAAGAGGAAAAGGCAGCTCTCGGCATGATAGTCATATGATGTGATCCCAAAGACCCCCAGACGCTTACTCTCTCTCAGCAGCTCCTCCTCCCGGGAGTACACCCCATGATGAGGAGTGGCCTGAGAGGTCAGGGAAGGTAAGTAGCAGACAGTGAGATAGTGAGGCAGCGTTGGCTTACCATGGAGACCAGTGTTTTGGCTTTAGCCAACGTCTGCCAATGATAGTGCTACCTACCTTCCTTTTGTCACTCATGTTTACAGGGGAAGTTCATGATAAAATGTTGTGTTTTTTTGGCATAGTATTGCTGGCTATGTCTTATGCGGAGCATAGACAAACAGAGGCACTCTCAAAATGTGGAAGTACAGTAGTAGGGGAGAGTGGGGTAAGTTGAGCCACCCTTGTTTCTAGGAAACCATACACAAAATGTATCATTTGACCAAATATTTAGGAAGAGGTCATCCTTTCATGGAGTATGTGAAGGAAGAAACCACATGGAAAAAGTGGCAAGCAAGCAATTTGTTCTATACATCAGTTGGGGTCTCTATAAGCTTCAATATGAGGTCCTAAACTTATCATGAAAGTGCATCCTTGAAGCTGTGTGGGCTAATTTAGTCAAAATGTTTGCCATGGTGTAAGTTGAGCCATGGGGTAAATTGAGCCAATGGTAATTTGAGCAAATTGAACTGTTTTCATCCCAGGCGTAATTGCTGGGATATGAGGTTACAACAGGGCCTATGTTAAAAGTATTTTTAAAAGTACAAAGTGTTTGCTAGGTGTTAAGCCTGTGTTAAAAGATGCTTAAAATTATTAAAAGACAGTAAAGCGATTGTGATTGTGTTGAATTGTGTTTGGGAAATAAAAATAGATAGGTTTTAAAAAGGTAGTGGTAATATTTCATTCAGCACAGAAATGTTTAGGCGGCTTAACATACCCTGTGCCGCAGCTCAACTTACCCCATACCGGGTGTAAGATCACTTTTTTTGGACAAGCTATGTTTTCAAAACTGTAATGTTTACATGAATTCTGATTATTTTCAGGGATACACAACATCCTGAAATATATGTATATATCCTACTGCTTATTAAACATTCTTTCAAAAAACTATAGGCCTGTCTCTCAAATATTCTAGTCCAATATGTCTCTGTATGGCAACACTGAACAGGGCAGCAGGTTAGTGGGTTAACAGCTTAGTAATGCAGCTCTGCCTAAACCCCTCATGGTGGTGTTTCAAAGGTGACCGTGGCATGAACTAAACAGTTTTCATGAAAATGTGAATATTTTTACAAAATAACATGCATGATTGGCCATTGAGAGACTGAAACGTAAGCCGAAGGAAGGACCCCAACTCACAACAACCCAGGAGAGCTATAATACCTCAATTTGTAAGTCGCTCTGGATAAGAGCGTCTGCTAAATGGTTGGCTGCGTGTGAACTACAATTCCGACGCTGTGTTTTACCGTTTAGAAACGTTAATAATTATCGCTTGCAAAGGGGTTTTCAAAACATACGCTGATATGTCCCTTATCTATTCATATAAGCGAGAAAAAAAAATTCTAATAAAAAACATACATTTACTGTAGCACTATTGCACAGATCCATACGCAGTGTGTGCTTCCAGTTGACGAACTACACTTCCTCCCCAGTTATGCTTACACACAGGTGTTTGGAGCCCGCTAGACACCTAATTAGCACAGGTGGCCACCTCTGTCTTTTTATTTTTTTATTTTTTTATTTCACCTTTATTTAACCAGGTAAGCCAGTTGAGAACAAGTTCTCATTTACAACTGCGACCTGGCCAAGATAAAGCAAGCAGTGCGATAAAAACAACACAGAGTTACATATGGGGTAAAAAACATAAAGTCAAAAATACAACAGAAAATATAAATACAGTGTGTGCAAATGTAGCAAGTTATGGAGGTAAGGCAATAAATAGGCTATAGTGCAAAATAATTACAATAGTATTAACACTGGAATGCTAGATGTGCAAGAGATTATGTGCAAATAGAGATACTGGGGTGCAAAAGAGCAAAATAAATAAAAATATAGGGATGAGGTAGTTGGGTGGGCTAATTTCAGATGGGCTGTGTACAGGTGCAGTGATCGGTAAGGTGCTCTGACAACTGATGCTTAAAGTTAGTGAGGGAGATAAGAGTCTCCAGCTTCAGAGATTTTTGCAATTCGTTCCAGTCATTGGCAGCAGAGAACTGGAAGGAATGGCGGCCAAAGGAGGTGTTGGCTTTGGGAATGACCAGTGAGATATACCTGCTGGAGCGCAGACTACGGGTGGGTGCTGCTATGGTGACCAATGAGCTAAGATAAGGCGGGGATTTGCCTAGCAGTGATTTATAGATGGCCTGGAGCCAGTGGGTTTGACGACGAACATGTAGTGAGGACCAGCCAACAAGAGCGTACAGGTCACAGTGGTGGGTAGTGTAAGGGGCTTTGGAGACAAAACGGATGGCACTGTGATAGACTACATCCAATTTGCTGAGTAGAGTGTTGGAGGCTATTTTGTAAATGACATCGCCGAAGTCAAGGATCGGTAGGATAGTCAGTTTTACGAGGGCATGTTTGGCAGCATGAGTGAAGGAGGCTTTGTTGCGAAATAGGAAGCCGATTCTAGATTTAACTTTGGATTGGAGATTCTTTATGTGAGTCTGGAAGGAGAGTTTACAGTCTAACCAGACACCTAGGTATTTGTAGTTGTCCACATACTCTAGGTCAGACCCGTCGAGAGTGGTGATTCTAGTCGGGTGGGCGGGTGCCAGCAGCGTTCGATTGAAAAGCATGCATTTAGTTTTACTAGTGTTTAAGAGCAGTTGGAGGCTACTGAAGGAGTGTTGTATGGCATTGAAGCTAGTTTGGAGGTTTGTTAACACAGTGTCCAATGAAGGGCCAGATGTATACAAAATGGTGTCGTCTGCGTAGAGGTGGATCTGAGAGTCACCAGCAGCAAGAGCGACATCATTGATATACACGGAGAAAAGTGTCGGCCCAAGAATTGAACCCTGTGGCACCCCCATAGAGACTGCCATAGGTCCAGACAACAGGCCCTCCGATTTGACACACTGAACTCTATCTGAGAAGTAGTTGGTGAACCAGGCGAGGCAGTCATTTGAGAAACCAAGGCTATTTAGTCTGCCAATAAGAATGCGGTGGTTGACAGAGTCGAAAGCCTTGGCCAGGTCGATGAAGACGGCTGCACAGTACTGTCTATTATCAATCGCGGTTATAATATCGTTTAGGACCTTGAGCGTGGCTGAAGTGCACCCATGACCAGCTCGGAAACCGGATTGCATAGCGGAGAAGGTACGGTGGTATTCGAAATGGTCGGTGATCTGTTTGTTAACTTGGCTTTCAAATACTTTCGAAAGGCAGGGCAGGATGGATATAGGTCTGTAGCAGTTTGGATCTAGAGTGTCACCCCCTTTGAAGAGGGGGATGACCGCAGCAGCTTTCCAATCTCTGGGGATCTCAGACGTTATGAAAGAGAGGTTGAACAGACTAGTAATAGGGGTTGCGACAATTTCGGCGGCTAGTTTTAGAAAGAAAGGGTCCAGATTGTCTAGCCCAGCTGATTTGTAGGGGTCCAGATTTTGCAGCTCTTTCAGAACATCAGCTGTCTGAATTTGTGTGAAGGAGAAGCGGGGGGGGGGGCATGGGCAAGTTGCAGCGGAGGGTGCAGAGTTGGTGGCCGGGGTAGTGGTAGCCAGATGGAAAGCATGGCCAGCCGTAGCAAAATGCTTGTTGAAATTCTCGATTATTGTAGATTTATCGGTGGTGATAGTGTTTCCTAGCCTCAGTGCAGTGGGCAACTGGGAGGAAGTGCTCTTATTCTCCATGGACTTTACAGTGTCCCAAAACTTTTTGGAGTTAGTGCTACAGGATGCAAATTTCTGTTTGAAAAAGTTAGCCTTTGCTTTCCTGACTGCTTGTGTATATTGGTTCCTAACTTCCCTGAAAAGTTGCATATCGCGGGGGCTATTTGATGCTAATGCAGTACGCCACAGGATGTTTTTGTGCTGGTCAAGGGCAGTCAAGTCTGAGGAGAACCAGGGGCTATATCGGTTCTTAGTTCTGTATTTTTTGAATGGGGCATGTTTATTTAAGATTGAGAGGAAATTACTTTTAAGGAACAACCAGGCATCCTCTACTGACGGAATGAGATCTATATCCATCCAGGATACCTGGGCCAGGTCAGTTAGGAAGGCCTGCTCGCTAAAGTGTTTTAGGGAGCGTTTGACAGTGATGAGGGGTGGTCGTTTGACCGCGGACCCGTTACGGACGCAGGCAATAAGGCAGTGATCGCTGAGATCCTGGTTGAAGACAGCTGAGGTGTATTTAGAGGGTATGTTAGTCAGGATGATATCTATGAGGGTACCCATGTTTACGGATTTAGGGTTGTACCTGGTAGGTTCGTTGATAATTTGCGTGAGATTGAGGGCATCTAGTTTGGATTGTAGGATGGCCGGGGTATTAAGCATATCCCAATTTAGGTCATCAAGCAGTACGAACTCTGAGGATAAATGGGGGGCAATCAATTCACATATGGTGTCCAGGGCACAGCTGGGGGCTGAGGGGGGTCTGTAGCAAGCGGCAACAGTGAGAGACTTATTTCTGGAAAGGTGGATTTTTAGAAGTAGAAACTCAAACTGTTTGGGCACAGACCTGGATAGTATGATAGAGCTCTGCAGGCTATCTCTACAGTAGATTGCAACTCCACCCCCTTTGGCAGTTCTATCTAGACGGAAAATTTTATAGTTGGGGATGGAAATTTCAGAATTTTTGGTGGCCTTCCTGAGCCAGGATTCAGACACTGCTAGAACATCTGGGTTGGCGGAGTGTGCTAACGCAGTGAATAACTCAAACTTAGGAAGTAGACTTCTGATATTTACGTGCAAAAAACCAAGACTTTTGCGATTACAGAAGTCAGCAAATGATAGCGCCTGGGGAGTAGGAGTGATACTGAGGGCTGCAGGGCCTGGGTTAGCCTCTACATCACCAGAGGAACAGAGGAGGACTAGAATAAGGATACGGCTAAAGGCTTTAAGAACTGGTCTTCTAGTGCGTTGGGTACATAGAATAAAGGGGGCAGATTTCCGGGTGTTGTAGAAAAGATTCAGGGCATTATGTACAGACAAGGATATGGAAGGATATGAGTAAAGTGGAGGTAAACCTAAGCGTTGGGTAACAATGAAAGAGATAGCATCACTGGAGGCACCAATTGAGTCGGTCTCCGCGTGTATGGGGGGTGGGACAAAGGAGCTATCTAAGGCAGGTTTAGCTGGGCTGGGGGATCTACAGTGAAATAGTACAATTAGAAATAACCGAAACAACAATAAGCTAACCATGTTTGGGCTGAGGTTAAACATAAACAGGATGTAGTACCGTAAAAAGGAACAGTCCAGCAGACATCAGCTGTATAGCTGAGTTATCATAAGGTCCGGTGAACAGCAATAGGATAGTTCGGAGGCTGCTAAAGCACTAGCGAGTAAGAGGCCACGGCTAGCTGTCTTCCGTAAACAAGAAATGTAACGGAGATATGGCAGTATGGGAACACTAACCCTAACCTTATAAAAGGTGTGTAGTAATTTAACCTTTAGTTTTTTTTTTTCATTATTTCTCCCTGATATGAAAGATACATTTCTTATGTTTCCAAAATCGTACCGCAAGCGATGCGTTTTTTCATGTTCAGAACGAGCATCGGGCTTTTATCAAAAGTCCCCCAGGAAGAAGGTACCTTCATCAATAGGCGCTGAAGGTAGTTAGTGTCTATGAATGGGGTAGTTGTGGTGGGTGTGCTTTTAGGCAGGCTAGTGTTCCCCAAACCACTCAGCCATTTAGGCCCATTTCCTTTACTGCAGTAGTCCACCTGAATCAAATGATCAACTAATCAAGCCCTTGATTTGTTGAATCAGGTTTGCTAGAAGTGAATAGATAAAAAAAACTGGGGGTCCTCAAGGAGAAGTTTGGGAAAACACTGATATAGGCTATAGGCTACACTCTATGGATGCTCTAGTCTAGAGGGCCTGGTTAAATTGTGCTTAGGAGCATTATTAACATCTCTAAATGGTTAATGTAGTGAGAAATATGTGCTTATTGAAAAAAATCTGTGAGTTTGTTTCATTTACTATCATCCTAAATTAAGATATTGAATCATTTTTGCCATATCTAATTGACGTATATTATGATGTGGACAGTATGCGTTACTACATTGCACATGCTGATGTTTTGACCACATCGAATTGGGGGGAATTACACATCCTTTTCACCTCAGGATGGATGATGTTAGTATAAAAGTTTATAGTAAACACAAACTGCGGGCTCAGCTTCTGGCAGGGCAGGCGGAGGGGCAGATTCCGGGTCGAGAGCCAGACCCGATCACCCGGTATGAAGACCGGGGCCTCACTGCGGTGGCGGTCAGCGTTGGCCTTCAGGCGACGCACCGCGCGCTGGAGGTGGACGTGGGCAGCGTTCCACGTATCCTCCGCGCGCCGAAACCAGTTATCCAGGACAGGCTGACAACCTAAAACACATTGAAATGGAGATAGGTTAGTGGAGGAGTGGCGGAGAGAGTTCTGGGCATATTCGGCCCATGGCAAGAACACCGACCACTCCCCCGGCCGGTCCTGGCAGTAGGACCGCAGGAACTTACCCACATCCTGATTCCCCCGTTCTACCTGCCCATTAGACTCGGGGTGAAACCCAGAGGTCAGGCTGAACGAGACCCCCAGAAGTTCCATGAACGCCTTCCAGACCCTGGATGTAAACTGGGGACCCCGGTCAGACACTATGTCCTCTGGCACCCCGCAGTGCTGGAAGACGTGAGTAAACAGGGATTCCGCAGTTTGCAGGGCCGTTGGGAGACAGGCAGAGGAAGGAGGCGGCAGGCTTTAGAAAAGCGGTCCACAACGACCAGGATGGTGGTGTTACCCTGAGAGAGGGGAAGATCAGTTAAAAAGTCAATTGATAAGTGGGACCATGGCCAATGTGGAACTGGTAAGGGATGTAACTTACCCGCTGGGAGGTGCCTAGGTGCCTTACTCTGGGCGCACACCGAGCAGGAGGAGACATACACGTCCTCAGCCAAGGTAGGCCACCAGTACTTCCCGGTCAAGCAGCGCACTGTACGGCCGATACCTGGGTGACCTGAGGAGGGGGACGTGTGTGCCCAATAGATCAGACGATCACGCAAAAGAGATGGCACGTACCACAGCCCAGCTGGGCACTGAGGTGGAGATGGCTCTGTGCGTAACGCCCGCTCTGTGTCCGCGTCCACCGCCCACACTACCGGCACCACAATGCAGGAGGCTGGGAGTATGGGGGTGTTGTCTCTGTGTCATACAGCCGTGACAGTGCGTCTGCCTTCACGTTCTTTGTGCCTGGTATGTAGGACAGCGTGAAGTTAAACCGGGTGAAGAACAAGAGAAGAAGGCACAGGGGCGGAGCTTGGGTGGCGTGCCCAAGCGTTGAGATAGGACAGCGCCTATCCCTACCTAGGACGCATCCACCTCCACTACGAACGGTAATGATGGATCGAGATGGGCCAGTACCGGGGCTGAGATGAACAGAGCCCTCAGGTTACTGAAAGCCCTGTCAGCCTCAGCAGACCAGTGGAGCCGGGACAGCCCACCCTTCAACAGAGAGGTGATGGGAGCTGCGACCTTGCCAAAGCCCTGGATAAACCTCAGATAGTAATTGGCAAAGCCAATAAAGCGCTGCACCTCCTTTACCGTGGTTGTAGTTGGCCAATTACGCATGGCTGAAATGCGGTCTCCCTCCATCTCCACACCTGAGGTGGTGATGTGGTATCTGAGGAAGGAGACGGACTGTTGGAAGAACAGACACTTTCCTGCCTTGTCATAAAGGTAATGTTCCAACAGTCGGCCAGCACTCTGCGAACCAGGGACACATGCTCGGCAAGCGTAGCGGAATACACCAGAATGTCATCGATGTAGAAACACCACACCGCGACCAAGCATGTCCCGAAACACCTTGTTCACAAAGGACTGGAAGACAGATGGAGCATTCATCAACCCGTACGGCATCACCAGGTATTCGTAATGCCCCGTGGTTGTGCTGAATGCCGTCTTCCACTCGTCCCTTTCCTGGACATGCACCAGGTTGTACGCACTCCAGAGATCAAATTTCGTGAAGAAGCGCGCCCCATACATTGATTCGATAACAGAGGAGATGAGGGGTAGAGGGTAACTATAGCGAATAGTAGTTTGATTAAGTGCCCGGTAATCAATGCAAGGGCGCAGACCTCCGTCTTTCTTCTTCACGAATAATAAACTTGAGGAGGCGGGCGAAGTGGAGGGACATATGAACCCCTGGCACAGGGACTCGGAGACATATGTCTCCATAGCCTCCATTTCAGTCTGTGACAGGGGATATACATGACTCCTTGGAGGCACAGCGTCTAACCTGAGGTTTATCGCTCAATCTCCTGTCCGATGGGGTGGTAATTTGGTCGCCTGCATTTAGGAAAACGCGTGCGCCAAGTTGAGGTATTCGGGGGGAATGTGCACGGTGGAGGTAGTGTCTGGACTTTCCACCGTGGTTGCACCAATGGAAACAGCTAGACACCTACCCTGACACTCTCACGACCACCCCGTGAGAACCCTCTGCGGCCATGAAAAGGTGGGGTCGTGTAGTGCGAGGCAGGGAAGACCCAACACAACAGGGAAATCAGGGGACTCAATAATATAAAAGGTGATTTGCTCCCTATGGGTCTCCTGCGTAATCATCGTGACTGGTGCTGTAACCTCCCTAACAAAACCTGACCCTAATGGTTGACCGTCAAGTGCTTTGATGAGCAATGGAATGGATAGGGGAACCAATGTAATACATGGACTATTAGCTAAAGACCTGTCCATAAAGTTCCCAGCTGCGCCTGAATCGACCAGAGCCTTACACTGGGGAACTACCGTGTAATCAGGGAAGTGGACGTGGATGGTGAATTGTGCAGCAGAGGGCTCTGAACGAGTGTGGGTTTGTTCTCAGTTCTCCCAGCAGGCTAGCTCCCTTCGGACGTCCTCTTGCAGGCTGCACCGGAAGCGGTCGATGAGGGCCTGCTCGTTCCACCCAGACCTAGCCGCTAGAGTTCTAAACTCCAGGGCAAACTCCTGCGCAGTCCTCGTCCCCTGCCTCAGATGGACCAGCCGCTCGCTGGCCTCTCTTCCTTCGGGGGGATGATCGAAGACTGTCCGGAAGAGGCGAGCGAACGCCCCGTAGTTGTCCAACGCGTCTCCTCCTTCACTCCAGACCGCTTTGGCCCACTCCAGGGCTTTCCCGAGAGGCAGGAGACGAGGGCGGACACCTTCTCCCGCTCCGAGGGAGCCGGGCTGATGGTGGAAAAATAGAGGTCCAGCTGCAGGAGGAATCCCTGGCAGCGGGCCGCTGTCCCGTCGTACTCCCTCGGTCGGAATAGGTGAATCCCTCTGGGTGCTGGGGTGTGGGTGGCTGGATCCGGTCGCTCAGCTGGTCCCGAAAGGATCCATCGCTTCGCCCAAGCTGGCTAGCATGTTGGAATGCTCCCAGACCCGCTCCACAACTCCAGGCATATTCCCTTTTCCTGCTGACTCCATGCTGTTGGGTATGTGATTCTGTAGCAGGTGATTTTGGACACAGTCAGGCGCAGGAGGGTAAATCACAGAATAAATGGTTTATTCGGCAATACAGCGGTACACAGCAATGCGTAAAAAACATTCCAGTGCGGTAAAACGGCGCACTGGGGAAAACAAGGCACACGGGTGAATATCCCAGCGATACACAATACAATATAGCTCCACTGAGCTAATGTAACCTCCACAATAAACAATCACACACAAAGACAAAGGGGGCAGAGGGAACACTTATACTGGTACTGATGAGGGGATATGAACCAGGTGTGTGTAATAAACAAGACAAAACAAATGGAATGATGAGATGAGGAGCGGCAGTGGCTAGAAGGCCGGTGACGACGAACGCTGAAGCCTGCCCGAACAAGGAGAGGAGGCAGCTTTGGAGGAAGTCGTGACACTAACTTGTGCTTTAATAGTTTAATTAACTGTCAAAAGGTTATAACTGCGTCCATGGTACTGAGGTATGGTCCATTGCTTGTAGCTTGATCAGACAAAACAAATTTGGCAAGCATAGCTGAAAGCAAGAATAACTAAATACTTCCGGGTCACGGGAAGATATTATATTATTAGATATTATGTCATTTATTTGTTTATTTTAATTTGTTCATCCCTAAATGGTCAACAATGTTTATTTTTTTGTGTACTCCTATCATTTATTGCACCATACACAATCTTCTAGGTTGTGTCGCAGTAAAAGGGAGGTCGATTCTACTTAGGAGCACTTGTACTTTCCAAATCCACAGAGTTTACACCAAGAGGAGCGTCACTGCCCTTAAAGAGTAGCCAATCAGTTTAAATCCAATATTTTTTTCATATTTCATATACAGTGCCCTCCACTATTATTGGCACCCCTGTTTAAGATGTGGTCGAGGACTTCCAAAAATTCTCCTTTTTTTTTTAAACAACATAGAACCCAAATGCAAAAAAAGAGAAAAATCCAACCTTTTATTTAAGTACATTACTTTGGTGGTAAAAAAAAAATCACACATTTAGAAAAAAAAAAACTTGAAATCATGTGTCCCACAATTATTGGCACCCTTAACAATTCCGCTGAAAATTTTAATTGATTTTTTTTTAAATATATTTTTCTGTAGTTGCTAAAGTTGGTCAGGGTATCTAGGAACTTTTAATGAGTAATTCATGACTTCCTGTTTCCCTGGGGTATAAATATGACGTGACACAGAGGCCTAATTCTCTTACCCATTTGTCAACATGGCAAAGACAAGAGAACACACCATTCAAGTAAGGCAGATTTGTGTCGACCTTCATAAGTCAGGCAATGGCTACAAGAAAATAGCCACTCGCCTTAACTTGCCCGTATCTACAGTCAGAGGAATCATTAAGAAGTTTAAAACAACTGGAACAGTGACAAACAAGGCTGGAAGAGGTCCCAAGTTTATCTTGCCACAACGCACAGTGAGGAGGATGGTAAGAGAAGTAAAAAAAAGTCCTAAGCTCACTGTCACAGAATTGCATCAAAGAGTGGCATCTTGGGGTCACAAAGTCTCCAAAACAACCATCAGACGCTCTCTACATGCCAACAAGCTGTTTGGGAGGCATGCAAGGAAAAAGCCTTTTCTCACTAACACTCACAAACGTAAACGTCTGGAGTTTGCTAAGCGGCACTGGGACTTCAACTGGGATCGTGTGCTTTGGTCAGATGAGACTAAGATTGAGCTTTTTGGCAACAAACACTCTAAGTGAGTCTGGCGTAAAACAAAAGATGAGTATGCCGAAAAGCACCTCATGCCCACCGTGAAGTATGGTGGAGGATCTGTGATGCTGTGGGCCTGTTTCTCTTCCAAAGGCCCTGGGAACCTTGTTAGGGTGCATGGCATTATGAACGCTTTGAACTACCAGGACATTTTAAATAAAAACCTGATGGCCTCTGCCAGAAAGCTGAAGATGGGTCGTCATTGGGTCTTTCAGCAGGATAATGATCCAAAACATGTGGCAAAATCTACACAAAAATGGTTCAGCAGTCACAAACTCAAGGTCCTCCCATGGCCATCTCAGTCCCCAGACCTCAACCCAATCGAAAACCTGTGGGGCGAGCTAAAGAGGAGAGTGCATAAGAGAGGACCCAGGACACTGGATGATCTAGAAAGATTGTGCAAAGAAGAATGGTCAAAGATCCCTCTCTCTGTGTTCTCCAATCTTGTGAAATGTTATAGGAGAAGATTAAGTGCTGTCTTGTTGGCAAAAGGGGGTTGTACAAAGTATTAACATCAGGGGTGCCTTTTTTTTTTTTTTTTTTTATGTGTGATTTTTTTTTTTTACACCAAAGTAATGTACTTAAATAAAAGGTTGGATTTTTCTCTTTTTTTGCATTTGGGTTCTATGTTGTTTAAAAAAAAAGGAGAATTTTTGGAAGTCCTCGACCACATCTTAAACAGGGGTGCCAATAATTGTGGAGGGCACTGTATATATAAGTGACCCTTCAACCGGAAATCATATATGACATATTCAGTATCAACCAAACCAAAGCAGCAGCATATTAATTACTCTGATTCTGTTGCAAAACGTTTCATAAATGGAAGCAAGCTTGTAGTCCTAAAAAATGGAAATGATTTACCTCTGGTTCATTCAGCCATTCCTATGAATGGAGAAAGAATAAGGTTTTGGAATAAACACCGAAAATAAAGACTGAGGTTAACACAGGCTTATGAGATCTTATATGTTTAGTTCTATGAGATAATATCAGTCAGTTAACATGACCTTTATGAATTATGAAGCCTTTACGTGTTTTTTTTATTAAAACATTTTGTTGCGAAAAGTGACGTTAGCTGATGAAGACTCTCATAGAACAAAATGTAAAAGATCTTACATTTATGCACCTTTATAAGTTAAGTCTGAATACCAACCACTGAGAAGTGCGTAGGAAAGACGTGTGTAATTTCCTAAGTCGGAATCGGGGCCCTATACGCCCCAGACCTACACTACCGGTCAAAGTATTTAGAACACCTACTCATTCAAGGGTTTTTCTTTATTTTTTTACTATTTTCTACATTGTAGAATAATAGTGAAGACATCAAAACTATGAAATAACACATATGGAATCATGTAGTAACCAAAAAAGTGTTAAACAAATACAAATATATTTGAGATTTGAGATTCTTCAAATAGCCACCCTTTGCCTTGATGACAGCTTTGCACACTCTTGGCATTCTCTCAACCAGCTTCATGAGGTAGTCACCTGGAATGCTTTTCAATTAACAGGTGTGCCTCGTTCCTTCTTAATGTGTTTGAGCCAATCAGTTGTGTTGTGACAAGGTATACAGAAGACAGCCCTATTTGGTAAAATACCAAGTCCATATTATGGCAAGAACAGCGCAAATAAGCGAAGTCAAACGACAGTCCAACATTACTTTAAGACATGAAGGTCAGTCAATACGGACAATTTCAAGAAGTTTCTTCAAGTGCAGTCGCAAATACCATCAAGCGCTATGATGAAACTGGCTCTCTTGAGGACCCCCACAGGAATGGAAGACCCAGAGTTACCTCTGCTGCAGAGGATAAGTTCATTAGAGTTACCAGCCTCAGAAATTGCAGCCCAAATAAATGCTTCACAGAGTTAAAGTAACAGACACATCTCAACATCAACTGTTCAGAGGAGACTGTGTGAATCAGGCCTTCATGGTCGAATTGCTGCAAAGAAACCACTACTAAAGGACACCAATAATAAGAAGAGACCTGCTTGGGCCAAGAAACACGAGCAATGGACATTAGACCGGTGGTCATACCGGGGTGCAGGCGTTGGAAGTTAGAGATGAGGCCTGGGTCCAGGATGTCCCTAGCAGGGACCAAGCACCTCTCCTCTGGGCCTTAACCCTCCCAGTCAACCATGTACTGGAATCCCCTGCCCCGAGGTCGAACCTTCAGGAGACGCCTCACTGTGTACGCCGGTTGGCCATCGATGAGACGGGGGAGAGGAGTAGGCCCGGAAACAGGAGACAAAGGGCTGTGAGACATGGGTTTGATTTTAGACACATGAAAAGTGGGATGTATACGGAGGGTATGTGGCAACAGAAGACGAACAGCAGAGGGGCTAATGACCTTGGAGATGGGAAAGGGCCGTTGGACTGGGGGTGGAACCCGGAGGACAGGCTGGCCGATGACCCAAAGAGCGTGCAGAACGCCTTCCAGAACCGGGACGAGACCATGTCCACCGGGAGTCCATGGATCCGGAAGACGTGCTGCACCATGAGCTGGGTAGTCTCTTTGGCAGAGGGTAGCTTGGGGAGAGGAATTAAGTGGGTGGCTTTTGAAAACCGGTCCACAATTGTCAGGATGGCGGTGTTGCCATCAGACGGGGGAAGACTCGTGATGAAGTCCAGGGATATGTGAGACCAGGGACGGTGAGGTACAGGCAGTGGTTGAAGAAGACCAGCCAGAGTTTGCCGAGGAGTCTTGTTCTGCGCACAGACCGTGCATGTGGCGACGAATGCGGAGACGTCCGGGACCATGGTAGGCCACCAAAAGTGTTGTCGCACAAAGTCCAGGGTCCGACGGGAGCCCGGGTGGCAGGCAAGCCTGGAGGAGTGGGCCCACTCCAGGACCGAGGAGCGGACAGCGTCAGGCACAAACATCCGGTTATCTGGGCCCCCCCCCTGGGGTTCGTCAGGAACGCTGTGCCTCACTGACCTGCTTCCCTATTCCCCAGCTGAGTGTCGTTGCCAGACACGAGGTGGGAAGGATGGTCTCGGTGTCCTACTGGGCTATAGCGGCGGTGTAGCTGCTGGGCTTAGCGGCGTGACAGCGCATCCGACTTGATGTTCTTGGATCCTGGTCGGTAGGAGAGGGAGAAGTTGTACCGGGTGAAGAGCAGGGCCCACCTAGCTTGCCTGGAATTGAGACGCTTGGTGGTGTGGAGATATTCCAGGTTCTTGTGGTCGGTCCACACAATGAACGGATGTTCCGCCCCCTCCAGCCAGTGCCACCACTCCTCCAATGCCATCTCCACCGTGAGAAGCTCACGATTCCCCACATCGTAGTTCCTCTCCGTGGCGCTGAGGTGATGGGAGAAGAAGGCGCAGGGATGTAACTTGAGGTCCTGGGCTGGGACAGGACAACCCCCACTCCGACATCCGAAGCATTGGCCTCCACCACGAACTGGCGGGACGGGTCAGGATGAACCAAGATGGGAGCTGTGGTGAAACGGTGTTTGAGATCCCGGAATTCCCAGTCAGCAGCTGGGGACCACGTGAACGGAACCTTGGGAGAGGTGAGTGCAGACAGGGGGGAAGCCAGGGTGCTGTAACCCCAGATAAAGGGGTGATAAAAGTTGGCGAATACCAGGAAACGTTGCAGCTGCACCCTGGATGTAGGCTGGGGCCAATCCACCACCTCTCTCACCTTCCCGGGATCCATATGTACACTCCCTGCAGCAATGATGTAACCCAGGAAGGGGATGGTGGAGCGATGGAATTCACACTTCTCCGCTTTCACAAAAAGCTGCTTCTCCAGGAGGTGTTGGAGAACCTGTCGGACATGGAGCACATGTTCTTGGACGGAGTGGGAGAAGACAAGGATGTAATCGAGGTAGACGAAGACGAACTGGTTCAACATGTCGCGGAGAACATAATTAACCAGAGCCTGGAACACAGCTGGGGCATTGGTAAGGCCAAATGGCATGACCAGATCCTCGTAATGACCGCTGGCCATGTTGAAGGCAGTCTTCCACTCGTCCCCTTCCCGTATCCGCACCAGGTGGTAGGTGTTCCGTAGGTCCAGCTTGGAGAACACGGTGGCCCCCTGGAGCAGCTCGCCTCTCCCGTGTCCGTACGGGAGTTGCAGCGATGGGACAAGACTGTAACTACCAATTGGATTCCACGAAATTGGTGAGAAAAAGGGGATAAAATACCAAAAAATAAAAAAAGTTGGGTGACAAAAATACGAAATACCCTTATTTATGTGGAAACAACGTTTATTCAACCAGTGTTTGCCCAGTGGGATCATTCTTCTGCGTAGCCTAGTAGTCTAACACTTTGCACAACCTACAGTGAGGGAAAAAAGTATTTGATCCCCTGCTGATTTTGTACGTTTGCCCACTGACAAAGAAATGATCAGTCTATAATTTTAATGGTAGGTTTATTTGAACAGTGAGAGACAGAATAACAACAAAAAACGCATATCAAAAATGTTATAAATTGATTTGCATTTTAATGAGGGATATAAGTATCTGACCCCTCTGCAAAACATGACTTAGTACTTGGTGGCAAAACCCTTGTTGGCAATCACAGAGGTCAGACGTTTCTTGTAGTTGGCCACCAGGTTTGCACACATCTCAGGAGGGATTTTGTCCCACTCCTCTTTGCAGATCTTCTCCAAGTCATTAAGGTTTCGAGGCTGACGTTTGGCAACTCGAACCTTCAGCTCCCTCCACAGATTTTCTATGGGATTAAGGTCTGGAGACTGGCTAGGCCACTCCAGGACCTTAATGTGCTTCTTCTTGAGCCACTCCTTTGTTGCCTTGGCCGTGTGTTTTGGGTCATTGTCATGCTGGAATACCCATCCACGACCCATTTTCAATGCCCTGGCTGAGGGAAGGAGGTTCTCACCCAAGATTTGACGGTACATGGCCCCGTCCATCGTCCCTTTGATGCGGTGAAGTTGTCCTGTCCCCTTAGCAGAAAAACACCCCCAAAGCATAATGTGGGGATGGTGTTCTTGGGGTCATAGGCAGCATTCCTCCTCCTCCAAACACGGCGAGTTGAGTTGATGCCAAAGAGCTCAATTTTGGTCTCATCTGACCACAACACTTTCACATTCAGATGTTCATTGGCAAACTTCAGACGGGCATGTATATGTGCTTTCTTGAGCAGGGGGACCTTGCGGGCGCTGCAGGATTTCAGTCCTTCACGGCGTAGTGTGTTACCAATTGTTTTCTTGGTGACTATGATCCCAGCTGCCTTGAGATCATTGACAAGATCCTCCCGTGTAGTTCTGGGCTGATTCCTCACCGTTCTCATGATCATTGCAACTCCACGAGGTGAGATCTTGCATGGAGCCCCAGGCCGAGGGAGATTGACAGTTCTTTTGTGTTTCTTCCATTTGCGAATAATCGCACCAACTGTTGTCACCTTATCACCAAGCTGCTTGGCGATGGTCTTGTAGCCCATTCCAGACTTGTGTAGGTCTACAATCTTGTCCCTGACATCCTTGGAGAGCTCTTTGGTCTTGGCCATGGTGGAGAGTTTGTAATCTGATTGATTGATTGCTTCTGTGGACAGGTGTCTTTTATACAGGTAACAAACTGAGATTAGGAGCACTCCCTTTAAGAGTGTGCTCCTAATCTCAGCTCGTTACCTGTATAAAAGACACCTGGGAGCCAGAAATCTTTCTGATTTAGATGGGGTCAAATACTTATTTCCCTCATTAAAATGCAAATCAATTTATAACATTTTGGATTTTTTTTTTGTTATTCTGTCTCTCACTGTTCAAATAAACCTACCATTAAAATTATAGACTGATCATTTCTTTGTCAGTGGGCAAACGTACAAAATCAGCAGGGGATCAAATACTTTTTTCCCTCACTGTACATACAGTTGCTTAGAGAGTCTAACAGCTAGGCCTATGGCGAAAGGGAAGTTCTGAATAGGGGGGAACAAAAATTATGTGCGTAATGGTAACTATTAACGACCTTATCCATAGTGTTTTACTAATAGTAGTATTTCCCCCATATGGCAACTCTCCTAACGACTACAGGGTAGGCTAGAAGGCTACGTGAGCACACACAATGAAACAAATTATCTTGGGATCCTGGAGACCAGGGGCTATGCGTATGTGTCCATGTCGAACTGCTCTCCAAATTCGCTGCAACACATGTTATCCCAAAACAGGGGCATCGTCTCCGTTATAGGCTATGCATTTGTATCAGCTACCATTAATTCACCTTATGGCGGCTAGTGGCTAGACCTGTTAGGTTATAATAATGGACCATTGTCGTATCGGGTGAATGCTGGCAATTATTGCTGTCAATCAAGGAGTCCGCTTAGGCTGCACCGTGATTAGAGGCTTTTATTAATATCACAAGGTTACAGCATAAGTTACAGACCCGCGGTGTCTGGAGAAGCCCCGTCCCAAATTAATCTGAATGCTTCTGACCCCTCCTTTGTCTAACCCATACTTATAAACAATGGCAATAAATGGGTTGCTCCCTTTTTCGTCCAATCACCGGTCTCCCCTGGGGCGTCACCCTCCAACTGCTACATTCAAACTAAGATAAACAGTTCTTCTTTGTCCCTCAAGACTAGTCATAATCTTCATACACGACACCATAAAATTGCTGTCTCAGACGGGGCTTTACCCAAACCCCTGCCCCGTGGCTATGCAAGGTCCATGGCAGGGGTTTGGGGGCAGCCCTTGAGCCCGACAGGGGACACGCAATCCTCCACGTAATCCATCACTTACATTCACAAAACAAGTCTAGGCCTATGCTACTTCATTGGAAGTGTACATAAAACACCATGCCATTACGCACAGATTTGTAAATTAACCTTTAGTTTCGACACAATAGGCTGCTGGCCTAGCTGTTACTCTCTAAAGATATACAAGGTGTTGGCATGCAGGGGATTGAGGATAACATTGTAGCGAATTCGAAGGGCACCATGACAGGGACTACCTGTCACATACATCATCCAAATTCGTGTGGTTGGTTCCTCCTTCTGAAAAGACCCAATCTGTGGCACAACCTTTTCCAGGTCCTTATACTTATAATATTATGGTTACGTGCTAAAAGAGCAACGATTTCCTCGTTACTAAAGCCAAATCTAAAGTATAGTTTCACCAGGTCATCCAACTCAGGCATTTCAACAGTTGCTCAGCAACAGGGAGCCAGGGAGGCACGTAATTAACCAAACCCTTGAATCTTGAAATATAACGGCGACTTTGTTCTCGAAATCTTGACGTTATTCTTGAAGTTTCATTTCAACTTTATTCTCGATATATAATGGTACTTAAGAGAAAATTCACCCAAAAGTTCTGTGCCATGAGGCAAAATAATATTTAATGGCTATTCCATGGTCTAAGCATGAGACCAACTGGGTTTGAAAATGTCATCTGCACAATGGAGAATTGTTAGCTTGCTGAGCTAAAGCCTATATAGGCATTACCTTGAGGAGAGAAAACCATAAATCAGGGGTATTAAACTTTGACCCTAATAGGTCCAGAGCCAGTTGGTTTTTGGTTGCACCTGATTAATTGCACCTACCTGGTGTTCCAGTTCTAAATCAGTCCCGGATTAGAAGGGAACAATGAAAAAATGCAGTGGAACTGGCTTCGAGGTCCAGAGTTGAGTTTGAAAGGCCTAGGTGTTCAGTGTTTATGTGTATGCAAATGTACCTTCATAATTTTTGGGGGGTCCCTACCCGTTTGGGTTTGACATATTCAGGTTTTTGTTGATATTGAGGGAACCTGGTCCATGATTATGGTAATTCTACTTACCCTTGAAAATGACCATGGGTGTTTTTTTCCACAGACTGTGGCCCCATCCAGAAACAACACAGCCCCTACCCCTTGATGATTCATGTAGATGCTCCAACAAATTATAAACTCAGCAAACAAAAGAAACGTCCCTTTTTCCAGACCCTGTCTTTCAAAGATAATTCTTAAAAATCCAAATAACTTCACAGATCTTTATTGTGAAAAGGTTTAAACACTGTTTCCCATGCTTGTTCAATGAACCATAAACAATTAATGAACATGCACCTGTGGAACGGTCGTTAAGACACTTACAGTTTACAGACGGTAGGCAATTAAGGTCACATTTTTGAAAACTTAGGACACTAAAGAGGCCTTTCTACTGACTCTGAAAAACACCAAAAGAAAGATGCCCAGGGTCCCTGCTCATCTGAGTGAACGTGCCTTAGGCATGCTGCAAGGAGGCATGAGGACTGCAGATGTGGCCAGGGCAATAAATTGCAATGTCCGTACTGGGAGACGCCTAAGACAGCGCTACAGGGAGACAGGACGGACAGCTGATCGTCCTCGCAGTGGCAGACCACGTGTAACAACACCCGCACAGGATCGGTACATCCGATCATCACACCTGTGGGACAGGTACAGGATGGCAACAACTGCCCGAGTTACACCAGGAACGCACAATCCCTCCATCAGTGCTCAGACTGTCCGCAATAGGCTGAGAGAGGCTAGACTGAGGGCTTGTAGGCCTGTTGTAAGGCAGGTCCTCAACAGACATCACCGGCAACAACGTCGCCTATGGGCACAAACCCACCGTCGCTGGACCAGACAGGACTGGCAAAAAATGCTCTTCACTGACGAGTCGCGGTTTTGTCTCACCAGGGGTGATGGTTGGATTCGCGTTTAATCGTCGAATGAATGAGCGTTACACCGAGGCCTGTACTCTGGAGCGGGTCGATTTGGAGGTGGAGGGTCCGTCATGGTCTGGGGCGGTGTGTCACAGCATCATCGGACTGAGCTTGTTGTCATTGCAGGCAATCTCAACGCTGTGCGTTACAGGGAAGACATCCTCCTCCCTCATGTGGTACCCTTCCTGCAGGCTCATCCTGACATGACCCTCTAGCATGACAATGCCACCAGCCATACTGCTTGTTCTGTGCGTGATTTCCTGCAAGACAGGAATGTCAGTGTTCTGCCATGGCCAGCGAAGAGCCCGGATCTCAATCCCATTGAGCACGTCTGGGACCTGTTGGATCGGAGGGTGAGGGCTAGGGCTATTCCCCCCAGAAATGTCCGGGAACTTGCAGGTGCCTTGGTGGAAGAGTGGGTTAACATCTCACAGCAAGAACGGGCAAATCTGGTGCAGTACATGAGGAGAAGATGCACTGCAGTACTTAATGCAGCTAGTGGCCACACCAGACACTGACTGTTACTTTTGACCCCCCCTTTGTTCAGGGACACATTATTCAATTTCTGTTAGTCACATGTCTGTGGAAGTTGTTCAGTTTATGTCTCAGTTGTTGAATCTTGTTATGTTCATACAAATATTTACACATTAAGTTTGCTGAAAATAAACGTAGTTGACAGTGAGGACGTTTCTTTTTTTTGCTGGGTCTCAAACAGAATATACACCAAGTATATCAAACATTAGGAACACCTTCCTAATATTGACAGCAACAAGAGGCAGGATATCTTTAAAACATTTATTTGAAATAAATTCCTTTCTTTTTGCATAAGTGCAAAATGCACTCAGAAACAGCCACCTGAGGGAAGTCTATATGTTTAAATAAAAAAACAAGCAGTGTACATTTTTCGTACAAAATTATTTTAAAAAATTGCAGTTTGTGTATAATATATATTCATATTTTCCTAACTTTAAAATAACAGCTCAGAAAATAAACACAATCAACCAAATTAAAAATAAAAACATTTTTCCTAGAATTTAAAGCTGAGGAAACTTGAGACCCTGTTTTCATTTCTGTATCCGGCATAAATATACATATGTCTGTATCCGGCATAAATATACACACACACACACACACACACACACACACATATTCTCTGTGCTAATGTTTGACCAGACAATCAAAACCTATTGCAAAGTAGTTAAGTCCTACTATAAAACATGTGGGGAGAAACAAAGGTTATTTCATTTCAACATTTGAAAGGAAGGTTATGCAAAAGTCTTATCAACTTTTACATCAAGTGACATTGTAACATAAGTAATTGGAATCCCTGGTTTTATGAGAGTTCACTTTTTTCCCAAATTGTGTCAATTTTTTGTGTTCCAAACAAAAACACAGAAATCCAGTTTTGCTTATGACCAGAACACATTTCCCTGACTTTAGAACTGAGCGCTGTGGCGGTTGGAGACTCTCAGCGCCTGTATGGATGGAAGCCCGTTACGTTGTGATTCTGTCCTCGAGCAAAAACGGCTGCTGTAGGCTGAGGGCCCGCCGCCGGTTGTGCTGTTGGTGCCCCGTATGAAGCAGTCTGCTGGCTGGGGTCTGCGAAAGTATGGCCAAATCCACTCAGGTCCTGACCATAACCTGTGCGGGTGGGTGGAGAACAGGGAAGAGAGGTTCATTATCACGATCATAAATGGCGCTCATTACCAAACAGATACCAACCAGCTGAGTGAAAGTCCCTTATTTTACCCAAAATAAATACAGCATTGATCATAGTTTCAGGGCTTTTTAATGTTCATGTTAAATATTGTCTTCCTTCCTTCATGAGCCTCCATGACCCAAAATTCTGAGTTTGGTTAGCCAGTTAAGACTGAACGCTTCCAGTGTAAATCAATTGGTATATTATTTTGAGGATTCAAAGATGTAATCTGAACTGTTAGAGGATTCAACAAAAGGAAAACAGTATAACAAATGCTTATTCAGTTGTTAGTCCCACATGCAAAGTTTTTGTTTTGTTTTTTAATAGACACTGGGTGGCTCCATCTCCCTGCAATCCACTGTAGTCGGAGAAGCAGGGAACTGCATAGACATTCAGTGCAGATCAGGCTGAACAGTTGCAACTCATGTCGGACAGTACAGAGTAACGAAAAAAGAAAATAAATGAAACAGAAATTATAGAAGAATACAAGCAAACTTTCCCACAAGGTGCTCAAAGCACTACAAGGCTGGAAGAAAAATTTGGAAGAGCAGAGACTTAATATGACCTGAGAAATCAAATAGAAATGGGGTATTCATTCACCAGCCACAAGTGTTTGTTTCTTCATACAATCTTTCCTCTGATTATCATCTTTTAGCTGTCAAAAGGAGATGGCATATTGGAAAAACAGCAAGTGAATTGACTGCTAACACTTTCAACAACAGAGAGCAAAATGAAAATGTTAAACATATTATACCATGAACACATTTAGTCAATTAGATCATATTTTTTACCGGCAAAGCAAGGCAGAGTGGACAAAAAAATCTGAGGACCAGGTGTTGTTGGTATAATAAACTACAGCTACACTAGGAAATGAGACGTGTTAACATTCAACAGGCATGTAACCCTGTTCATTGTTTTATTATTCTGGATCTAAAATAAAGCAGATTTTTCATACCATGAGATTAGGTCATTCAAAAAGATCTCAATCTCAAATCATTGAATACTGTAGCTGTATTTTAGTATACTCTAGAAGTATGTACTTTGTATGCACAAACATACAAAAGCACATACAGGGGAAAGGGACGCAAAGGAACATTGACGTAGCAGCTATACGACTACATATAGAACTGTACTTTTGGTGGTTGGAAAAGACAATGCTCACACCTACCTGCACTACTTCCTCCCTGCACATCCTGACCATTACTGTGAGAAGGACGCGTTGGTCCGTAGGAAGAGGGCTCCTGAGGGTAGATACTCAAGCCTATCAGGGAGACGAGGAGACTAGGTTGACGTAACCCAGACAGTCTACTTTACTTTAACATTGTCCCCTTCTTAGACCTGGCACTAGGGCTTGGCTTAACACTAAATAACTGTACTCCCTCTGATTGCTCTTAGACTCCTACCATCACTGCACACATCCATCTGGAATTACAAACACATAAGGTGAATGGGGGGCTACTTGCTAATGCCCTTTGCTGCCTATGGTTACCTTACTAAATGATTCTAAAGTAGGCAGCTAATGCTAACGGGAAAGAGCAGGATGGGTAGGCAAAGCACAAGCATGAAACACTGAACAAGATGGGAATCTCACAACTGACAGTTACAGGGATATATACAACTTATGCAGTGCATTCGGAAAGTATTCTACCCTCGACTTTTCCCACATTGTTACGTTACAGCCTTATTCTAAAATGGATTCAATTGTTTATTTCCCTCATCAATCTACACACCATACCCCATAATGACAAAGCAAAAACAGGTAAAGACATTTTTGCAAATGTATTAAAAATAAACAGAAATATCACATTTACATAAGTATACAGACCATTTACTCAGTACTTTGTTGAAGCACATTTGGCAGCGATTACAGCCTCGAGTCTTCTTGGGTATGACGCTACAAGCTTGGCACACCTGTATTTGGGGAGTTTCTCCAATTCTTCTCTGCAGATCCTCTCAAGCTCTGTCAGGTTGGATGGGGAGCGTCGCTGCACAGCTATTTTCAGGTCTCTCCAGAGATGTTCGATCGGGTTCAAGTCCGGGATCTGGCTGGGCCACTCAAGGACATTGAGACTTGGACTGAAGCCACTCCTGCGTTGTCTTGGCTGTGTGCTTAGGGTCGTTGTCCTGTTGGAAGGTGAACCGTCGCCCCAGTCTGATGTCCTGAGCGCTCTGGAGCAGGTTTTCATCAAGTATCTCTTTACTTTGCTCTGTTAATCTTTTCCTCGATCCCGACTAGTCTCCCAGTCCCTGCCGCTGAAAAACATCCCCACAGCATGATGCTGCCACCACCATGCTTCACCATAGGGATGGTGCCAGGTTTCCTCCAGACGTGACTCTTGGCATTCAGGTCAAAGAGTTCAATCTTGGTTTCATCAGAACAGAGAATCTTGTTTCTCATGGTCTGAGAGTCTTTAGGTGCCTTTTGGCAAACTCCCAAGTGGGCTGTTATGTGCCTTTTACTGAGGAGTGGCTTCCGTCTGGCCACTCTACCATAAAGGCCTGATTGGTGGAGTGCTGCAGAGATGGTTGTCCTTCTGGAAGGTTCTCCCATCGCCACAGAGGAACTCTGGAGTTCTTTCAGAGTGACCATCGGGTTCTTGGTCACCTCCCTGACCAAAGCGCTTCTCCCCCGATTGTTCAGTTTGGCTGGGCGGCCAGCTCTAGGAAGAGTATTGGTGGTTCCAAACTTCTTCTATTTAAGAATGATGGATGCCACTGTGTTCTTGGCGACCTTCAATGCTGCAGACATTTTTTGGTACCCTTCCCCAGATCTGTGCCTCGACAATCCTGTCTCGGAGCTATACGGACAATTCCTTCGACCACATGGCTTGGTTTTTACTCTGACATGCACTGTCAACTGTGGGACCTTATCTAGACAGGTGTGTGTCTTTCCAAATCATGTCCAATCAATTGAATTTCCCACAGGTGGACTCCAATCAAGTTGTAGAAACATCTCAAGGATGATCAATGGAAACAGGACGCACCTGAGCTCAATTTCGAGTCTCATAGCAAAGGGTCTGAATACTTACGTAAATAAGGTATTTATGTACTTTATTTTTAATTCATTTGCTAAAATGTCTAAAAACCTGTTTTCGCTTTGTCATTATGGGGTATTGTGTGTAGATTGATGAGGAAAAACATTTAATCCATTTTAGAATAAGGCTGTAACGTAACAAAATGTGGAAAAAGTCAAGGGGTCTGAATACTTTCCAAATGCACTGTACTGTGTACGAGCCATTAACTAAACAAGATATCTAGGTCTGTCTCTCCCCACAGTTTTTTGTTCACTAAGGACAAATGCCATTGGGGACGAGGAGGGGGCAGACAGAATGAACTAACTAAGCAACATAAATGAACTTTTCAAAAAGCAAGGACTTACCAAGGCATTTTGTTTACTAAGGAGGAAGAGACCTCATGCAAGAGCCCCTCAGTTGATGACAATGCTGGATTTATTTGTACCCAACTTGGTACAATAAGTATAATTGGAGAGGAATCGAAAAAAATCCTGATACATTGCATACTGATGCATTGCCTTGAGTCTTCTCAGAACAGCTTTCATATTTGTTTGCGGGGAAAGATAGGTTTCAGACCAATTACTTTCAGGATAAATATTATGTGCAGGATCCATTGACACCATGGAGCTCATGCCAGGAGAGAAAAGCCAGCCAAGTCAATACCAAAAAGGGAACAATTGGTCAAACTGCCTGTAACCTTTGCCAGTAAAATATAGTATCTTCCTAGGTATGTCTGCAGTTTGGTGGGCATTCCAACTCCTCTCAAAAACAACATTGCGAGGCAGGATGATCTAATTCAAACCCATCATTGGTTACCCATCCACATCATTACACAGCCCTACCTGGAATATTCTGAAAAGGGTGACACTGAAGAGTCCTGGGTATGGTGGGACTTCTATGGCATCTTCATGGCCAAGCCGGGGGGGGGGTATGTATGCAAGCGTGTGTATGCATGTGATGTCGTTAAAGCTACATGGTACCAAAGGGGCAAGCTCCTGCTTGTTTTAGGGTTGTAGTAATGAGCTTTGGCTAGGGAGGACGGGTTGTTTGACCCAATAAAGCATCCAACAAAATGGATCTATCCAGTATAAGCCATAATAACAGCAAGGTAGAGGGTGGGGCTGAGGACTGCATGGAGGCTCTACTTACCATATTGGCTGTAAGGGAAGTCTGGCTGTCCCGTGGGTGCTTTGCTGATGTCCTGAGTAGGTGTGGTGGCTGGAACAAACCCTAGCGGCCCTGTTACCGGAGTCGTGGGCGGGGGTGGCACTCCTTGTAGGGCATACTGCTCACCTTGAGGTGTGCCAAAAGTGTACCCTAAACCAGTGCCAGATGGAAGAGTAGTTATAATGTTGTACATTCCGAACTATGAAAGATCACCGGTATGATATATTTTCATTTTATTATAATCTAAATAATCATACAACAACCATTGTCAGCCTAGGCAGTAGGGTTGGACGATGTTAGGATGTAATCATACATTGGCAGTATAAAAAAATTATATATTGTGAAGACGATATTAACGTTCTTGTGAAGATAACTAAAAAATATTTGAGAACTCTAAACATGTGTTACTGTTGCCGTTACATTACTGTTAGTGCTGCAGACCAGCTATTAATTTTTTCACGACAAAGCTGGTGTTGAAATAACAATTATTTTCCTCAGTTTGACCTGACTTTTAACGATGCCTGCATTTGAAACTCGCACTGTTATTTGAGTTTCTTGAGGAGGAATTTGTACATTTGGCAAAAACATTCTTCATAAAGCAATGATTGTTATTTTTTACAAAACGCTGTAATAATTTGAGGGCATAACAATATTGTTTATTGCAATATTGGCAATATGAAAACAAATCCATTTACATGAATAGAAAAATGCTTTTCTTATGACAATACAGTGCAGATACTGACCAAACTGAGGTGGTGTGCTGTATCCCTGCTGAGCGAAGGCCTGAGGTGCCCCAAAACCCCCCGCCGGGGTCGTTGTGACGAGGAATGCGTTGAACGGTGAGGGGGGCTGGGCGGGAGCTCCACGGCCCACAGATAAAGGGGGTCCGTACCCACCTGAGTCAGACAGAACACAACAGCTACTGAACACATGATGACAGGTGTCTATTGGTACATTTTCAGTCTTGGATATATCCTGGTTGAAACCCACTGTCAGTAGACACTGTATATTAGATATCATTTTCACCGCTGGGGTGGTTTGGGGTTGTATGATATAAGACTTAAGGAAGGGTGAAGAGAGTTAAGAATAATGATAATAAGTCCATTATCTGTCTCTAGACGGAAATTATCAGAGTGCCCTCAGCCATTCCAGCTGACACCGTGAGAACACTGGTGCTTAACCCAATTGGTCAATACATAAAATATAAAAGTGCAAGGCAATGTCTATGACACAATACTTTCTTGATAAGTTAACCATTACAAGACAATAGCTTACTATTTTAAAAAGCAAGTTAGTGAGAAATGTCCGAAAAAGTAAAGTGATTCAAAGACTAAACGTACCCAAGGGCTGGCCTGTAGACACCCAGACTCCTTCAAAAGAGAAAATATTTGAGTATATTTATGCTGGCACAAAACCAATTCCTCAATATGTAATTTGTAACTACAGTACTGTACAGTCAGTACGTTGATCATTCCTCAAAGTAAAGTTTCAATGCGGACCTAGAAATACAATGTTAATATAACAAAAGGCATCAGGCATTTTAACGGTTTCCAATACCATCTTTCTCCTAGGTATAATAGAATGTCATTTTCCTGGTCTGAGAGAACGAGTTGTGTTCTCTGCTCTGGCTGGTCTCCCACTCACCAGGAGGGCCATAACTCTGCTGCCAGCCCTGGGCAGGCTGTGCCGACCAACCATTGGCTGCACTCAGGATGCCTCTGGGTCCCCATTGGTTAGGTTCAAGTTGGCCAGGAGCTTTGCTGTCCCGAGGTTCAGCCTTTTTCACTTCCACCTGGACAAAGGATAAGGAGAGCACAATTTGCAAGACCAGAAGTTTATCACCAAAATACATTCCTTACCTGATCTCACCCATTACTAATATTTCTCTTTAACATATCAGCTTGAGAGGGTTTCAGTTTTACATCTTATCTGGGCCAATACACTTCTGCCTAACGCAGATAGATACTTTTTAAGGGGAGTTGCTTAACAATATGTTTCTCAGGTACTTCAGTCACAATTAGACATTGCTTAATTGTTGGTTAAATCATTTTGAATAGAGCATAAAATAATAGCAATTGCTTTAAATGGTGCAAAAAATGTCAGTAATTTTACAATCTGTCTATCTGAGAAACATATTCCTATTTCCTGTTTTTGTGCCCTTTAATTTTGATAAAAACATATATTGGAAGGTAAAGACTTACCTTTTCCCAGCTAACGTTTAAAGAATCTCAATTATATTTAACTTGTAGTAGAATTTCAGAGGGAGATGGATGTAGAAAGAAATGTGTATCATATCTATCAGAATAAGAGGTAAAACATGCAGATAATACAAATGGACAGTCATAAGTCAATTTAGAAATGAATCTTCATACCGTGTCAGATAATGGAGAAAATTGCAATGGTGCTTAATTGACCAATACCCATCTGATTTGCTCACACAGAACAGAAGCACTTGCTATTGGACTGGACTATTGTTCAATGAGGTTGAAAAGCCAATTATTTTGTATCACACCAGATGGCTTGTGAGGCTACCAGCCATTATCTGCCCTATAAAATAGTAGCACTTGTTGTAGCTAGCCAGCCACAGAGATACCAGCAGTTTACCAGAGCGAAAAATGGGTTTAAAACTAGGTGGGGGGGGGAGTACTAGACAGAAATAGACTAGGCTCTATCGAGGTTGAGTTATTGGGGTCACCTTGCATGAGGAAAAATGAATCTCAATATTTACTCTGCTTTAAGGTGGTGCCACTTTCTTTGCCTCGCCTCTTCCTTCTCTGTCGACCTAATTACAAGCATGTTTCCACGAGTGGCCCTCCGCCTATAGCACAGCTACATGGGTCTTCTCCCGCGGGCATCGTGGCTGGGAGTGATGGATACCATGACTTCAATACACTACCCAACAGCAGAACAGGGATTTGTCCCACAGTTTGACATGCTCCACTTTCTAATTTTGTAACTTATATCCCCCTAACTCCCTCAAGTCAAAGCCCAAGGTAATGTCAACTCAAGATCATGTAAATGTCCGATTCCTGCTGGAAATCAGGACAGTCAAGGAGAGTCAGTAAGAGGATAGCAGAATGTAGGTAGGGTCTCATACATCAATTATGAACAGACATGGGTTGAGTTCATAATTTTAATGGAGGTCAAAAAAATGTAAACTATGAAAAATGGGTACATATGTCATTGTCCATGTGGACATTTAGATGTTCTCTTTCAATCAAAGACTAAGACGTTATGTGTCCTCGTTTGGGGGGGGGGGGGGGTAAAATCACACTATTGACTGCACATTTTCCAAGTTGTTTCAGAAGCAAATCATTAATGACAATTTAAAAATAAACTACTGGTATCACAGAACTGTGGCTTCAGGCACACATTTTGGTTCTTAGATGTGATCGACACTGTATGGAGATTCTTAAACTGAGGTCACTTAATTTAGGTTGTTATTTTTAAGTTGACAAGGAAATATATCAAATAACTCAAAAAGTAAGTGACCTGCCAACAAAACAATCAAAAAAGAAAAAGGAACAAGACCAATCCTTTAGGTGATTTCTTTGTGGTAAAATAAAGCGTTTTAGGCTAAACTCATCTCCCATTATATGATCCCAAACTGGCCACTCCCTTAAATCTCCAAAGCCAGAGCAAGTATTGTTTGAAGTAAGATATGGAATACCTTTTACAACCTAAAGGAGAGGTCAAAATAAACAAAGCCTTGGGCGACTACAGAAGTTGTCACTAATATTTCAGGAGGGGTGACCGAGTAAGGTCAACCAGGCCATTGAAATGTTATGTGATCCAGAAAAAACATTGTGACCGGATCTTTTAGGAAAACCTTTGGAGTACCACATATCAGCGATCTTCAGCCATGTCATTAAAATATGAAGTTTAAAAAGAGCTTTAGGCCTTCAACCTTATTTTGGTGGCCCCTGAAAATAAGAGCTGTAACTCAACGTTAACAGTGCCAAACAATGCTTCCTGTCGCCCAAGCCTCAGTTTGATCTTGAGGGTAAAATAAAACTACAACTACACACTTTTTTGCCCATGATGTCGTGAAAATGCATGTTGACAGCCTGGTCCACTGATTGTTCGGCCTCGAAAGTAATAAATCCAAAACCTAGCCAACGACCAAGAGTGAATCAAGGTAGCAGGGTGTTGTGACAACACAAGATGAAGAACAGTATTGGGCTCAGCAAGACAGGGATCCATCAAGACTGAGCTGGAGGCTCCTGGGGTTCAGATGATGTCGCTGACTTGCAGCAATACACAAGCTGACGTTTGAGGGCTGAGGCACTTGTATCATCCAAGATAAACTTTGCACCAATCCTTTCCATGCTCAACTAACTAGGGTTTCAGTTGTTGTTTTTTTACTTCTAACATAGCAAAGTCTCCTTGTACTGTATTCATGTATTATATAGGGGTTTGAAAATGTAATTTCTATATCATTGTAATATATTTATATCCAGTGCAGTCAGTGGAACTACTGAGGAATATGAAAACTATATAGATTTCATGACACACTTGAGTGGTCTCAGAGCATTCATTTATGCATTGGGTGCCAATTGGACCAGTGGTATTGATGTTACTTCATTTCATCCAAACCCCAACTTGATCTGCCCCTTGGTATATTGCTGTGCAGCACAAACTGGCAGCATCCATTGTTAATGCATAACAAAAAAAATGGAGAAAAAGAAACTGTACAATGTCTAAAGCTTTTTCCAAGCTTTCCCAAATTTGGTTTTATGTTTAGAGTCAGCCAGGATAAGCCTAAATGGAAAATTACAATATTGCTTACAACAGCAACACAAAGATATAGGCCATTTTGTCTTCTGAATGTGTAAGTAACAACTAATGATGCTGTCAAGAGTTTGCATGGGGGATAAACAAAGTTCCCTTCAAACATGGTGAAAAACCCAATGGTGTAAGGATTCAACACTTACTGTATAAAACAAAAACACTGAAATGAAGGCTTTGATAAGGGACTGACTGTGAAGCCTCGCATAGCTTTCCATTGAACTGCATAGATCCGATGTTATTCAAACAAATAAAATCTAAGTGTTTATTGGTGGCGTACACAGTTTCGCAGATGTTATTGCAGGTGCAGCGAAATGCTTATGTTTCTAACACCAACAATGCACCAATATCTAGCAAAAACACCATTAAGCCCATTGACTACAGTTCCTACATGATATTACAAGTTGCTCTAGCTGAACCTATGAATATACAGCACTGTAATTGAATCCTTCATTGAATTGTACATTTAGGAGCCCAACATTGGCAAATGTCCTGGTTCTGATAAAGTCTGGTGATTTGTTGTGGTGATAAACTTTTCACAGTACTTCAGTTATGCAGCAGCAACAGCCCACTACACTGAACCAGTTTCATTTTGATAAAGTCATACCAGTGGCAGAATTGGGTTGTGAGAAAATCTCCACTCTGGGACCTAACCTGATTCCAATTAAATGTCCTTTGAGACAACTGAGATTTTGAAACCTCTAATATTATTTAAAGCATTCCCAAGCCGCCTGATATACAACTATAAATATCATCCATCGATGACCTGTCCTTAATCTAGATTCAAAACTTAGTTTCAGCATTTGCAAGCAAACATTCCTAGACAATCTTTCAAAAAAAGGTGTCAAAAACCCAAAGTCATGCTCAGTGCAAAAAAACTAAGTTCATAACCATGATGAATCTAAACTTTGTATACACCCCAAATTGACAGCCTGCACATTCCATTTTTGGTTCAAACATCTGGCCTGTACCTCTGTGATACCACTCAGTACACAATAACCTAAAAGAGAAGACAAATCTTAATAGACACCGTTAATCACATTAAAACCATTCACAAGGAGAAGGAGGACAGGAAAAGAAAAATAGAAAGGGCTTATACTTACAAAAATACTTAACTTTCTACATATGGGAAAACACTTATATATATATATATATATTTTTTTTTTTTTTAATAAGAAGTCTAAATTAAACGAAAGGAAACTTAGCTTAAAAGTGTTTTAGTAAAAGAAAAGTCTGGGTATTATGCTTGATTATGTTAATGTTATTGCTGTGTATCATCGTGTAAATTCGGATGACAAAATATTCTGCTTGTCTCCCCAAAGAGATCAATGGGTACTGAAGTAGAAGAGGGGTAATAAATGATGTGAGTCATTGACTGCTGCATCAGCTCTGAGCAAACTGACCAACCTAATGTAGCCTATATCTAGGCTAAACAGTTCTGCGCTAACTGACCAGACTAATCTACATCCACCCATGCTTGTCTTGTCATTCTAGGTGTGCGTTTACACAGGCAGCCCAATTCTGATCAATTCTGGTCTTTTGACCAATCAGATCAGCTCTGAAAAAGAGCTGATGTGGAAAGATCTGATGTGGTTGGTCAAAAAACCAATTAGTGGAAAGAATATCAGAATTGGGCTGCCAGTGTAAACGCAGCTCAACTAATTTAACAGATAGAACAGAGTAAGGACTTCCACTTAAAACAATTTCAAAAATGTGAACCGACTCTGGAATAATGAAAAAGTGAACAACATCCAACATCTGCATAATTTAGGGCCATAGGAATTCTTTCCCCCCCCCCCCCATGTTTCAGTTTTCCCCAGTTTTTTAAGGTTTTCCCTCTCAAAATCACACTAATAGAAAAAACTAAACTGGATGTTCTAAGTCCACAACACTGCATAAACAACATCAGGAGACCACTTGAGGTCTGGGAAAAATTTGAAAAATGTATATTTTTGGGTGTAGTTACCCTTTAATTCCAGTGAGCACCTAGCAAGAGGCTATTCAGTGATGTTTTTGTAGTGCAAACTGGATTGATGCAAATAATCATGATATATCATTCTGCCAGGTAAGCATAGGCTACTTGTAGTTAACATTTAATTGAGAAGGTTTTTGGGAAAGCCTTTCCATCTATCAGAAGATTTTTCATTAGCATCATCGCTAACGGTGAAACAAAATGGTAGGTACGCGCACCGCACAGACGGGGAATTCTCGTTGACTCTTCAGAAAGTTGCAGGAAATACGAATCACTGATTAATTCTGTTCATGTCTTATGATGAACTTGTGCTAATTAATTAATTCAATACATTTAGTTTATTCCCTACCAAAAAAGTTATATCGTTGAATTCCAATTTATTGTCTGGATTGCATCCACATTTTCCATATTGCAGATTTTATAGGGCCCTAACATTTTTTTTTTTTTTCTATCACTACGCTGGTGAAGTTCTGCCATTTCAGCATTTAACTCAATGTACTCCAAAAAGAGGAATGTTAACACTTTATTCAAATGGTCAAAGTTTGTCTTATTTCAATCCATTTCATGCACCGTAAATAATCCAAAAAAATAAAAAATCAGAACATAAGCCATCTAAACTGATATCAAGATATTGTATAGTCGTCATGATGAAGCTAATTTATTTCAAACTACATGTATTACTAGTGTGTTAGCATGTCCCTAAATAGAACGAAAACATCAAAAGCTGATCCGGTCACACAAAGTCAAGGGAAGATGTTTGAAATTCATGCCAATGTCATCTCAACTTTCTCACCATGTAAATGACTGCACGGGGAAAGCTTTCAGTATTTAAGGGTGGCATCCATTATAAAGCCTGTGAATGAACGACGAACAAGATGTTCCACCAGAAGACGCAGGGGGGTCTAGTTATAATTGAGGGTGAGGGGAGGGGGGATTGAATGCACTTATTCTCTTTGGGGCAGAATAGTTTGTCATGAGATTTAGAGATGGGAGGTATGGAAGAGAAAAACGGGATCAGCTTTTACCTCGGGGCCTCTGTTTCTCCGCGTCATAGATCATTACCACCTCTGTGACCTTAAACAAAGGAGAAAATGGGCTGCATTAGGATACAGAAAAAAACCGCTATTATTGCCATTGCATGCATCTTTGTTGGAAAACTAACACATATCAATATCCTCTCCTCATATTGATGGCATTTTAACAGAAAATACTACTTTTCCTGTAGTCTTCCAATAAGCAGTTCCTGTATTGGATCGTGGTCAACACATTTAAGCTGTTTTAGGTATTAAGAAACATTTCTTAATACAAAAGCTATACAATACAGTATACACCATTTTAACAGGACTTACCACTCCAAATCTATTGAAATAGTCCCGGAGTTCAGGTTCACCACAGTTATGGGGGATTCCGCCGACAAATATCTTCTTTGATTTATTGCTGTCAGCTTTGCTGCCCTTCTGAAACAAAGAATGGGATCTCAAAGCCAGATCGAGAATCTGTACAGGTGCATCAAAGCTAGGACCAAAAGACTGAAAAACAGCTTCTATCTCCAGGCCATCAGGCTGTTGAACAGCCATCACACCATCCTCTGTAGTAAGTGAGTAGTACTCCTGTAGTAAGAGACAAAGATAGACTCACCCACACCCAACGCTGCTGTCCCATGTATATAAAGACATTAAACACTGGACCATTTCTTTTATACTGTTTTTCACACTGTGTATTCATATAGTGTATTCTTCACATAGATCATTCTAATATCTCTACTACTGTACGTTGCATTTTTGTTACACTGTTTATACCACCTGTATTTATATAATTGAATCTTGACATAGCTCACTGTAATATATTCTGCTGTACATATCATTCTTAGTATATATACACTGCACAAAAAAATAAAGGGAACACTTAAACAACACAATGTAACTCCAAGTCAATCACACTTCTGTGAAATCAAACTGAAAGCAACACTGATTGACAATACATTTCACATGCTGTTGTGCAAATGGAATAGACAACAGGTGGAAATTATAGGCAATAATTAGCAAGACACCCCCAATAAAGGACTGGTTTTGCAGGTGGTGACCACAGACCACTTCTCAGTTCCTATGCTTCCTGGCTGATGTTTTGGTCACTTTTGAATGCTGGTGGTGCTTTCACTCTAGTGGTAGCATGAGACGGAGTCTACAACCCACACAAGTGGCTCAGGTAGTGCAGCTCATCCAGGATGGCACATCAATGCGAGCTGTGGCAAGAAGGTTTGCTGTGTCTGTCAGCGTAGTGTCCAGAGCAGGGAGGCGCTACCAGGAGACAGGCCAGTACATCGGGAGACGTGGAGGAGGCCGTAGGAGGGCAACAACCCAGCAGCAGGACTGCTACCTCCGCCTTTGTGCAAGGAGGAGCACTGCCAGAGCCCTGCAAAATGACCTCCAGCAGGCCACAAATGTGCATGTGTCTGCTCAAACGGTCAGAAACAGACTCCATGAGGGTGGTATGAGGGCCCGACGTCCACAGGTGGGGGTTGTGCTTACAGCAGGACGTTTGGCATTTGCCAGAGAACACCAAGATTGGCAAATTCGCCACTGGCGCCCTGTGCTCTTCACAGATGAAAGCAGGTTCACACTGAGCACATGTGACAGACGTGACAGAGTCTGGAGACTCCGTGGAGAACGATCTGCTGCCTGCAACATCCTCCAGCATGACTGGTTTGGCGGTGGGTCAGTCATGGTGTGGGGTGGCATTTCTTTGGGGGGCCGCACAGCCCTCCATGTGCTCGCCAGAGGTAGCCTGACTGCCATTAGGTACTTTTTACTGAATCACTTAGTCTAACAATTACATTTTAAGCTCATTAGCAGAAGTCATTTTAACAGCAATAAGCCTCAGTGTGACAGATGAGATTTCTAGCGGCAGATAGGACCTCAGCTTATCAAAGGACAAAAAGGATACAATTTAATCCTTTCTACCGAGGCTTGGTGCCCCATTTCTATAGCGGACACATGTAGCCCCCACAAAATAAAATACGCTCCTTACCCAGCCGTCCTTAGTTCGTACTTTTTCAGGTTGCATTCCTCTGGGAGTACATGGCTTGGGATCAATCTGAAGGCAAGGAATGAAATTGTACATCTCACCCTTCAATGAAAAAGCACCTTCAAATGTTCCCTCCAATTTATCTGGTGAATTAGCCCACCCAATAAGGCCACATACAAATGACAAATTACGTGTTATACAATTCACATTATGATAAGTCAAAGTTTAATTACAAGAGAATGACCTTCACTATGGCAAAATTGACCTATTCATATTGCTACATTGAGCAACTTGTAGCAAAACGCACTGTCTGCAAATGAAGCATGTCATGTCCAGCCCACTGCAGTTACATGTTAGTTCAACTAATAGGCATCTGACAGGCAACACTTGTTTGGCAAACAGCCTGCTTTCATGTCCATGGATGGCCTTCAGAGAGCCAGCCTTATGTTTTCTGAAGATACCAGTGCGTGTTATGGGTTCACTACTACTTGCTCTTGCACAGACTATCATCTCTGTGTAATACTTCAGTGAAAAGCAGTGCTTAATTATTCTAACACTTTAAAAAAGGCATAATTGATAAGACACACATATTTGACTTTCCTTATTCAAGCTGCAAAGTGCATACTCACATTTCTGCCATCAAGATTATGGGGTTTGGTCTCCAGTACAGTCCCGACACAGTTGGGGTCTTTGAATTTGACAAAACCAAAGCCCCGCGACTGATTCGTGGTTTTGTCCTTCATGATGACACAATCAACTACTTCCCCATACTGCGAGAAATAGTTTCTCAAAGTTTCTGATAGAAAAGAGGACATTGACATGAGTGGGACAATCCCATTACAGGATCCTTTAGGGATACATACATAGCCTAGTGTCCTGACATTATGGGTAATGTGTTTCAAAGTTCACTGAATGCAAAGTATTTAGTATTTCATTAAAATCCCCATTAGCTGTTGCCAAGGCAGCAGCTTCTCTCCCTGGGGTCCAAACAGAGATAAAACAGTACATAAAACAAAACATTGTGCATTAAAAAGCATGACACGCATGCATCTTTGGAGGCAGGGCATCGAGCTTTCAACACATTTTGTCATAACAATCACATAGAATTCTTAAAATTGCTTTTCTTGTCATTGAAAGCCCCAAGGCAATACCAAGGAAGGGTGCACAAAAACACATAGTACTGTGGCTAGTGCTCATAACTTCAGAAAACACTGTCAGAGTGAAGAGTGCGGTGCAAAGACACACACTGCCCAATCAAGCATGAAACAGAGAAGGACTCTGAATGCCTGTAGCTACAGACAAACTCATTTAAGACTAGATCTGAGCAACTGAGAAAAGCCTGCATGTATACTTAAATTACAATACACAATAACATGCCACCCTTTGGTACTCCAGAATAACATTTTCATACAGACACCTTCAAGCACAACAGTATGTGCACTGCAATACGCCTAATATTGACTGGTTGGTATGTAGACAGCTGACTCACCCTGTGTTGTACTCCAGTCCAAGCCACCAACAAACAGTTTCCTATAAAATGAGAGAAAAAAAGCATTCCTTTGGCTTTAAGTAACACCTGAGATGGTCCATCATTCCTTGGACACAATAACACATTCTCAAATGGTTCTGATGCGTTAACATGTGAAAACTGACTGTGCCACATATAATTGTAATGTAACCTCACAATAGATGAAGTTGTTTTACTGCGGGTATGTTTTTGTAAGCTGCTGATGATGCATATCAACAAACCTTGTTTTCTATTCAAATACTGGAATAAGGGTGACTTGTTTCGCACCGACACCACTTCAGGTCTTGTTTTGCATCCTTATGCCACGTATACAGGCTAACATAACCCAGGCAAGCGAAGATATCAGCTAACTTTAGCTTAACTACTAACGTTTGCTAACTAACGTCTGCTAGTTAACGTTAGCTAGCTAAAATACATTATGCATAGAACTTGAAAGAGCCTTCACTAACTAGCTACAAATTTGACATTAGTTACTCTTCAGCTAGCTAAATGCTGCCAGTTAAAACTAGGCAAGATACCATTGCCTCAACTATATTTTGATATGGATAATGTTGATGGATCAAACCATTATTATTACAATGCTCTCAATCTTATGCCCTGAAGAGTCAGTCCTCTCTCAAGTTCAAGAGTAACAGAGCAATAAAGCTCTCACCAGCAACAACTGAAAAAGTTAGCTAGATTCTGGTAATTTTTTTTGGAGCCTGTACTGTTAACCAACGTTATATTCTGTCGACTTCAATCAAACTTGTACCAACACACTCAAAATAAAATAAATTGGCTACTTTACAACACGAAGATAGTAAAGTGTCGACTCCTGATGGTAACGCGTTACCCGTGCGGATATTTTTACTTCACCACTTTGCTAGCTAGCTGCTAGTTAGCCGCTAACATTGTAACGTTAACTAGCTAATGTTAACGTTAGCTGCTAACGCTAGCGAGCCAACTCGTTTCGGTTTCTATTTATCTAGCTAGCTAACTAACTAGCTGAATATTTGAGTATTTCAATTAATTATTCAATGACACCATTTAAACATTACTTTTGACTAGCTATCTAGTTACCTAAACCAATGTCATGCATGTTTCCAAATTATTATTAGCTAGCTAGGCTAAAGTCAACTAACGTTCAAACTAGCTAGCTAACGTCAGTTACCAGTAACGTTAGTTATACATATCAAAATGCTAGCTGAGTAAAAGTGGTGATGCGGGTGAGATCTATCACAGTAATTCATTGATTGAAGTTAAAATGCAAAAGGAGTGTATACTTATTTAACTAATTCTCATTAATTAGGTTGAGATCACATCTTACCCAACTTCATCTCCGGCTAAATTGCTGTTCATTTCTAAGGCTAGTGCAGGGAACGGGTGTGCTATCATCGGATTATTGCTTCAATACTGCTCCTCTCGAGGAAGGTCACTCCGCTTTTGGTTCAAACGGAATCTGCGCAATGACGACGTTTGCCACACGTCAACTGCCAGGGGGTGAAACGTTTAATAATAAAGAGACAGTTGTGGGATATGTAGTTGAAATTCAAGAGGTAGTCTCTTAATTTACAAATTAGATCAGAAAATAAAATAATACTGCCCCACTCTGCATTGTTTGTGGATGTACTATAGTGCTGAGTGATTAGTGATTTTTTGAGGTTGCTTTGGTTTCGGTTCGATTATTACAAAAAAAAGGTAGACAATAAATGTATGCATTATGTGGGTTGAATGCTGTAACAACACAGAACAGAGCAATTCATGTAAAAAAAACAATTAATGGTTGTGACTGAACATTAGTGCTGATCACTTACCATAATTTATTCACATTACTTTACTTTAATAAAATATTTGTTTTATAAAGATGACTTTATTATTTCATTCCAAGTCATCATCTCATCTCTATAGAGTTGCTGCCTATGTTGTCTGACAAAACCAATATTTTAGTAGTTATTCAAAGTAAATAAGGCATACTTTTATGACTGCTGAATTCCAACTATCAATCACTAAGATCATTTATTTTCGGGAAGAGATACCTCGCGAAGCAACTGCTTTCTATACTTGTCGACCGCGCGTTCTCGCTTCTCTCAGGGTGCATTCATAAATTGCCTCCAATATGTCAGAGTGCGCTCTCGGTCATTCGTAAATTCAGTGCGTTGTCAGATCGTCTGTTATAAATTCAGAGCGTTTTGCTCTTGGAGCGTTCAAAGCGCACACTGGACGCTCTGGCTGAGGAGTAGGGTTGATCTGAGCGTTCTGACCTCAAAACAGAAGTGAAGCACCCAAGTTAACTGGCTAAAGTTGGCTAGCTTGCTAGCACCGTTAGGGGTGGGAGGGCCAAGAGACCAGAGGTGGCAGAACGGAGTGCTCGGGTTGGGGTGTAGGGTTTGAGCATTGCCTGAAGGTAGGGAGGGGCAGTTCATCTTGCTGCTCCGTAGGGAAGTAACATGGTTTTGTAGTGGATGCGAGCTTCGACTGGAAGCCAATGGAGTGTGCGGAGGAGCGGAATGACATGGGAAAACTTGGGAAGGTTGAACACCAGGCGAGCTGCAGCGTTCTGGTTAAGTTGCAGGGGTTTAATGGCAAAAGCGGGGAGCCCAGCCAACAGCGAGTTGCAGTAGTCCAGACGGGAGATGACATGTGCCTGGAAAAGGACCTGCTTCGCTTCCGGTGTGAAGTAGGTTCGTACTTTATGGATGTTGTAGAGCATGAACCTGCAGGAGCGAGTCACTGCTTTGATGTTTGCAGAGAACGACAGGGTGTTGTCCAGGGTCACACCGAGGTTCTTTGCAGTCTGGGAGGGGGACACTGTGGAGTTGTCAACCGTGATGGCGAGGTCTTGGAGTAGGCAGGCCATCCCCGGGAGGAAGAGCAGCTCCGTCTTGTCGAGGTTGAGCTTGAGATCAGTGGAGGCTGGAATGGAGTTTAATGGCTGGAATGGAGTGATTCACTCCATTCCGGACATTATTATTATTATTGTAATTGTTTTGATTGGTTTTTAAAAGTAGATAAAGACAGAACATAATGGACAGTAACAACCTAAATACAGCAACAAGTTACATTAATACTATCTTATGCAACAGCTGTTGGAAAATATATATATACAGTGCTATGAAAAAGTATTTGCCCCCTTTCTAATTTTCTCTACTTTTGCATATTTGTGATACTGAATGTTATCAGATCTTCAACCAAAACCTAATTTTAGATAAAGGGAACATAAGTGAACAAATAACACAACAATTACATATTTATTTCATAAACAAAGTTATGCAACACCCAATTCCCCTGTGTGAAAAAGTAATTGCCCCCTTACACTCAATAACTGGTTGTGCCACCTTTAGCTGCAATGACTCCAACCAAATGCTTCCTGTAGTTGTTGATCAGTCTCTCACGTCGCTGTGGAGGAATTTTGGCCCACTCTTCCATGCAGAACTGCTTTAACTCAGTGACGTGTGGGTTTTCAAGCATGAACTGCTCGTTTCAAGTCCTGCCACAACATCTCAATTGGGATTAGGTCTGGACTTTGACTAGGCCATTCCAAAACTTCCAATTTGTTGCTTTTTAGCAATTGTCATGTAGACTTGATTGTGTGTCTTGCTGCATGACCCAGCTGCGCTTCAGCTTCAGCTCACAGACGGATGGTCTGACATTCTCTTGTAGAATTCTCTGTAACAGAGCAGAATTCATGGTTCCTTCTATTAAGGCAAGTCGTCCAGGTCCTGAGGCAGCAAAGCATCCCCAAACCATCACACCACCACCACCATGCTTGAACTTTGGTATGATGTTCTTACTGTGGAATGCAGTGTTTGGTTTTCGCCAGGCATAATGGGACCCATCTCGTCCAAAAAGTTGACTCAAGTTTGCCAAAAAGAACCTGGATGATCATCAAGACTCTTGGAAGAACGTTCTATGGACAGATGATTCAAAAGTATAACTTTTTGGACGACATGGTTCCAGTATAATCAAAACGAATAATAATAAAAAATATAGAAAATAAATATATACAGTTGAAATCGGAGGTTTACATACACTTAGGTTGGAGTCATTAAAACTTGTTTTTCAACAACACCACAAATGTATTTTTAACAAACTATAGTTTTGGCAAGTTGGTTAGGACATCTACTTTGTGCATGACACAAGTCATTTTTCCAACAATTGTTTACAGACAGATTATTTCACTTATAATTCACTGTATCACAATTCCAGTGGGTCAGAAGTTTACATACACTAAGTTGACTGTGCCTTTAAACAGCTTGGAAAATTCCATAAAATGATGTCATGGCTTTAGAAGCTTCTGATAGGCTAATTGACATCATTTGAGTCAATTGGAGGTGTACCTGTGGATGTATTTCAAGGCCTACCTTCAAACTCAGTGCCTCTTTGCTTGACATCATGGGAAAATCAAAAGAAATCAGCCAAGACCTCAGAAAAATTATTGTAGACCTCTACAAGTCAGTATGAAAAATGTATGCACTTACTAACTGTAAGTCGCTCTGGATAAGAGCGTCTGCTAAAT
The DNA here is from genome assembly GCF_964263955.1 of Coregonus lavaretus. Lineage (NCBI taxonomy): Eukaryota > Metazoa > Chordata > Actinopteri > Salmoniformes > Salmonidae > Coregonus > Coregonus lavaretus. The sequence goes on along the minus strand of NC_139993.1, from coordinate 31,448,221 downwards.
GACGTAAATGTAAAATGTAAATGTAAGTCTGGTTCATCCTTGGGAGCAATTTCCAAATGTCTGAAGGTACCACGTTCATCTGTACAAACAATAATACGCAAGTATATACAACATCGGTCCACGCAGCCATCATACCGCTCAGGAAGGAGACGCGTTCTGTCTCCTAGAGATGAACGTTCTTTGGTGCGAAAAGTGCAAATCAATCCCAGAACAACAGCAAAGGACCTTGTGAAGATGCTGGAGGAAACAGGTACAAAAGTATCTATATCCACAGTAAAACAAGTCCTATATCGACATAACCTGAAAGGTCGCTCATCAAGGAAGAAGCCACTGCTCCAAAACCGCCATAGAAAAGCCAGACTACGGTTTGCAACTGCACAGGGGGACAAAGATCGTACTTTTTGGAGAAATGTCCTCTGGTCTGATGAAACAAAAATAGAACTGTTTGGCCATAATGACCATCGTTATGTTTGGAGGGAAAAGGGGTCGGCTTGCAAGCCGAAGAACACCATCCCGACCGTGAAGCACGGGGGTGGCAGCATCATGCTGTGGGGGTGCTTTGCTGCAGGAGGGACTGGTGCACTTCACAAAATAGATGGCATCATGAGGAAGGAAAATTATGTGGATATATTGAAGCAACATCTCAAGACATCAGTCAGGAAATTAAAGCTTGGTCGCAAATGGCTCTTCCAAATGGACAATGACCCCAAGCATACCTCCAAAGTTGTGACAAAATGTCTTAAGGACAACAAAGTCAAGGTATTGGAGTGGCCATCACAAAGCCCTGACCTCAATTCTATAGAAAATGTGTGGGCAGAACTGAAAAAGCGTGTGCAAGCAAGGAGACCTACAAACCTGACTCAGTTACACCAGCTCTGTCAGGAGGAATGGGCCAAAATTCACCCAACTTATTGTGGGAAGCTTGTGGAAGGCTACCCGAACCGTTTGACTCAAGTTAAACAATTTAAAGGCAATGCTACCAAATACTAATTGAGTGTATGTAAACTTCTGACCCACTGGGAATGTGATGAAATAAATAAAAGCTTAAATAAATCATTCTCTCTGCTATTATTCTGACATTTCACATTCTTAAAATAAAGTGGTGATCCTAACTGACCTAAGACAGGGAATTTTTACTAGGATTAAATGTCAGGAATTGTGAAAAACTGAGTTTAAATGTATTTGGCTGAGGTGTATGTAAACTTCCGACTTCCGTGTCGCTACCTGGATGTCAGAAGTGGGGAAAGAGAAAAGTAGTTGAGTGTCATCCTCATAGCAATGATAGGAGACCATGTGAGGATATGACAGAGCCGAGTGACTTGGTCTATAGAGAGAAGAGGAGAGGGCCTAGAACTGAGCCCTGGGGGACACCAGTAGTGAGAGTACGTGGTGCAGACACAGATCTTCTCCGCGTCACCTGGTAGGAGCGACCTGCCAGGTAGGATGCAATCCAAAAGTGTGCAGAGCCTGAGACTCCCAACCCTGAGAGGGTGGAGAGGAGGATCTGATGGTTCACTGTGTTGAAGGCAGCAGATATATTTAGGAGGATAAGAACAGCACATCTTCAACCTTAGGAGGGTGAATAAATTTGGCTTGGCCCCTGAGATCCTCACAAACTTCTACAGATGCACCATTGAGCGCATCCTGTCGGCTGTATTATCGCCTGGTACGGCAACTGCACCGTCTGCTACCGTAGGGCTCTCCAGATGGTGGTGCGGTTAGCCCAACGCATCACTGGGGGCACACTGCTTGCCCTCCAGGACATCTACAGCACCTGGTATCACAGGAAGGCCAAGATCATCATCAAGGACCTCAGCCAGGACCTCAGCCACCCGAGCCACTGCCTTTTTCTCCCCGCTACCATCTAGAAGGCGGAGACAGTACAGGTGCATCAAAGCTGGGACCGAGAGACTGAAAAACAGCTTCTATCTCCAGGCCATTGGACTGTTAAACAGTCACCACTAGCCGGCCTCCGCCCATCAGTGGCGGCTCCTGAAAAAATTCTCAGGGGGGGCAATTTTTCTGATGATTTAGGTGACCTACACACATTTTAAAAAAGATATGTCCAGCAACAACATGAAGACAGGGGCAGCATATAAGTCAATACCAGAAGCATTTATTGACTGATCTCAAAAGTGTTGGCTTACCAGGGTTGGTGGAGCCCTCAGTTTCATCTTTGCCTCGCAAAGCTAACTCAAACACTCCGCAAAACTTCACACACTGGATTAGCCGGCTGAGGATGTGGCGGTTCTTGCTAATGTCGTAGTAAATATATTTGTTATAGTGAATATGGAATATGATATGTTGAGTAAAATGTTGTGTTAAGATCTATTTAGGTCAGGAGCTGGTTATAAGTTCTGTTCCTATCCAATAACAATGGACAAAAGGGTCCTATCTTGTCAGCCTTGTCAGTTTCAGTTCTCCAGTAAACTTGTGATTATCAACACTAACCTCATCGTTGTGGCGGCGGACAGCTAGCCTGTATCCCTCATCCAGTTGAGTGGGAATGTTCACTCTCCCCAAAGCAGACAATCTCAAACAGCTATCCATGTGGGTCTTTGACAGCTCATGTTTCTTAATCTTTCCTGAAAGATGGTGCATGTCCGTTACACACCAGTCGCTGTCCAAGCGGTGCTGTCTGCCGTGCCGCCTTCAGGGTGAAAGAGTAAGCAGGGGGTAGCAGAAGACTGCATTAGCTACATCGCAGCCTGCTAGCCAGGTTTTTCGTTCGTACCAATTTTTGGAAAATCCTCGGGTGTAGGACTTCCCCCCTTTAGTAGAAACCTGTTGAATTATTAAATTTGGTCTGGGAGGTCCTAATTGTTTCGTTGCCAATTTATCTTGATTTGTTCGCCGACAAAAAGTAACTTATTTCAAAGAGACAATCGAGTTGCACTGAACGCTATAGCCATCTTGATAGTAGTACGTGAATTGATTGATGAGGCTACCCGCTCTTTTCTTAGTTACGTTCATGGTTACGTTACGTATGACGAAAGCGCGTAAGTGCAAGCCCTCAGAAACCCATAGAGATTGTATTGAAAGCTCTGATATTTGAAAAAAATAGATTTTACATGGGAGTCTATGACAGACTTCTGGGCGATTTTCAACCTGACTGAAATCGCCCCAAAAGGGGGGGGGGGCCATTTGAAGCACGACTTTAGCCTGATTGGACATTTAGTGGCACTGTGGCAGATCAGACGTCTAGATTACAACACTGATAACTACTGTTGCCGTGATATAATTGATTAGAAAAAAAATCCCTTCCTTTTCCCGTTTGGCAGTGCGTCGCCCATATCGCCCTATTGAACACACCGCCCCTGCCGCCCATTACCCTGCCCTGAACTTTAGTCACGGTTACTAGCCGGCTACCACCCGGTACTCAACCCTGCACCTTAGAGACTGTTGCCCTATGTACATACTGTAGTAATTGAACACTGGTCATTTACTGTTTTACCCACATCATTTGTACACTGAGTGTACAAAACATTATGAACACCTGCTCTTCCATGACATAGACTGACCAGGTGAAAGCTATGATCACTTGTTAAATCCACTTCAATCAGTTTAGATTAAGGGGAGGAGACAGGTTAAAGAAGGATTTTCTAAGCCTTGACACAATTGAGACATGGATTTTGTATGTGTGCCATTCAGAGGGTGAATGGGCAAGAAAAAATATTTAAGTGCCTTTGAATGGGGTATGGTAGTAGGTGCCAGGCACACAAGTTTGTGTCAAGAACTGCAACGCTGCTGGGTTTTTCACGCTCAACAGTTTCCCATGTGTCCACCACCCCAGCCAACTTGACACAACTGTGGGAAGCATTGGAGTCAACATGGGCCAGCATTCTTCTATTATTTCTATATTTCTTAATTATTTTGGGGATTTGCGTGTATTGTTTTGTATTGTCAGGTATTACTGCACTGTTGGAGCTAGGAACGTAAGCATTTCGCTACAGCTGTGATAACATCTGTAGATATGTTTACGCGAACAAAATACAATTGTATTTTATTTTATTTTATCTAGCTGATGCCGCTTTCACGTGCTAGTCGGAATTTGGAAACTCTGAAATTGCAGTGATGCAACCAGTCAGGATGCGCTCGATGGTGCAGCTGTAGAACTTTTTGAGGATCTGAATACCAATGCCAAATCTTTTCAGTCTCCTGAGGGGGAATAGGCTTTGTCGTGCACTCTTAACGACTGTCTTGGTATGTTTGGACCATGATAGTTTGTTGGTGATGTGGACACCAAAGAACTTGAAGCTCTCAACCTGCTCCACTACAGCCCCGTCGATGAGAATGGGGGCATGCTCGGTCCTCCTTTTCCTGTAGTCCACAATCATCTCCTTTGTCTTGATCACGTTGAGGGAGAGGTTGTTATCCTGGCACCACACGGCCAGGTCTCTGTCGGTGATCAGGCCTACTACCACTGTTGTGTTGTTGGCAAACTTAATGATGGTGTTGGAGTCATGCCTGGCCATGCAGTCATGTGTGAGCACGCACCCCTGAGGCCAAGCCAAATTTATTCACCCTCCTAAGGTTGAAGGATCAGCATGGCATATGTGTTGTTACCTAAACTTACCACCTGGGGGCGGCCCGTCAGGAAGTCCAGGATCTAGTTGCAGAGGGAGGTGTTAAGTCCCAGGGTCCTTAGCTTAGTAATGAGCTTGGAGGGCACTATGGTGTTGAACACTGAGCTGTAGTCAATGAATAGCATTCTCACGTAGGTGTTCCTTTTGTCCAGGTGGGAAAGGGCAGTGTGGAGTGCAATAGAGATTGCATCATCTGTTGATCTGTTGGGGCGGTATACAAATTGGAGTGGGTCTAGGGTTTCTGGAATAATGGTGTTGATGTGAGCCATGACCAGCCTTTCAAAGCACTTCATGGCTACCAATGTGAGTGCTACGGGTCTTTAGTCATTTAGGCAGGTTACCTTAGTGTTCTTGGGCACAGGGACTATGGTGGTCTGCTTGAAACATGTTGGTATTACAGACTCAGTCAGGGACAGGTTGAAAATGTCAGTGAAGACACTTGCAAGTTGGTCAGCGCATGCACGGAGTACACGTCCTGGTAATCCGTCTGGCCCCGCGACCTTGTGAATGTTGACCTGTTTAAAGGTCTTGCTCACATCGGCTACGGAGAGGGTGATCACATAGTCGTCCAGAACAGCTGGTGCTCTCATGCATGCTTCAGTGTTGCTTGCCCGAAGCGAGCATAAAAGGCTTAGGTCGTCTGGTAGGCTCGCGTCACTGAGCAGTTCGTGGCTGGGTTTCCCTTTGTACTCCGTAATAGTTTGCAAGCCCTGCACATCCAACGAGCGTCAGAGCTGAATGAAGTCAATGAAGTTGACTACATATACAAAGTTGCCAATGTCTTTGCAACAGTTACAAACAAGAGAAAGATAAAAATATCCTTAAAATGAAAACCGAGATGACTGCATTAAAAGATAAATAGCCTACAGTATAGGCTACAGGCCTATATAATTCAATAATATTGAAATAAATGTCATGTTCATTCAATTCAGTTCTATTTTGCTAATTGTAGGCTACTGTCTGTAATTTTTGCCTCAATATCTTTAATGATGTGTAACAACGTGTGTGCAATGATATGCCAAATCTTGAGATTTAGTGCGTTATTATAGGTTATGCCAAAGCATTAGAATAAGCCACCTCAATATTTGCAGTCATAAGATAGGTTTCCATCCAATTGGCGACAGATTTTCATTCCAATATTCTAAAATCTGCATAAAGAGAATATATGCATTTTCCCACCAGTGGTGTTTCCACCAAACTGACTTGTTGCAGATAAAAATAAGTGCGTGACGACGTAGTGCACATAAAATGTACTTTTTCACTTATGTTTTCATGTACCGAATAAAAGTTACATGTGTTTCCTTTCGCATGTTCAACTCTACAAATAGTTTTGTCACAAAAGCTGTTGTGGTAAATAGCAAATGTGCCTACTCTGGTCTTGGCATGTACGCTCTATCTAACAGCATGCAGATACAGTGCGGGTAGGCTACTTTACATCAGGGGTTCCTAAACCTTTTCACTCAGGCCCCACTTCCAGCATTGGGGAACATCCCGAGTAGTAGTATCATCGCATGAGATATGATGGTTATAATATCAATATTTGTGCATTAATGCATTTCCACCGCCATTTCTCACATAATACATTTTACCGACACAAAAAGATAAATCATCTGTTGGCATTTATAAAATGTTACCGAAACGTATTTTTCCATCACAGCTGTCATTATTTATTTTTTATATGGTATGACTTTACTCGCATAAAAACTGTGGATCGAAACGTGGCTATTGGTGATAATATCTTTCTAAGAGCTGATCCGTCATCAGTATTGTGGAATAATTGTAATGTTAAATTAAGATTTGAATAGAGAAAGCTGTTCAGTATCAACACATGCCTCATGTTTTGACCAAGTCGTTCATTCTATTCATTCCACGTTGCTATGCTAAACAAATCATTGGCATTTAGCTAGTTAGCAGAGGTTCAATGATGAAGAGTCCAAGAACTTGGTAGGGGCGTGGATCAGAAAACCAGTCAGTATCTGGTGTGACCACCATTTGCCTCATGCAGCACGACACATCTCCTTCGCATAGAGTTGATCAGGCTGTTGATTGTGGCATGTGGAATGTTGTCCCACTCCTCTTCAATGGCTGTGCGAAGTTGCTGGATATTGGCGGGAACTGGAACACGCTGTCGTACACGTCAATCCAGAGCATCCCAAACATGCTCAATGGGTGGTGACAATGTCTGGTGAGTATGCAGGCCATGGAAGAACTGGGACATTTTCAGCTTCCGGGATTTGTGTACAGATCATTGCGACATGGGGCCGTGCATTATCATGCTGAAACATGAGGTGATGGCAGCAGATGAATGGCACAACAATGGGCCTCAGGATCTCATCACAGTTTCTCTGTGCATTTAAATTGCCATTGATCAAATGCAATTGTGTCTGCAGATGTGAGGCCGGTTGGACGTACTGCCAAATTCTCTAAAACGACGTTGGAGGCGGCTTATGGTAGAGACATGAACATTCAAATTCTCTGGCAACAGCTCTGATGGACATTCCTGCAGTCAGCATGCCAATTGCACACTCCCTCAAAACATGAGGCATCTGTGGCATTGTGTTGTGTGACAAAACTGCACATTTTAGAGTGGCCTTTTATTGTCCCCAGCACAAGGTGCAACTGTGTAATGATCATGCTGTTTAATCAGCTTCTTGACATGCCACACCTGTCAGATGGATGGATTATCTTGGCAAAGTAGAAATGCTCACTTACAGAAATGCTCACTAAAAGGGATGTAAGCTTTTTGTGCATATGGAAAATATTTTATTTCAGCTCATGAAACATGGGACCAACACTTTATATGTTGCGTTTATATATTTTTCAGTATAGTTATAGAAGATACAATGGGATATTTTTCACAAGGGTAGCTAGCACTGAGGTATAACATTGAACTGCTCTCGGACTCACATATTGCTGTTCACTGGACCTTATGATCACTCAGCTGCACAGCTGATGCCTGCTGGACTGTTCCTTTACACGGTACCCTGTCCTGTTTATTCTGTTTAGCCTTAGCCCAAACGTTATCGCTATTTCCAGTTGTTGTCTTAGCTCTCTCTAATAACACCTGTGACTGCTTTATGCCTCTATCCCATGTCAATTATGCCTTGCCTATTGCTGTTTGGGTTAGTTCTTATTATACAATTTCACTGTAGAACCCCTAGTCCCTCTCAAACTGCCTCAAATAGTTCCTTTGTTCCACCCCCCATACACGCCGAGACCGGCTCAATCGGTGCCTCCAGTGACGCTATCTCTTTCATTGTTACCCAACGCTTAGGGTTACCTGAACTGTACTCATATCCTTCCATATCCTTTTCTGTACATAATGCCCTGAATCTTTTCTACAACTCCCGGAGAACTGCCCCCTTTATTCTATGTACCCAACGCACTAGAAGACCAGTTCTTAAAGCCTTTAGTCGTATCCTTATTCTAGTCCTCCTCTGTTCCTCTGGTGATGTAGAGGCTAACCCAGGCCCTGCAGCCCCCAGTATCACTCCTACTCCCCAGGAGCTATCATTTGTTGACTTCTGTAACCGTAAAAGTCTTGGTTTTCTGCACGTAAATATCAGAAGCCTCCTTCCTAAGTTTGAGTTATTCACTGCGTTAGCACACTCCGCCAACCCTGATGTTCTAGCAGTGTCTGAATCCTGGCTTAGGAAGGCCACCAAAAATTCTGAAATTTCCATCCCCAACTATAACATTTTCCGTCTAGATAGAACTGCCAAAGGGGGTGGAGTTGCAATCTACTGTAGAGATAGCCTGCAGAGCTCTATCATACTATCCAGGTCTGTGCCCAAACAGTTTGAGCTTCTACTTCTAAAAATCCACCTTTCCAGAAATAAATCTCTCACTGTTGCCGCTTGCTACAGACCCCCCTCAGCCCCCAGCTGTGCCCTGGACACCATATGTGAATTAATTGCCCCCCATCTATCCTCAGAGTTCGTACTGCTTGGTGACCTAAACTGGGATATGCTTAACACCCCGGCCATCCTACAATCTAAACTAGATGCCCTCAATCTCACACAAATTATCAACGAACCTACCAGGTACAACCCTAAATCCGTAAACATGGGTACCCTCATAGATATCATCCTGACTAACTTACCCTCTAAATACACCTCCGCTGTCTTCAACCAGGATCTCAGCGATCACTGCCTTATTGCCTGCATCCGTAACGGGTCCGCGGTCAAACGACCACCCCTCATCACTGTCAAACGCTCCCAAAAACACTTCAGCGAGCAGGCCTTCCTAATTGACCTGGCCCAGGTATCCTGGATGGATATAGATCTCATTCCGTCAGTAGAGGATGCCTGGTTGTTCTTTAAAAGTAATTTCCTCTCAATCTTAAATAAACATGCCCCATTCAAAAAATACAGAACTAAGAACAGATATAGCCCCTGGTTCTCCTCAGACTTGACTGCCCTTGACCAGCACAAAAACATCCTGTGGCGTACTGCATTAGCATCAAATAGCCCCCGCGATATGCAACTTTTCAGGGAAGTTAGGAACCAATATACACAAGCAGTTAGGAAAGCAAAGGCTAACTTTTTCAAACAGAAATTTGCTTCCTGTAGCACTAACTCCAAAAAGGTTTTGGGACACTGTAAAGTCCATGGAAAATAAGAGCACTTCCTCCCAGCTGCCCACTGCACTGAGGCTAGGAAACACTATCACCACCGATAAATCTACAATAATCGAGAATTTCAACAAGCATTTTGCTACGGCTGGCCATGCTTTCCACCTGGCTACCACTACCCTGCAACTTGCCCATGCCCCCCCAGCTTCTCCTTCACACAAATCCAGACAGCTGATGTTCTGAAAGAGCTGCAAAATCTGGACCCCTACAAATCTTCTGGGCTAGACAATCTGGACCCTTTCTTTCTAAAACTAGCCGCCGAAATTGTTGCAACCCCTATTACTAGCCTGTTCAACCTCTCTTTCGTAACGTCTGAGATCCCCAGAGATTGGAAAGCTGCCGCGGTCATCCCCCTCTTCAAAGGGGGTGACACTCTAGATCCAAACTGTTACAGACCCATATCCATCCTGCCCTGCCTTTCAAAAGTTTTTGAAAGCCAAGTCAACAAACAGATCACCGACCATTTCGAATCCCACCGTACCTTCTCCGCTATGCAATCCGGTTTCCGAGCTGGTCATGGGTGCACTTCAGCCACGCTCAAGGTCCTAAACGATATTATAACCGCGATCGATAATAGACAGTACTGTGCAGCCGTTTTCATTGACCTGGCCAAGGCTTTCGACTCTGTCAACCACCGCATTCTTATTGGCAGACTAAATAGCCTTGGTTTCTCAAATGACTGCCTCGCCTGGTTCACCAACTACTTCTTAGATAGAGTTCAATGTGTCAAATTGGAGGGCCTGTTGTCTGGACCTATGGCAGTCTCTATGGGGGTGCCACAGGGTTCAATTCTTGGGCCGACTCTTTTCTCTGTGTATATCAATGACGTCGCTCTTGCTGCTGGTGACTCTCAGATCCACCTCTACGCAGACGACACCATTTTGTATACATCTGGCCCTTCATTGGACACTGTGTTAACAAACCTCCAAACGAGCTTCAATGCCATACAACACTCCTTCAGTAGCCTCCAACTGCTCTTAAACACTAGTAAAACTAAATGCATGCTCTTCAACCGAACGCTGCTTGCACCCGCCCACCCGACTAGAATCACTACTCTCGACGGGTCTGACCTAGAGTATGTGGACAACTACAAATATATAGGTGTCTGGTTAGACTGTAAACTCTCCTTCCAGACTCACATTAAGAATCTCCAATCCAAAGTTAAATCTAGAATCGGTTTCCTATTTCGCAACAAAGCCTCCTTCACTCATGCTGCCAAACATGCCCTCGTAAAACGGACTATCCTACCGATCCTTGACTTCGGCGATGTCATTTACAAAATAGCCTCCAACACTCTACTCAGCAAATTGGATGTAGTCTATCACAGTGCCATCCGTTTTGTCTCCAAAGCCCCATATAATACCCACCACTGTGACCTGTACGCTCTTGTTGGCTGGTCCTCACTACATATTCGTCGCCAAACCCACTGGCTCCAGGCCATCTATAAATCACTGCTAGGCAAATCCCCACCTTATTTTAGCTCATTGGTCACCATAGCAACACCCACCCGTAGTCTGCGCTCCAGCAGGTATATCTCACTGGTCATCCCCAAAGCCAACACCTCCTTTGGCCGCAATTCCTTCCAGTTCTCTGCTGCCAATGACTGGAACAAATTGCAAAAATCTCTGAAGCTGGAGACACTTATCTCCCTCACTAACTTTAAGCATCAGTTGTCAGAGCACCTTACTGATCACTGCACCTGTACACAGCCCATCTGAAATTAGCCCGCCCAACTATCTCATCCCTATATTGTTATTTATTTTGCTCATTTGTACCCCAGTATCTCTATTTGCACATCATCTCTTGCACATCTATCATTCCAGTGTTAATACTAATTGTAATTATTTTGCACTATAGCCTATTTATTGCCTTACCTCCATAACTTGCTACATTTGCACACGCTGTATATATATGTATTTCTGTTGTATTTTTGACTTTGTTTTGATTTACCCCATATGTAACTCCGTGTTGTTGTTTTTATCGCACTGCTTTGCTTTATCTTGGCCAGGTCGCAGTTGTAAATGAGAACTTGTTCTCAACTGGTTTACCTGGTTAAATAAAGGTGAAAAAAAAAAAAAAAAAAAAAAAAACATAACGGTATCTAGCAAGGCTAACGTTACTTTTCCTTTGCTAGCTAGCTAACACACAATCACATCAAGCAGCTGAAATGACAGCAAACTATTTACATTTTCATTTGTTTTACCTTCATTTCTATTGCCAATTCTTTGGATATAGCCATTATAATGATCCTAAAATGTATTTGCCTGGATCAGAGAAGCTGTCAATCTCGTCACGTTCGTATGGCACGGTGGAGATCGCAAAAAAAATAACTGCAACATGTTGCACGGGACGGATAGGCACACAACGAGGCTTATATTAACCCCAGCAAAATAAAAAGTGATCCAGTGATTTTTGAACTTTCATGTTTTCTAACAGCTTTCCACACTTAGGACGTAATTGACCCGGCTCCTTGGAATGCAACTTATTGACCAACAGTAGTAGGCCTAATGTTTATGCCTACGCCTCGTTGACGTATTGCAGAGTCAGCACTTCTGACCCATATAAATCCCCACCGCAACTAAATCTGTCCTTCCTCTGCCACAACGTGGAGACAGCAACTCCGTCCATCCCCCATATATTAAAGAAAACCAACCACCAAAATGACTACGGCACAACCTATATTTTCACAGGGAGAAGACTGCAAAGCTGGTTGGCACGACGCTGGTGCTGGTTACAATGAAACGGACACTCATCTGGAGATTTTGGGCAAGCCCGTTATGGAACGTTGGGAGACTCCGTACATGCACTCGCTCGCAACTGTAGCCTCCTCAAAAGGTATAACACACAATGTGCAAGCTAGTGGTCCATATGAACGCACTGGGACGACTAGACAGTATGGATTTTGGAACTCTATGATAGTTTATAGTTCCATAATAACATTTTACCTGACTGTAATTAATTTTCCTTGCAAATGTGTAAAACAAATAGACCGTAAAGGACAGCCTATTTGCCTATAACCTAATCAATGGCTACACTTCATTCAGCGCTGTAGGATAATCAATACAGACGATTACACTCAATCAGCAGACATTAGGAAAAGTTAATGAAACCAATGCGTTTACATTTTATATGCGACGTTCCTCCCAATGCACGTGAAGTTTAAAAGCATGCTGGAGTTGGATATAATGGCTTGTGGTTGCAGCAGGTGTTACTCTACACATGGAACCGTGCCAAGTGCGCACTTGCTGGGGAGTGCCAATAATTTATCACGGCATGCCATTCAATAAGTTTCATGATGATCACTGATCCTTTTTTTAAAAGATACATTAGGCTACGTTAAAGTTGCGTAAACGTTTGGAGTTTTTTGGTCACTCAAGTCACCATAGCACCCATGGGCTGAATGGAGGAATGCGGTCCATTGAGAACAGTTGTTTGGTTGTAAATACAATATGACCAGTTTTAGTAAATAGGGTATTATTTTGTCATTGTATCTTTGGTGGCAATTTGACAGTTGATAACAGAGTAGTAGCCTAAAGGGCGAGGCAAAACCAAATGGTATTCTTCTCATCTATTTTTACACATTACTGAAAGACTACTCTGTGTAACTCCTTCAAGTGGCATGTGGCCTATCTATCACGTGCCTTCCCCCCAAACATTCCTTTGAGATCCCTCAAATAACAAACAAAAGTCGTGCATTATTAGTTTTGCTTTTCGTGAAAGGTGCCACAGCACTAGAAAAGTGGAAAACACTTCAATACAGGTAGATACATAAACTTAAACACCAATTGAGATGCTTGTTCCGCTTTGTCCCACAGGTGGACGGGTTCTGGAGATTGGGTTTGGCATGGCCATCGCCGCAACTAAAGTAGAGTCCTTCCCCATCGAGGAGCACTGGATCATTGAGTGCAATGATGGAGTGTTCGCGAGATTGCAGGAGTGGGCCAAGGCTCAGCCACATAAAGTGAGACAGATCTTCAACTTCACCTTAGGTTCTATTCAGACTTTTCCCTTCTTTTAATGTGAACGAAATGGACCTAAATTCTTCTCCACTCACAGATTGTGCCCCTCAAAGGACTGTGGGAGGAGGTAGTGGGCGGCCTGCCTGACAACCACTTTGATGGTAAGTTTGAAAATGCATTCTATTGGCGTATCCATTATTGAATATTTGTATTCTTCAGCGAGTAAATTGCTTCAGATATGTAAATATGTAATTGTAATTATGCCTCTTCTATCAAAGGCATTCTGTACGACACATACCCTCTGTCAGAAGACACATGGCACACTCACCAGTTTGACTTCATCAAGGTAAGTACAACACTTTGAGGACCAAGGCTGCACATTACGAACATATCAGCAAAAGATCCTGTATTAAAGACTATAAAACACACAAATGTTTGGTATCATATACAGTGAAGGAAAAAAGTATTTGATCCCCTGCTGATTTTGTACGTTTGCCCACTGACAAAGAAATGATCAGTCTATAATTTTAATGGTAGGTTTATTTGAACAGTGAGAGACAGAATAACAACAACAAAAATCCAGTGTCAAAATCCAATGTCAAAAATGTTATAAATTGATTTGCATTTTAATGAGGGAAATAAGTATTTGACCCCCTCTCAATCAGAAAGGTTTCTGGCTCCCAGGTGTCTTTTATACAGGTAACGAGCTGAGATTAGGAGCACACTCTTAAAGGGAGTGCTCCTAATCTCAGCTTGTTACCTGTATAAAAGATACCAGTCCACAGAAGCAATCAATCAATCAGATTACAAACTCTCCACCATGGCCAAGACCAAAGAGCTCTCCAAGGATGTCAATTGGTAACACACTACGCCATGAAGGACTGAAATCCTGCATCGCCCGCAAGGTCCCCCTGCTCAAGAAAGCACATATACAGGCCGTCTGAAGTTTGCCAATGAACATCTGAATGATTCAGAGGAGAACTGGGTGAAAGTGTTGTGGTCAGATGAGACCAAAATCGAGCTCTTTGGCATCAACTCAACTCGCCGTGTTTGGAGGAGGAGGAATGCTGCCTATGACCCCAAGAACACCATCCCCACCGTCAAACATGGAGGTGGAAACATTATGCTTTGGGGGTGTTTTTCTGCTAAGGGGACAGAACAACTTCACCGCATCAAAGGGATGATGGACGGGGACATGTACCGTCAAATCTTGGGTGAAAACCTTCCATTGAAAATGGGTCGTGGATGGGTATTCCAGCATGACAATGACCCAAAACACACGGCCAAGGCAACAAAGGAGTGGCTCAAGAAGCCGCACATTAAGGTCCTGGAGTGGCCTAGCCAGTCTCCAGACCTTAATCCCATAGAAAATCTGTGGAGGGAGCTGAAGGTTCAAGTTGCCAAACGTCAGCCTCAAAACCTTAATGACTTGGAGAAGATCTGCAAAGAGGAGTGGGACAAAATCCCTCCTGAGATGTGTGCAAACCTGGTGGCCAACTACAAGAAACCTCTGACCTCTGTGATTGCCAACAAGGGTTTTGCCACCAAGTACTAAGTCATGTTTTGCGCAGAGGGGTCAAATACTTATTTCCCTCATTAAAATGCAAATCAATTTATAACATTTTTGACATGCGTTTTTCTGGATTTCTTTGTTGTTATTCTGTCTCTCACTGTTCAAATAAACCTACCATTAAAATTATAGACTGATTATGTCTTTGTCAGTGGGAAAACTTCCAAAATCAGCAGGGGATCAAATACTTTTTTCCCTCCCTGCATAATATCATAGCTGTATCCAATGTAAACATATGGCAGACGTCTACAGAAATGAATCCAAATACAATACATTTCTGATCTCTATCACTTGAAACAAACATTGCCTTTCGTTCCACAATGACACGCTAACGTTTCCATTAATAGTACAATTGTTTGTTGTGTCTCTATAGGGCCATGCCCACAGGCTGCTGAAGCCCAGTGGGGTTCTCACCTACTGTAACCTGACCTCTTGGGGTGAACTTCTCAAGACCAAATATGACAACATCGACAACATGTTCCAGGTGAGCCGCCTTTCAGCCAGTCAATGATCAACACCTAATCTCTCTATGAAGTGCTTGGGTAGGCTACACATGTGCCTTCTCGGGCTCGACACATTTAATTTCGTAGCACGTATTCTCCCCTTCTGCCAGATAGTACTTACAGGTAGATCACTGATAGTTACTGTGGTATAACTTGTAATTTCAATTAATTATTATTATGTCCATAGCTACAGTACTAACTAATTTGCCTGCTGCATGTTTCCACCCTTTCTTTACAGTACATCAAAATACACTTGATCACAAATGTTCTATTATTTTATTGGAAAACTATGTAAATCAAATTCACAACCTGATTGATTCCACTCCTGTGTGGAGTGAAGTGATTAGCCTATGTATTTGGTTTACTCACTTCAGTACCATACTTATACAGTAATTGGTTTAGTTTGTCTATCTACTAATACCCTTTTTATTGCACTTGGTCCTGGCACTGTTAGAAAATGTGTCCTCAATTACCTTTCTTGGCTAAACAAAGGTTAATGATAAATTGGACCTGAACTGCAACTGTGTAGCCCTTTACACTCACAGCCAGTCATCCTGTATACGGGTTGAAAATGGCAGATTTGGTCACTGATAAGTGGCTACATTGGAACTCAGTGGCTGTACAGTAACATACTATATATGACGTCAGAGCTCAGGCTCTTCACTTTACAGCACTTTATGGGATTCAACTGACAGCCGTTCTAAGCATGTGTACCACACACAACAAAAAGATGCCCCCATTTTTTTGTTGTTTGAGTGAGGGGAATGCTGTAAATTGAGAGGAGTTGATGTGTTCTGAAAGATGAGATGTTGAGGATTATAATAAATACCACTTTGATGTCGTACAAGCAAACCACACACCTATAAGTCCAAACTCATGTCATTTTAAAGTATCAACATTTAGGATCGATATGTTTGATGTACAGTTACAAAGATGATATGCGTCATACCCTGTGTTGTCCTGAACAGAATGAACCTGTGTCGTATTGTGAAGA
Source organism: Coregonus lavaretus (assembly GCF_964263955.1). Lineage (NCBI taxonomy): Eukaryota > Metazoa > Chordata > Actinopteri > Salmoniformes > Salmonidae > Coregonus > Coregonus lavaretus. Next base: position 31,431,976 of record NC_139993.1, on the reverse strand, counting down.
GAATTTGTCAAGAACATGCACTTGAATGCACTCATGACTCCATTTTTTGCGCACCAAAATTACTATCTGTTTGTCTTAAGTGCCTTGTGAAAGCCTAACACCGTAAGATCATATTTTATAACTTAGCTAGTCATGTTGGCAATAGAATAAGCTTTCAAATTATGCTCACCTGACCCAGATTGCGATTTATAATGGAACGTTTTTGGATTGTGTAAACAACAACAGTAATTGTGTAATTTTGGGAGTATGCTTGCTTCAGTTCCTCAATGGCAAAGCTAGGAGAGCTCAAACAAGCATCTTATAGTTGAAGGCTCTTTCCATGAGTCATAAAAGTGCATTGAAATTACTTAGGAACTGTGCACAGTTTGGACAGGTGTGTCCACTTGGAGACACCAGTTAAACCTCTCACTCAAACCCTTGTAATAATTTTTTGTTATGTTGCAGCTACCCCAAAATTGCCATGAATATTCTTATGTTACTGAATGTGTCCAGAGTATTTTCAGATTTCGTTGACAAATGCTGCGAAAAGTACAGTAAATGTAAAATGCATATCAAATCAACAGTTTAATGTTTGGATTCAGTCTTGTGACAGGTGAACTATTGTGTCCTCACCTTTGGTCTGATCATTTCCCCATAATCTCCAAAGTGTTCTCTTTCAATTGCTTCCATGGTCATGCATATGCTTTTTATGTTTCTTCGGTTAGAAACATTTCAATTTGGCACTATTCACATAGGCCAATTTCCACGAGTGTAAAGGGTTAAAAGGCCCATAATGTGTGATGCAGGTCCACGATACTGACCAGATCTTTGTGTTAATAATTTTCAGGAGACCCAGATGCCTCAACTGCTCGAGGCTGGCTTCAAGAAGGAGATGATTAGCACCACAACCATGGATATTGTCCCCCCAAGCGAATGCAAATACTATGCCTTCCGCAAGATGATTACTCCCACCATTCTGAAAGAGTGAAATGGCTTGATGCCACTGCAATGTTTTTATTCCTTTTATTCTCAAGTGCCTGTATTTTAAAAAGCCACATTAGTTTACTGTCAAAAATCCATAAGCATTCAGGGATGTCCATCTTTCAATAAACCAATTTAAATCACGTCAACTCTATTTTCTTCTGTCAAAATGAATTTGTTTGGGTATCACCTCGAACAATTTTGCACCTCTTGCTATGGAACCTCTTGAAATTTGTCACAGAATGCATTATATTTTAACTGTATTGCAACGTTAATAAGCATGACTGTCACGATCGTCTAGTAGCGAAGTAGACCAAGGCGCAGCGTGTGAAAGAAACATGACTTTATTATATTAAAGTACTGAACAAAACAAAACACGATCGTGAAGTCCACAGTAACACTGACTGAACACGGAACAAAAACCCACAACCACAAGGTGAAAACAGACAGTTTAAATATGGCTCCCAATCAGAGACAACGAGCCAACAGCTGACACTCGTTACCTCTGATTGGGAGTCACTCATTCAAACAAAGAAATACAACCACATAGAACAACCCAACCAAACAGAACACCACGAAACGAACACACCCTGGCTCAACATACAAAGTCCCGGAGCCAGAGCGTGACAGTACCCCCCCCTAAAGGCGCGGACTGCGACCGCGCCTCAAAACCCCAAACAGGGGAGGGCTGGGTGGGCATTTCTCCTCGGAGGCGGCTCCGGCTCCGGGCTTGACCACCACCCTTCCACAATCCCCCCGTAACGCCCCCGGTCCGGTCTGACCCCGCTGGCTGGATCTGGACCGGACATAGACGGAGCGGATTGCTCAAACTCCGTAGTGGAGTAGCTGACCTGATCAGGCACCGAACTGACGACGCGCACCCCTGGCTTGGCGCGTGAGGCAGGAACGGACCGGACCTGGCTGACGATACGCACCCTTGGCTTGGTGCGTGGAGCCGGAACGGACCTCACCAGGCTGACGACTCGCATCCTTGGCTTGGTGCGAGTAGCAGGAATGGGCTGGATCAGGCTGACGACTCGCACCCTTGGCTTGGTGCGAGTAGCAGGAACGAGCTGGACCAGGCCGACGACGCACCCCGTAGGCTTGGTGCGTGGAGCAGGAACAGGCCGGGCAGGGCTGGCGACGCACACCGTAGGTTTGGTGCGAGGAGCAGGGACAGGCCGGGCCGGGCTGACGACGCACCCCGTAGGCTTGGTGCGTGGAGCAGGAACAGGCCGGGCTGGGCTGGCGACGCACACCGTAGGTTTGGTGCGTGGAGCAGGAACAGGCCGGGCAGGGCTGGCGACGCACACCGTAGGTTTGGTGCGTGGAGCAGGGACAGGCCGGGCCGGGCTGACGACGCACCCCGTAGGCTTGGTGCGTGGAGCAGGAACAGGCCGGGCTGGGCTGGCGACGCACACCGTAGGCTTCGTGCGTGGAGCAGGAACAGGCCGGGCTGGGCTGGCGACGCACACCGTAGGTTTGGTGCGTGGAGCAGGAACAGGCTGAACAGGGCTGGCGACGCACACCGTAGGCTTCGTGCGTGGAGCAGGAACAGGCCGGACTGGGCTATGGAGACGGATAGGAGACCTGGAGTGAAGAGCTGCCACAACCCGTCCTGGCTGAATGCCTACCTTCACACACTCTGTGTGAGGCATCAGCACAGGACGTACAGGGCTGTGTACCCGTACTGGCATAACAGCACGTGACACTGGCGCAGGATATCCGGGACCGAGGAGAGGCACTGGAGGCCGCGAGCGCTGAGCCGGCACACTCCGTCCTGGCTGCATGCCCACCTTCGCACAACACGTGCGGGGTGCTCGCACAGGACGTACCGGACTATGCCGGACCACTCGCGGCACAGTGCGCATCTCCGCATACCGCGGAACCTGCCCAGTCTCATGCTGCCATGCCTGAGTACGGGGAGTTGGCTCTGCTCTCCATCCAGGCTCCACCAACCTGCCTTCTGGCCCCCAAAAGCCGGTGGCCTCCTCTCTTAATCTCCCAATTCGCCCTGTGGCAGCCTCCTGCTGCCCAGTCGCCCATGCCGTGTGCCCCCCCCTAAAAAATTATTGGGGGTGCCTCTCGCCTTTCCGACCACGGCCCGGTTGACGCCGCTTCTCCACTCCTGCCTGGGTCTCCCCCTTCATCGCCTTCCGGTACCGGACGGCCTCCTCCTCGGTAATCTGCCCCCAACCGAGGAGGACATCCACCAGCGTCACCTCCTGCGTGTGTTCCTGGACACGCTGCTTGGTCTTTGTTTGGGTGGGTTTTTCTGTCACGATCGTCTAGTAGCGAAGTAGACCAAGGCGCAGCGTGTGAAAGAAACATGACTTTATTATATTAAAGTACTGAACAAAACAAAACACGATCGTGAAGTCCACAGTAACACTGACTGAACACGGAACAAAAACCCACAACCACAAGGTGAAAACAGACAGTTTAAATATGGCTCCCAATCAGAGACAACGAGCCAACAGCTGACACTCGTTACCTCTGATTGGGAGTCACTCATTCAAACAAAGAAATACAACCACATAGAACAACCCAATCAAACAGAACACCACGAAACGAACACACCCTGGCTCAACATACAAAGTCCCGGAGCCAGAGCGTGACAATGACATTTTACGTACCACACAGGCAGCCCAATTCTGATCTTTAGTCCAATCATTAGTGCTGAGCGATTAACCGAACTTCAGTTATTTTTAGTTTTTTAAACAACTAATTGACCAACATCGGTTCAATTATTTGAATTCCATTTCGTTTTGGGGTTTTCTGTGAGCTCTATGCACAGTTTCTCTAGAGATAAATCCGATCAAACCTGAACTGTGCGATGTAGTAGGGAGTTGTAGTTTCCAACAGGCCAATATTCTATAGTGAACAAAAAATAAAACGCAAACAATTTAAAAGATTTTACTGAGTTACAGTTCACAGAAGGAAATCAGTCAATTGAAATAAATAAATTAGGCCCTAATCTATGGATTTCACATGACTGGGCAGGGGCACAGCCATGGGTGGGCATGGGAGTACAAAGACCCACCCACTTGTGAGCCAGGCCCAGGCAATCGGAATGAGTTTTTCCCCACAAAAGGGCTTTATTACAGACAGAAATACTGCTCACCACCCCCCGACGATCCAAAAGGTGAAGAAGCCAGATGTGGAAGGTCCTGGACTGGTGTGGTTACACGTGGTCTGCGGTTGTGAGGCTAGTTGGATGTACTGCCAAATTCTCTAAATTGACATTGGAGGCGGCTTATGGTAGAGAAATTAACATTTAATTCTCCGGCAACAGCTCTGTTGGACTTTCCTGCAATCAGCATGCAAATTGCACGCTCCCTCAAAACTTGAGACATCTGTGGCATTGTGTTGTGTCAAAACTGCACATTTTAGAGTGGCCTTTTGTCCGCAGCACAAGGTGCACCTGTGTAATAATAATAATAATAATATGCCATTTAGCAGACGCTTTTATCCAAAGCGACTTACAGTCATGTGTGCATACATTTTTACGTATGGGTGGTCCCGGGGATCAAACCCACTACCCTGGCGTTACAAGCGCCATGCTCTACCAATTGAGCTACAGAGGAGCATGAATGATCATGCTGTTTAATCAGCTTCTTGATATTCCACACCTGTTAGGTGGATGGATTATTTTGGCAAAGGAGAAATGCTCACTAACAGGGATGTAAACAATTTGTGCACAACATTTGAGAGAAATAAGCTTTTTGTGCAGATGGTCAATTTCTGGGATATTTTATTTCAGCTCATTAAACAGGAGACCAACACTTTATATGTTGCGTTTATATTTTTGTTCAGTATACATAGTTTAGCGCAGAAAACGTGGAAATTAACTACAATGACCATAATTCATTGCCCGACCACCTACTTCCTGAAAGTACATGACCTAAGAATCAGGGTTTCCCAACTCCGGTCCTCCAGTACTCCCGACAGCACACATTTTTGTTGTAGGCCTGGACAAAAACACCTGATTCAACTTGTCAAGGGCTGGTCAGATGTGTTTGTCCGGGGCCACAACAAAAATATGTACTGTTGGGGGTACTGGTGGACTGGAGTTGGGAAACACTGATCTAAGTGATTGATAGTTGGTATTCAGCAGTCATAAAAGTATGCCATAATTTACTTTGAACTACTAAAATTGTGATTTTCTCAGACAGCATAGGCACAGCTCTATAGAGATGAGATGATGACTTGGAATGAAATAAAGTAATCAAATAAGACACATGTAATATACACAACTGAAATATTTTAAAGTAATGTGAATAAATTATAGTTAAGTGATAAGCAGTAATGGGCAGTCACTACCATCATGAGACTTTTCTTAATTTATTTATTCTGTGTTACAGCATTCTAAAAAAATACAGAAATCGACAAACCTTGAATTATTATAATTAGTTTTATAATCGAACAGACCTCATAAAGCACTAATCACTCAGCACTACCAATTATTGGTCTTTTGACCAATCAGATCAGATCTTATGCCCAATAATTGGGCAAAAGATCAGAATTGGGCTGCCTGTTTAAACACAGCCAAACAGCTTTCGATTTGCCATTTGACTGAATATAAATCATCTCTTTTGACAAGAGAACAATTACTTCCTGAGGGACTGGGACAAGCTGCAGAATAAGTCCCTTAAGTAAAGAGATGGAAAAAGTAACTATCTAGTGATAAGTTGTTAATCATTAATGGATAAGTTGTCGTGGCACATTGCCTCACTTATTGCTGCTGGTTGTAGATTGTGTGTGTGTGTGTGTGTGTGTGTGTGTCTCAGTCACCAGATCTCAACCCAACTGAACACTTATGTTATTTGTAGCTAACACCCCAATCATATCAACTTATCTTTATGGAGCATGCTACATTTCTTGCAGAATAAGCACAAGAGGGCAACAATTCAACATTTCATGTAGATTGGATGTAATTTATCATGCCAAATCACACAAGGGGAGCTTATTTTTTTATTTTTTGCTTAGGGGGTATATCAGCTTTAATATTGTAGATAGATTGTAACTTCCATCAATGTAATTGTCTGCATCACTTCCAATCCCCCATATGTTTTTTGTTTTTTTTCTCGCATATATACATACAGTGGGGAGAACAAGTATTTGATACACTGCCGATTTTGCAGGTTTTCCTACTTACAAAGGATGTAGAGGTCTGTAATTTTTATCATAGGTACACTTCAACTGTGAGAGACGGAATCTAAAACAAAAATCCAGAAAATCACATTGTATGATTTTTAAGTAATTAATTTGCATGACAGAAGTATTTGATACATCAGAAAAGCAGAACTTAATATTTGGTACAGAAACCTTTGTTTGCAATTACAGAGATCATACGTTTCCTGTAGGTCTTGACCAGGTTTGCACACACTGCAGCAGGGTTTTTGGCCCACTCCTCCATACAGACCTTCTCCAGATCCTTCAGGTTTCGGGGCTGTCGAAAAATCCAGAAAATCACATTGTATGATTTTTAAGTAATTAATTTGCATTTTATTGCATGACAGAAGTATTTGATCACCTACCAACCAGTAAGAATTCCGGCTCTCACAGACCTGTTAGTTTTTCTTTAAGAAGCCCTCCTGTTCTCCACTCATTACCTGTATTAACTGCACCTGTTTGAACTCGTTACCTGTATAAAAGACACCTGTCCACACACTCAATCAAACAGATACCAACCTCTCCACAATGGCCAAGACCAGAGAGCTGTGTAAGGACATCAGGGATAAAATTGTTGACCTGCACAAGGCTGGGATGGGCTACAGGACAATAGGCAAGCAGCTTGGTGAGAAGGCAACAACTGTTGGCGCAATTATTAGAAAATGGAAGAAGTTCAAGATGACGGTCAATCACCCTCGGTCTGGGGCTCCATGCAAGATCTCACCTCGTGGGGCATCAATGATCATGAGGAAGGTGAGGGATCAGCCCAGAACTACACGGCAGGACCTGGTCAATGACCTGAAGAGATCTGGGACCACAGTCTCAAAGAAAACCATTAGTAACACACTACGCCGTCATGGATTAAAATCCTGCAGCGCACGCAAGGTCCCCCTGCTCAAGCCAGCGCATGTCCAAGCCCGTCTGAAGTTTGCCAATGACCATCTGGATGATCCAGAGGAGGAATGGGAGAAGGTCATGTGGTCTGATGAGACAAAAATATAGGTTTTTGGTCTAAACTCCACTCGCCGTGTTTGGAGGAAGAAAAAGGATGAGTACAACCCCAAGAACACCATCCCAACTGTGAAGCATGGAGGTGGAAACATCATTCTTTGGGGATGCTTTACTGCAAAGGGGACAGGATGACTGCACCGTATTGAGGGGAGGATGGATGGGGCCATGTATCGCGAGATCTTGGCCAACAACCTCCTTCCCTCAGTAAGAGCATTGAAGATGTGTCGTGGCTGGTTCTTCCAGCATGACAACGACCCGAAACACACAGCCAGGGCAACTAAGGAGTGGCTCCGTAAGAAGCATCTCAAGGTCCTGGAGTGGCCTAGCCAGTCTCCAGACCTGAACCCAATAGAAAATCTTTGGAGGGAGCTGAAAGTCCGTATTGCCCAGCGACAGCCCCGAAACCTGAAGGATCTGGAGAAGGTCTGTATGGAGGAGTGGGCCAAAAACCCTGCTGCAGTGTGTGCAAACCTGGTCAAGACCTACAGGAAACGTATGATCTCTGTAATTGCAAACAAAGGTTTCTGTACCAAATATTAAGTTCTGCTTTTCTGATGTATCAAATACTTCTGTCATGCAAATTAATTACTTAAAAATCATACAATGTGATTTTCTGGATTTTTGTTTTAGATTCCGTCTCTCACAGTTGAAGTGTACCTATGATAAAACTTACAGACCGCTACATGCTTTGTAAGTAGGAAAACCTGCAAAATCGCCAGTGTATCAAATACTTGTTCTCCCCACTGTATATACACACATACATACACATACATACATATCCTTTAAAAATATATAGATTTCCCTTTATTACTTTCCAACCCCACCATCCCCTCCCTAATTGGAGTAAACTAGTGAACAACAATGCTTAGGCCTCTACTTCATGCTTATACATACTATATACATTTTATGGACACAGTCAATAATTTTATTTTGTTTGTTTCTACTCCTGAACTTCCTCCGATCATTTTCGCATGTCTTACACTAGTTATCTTGTTGTTATTAGTTGTTGTTATTAGTCCCATCCTTCAGCTCCATTCAACACCTCCCATCTATCTCTTAACACCATCCATATTGGATTTATATTTGCCATATTTTTCAACTGTACTGTGATGTTTTACAAAAGTTCTGAACCTTTCTATTCTCATAGTTTCTACAGTTTGTGAATTGAAAATAAACATCTTTGCTAAAAGTATTATTCTATTATTGATCGATTGACTATGACTTTTCAGATCACCCAGTAGTGCTATCTGCAGGGTCAGCTCCATGCAAATATTGCAATCCTTCAGCCATTCCTGGACCTGTGTCCAGAAACAAGCTACAAATGGACAGTACCAAAACAAATGATCTAATGATTCTGTCTCTTCACAGCCAAATATGCAGAGCTGGGAAGATTGTATCCCCCATACAAAAAACATTCTATTGGTAGCAAGAATTTTATATAATAATTTAAAAGTTCTAAGTTTTGAATCTGGCGTCGTTTTGCGTATCAGTTCATAAACACTATGCCATGGAATCGGTACGTAAAAAATCTCTTCCCAACTATTTTGCAATCTATATGGGACGGCTGTCAATCTTTTGGTCCTTAAATTAAACTGGTAAACTTTTTTATTTATCACAATTATGTTCTTTAATGCAAGGCCGACAGACAAGTTCCTTACTTTTTCCTCCATCCACTTTCGTCTTCCATTTTTGTGGTAATGCTGCAATTATTTGGTTGTAATTTTGGGTAGAGCAGACATTTCCATATGTTTTTGTTAGCTGCATGTGCGACATAACTCCACCATTCCTAATACAATTTACGAAGATTATACCTTTTTTAATCATTTTCTCAAAAAAGAACGTTTTTTTATCAATTTGTATATTTGAGTTTAACCACAATATTTGTTAGTGTACCTGAATACCTGAAAGTGAGGGTTTGTAATCTCAATAAAGGGAAAAATTCCCTTCTTGAACATTGGGTGAGACAATCTTACTAGTTTGCTATAGAACCAGTTCGGATTTTAGTATAATTTTTGTATGACTGAAGCTTTTAGTGATAGGTCTAATGCTTTAATATTTAATCATTTCTGTCCTCCTAATTCATATTCATTAAATAAATAGGCCTGTTTAATTTTGTCTGGCTTGCCGTTCCAAATCAAATGGAATATTTTTTTCTCATATAATTTAAAAAACTGTTCGCTAGGCGTAGGCAAGACCATAAGCAAATAGGTAAACTGGGATAATACTAAAGAGTTAATCAGGGTGATTTTTCCACAAATTGACAGGTATTTACCTTTCCATGGTAGCAAGATCTTATCTACCTTTGCTAACTTTCTATTAAAATGTATTGGGAGTGAGATCATTTATTTCATTTGAGATATGTATTCCTAGTATATCCACATCACCATCAGACCATTTTATTGGTAAACTACATGGTAATGTAAATTTTTTATTTTTTAGTGATCCAATACGTAATATAGTACATTTATCATAATTTGTTTGTAATCCAGAGAGGTTAGAAAATGTATCTAGATCCTCTATGAGGCTGTGGATTGATTCAAGTTGTGGATTAAAAAAAAACATAAATCATCAGCGTACAATGACACCTTTGTTTTTAAGCCCTGGATTTCTAATCCCTTGATATTATTGTTGGATCTGATTTTAATAGCTAACATCTCGATGGCAATAATAAATAGATATGCCGATAGTGGACAACCTTGTTTCACTCCTCTCGACAGTTTCAAACTTTCTGAGAAATAGCCATTATTTACTATTTTACACCTAGGGTTACTATACATGATTTTAACCCAATTTATAAGAGATTGTCCAAAATTGAAATGCACAAGGGGAGCTTCTTTGTGCAAATATGTTAAATGGTTTAGACCTATCAACTTTCCCATAAAATATGAATAGCGCCACCCTGCTTCCTGATAGGCTAGGTGGAATTGTATCCCTATTGCTACCTTCCAATCGTCTAAGATGTACAGAAGTGCATACAGAGGTAGGGTCAATTTGGGATTGGGTGTTGCCGAGTAGAACCAAAGACGGGCCCTGTGACAATACTTTGAGGTTGTACCCAGCCTCATTTCCTTGAAGTAAACACTGATCTGACATGACGTAATTGGTGAAAGCAATACCAAGGAATGCTTGCTTACACCAATTAAATGTCAGATCAGTGATTACTTCAAAGAAGGAAACATTTATGAGTATTTGAACAGGAACTCTTTGGTAGAACCAGAGATAAAGTAAGTAAATGTCTAAACTCTCTGTAGAACAATATTGTGTGCCAAGTACACCATCTACTGGCTCAGAATTGTACACACAAGTACAAATAGTCTTCAGATAAATACACCAACACACATTACAAAAACAAAGAATGGACCACTAAAGAAAGCAAAAGACATGATGTGACTTCTAAATAGTGATGACCGTAGAAATAATGTTAAAAATGATCAGGTAAAATGATCATATTACTAAAAGAAAATGGGAAATTAATGAATGTAGTCAAATACCTGCCAGTATCATAATCTGTGCAGGGCCAAGAACAACAACAGTTAAACTAATGACAAGAAATTAATTTTATTGTTTATACAGAGAAGAGGAGCCAGAGCATACCCAGAGTGACTCCTGAGAATATTGCCTACCGGTTTACTGGGTGGACAGACCACCCATAAATACAACATTTACAAACAGCCAGAGACATGGATAATTTCACTTGCGATACCAAATCCTCATTTTCTTCTCTCTCTTTATTTTCTTCTGCAACTGGAGCGTGCCGTAGAGAAGGGCCTCTGCTGTGGGTGGGCAGCCTACAGGAGGACAAGTAAACAATCAATTTGAGTCATATAAGATGATCTTCAAATAGCTATTTTCCACATTGCTGTACATATACAGTGGGGAGAACAAGTTTTTTATACACTGCCGATTTTGCAGGTTTTCCTACTTACAAAGCATGTAGAGGTCTGTAATTTTTATCATAGGTACACTTCAACTGTGAGACAGAATCGAAAACAAAAATCCAGAAAATCACATTGTATGATTTTTAAGTAATTAATTTGCATTTTATTGCATGACATAAGTATTTGATCACCTACCAACCAGTAAGAATTCCAGCTCTCACAGACCTGTTAGTTTTTCTTTAAGAAGCCCTCCTGTTCTCCACTCATTACCTGTATTAACTACACCTGTTTGAACTCGTTACCTGTATAAAAGACACCTGTCCACACACTCAATCAAACAGACTCCAACCTCTCCACAATGGCCAAGACTAGAGAGCTGTGTAAGGACATCAGGGATAAAATTGTAGACCTGCACAAGGCTGGGATGGGCTACAGGACAATAGGCAAGCAGCTTGGTGAGAAGGCAACAACTGTTGGCGCAATTATTAGAAAATGGAAGAAGTTCAAGATGACGGTCAATCACCCTCGGTCTGGGGCTCCATGCAAGATCTCACCTCGTGGGGCATCAATGATCATGAGGAAGGTGAGGGATCAGCCCAGAACTACACGGCAGGACCTGGTCAATGACCCGAAGAGATCTGGGACCACAGTCTCAAAGAAAACCATTAGTAACACACTACGCCGTCATGGATTAAAATCCTGCAGCGCACGCAAGGTCCCCCTGCTCAAGCCAGCACATGTCCAGGCCCGTCTGAAGTTTGCCAATGACCATCTGGATGATCCAGAGGAGGAATGGGAGAAGGTCATGTGGTCTGATGAGACAAAAAAAATGCTTTTTGGTCTAAACTCCACTCGCCGTGTTTGGAGGAAGAAGGATGAGTACAACCCCAAGAACACCGTCCCAACCGTGAAGCATGGAGGTGGAAACATCATTCTTTGGGGATGCTTTACTGCAAAGGGGACAGGATGACTGCACCGTATTGAGGGGAGGATGGATGGGGCCATGTATCGCGAGATCTTGGCCAACAACCTCCTTCCCTCAGTAAGAGCATTGAAGATGGGTCGTGGCTGGGTCTTCCAGCATGACAACGACCCGAAACACACAGCCAGGGCAACTAAGGAGTGGCTCCGTAAGAAGCGTCTCAAGGTCCTGGAGTGGCCTAGCCAGTCTCCAGACCTGAACCAAATAGAAAGTCTTTGGAGGAAGCTGAAAGTTTGTATTGCCCAGCGACAGCCCCAAAAGCTGAAGGATCTGGAGAAGGTCTGTATGGAGGAGTGGGCCAAAATCCCTGCTGCAGTGTGTGCAAACCTGGTCAAGACCTACAGGAAACATATGATCTCTGTAATTGCAAACAAAGGTTTCTGTACCAAATATTAAATTCTGCTTTTCTGATGTATCAAATACTTATGTCATGCAATAAAATGCAAATGAATTACTTAAAAATCATACAATGTGATTTTCTGGATTTTTGTTTTAGATTCCGTCTCTCACAGTTGAAGTGTACCTATGATAAAAATTACAGACCTCTACATGCTTTGTAAGTAGGAAAACCTGCAAAATCGGCAGTGTATCAAATACTTGTTTCCCCACTGTATCAGGGACAGAACTAATTTGTTTTATAATAATTAAAATAACAAAAACAGAATGACATACCTGGAACGTATATGTCCACTGGTACGATGCGGTCACACCCTCTGACCACTGCGTAAGAGTAGTGGTAGTAGCCACCCCCATTGGCGCAGCTGAAGGACAGAGTAATAAGATACACTGTCTCAACTAACAGTTGAATATGACCAACACTGTAAAAGCACTGTGTGTAATGGTAAAACTTGGTGTGTGGAATTAAATCACAATCGGTAAAAGCAGTCAACTTCAGGGATGTTGCGTTAAACAATCAGGTGTTTTTAAAAGAAAAAGTTTCAAGGACATAATGAGATCCATTTCAAACAAGACAACCACTAACATTTTTCTGTTTAAACCTAATCATATTAGGACAATACTTTACCTTCCCATGGAAATGACATATCTTGGCTCAGGCATCTGGTCATAAACCTAGGGGAAATAATGAGCATCATGTTGAATTCATACACTCAATAAATGCAAATACAGAACTCCTTTCTCCAAAGAAACATGTCCTTCAGTCAAATACCTTGCGCAAAGCGGGGGCCATCTTGTTGGTCAGGGTGCCTGCCACAATCATGACGTCGGCCTGTCTGGGGCTGGCTCTGAACACCACTCCGAATCGGTCCATGTCATAGCGAGGAGCAGCCATGTGCATCATCTCCACCGCACAGCACGCCAGGCCAAACGTCATGGGCCATAGGGAGCTCTAATGTAGAAATGCACAAAGACAGATTAGACTGATAGGTCAACAAAACTATCTGAACAAAGATCATTGAGTCAGTCAATATGTTTTTCCCTTATTCATCTCTGGTGAAAAGAAAAGGAGGTCAAAAAGTGTGGTTTAGAGCAGGAGTTATTTTGGGGGCCCTAAGCGAGATATGGCTGGAGGGACCCCCCACCTCATCAGCTAAACATTTTAGTGATGGCAGAGAGGAAAATATGTTTCAAAGTAAATTTCCTGCAATTCTACACATTCTGCCATGACTTATGCCATGTTAACGTGATATCTGAGTGAGAGTGACAAACAAAAGCAATGGGGGCCCCCTGGAGGTCAGGGCCCCTGGGCACGTGCCAGGTCAGTATTCTTACCAAAATTGTTAGCTGACATGGCTAATTGAGTGACTGTCAGTGATTGACATAAAATAAAAACTGCTGATGCACAACCAAAATGTAGAAATTGCACCTTGTGTATTCTACTATTCTGACTCAACAGTAAGTTGAGACCCCGACTGAGTTCCAAACAAACAAAAAAAGCTTATGGCTGGTTTAGAGGAATGCCTGAGATCATACTGTGCTTCCCTCTGTAGTTAGTTTAATCATTTTGACAGTTGTTTGACTGGCAGCCAGTCAGCCACAGAATAGAGAAGGTCACAAAGAGGAGTTTGGGATGGGGAGGGTGCACTTCTTGATTTTCTTATTGAAAAATTGACAAACATTCAAAATGGACCATTGCCACTGAAGAACATAGGTGTTGTGTGGCATTGAATCTGAGCACTGACTTACCCTGCGTGCCCAGTTCACCAGATCATCCAGCTTAGTGATGACATACTCTCCCTTGCTGCTTGCTACTGCAGTTGGCTTGGCAGCAGCCACCGCTGTGCTTTTCTCTCTGACTGGAACCACACTGGAAGAAAATAGGTAATATGAAGTACTCAAACAAATACTTTGACAAATTGACATGTTTGCAGGACCTCCCTTACCATGTAGCATTGCCACTTTCAGCAATGTGGTGTAGCGACGACCTCTGTTGTATCGCAAATACTGAAATGGATCTGTGTGGTAGAAAAATATGAGGTAATACGACATTACAATACAACTGATTGATATGACAGAGAAAGACCATCAAGACAATCTAAATGGCATTAACAATACAAATAAATTACACTACTGTAAGGATATGCTAAATAGAGCAAACATTTCATAAGGTTACTGGTGATTTCAAAACAGAAAGAGCCTCTGTTACTAACTATAGTAAATCCTAGGCCTGTCTTAGTTTAATCACCTTAACTGCGTAATTTGCCTAACGTCATGCTTACCTTGATGAAAAGGTACCAAACGCGGCGAGGCGAGGCACTGCACGGGAAAGACAAATAAAGCACAGATGTCAACAAATGTATCTATAGGATGTATTTAGATAACATAACAGTTACTTGCGGGACACATAGAAATATTGGCTATAGACAAGGCAGTGCGCTTTTCTTGAGTGACATAACAAGCTGACTGACGTTTGTGATATAAATATGATGACTAGCTACAGTAGCTAGCTAACGTTACCGTCCATAGTTAACTATTTAGTTAGTTATCACGAGCCATTGCTCTAATGTAAAACAGGGACATTTATTGGTCTTTAGATTACCATTGAGACGTTAATAACCGTGCACAATGTCTGAGAAACTTCACGTGTGCTAGTTTTATAACTAGCTAGCTACACAAACAAACAGCATTTGCTCCCTAGCTAGCTAGCATAAACAGAGCTCTTTTTGATCAAGCCAAGGCAGGGGTGCTGCAGTGCTAGCAGCTAACTAGCTTGCAAGGTCAGCGATTACAAATAGTGGTGATAGCAAAAAAAATGACACAAACAACCAATATAATAAATTAATCGGAAACCATACAAAATAGTGTAATATTTGTGAGATAAATGAGTCAGATATTTTTCAGAATTGTATGTTCCAGTAACTAGCTTTACATTTTAGCCAAAACATCACTCACCCACCAACGCCGCCATCTTTAGATAAAATAATAGCTAGGACTTCCGGTGACTATGCTTACATGATAGAACCTTTTGGGGCGCTCGTCCTGATTTTATTTTATTGACAGGAGGACAAAAATGTCTAAGTATATTAGTAAAACGTAGGACTATTGATTGGTCTGAACTTTCGAAGTGCATTGCTCAAAGTAAAAAACTAAGGTGTAGAAAATAATGTCACATTAGCCAGTGGCTCCATGGGGTAAGAAGTAGCTCAGAGCAGATCCAGGATCAGTTTACACAACCCAAATCATAGCCTATTAAACAACGCAACACTGACTTCATAATGTGATAATTGCGCGCCAATCTGTGGCGGGAATATTTATTGATCACGCGCATGTAGGCCTGTTCGAATGTCAAACAACAACCGTTAGTGATACAACTTGTTAAAATCATGTTGGAGACATGAGAGTTCGCAAAATGAAAGGATTGTTTCCTTAAGACCAAAAATAAATCAGCTGAACAGTTAAAAAAAGAAGCCAGCATGAGGTACCTGTACATCAGTTGCTCTTTGTGTATGGTGTATATGTTCACAATTTATGCAGAAGTCATCTACACCAACAGTTGGGCTCTATATTTGAGTGGCACTCCTGAACAAATCAACAAGATTGCAAAGAAACATGGTTTCCATATCTTGGGAAAGGTAAAACAATTATGTTAATGTTAGTTCACTGTTTATTTATGTTATATAATTATTTTTATTATTTATAGGTACATCTTTTGGCATAATATGACTACCTAGTAGTAGCTAATTTCTTCTGGCAAATTATATTTGTAGATATTTCCAGATGGCAACTATTACCATATGGAGCAACCAGGGGTGGCAAAACAATCATTGCAGGCACACTATTTGCATAATCTTCGACTGAAAATGGACCCTAAGGTGAATAGCTAATACATCTGTAAAACACTTTCTAAAGTTGTCTGTGATAACCAGTCCCAGTATTGCTCTTATTGTGATGAGTGTAATGATCTACCTGTTTCTCAGGTGCTTTGGTTTGCACAGCAATCTGGAAGGATTAGAAATAGAAGACACTCTTTCACAGCACCCACTGATCCATTTTTCAATCAGCAGTGGTACCTGGTATATGTCAACATTATTCTTCCATTTTTGTTTGAAGTTTATTTCCATAAGAAGCTCTTTAGATTTTTATTCTGCTGTTTGAGGTTTTTCTGCCTTGAGTGAAAGCATATGGTAATCCCTGTTTTGAAACTGGAAAATAAAATAAAAAATCTAATGTAGGCCTCTGCTTTTCCAGAGTGAGGCATTTGATCAGAATGTGGTGGCTGCCTGGGCTCGAGGCTACACAGGCAAAGGGGTAGTGGTGTCCATCTTAGACGATGGCCTAGAGACAAGCCACCCAGACCTTGCTGAAAATTATGTGAGTTATCGAGATTATTATTGTTGTAGGGGCACGATTGCAATTTGTTAATCATGAAGACAAGTAGAAAATGTTCCATCAGTAGAAAAAAAAAACTCACATTTCATTGTACCTGTAGGATCCACTTGCTAGCTATGACATGAATGATAATGACCCCATCCCAGACACTCAATACTCTCTGACCAGACCGAAGAGGTAATTTGGCTGTGATGTTATTAAGATTTTACTACTACAAGACATTACATCATATAACATGTATGAACTGCACTATGTGACGACATTCTGTATTGATTAACCCCTTTTGTCCTCTGCTCCATAGGCATGGAACAAGGTGTGCTGGGGTGGTGGCAGCGGTGGCAAATAATGGGGTGTGTGGGGTTGGAGTGGCATATCAGGCCAAGATCGGGGGCAAGTATTACCTATACATTAAATAATTATCTTGTTAATAGTATTTAGAACAGTACAGTAATTATCCTGCTTTAATTTTCACCCTGGCTTTTGCTGTGTTCTGTCCAGGAGTTCGGATGTTGGATGGACAAGTGACTGACCTGATAGAAGCCATGTCCTTAAACTTGAATCAGCAGCACATTGACATCTACAGCTCAAGCTGGGGACCTGAAGATTTGGGGAGGAATTTGGAGGGGCCAAACACATTAGCCCAAGAAGCCTTTATCAGAGGCATAAGCAATGTATGAAACAACTTGTACCGGTCATCCTATATTACCTGTTTCATCAGTAGTGCCAATCCGTTGGCTGAATAATCTGGAGGCAAAGTAACTAGAGCAGTAAGATCATACAATGAGTCTTAAAAAGCAACTGCAATACCTTACAGGGCCGAGGTGGCTTGGGTTCCATTTACGTCTGGGCTTCAGGCAATGGGGGCGCCAGCTTTGACAACTGCAACTGTGATGGCTACACCAACAGCATTTACACGTTGTCTGTTGGTAGTACCACCGAAAGGGGAACTTTGCCCTTCTACAGTGAACCCTGCTCGGCCATTCTAACAACTACCTACAGTGGTGGTAGCTTTCATCACCACAGAATTGTAAGTGTCTTTTTCCCAACTCATACCATATTATTGTTTTCAACATTCATATATACACTGAACAAAAATATAAATTCAACATGCAACAATTTCAAAGATTTTACTGAGTTACCGTTCATAAAAGGAAATCAGTCAATTGAAATAAAGGCCCTAATCTATGGATTTCACGTGACTGGGAATACAGATATGCATCTGTTGGTCACAGACACCTTAAAAAGGTAGGGGCGTGGATCAGAAAATCAGTCAGTATCTGGTGTGACCACCATTTGCCTCATGCAGCGCAACACATCTCCTTCGCATTGAGTTGACCAGGCTGTTGATTGTGGTCTGTGGAATGTTGTCCCACTCCTCTTCAATGGCAGTACGAAGTTGCTGGATATTGGCGGGAACTGGAAAACGCTGTCGTACACGTCGATCCAGAGCATCCCAAAACTGCTCAATGGGTGACATTTCTGGTGAGTATGCAGGCCATGGAAGAACTGGGACATTTTCAGCTTCCAGGAATTGTGTACAGATCCTTGTGACATGGGGCTGAAACATGATGTGAAGGCGGCGGATGAATGGCACGACAATGGGCGTCAGGATCTCATCACAATATCTCTGTGCATTCAAATTGCCACCGATAAAATGCAATTGTGTTCATTGTCCGTAACTTATGCCTGACCATACCATAACCCCACCGCCACCATGGGGCATTCTGTTCACAACGTTGACATCAGCAAACCGCTTGCCCACACAACGCCATACATGCTGTCTGCCATCTGACCGGTAGAGTTGAAATCGGGAAGAGCACACTTCTCCAGCGTGCCAGTAGCCATCGAAGGTGAGCATTTGCCCACTGAAGTCAGTGACAACGCCGAACGGCAGTCAGGTCAAGAGCCTGGTGAGGACATCGAGCACGCAGATGAGCTTCGATGAGACGGTTTCTGACAGTTTGTGCAGAAAT
Source organism: Coregonus lavaretus (assembly GCF_964263955.1). Lineage (NCBI taxonomy): Eukaryota > Metazoa > Chordata > Actinopteri > Salmoniformes > Salmonidae > Coregonus > Coregonus lavaretus. The sequence goes on along the minus strand of NC_139993.1, from coordinate 31,413,209 downwards.
TATTCGGTTGTGCGAACCCACAGTTTCATCAGCTGTCTGGGTGGCTGGTCTCAGACGATCCCGCAGGTGAAGAAGCCGGATGTGGAGGTCCTGGGCTGGCGTGGTTACACGTGGTCTGCGGTTGTGAGGCTGGTTGGATGTACTGCCAAATTCTCTAAAACGACATTGGAGGCTGCATATGGTAGAGAAATGTACATTAAATTCTCTGGCAACAGCTCTGTTGGACATTCCTTCAGTCAGCATGCCAATTGCAGGCTCCCTCAAAACTTGAGACATCTGTGGCATTGTGTTGTGTGACAAAACTGCACATTTTAGAGTGGCCTTTTATTGTCCCTAGCACAAGGTGCACCTGTGTAATGATTATGCTGTTTAATCAGCTTCTTGAAATGCCACACCCGTCAGGTGGGTGGATTATTTTAGCAAAGGAGAAATGCTCAATAACAGGGATGTAAACAAATGTGTGTACATTTGAGAGAAATACACTTTTTGTGCGAATGGAAAATCTCTGGGATCTTTTAGTTCAGCTCATGAAACATGGGACCAACACTTTACATGTTGCGTTTATATTTTTGTTCAGTATATTTATTTTACAAATATGCATTTAGAGTGACAAAGCATTCTGATAAATCTTTGACTAGTTTAGCTTTAGAATAATCATGCTTAAAAAGTAGTCACATGAATGTAAGAGGTTTCTGAAGATGTGTGGAACTTGAAAGAGATCAATATTTATCTCACATTCACCACCTACAGCAACAGTAAGCAAAGCCTCAACAAAATACCTGGATGATGTTTCCCCTCTAGGTCACCACTGACCTGCATCAGTCCTGCACCTCTGACCATACTGGGACCTCTGCCTCTGCCCCTCTGGCTGCTGGGATCATTGCACTGGCTCTGGAGGCAAAGTAAGAACGCCCTTGTCTCTGCGCACCTGTAACTCAATAACTTATTTGTTGTAAGGCTTTGAGTCATCGAGAAAGATGATAATATTCCAACTTCTCCCACAGCCCAACACTTACCTGGCGTGATGTGCAACACCTTGTGGTGCGAGCATCTAGACTGGCAGATCTTCAAACGCAGGATTGGCGGACCAATGGTGTTGGTAGACCTGGTGAGACATAAAGCACTACCTTCTATTGTAGGTAGTTTACCATTTAGGGAAACTGAGATGTGATTTGCTGACTGTAGGGCCTGAAATTGAATTTAAAAAATAGTGAACTGGCATCTGATTTTCTTTATTATAGTCAGCCATTACTATGGATATGGGCTACTGGATGCAGGTAGACTGGTGGACTTGGCCAGTAAATGGAAAGCAGTCAAACCTCAAAAGAAGTGCACCATTGACCTCATTACCAGAGCCTTGTAAGAAAAACACCCTTGCCCTTTCATCTCACTTATGGATAGTTAGTAGGAATACAGCTACTTATCAGTGTGTCCTACAGCTGTTTACAGTACACATAAATATGATATTCAGATATTATCGAGCATAAAGAGTCATTCAACCAATTCATAATACCAACTTGGCCGGTTAGATTTGTTATACCTGATTTGATGTCTGTCCGATAGTGAACTCCGCATGAAACTAACATTGAGGTGGAATGTGACAGCTTGTCATGGCACCAGGAACTGGATTCGGTCTCTGGAGCATATCCAGGCACGTCTTACACTGACCTATAGCAGACGTGGGGATCTCTCCATCACCCTCATTAGCCCGAAGAAGACAATCTCCAATTTACTCACAACCAGGTAAGGCACAGCCAAGTCAATGGACAGCAAGCTTGAAACCAATAAATAGAAGTATGAAACCATTTATAGATACTCTGTCATAGGGTAGAATACATATTATACATACGGCATAATGGTGAAGTATCAGGATTTACAATATGCAACAAGAGGTCCAAGTGTAACCCATCTTGTCTTTAGTGTACTAAAATATTCCAATCCAATGTTGCATCACAGGCCTTACGATAAAACGTCTGCAGGATTCTCAGACTGGGCCTTCATGAGTACACACTGCTGGGATGAGGATCCCTCTGGATATTGGGTTCTACAGATAGAAAACAACGGAGATTCAACTAACAGAGGTACACTGACTTCAGCAGTCATTCTCAAACTGACAAAAACAAAGTTGGAATTTAAGGTGTCAACTTCAATAACACAGCGAGTCTCTTAAAACACATCTCTGGTATCTCAATTCAATTAGTTAATGGCAGAAATAAATAGTATACATTACATCTAACACATTACATCTAATGTGAACCAGAAAAAATGTATTGTCATCCTTAACTAGTATTACAAATCAAAAGCATTCAGTGCTGCAGCTAGCGTGACAGCAGCTGGCTCTGTTTGGCTCAGGCTTTCATCATCTGTTGGTATCCATCCTGTTCAAACTCACTCTTTCACATCTCATCAAGATACATACTACTTAATGTATTCATGTCATAACATGAAAATGATTTGTTTTTGTTCCCAATTAAGTTAATGTATTTATTTGTATGCTTTACATTGTGCATAATGAACATTTTATACAATGTACTCAGCCACCAACTCGTTTTTTTTCTTTGTTCATAGGGATCCTGTTGAAATTTCAACTAGAGTTGCATGGGACAGATGAACGCATGATTGGCCGTCGCATTGAGAGGGCAGTGGTACAGCAGTGTGCAGTGAGGAATTCTGATGGCGGCTGTGAAGGCAGGCTGCAACATTATTCATTCCCTGAATTTAGTTTACAATGAAACAGTTGCACACACACTGTAATTTCACGTTCTATAAGACAGCTAGAAAATGTTACTAACCAAGAAAGTATCCTCCGTTTTTAGAGTGTATCTACCCACTGTACGTATTTGAGAACATCTGCCTGATGTACTGTCCACCTCACTACTATGAGTTAAATGGAAACAGCACCCGCTCCTATCGGAGGTGCTTACCCTGCCATCGCAACTGCCACACTTGTTTTGGCAAACAGGACACAAACTGTCTGGACTGCCCTCCGTATTCCACCTTGGATTCTCGTCGCAGTACCTGTAGTCCCCACGTCTACCCCTGGGACCACAGAGGTAAAGTAACCAATGGCATGGATCGGACAGCAGCGGTTCTGGGCATCCTGATGGGAGGGCCGCTGGTGATTTTGTGTGTCATGTGGGCGATTGCATGGATGAGCAGGGCTTGTCTACCACGTGGTGCTGCCAGGAACCAGGTGGACATCAGCACCAGGCATAGCAGTGAGGAGTCCAGGGATGTGGAGATGGTGGTATTCAGTATTACAGAAAGCCAGACAGAGAACAGCGAGAGTACATCTACATTCACCAACATTCCCAATACTTCAAGAGAAACATGACTCACTTCAGTCAGCATAGAATTCATTATTGGCTACTTTCATGTTGACTAACAGAAGTATACATTTTACAAATGGCTTTTATTATATTCAGTATCATTCACAAACTTTCGGATGGATAAAATAAATGTTTTTTGAAGACCCAAGTTGCATTCAGTGTTTTTTTATAAAAGAGCACATCAATTGGTAGAATATCCATCCATTTGCAATTATAACTTTTAAGTCAAAGTACTTCACAGAACATTTTAAATATAGGCAGTGGAATAGCTTAAAATTACACATTAAGACGTAGAACATTGCTCAAAGACTTCCTCCACAACTAGAGGGAGGAACGGTTCTTACATTTCAGATAATAAGCATGAATCCACATAAAAAGGTCCTGTATGAGGCGCAAAATACAACTTAAGCCTTTACAGACTTAGAGGTTTGAGGCATTCTGTGTAGCTCCGCTGAACACAGACCACAAGAATGGGCTATTTCTGGAATAAGCTTTCTCTTGAAGTTGAAAGGGAAAGTGCTCTCCTCACTGAGTTTCCAAGATGTCTATGGGTATGACACTATCCGATTTGCCACTGGGGCTCTGTGACATCTCCAGAGGCCAGGATGAAGGGGTGGTCTGATTACAGAGTGTGTCCCCAGACCCAAAGAGCAGCTGTCGGAGGCTCAAGTCATACAGACAGTACAGATTGAAAGCCACCATGGCAAGCCCCGATCCAAAGCCTCTCCAGGGGCTACACATGTGGAGGCAGAGCCAGTAGACAAGCCTACAAGAATACAATGAGGGGGAGGAACTCAAAACATGATCAGCTTTGCAATGTCAAAAATGGTGACGCCTCACTCTTTTCACTCACTGAGCAATGGCTTTAAAAACTCACCTTCCTCCAACGAAAACTACAGTCAAAATGGGCACCACCCTCAGCTGGTCTTGAGGCAGGAATGTAGCTAGAACCAACAGATTGAGAAAGTAGAGAAAAAAACTCCTCCATAGACAAACAGCTGCTGAATGGCCGGTCTTCCGGGGAGAGCCTTAGCCGGATTCAAAGACCCAGTGCAGAACTGGCACATCGCACCAATCAGCATAGCTAGAGGGGGAGTACTGCAGTGTAATAAGGTCTCTTAGTATTCGAATTTGAAAACCCAACACAAAACACCTAATGGTCTGTTTAATTCTCTCTGGCATTATGGGTCTTCAGCATCCTTTCCCAACAGTCTTTGATAATATCTTCCGTTCCTGCTTGACCACCAATAGGTGAAGGGATTCGTTTCTTCACTATGTTGCTTTCATCAGTCAGGTCCTTTCAGTAGAAATAAAGGAAATTAGGAAAGTAATGGGAAACTATTAGGACACAGCTCAGGAGACTTGAGAACTAGTTACCCTCATCTTTTCTATTCTAGTTTATGCTATTTATAAGGAGAGGGAGGAAATTGCCAGTGCTCCAGTAAGGTTGAAAGTGTTGACAATTAAAGACTAAGCCTTTGAGGGACAGATTACGAGGCATTTGGACTAGGAGGCATGTGGTCCTCTGTAGAGCATGGCGCTTGCAACGGCAGGATATTGGGTTTGATTCCCGGGACCACCCATACGTAAAATGTATGCACGCATGACTAAGTCACTTTGGATAAAAGAGACTTCTAAATGGCCTGGGTTCTAGCTTCATGTGGGGGAAACCGACAACAGCCGTCTTTGGGTTCTAGCTTCATGTGGGGGAAACCGACAATAGCCGTCTTTGGGTTCTAGCTTCATGTGGGGGAAACCGACAACAGCCGTCTTTGGGTTCTAGCTTCATGTGGGGGAAACCGACAACAGCCGTCTTTGGGTTCTAGCTTCATGTGGGGGAAACCGACAACAGCCGTCTTTGGGTTCTAGCTTCATGTGGGGGAAACCGACAACAGCCGTCTTTGGGTTCTAGCTTCATGTGGGGGAAACCGACAACAGCCGTCTTTGGGTTCTAGCTTCATGTGGGGGAAACCGACAACAGCCGTCTTTGGGTTCTAGCTTCATGTGGGGGAAACCGACAACAGCCGTCTTTGGATTCTAGCTTCATGTGGGGGAAACCGACAACAGCCGTCTTTGGGTTCTAGCAGCATATGGGGGAAACATTGAGTAGAAATTCACAGTAGCTTTGGTGAGACAGTCCGTTTAAAGGGGGGATGGGGATATGTTCAAGTTTGACAAGTTCGTTTTTGAAAATTCATTCCTGTAGGTCAATGCAATGTCAGAATTCCATATACATTTACAACATTTCACAGATGAGTAAAAAAAAAAACGATGAAATAGGCTAACCATGAAAGTCATTTGGTTGGGAGTAGGCTACACATTCGTGACAGTTCTGCAGTGTAGGCCTACTAAAAGGCACGCATAGATATGCACATAAAAAATTCAACACGAGCCAACATCAAATTAGGGATCGCCTCGACCCCAGAAGAGATATCCACACAGACTAAAATCATGACATTTTTCTAATAAAGCTGAAAAACACCAATATGGTTTAAGTTGTTTTGTTAGTTACAGAAAATGCTCTGGCTTTGCTGAGGTGAAAAATCCTCTCGTCACTAAAATAATCAAACAATATGTACATCACTTTTAAAGCGCTATTTTCTGTCAAGAAATTAGCATGATTAAGTATAAACATAGGCTATTTCAAGTTGTGTTATTATATACAGTGGTTCATTTTTTCAACTATTGGGAATGTATTGCTCTGCAGAGCGATATTGTTTGGAAACGATATACCAACTGTACATGTTTGAAATTAACACACTACATCAGTAACCTACTGGTCATTCAGGGATCATACAGAAGGGCTAGGATAGTACACAAAGATCCAGTTCATGTTCACAATTAAACACGTTACAGGATAAGGATGATCAGAAGCCTTTTCTCAATCCTCTGAGAGCAATCTGTGAAAGTGGTCAGTCCTCCTCTTCAGTACTTCCCGGAAATCATCCTACGGAAATATTGTGCTTTCAAATTAGTAAAACACAACCATTTTTTTAGTAGGTCAATTGCTGGTGATGTTTCTTGTGGAATACAAGTGGTGGCCCAGTCTTTTTGAATGACATTTCCAAACATAAGACAAGTTTGACTTGTGGTATTTTGTAAAATACTGGCCAAGTGTTTGTGATTGACTCAAGGTTAGTTCCTCTGCTTTCTCCACACCCACACATTTTTCAATGTTATACCCACTTTCCGAATTAGATCTCTGTAGCATGTGTGACATTTGTTTTGTCAAACTGGATTTAATCCTAGAAGACACCCAAGTATACTGAACATAAATAAACACAACATGCAACAATTTCAACGATTCTACTGAGTTACAGTTTACATATAGAATTCATTAAATTGAAATAAATAAATTAGGCCCTAATCTATGGATTTCACATGACTGGGAAGGGGCACAGCCATGGGTGGGCATAGGCCCACCCACTGGGGAGCCAGGCCCAGCCAATGAGAATGAGTTTTTTTCCCACAAAAGGGCTTTATTACAGACATAAATACTCCTCAATTTCATAAGCTATCCGGGTGGCTGGTCTCAGACGATCACGCAGCTGAAGAAGCAAGATGTGGAGGTCTTGGTTACACGTGGTCTGCGGTTGTGAGTCCGGTTGGACATACTGCCAAATTCTCTCAAACTACTTTGGAGGCAGCTTATGGTAGAGAAATGAACATACAATTCTCTAGCAACAGCTCTGGTGGACATTCCTGAAGTTAGCATGCCAATTGCACAATCGTTCAAAACTTGAGACATCTGTGGCATTGTGTTATGTGACAAAATTGCAAATTTGAGTGGCTTTTTATTGTCCCCAGCACAAGGTGCACCTGTGTAATGATCATGCTGTTTAAACAGCTTATTGATATGCCACACCTGTCCGGTGGATGGATTATTTTAGCAAAGGAGAAATGCTCACTAACAGGGATATAAACACATTTGTGCACATTTGAGAGAAATAAGCCTTTTGTGCGTATGGAAAATTTCTTGGATCTTTTATTTCAGCTCCTGAAACATGGGACCAACACTTTACATGTTGCCTTAATATTTTTGTTCAGTATAGGTAGTGAATTATGGAAATTGCCTGATTTAAAAATAAAATATCTCAAATAAGACTTATGCCCCGTCAGGTGGGATACCAAATCACTGTCAACTTACTGCTCCGGACAGTCTCTCAAGACACGGGATGAGCTTCTGAAGTTCTTTGTCATCATTATCTCCAGACCAGCTCTTGATGGGAAGCATATTCATCAGCTGCAGAAATAAAGTAGGAAGTAGTTTAGTTTATTAAAACCACTCTGCTTCCAAAAAAACAACAAAGCATTGTATAATTAAATGAATAACATCACAGCAAATGCACATAGTAGGGGTACGCACATGGTAGGGGTACGTGTGTGGAGCGTTGTCCAAAACCACTGTCTTAGCAAGGTCCCTCTCAAGTACACCCAAGTCCTTGACATAGTGCCCCAGAACACAGGTACAGTCCTGTTGATACAAACGGTGTCTACAAAAGGAAATAAAAGGAGAGTTCTGCACATTTAAAGTACATCCTGATATCAACTGAAATATGGTCATAAAATTATTCAAAGTAGATTATATTGTCAGCCTGTCTCTGGTACACAAAACTCTGCAGCTGCAATATCTCTAAAACTAAAACAATACTGCAAAACAAGTATGGCTAAAATAACAGACAGCAACAAAAGTTACAATGTTAACTTCTCATACCGAAAAAGCCTTCTCTTCGGGTCCAAGATGTCCAGTATTTTCTCTGCATATTCTTTCTTCGCAGATGTATAAACAAACATCTGTAAAAACAAACACATTTGATATATTTAATGAACTGGCCTTTTAACCCCCTAGAGTCGGTCCACGCCCCTGCTGAAATCTAATTAGCATCATTTAAAAAATCCCTATACAAATCCGTCAGTTTAAACAACGTTTTTTTGCGCATTGGATGCATCTCAATCCACCGCATGTGTGGTGAAAGGTGACAGAGCTAGAGTGCTGTTTGTCAGACCATGAGAAATCCCGACAAATCGGTCTTCTCACAAAATCTTCTGTAGCGTCCAAACGGTTTGGCCTACAAACTATTATGTGCCTTTAGAGGCCATGCAATTCAGTACTCATCTCGAAAACAAAAAGCAATTTAGGTCAAGAGTCCATACTAACAAAGGAAATAGGTCTAACAGAACAGATAGTTTTTATTGCTAACAGAGGCTCAGAATAAATTAGAGGAAAAACAAAAGGAAATTGAGAAACTTATTCAAGAAAGATCAAGTGTAATATATTATCAAAATAAAGCAAACTGGATGGAATATGGGGGAAAATGCACCAAATTGATAACTAAGTGGCTCGGGGAACAAAACATCGACATTTTGGGTCCATGGGCAGGAAACGCCCCAGACCTTAATCCCATTGAGAACTTGTGGTCGATCCTCAAGAGGCGGGTGGACAAACAAAAACCCACAAATTCTGACAAACTCCAAGCATTGATTATGCAAGAATGGGCTGCCATCAGTCAGGATGTGGCCCAGAAGTTAATTGACAACATGCCAAGGCGGATTGCAGAGGTCTTGAAAAAGAAGGGTCAACACTGCAAATATTGACTCTTTGCATAAACTTAATGTAATTGTCAATAAAAGCCTTTGACACTTATGGAATGCTTGTAATTATACTTCAGTATACCATAGTAACATCTGACAAAAATCTCTCACAACACTGAAGCAGCGAACTTTGTGAAGACCAATACTTGTGTCATTCTCAGAACTTTTGACCCCCCCACCCACACAGCATAGAAAGGGCTTAGACTGTAATTGGGCCTTTTAACAACAAACATATTACACATAATTGGGGAAAGTTGAGCATGTATCAACAACAAAAAACATACGGGTACGGCACACATAAGAACTTGTCAATTAAAACTAGAAGCATACCTCAAAATGTTTTGTCATGGCTTCCAGAAATTCTTTTAAATGTGGTCGTAGAATCACGTAGACCTATCGAGTTAAGAGAAGATATTAAAATATTTTCTGTTACGGTCATTATAAAACAGGTATTCATCCCATTTTTTTAAAATAATAAACTCAACACCAGTCATTCAAGCAAAGAATAAAAAAGCCCTTATCACTGCCCTCCTGAGGCCTTACAAGTCTAGAAGGAACTGGTCGATTCACTCACGTTGTACTGATTGTCCTGGAAGCATGTGTGGAAGGTGTGCTCTGCATCCTCAATCACATTCAGAGAGCTGTACATGAGTGTTTCATCCTAGAACACACAAATCATTCCAAACAACTGGTACCACATAGTGTTTGATTTAATAAATCAAAGAAATAATAATAGAATCAGGCAATTAACATGGAGATACAACCTACCGATACATTTTTATACGCCTTGTATATCAGGCTGTAAACCAGACCCCCCCCCCCCCACACACAAATGTATATTATATTTTACAAGTGAGTTGCAGGGGAATTACACTGGTAAATGCTTTGTTTAGTCACTGAACTCAAAAAGGTAAACCCAACACTCACCAGATCTAAAACTAGGGTGGCTTGGGGCGTACTCCTCGTCTTAGGTGGGATGTCTCTTATGCAGGGTTTGGATTGCTGGGACTTGGATGGAATGTTATTGATGAAGGTGAAGCTAAAGACAACCATGCAAGGGATTCAAATTACTTTCAGGACAAGGGTGTGAGTCCTCCAGAACCATAGACAATGGGAAAGCGATTCCAGGCAGTGGATTATTTCCGCAGAGGTGTATCACAAAGCAGGAACTGTTAAGTTGGCCAGGCTGGCCAGCTGACTTTACAAAGTTATTAAATACCATTTTGGAGGGTTTGTTGCCAACTCTCTGATCCTGCATTTTAATATAACCCCAGATGATCCATAGGTGATTCAACTCATTAAGTAGACATTGCATTTCATCATATAAGTTATAGTATGCTGCACCAATAATTGTATTCCACAGCACCAAGAACAATATAAAAACGGCACAACTCACGGGCTGAAAATGTCATTGTGGTCCACATCTCCATTGAGAAGGCTAATGGAACCATAGCCAAACACACACTGCTCTGGGCTCATCACATCACCACTGCTGGGGGTTCTTGCATCTGAATAGGAAAAAACTGCCTTGATTAAAATGAATAGGACTCATTCACCCTGGTATATCACTGGACCAACTAAGCTGTTACTGTGCTGACCTCATCCACTCTTGCCTCAAGAATCACGGAATTACATGCATGTTTGATAAACAATGCAAGTTCTTGCTAGCCTATACAGTAGTTTGTTTATTTGAAACTCACAAGTGACAGTTTCTCTGTAAACAAAAAGGCCTACCCAATGGACCCAGGAAAGTGCCAAACCATGATGGCCTATTCTCCAAGACGAAGAATGTCTGTTCTGTTTTACACAATACATTTCTATCTGAACGCTCTGAAAAACTGCACATCATGAATTAGCCTCTGGTCTTTCAGGCAGACTACCCTAACAGCATACAAAAGCTAAAACACACACTCTGGATGCTTACGAAATAGTGTGGATGTATGCAATTTTGAACATAGTATAGGATATACAACATTTACCTATACTTACTTTCCTTTGTAGGAGTGAGGAAACAGACAATGGGGGAGTAGATATTTCGCACAGTGGAATTGAGGGGAGAGGGGTTTAGCTCCGACAGCACCCGGTGATGGCGCACATTAACAGGTGTCTTGAAGCCCAGATCTAGAAATTAATACAGAATGATTCAGTCAGTATTGAGTTGCCATTTTGAAATAAATGACAATAGAGCAATTGCATTCACTAAAATAAATGGGTACCTTCTCGGTCTTCATAGCCTGGGGCTGTCACCCTTTTCCTCCCACGCCCTTGTACAAGAGGGCGCTTTGTAGCAGTGGGGATATCATCAGAGTAGAGTGACTGGTCGTCTGGCTGTTGTACCTCTTCATCCTATGGACAGAAAATATAATTGTGACAACAGTATGAAAAAGTAGCCAAAAGCTCTCATCAAAAGGATCAGAATGCCCCCCTACCAACTGCATGTAAGTTAGATATTAGGCACTAGTATAAAAACTGTTGAGTTGCCTCCCATACAGGCTGACCCAAACCTTGATTAAAAAGGCTATATCCAAAGCGACTTACAACAGGTGTAGACTAACAGTGAAATGCTACTTACCGGTCCATTTCCAACAATGCTGAGTTAAAGATATAAAGTAAAATATTTAAATAGTGACACGAGGAATAAATAAACAGTGAATAACTAATGCAAATAATGAGTAAAAATAACATGGCTATATATAAGGAGTAAAAAATAATATAGCTATATACAGGGAGTACCAGTACCGAGTCAATGTGCAGGGGTACAAGGTAATTGAGGTAACTATGTATTGTACATATAGGGGTAAAGTGACTATGCAACAGGATAGATTAGACAGTAGGAGAAGCGTATGTGGTGAGTGTGTGGCGTCAGTATGCGTGTGTGTATGTTATGTGTGTGGGCATATGTAGTGTGTGTACATGTGTCAGAGTTTGTTAGCTGGTAATAGCCAGCTTTTGGCAGTTTTTTAAATATTACAGCCAATGAATAAAATTGCTGCCGGTCAATTGTCTGGGAAAATAAGAAAAAAATCCCATTGGGAAATAATGCTTTTTAACCTATTCATTGATGGAAATACCAGTCGATGTAAATACATTTGACTGGTCATGCTTATCGGTCTATATGTAATTTGCATAATTTAGTGGAATTAAATTGGTGTGTACAGTATGTTCGTTATGTTTCTTATTTATCACACGCGTACCGCATACAGATACAGAGTAGGGATGCAAATTTCGGTAAATGTTGCTGCCGACTAACTGACCCTCATTAACCGGTCAACAAACGGCTACATTTTTTCCAAACAGTAAAATGACGTGACCAACAGAAAATACCATCAGAGATCTGTATATAATGGCGAGATGCTTATATTTCCACCCTAACAATGGGAGTCGTTCCAAGGCGGGAAGGCAGGCGACAAGCTTAGGCCCAACATAAGCCCATAGAAACGCATTGGACTTATTTTGGACAGATTTAGGCGAGAGTGAAACCTCTCGCTTCGCCTCTTCCGCTCTGATACTGTGTATGCATACAAGGCTTAATAGAAACATGCAACAATCGCAAGCCTATCATCTTACAGTCAAAAGGCTAAAACCTATTATTGAACATGCAACTCCTGTAATGAAGCAGCTAATAAAACGTATTTCAAACATTTGCCCAAATGCAATTTGCGGAAAACACAGTTCTAAACTGCGCACCTAATGAGAGCAGCTCCATAAGTGACAGAGATGAACATCTCCCTTAGAAACTTAGAAAGAGGGGGAATCTAATAGCAACTACTATGATGGGTTTCTAATATGATTAGGATTGTGCCTTGGGCTTCTGGAGAAGGAAAGAAAGTTGATATGGTCCTCTGTAGCTCAGCTGGTAGAGCACGGCGCTTGTAACGCCAAGGTAGTGGGTTCGATCCCCGGGACCACCCATACACAAATTTATGCACGCATGACTGTAAGTCGCTTTGGATAAAAGCGTCTGCTAAATGGCATCTTTTTTTTATTATTATTTTTTAAATATGAAAACCAATAAACAGGAGAGAAATGCTGGTTAATGGCATGAGGAAGTCTTTATAAAATAATTGCCTCCACGTTTCTATGGATGGATTTTCGCAAGGCTACGTTGGAGCAAGGTAAGACATGCGTCATTATTTGAAGTAAAGTAAAACATTCAGGTTTCAAACAATTATACGGCCTCAAGCTCACATTACAAAAGTGGTGGGTGACGCGCTGATAGCCTGCCTACCGTTGACTACAGCCTATGCATCCGAATGGCGAATGGGAGACGCGCTTTACGAGTTCCTCCTTTTTAAAATCGTGGCTAGTAAAGTTAATAATTCTAAATGCAATCGCGTGTTATTTGTTTCACAATGACTGGGCTTACAAAAGCAGGTTTCACTCCAGTAGCCTACAGGCTTTTTGAGGCGCTACTCTCCCGCTGTCTGACAGTTGGTAAACTATTCCGGTCCTCAAACTAGGCTTTGTATTCTGTGTTTGTGTGATAAATAAAATGCATGATGACTAACGAAAATACATGAGCGCCAATTTATTCCACAAAATTATGCAAATGCGTTATAGACCGATAAGCATGACAGGTCAAATGTATTTGATGGTTAACCGTTAACATCCCTACTTCAAAATGTACAACTTCAAATTAAACCAAATCGTTTGCACTCATGACTACTGGTTTACATTTTATTTTTCAGCCAACTTCCAAGCAAATACTTTAATTTGTTACAAATCAGCTTGCTAGCCAACTAGTAGTATGGCTAGTAGCTAACATTAGCCAGTTGGAGCTAGCTAGGTAACACTGGTTCTCCATATGACGTTGAGAAATAGTGCATTGTGGGAAGTTCCGAAGAGATCCGAAAATAAGTTAATATTTAAAAACGCTAAAACAGAACTGCTTGTAGTTATAGGTAACCAGATCGTGACAACAACTAAGTTATTAAGTCTTTGACCACACTGTGTTGGTACTTTGGTGAGTAAAAACTAATGTTTCCTACCCTTTAAACGGAAGAAAACAGAACGAAACAGTGGAGGGACCTACCTGAATTTGTCCATTGGAAACTCGTTTTGCTCTGTTTGCCCCTGCAATGACTGCTACATTGTAATGCCGCGTTCAAAACAACTTGGATATCTCCGACTTCCGAGCGTTCTAGACAACTAGCAACTCGATGATAAAACGCGCTCCGACTGGGAAAAATGGTTATGAACGGTTATCCAGCTCGACATTTCAAGTCGGAAACTCGGCCATTTTTCTAGAGCGCCCTCTTTCCGACTTAAATCACTGACATCATGATTTTACCTACCGTATTGGTCCGAATATAAGACGGCCTTTTTTCCCCTCGAAATAGGTCCAAAAAAGTCGGGTCGTCTTATATTCGGGGTCTAGTATTCAGAGCGCAGTTTCTCTTCTTCGGCGCTCCCTTTAAATGTCAATACACATTCGCGGGCACAGATGGCGCCAAAAATTCGTTCCGGACGGAGGGAAGAGGCGTCCTTAACAACCAGCCCGTTACCGGTGTTTAAAGATGGAAAGACAGGCTGACCATTTAGAGACAAGTGGCTCAAAAGTGGGCCAGGTCAATAAACAACAGCGGAGGAGCTATGATGCCAATTTCAAAATAATGGTTGTCAATAAGGCAGAGTCATCTAACAACTGCCAAGCTGCCAAGACATTCGGGGTCACTGAGTGTAATGTAAGAAGATGGCGAGCAGAAAAACAACGTCTAAAAGATGCTAACAGTCAGCGAAAATCCTTCCGTGGTCCTCAAAGTGGTCGTTTCATTGAGGTTGACCGGAGGGTTTTTGAATATGTCAGGGAAAAAAGAGTTGAGGGAATGCCCATTACCAGAGCTGTCATCCAGGTTAAGGCCCTGGAAATCGCCAGAGAGCTCAACATCACTGGATTTAAAGCCAGCCTCGGCTGGTGTCGTAGGATGATGCGGCGTAATGGACTGTCACTTAGACGGAGAACGAGTTTGGCCCAACGCCTGCCGTCAGACTTCGGAGAGAAGCTGCTTTCGTTTCAGCGCTTTATTATCAACCTGAGGAAGAAGCACTCCTACCCGCTGGATCAGATCGGCAATGCTGATCAGACACCCGTTTATTTCGACATGCCAACATCGGTGACTGTCAATAGAAAGGGAGAAAAGTCTGTGTTGGTGAAATCAACGGGCAACGAGAAGAGCCGCGTCACTGTCATGTTGACATGTCTCGCTGGTGGCAGCAAACTCCCCCCGTATGTCATTCTTAAGCGTAAGACTGTGCCAAAGGACCCAATGCCAGCTGGCATTATTGTGCGCGCCCAGGAGAAGGGCTGGATGGAGTCGGGGCTTGTAGTGGACTGGCTAAAGGTTGTGTGGGGCGCACGCTACGGGGGACTGAGGAAGAGGAGGAACATGCTCGTTCTGGATGCGTTCCGCGGACATCTGACTGAGCCCGTGAAAAGTCAGGTGCGAGCAATGAACGGGGATCTTGTGATCATACCAGGGGGAATGACAAGCCAGCTACAGGTGTTGGACGTAGTTGTGAACAAGCCTTTCAAGGATAACCTGCGAAAAAAATACACAGAGTGGCTCCTGTCTGGCAACCACGCACTCACACCGACCGGGAAAATACAGAAGCCGTCAGTCCGTCTACTGTGTGAATGGATCCTGCATGCATGGGATGCTATTCCCTCACAGAGCATCATCGATGGCTTTAAAAAATGTTGCATCTCAAATGCATTGGACGGCAGCGAGGACGACGTGCTTTGGGAGGAGCCGGTGGAAGCGGAGCAGCTGGGGAGCGATGACAGCGAGAGCGAACACAGCGGGGCAGAGGACGTGTGTGAGGGATAGAGAGACATCGGAGGAGAAGTTTGGCGAATTTTTGTTAAGTTTAGTTAAATGTGTGGCCTGTATTTTCTCTGTTATTTAAAAATGTTGCTTTATTATTGCTTGATATTAATTTTGAATCATACTGTACATAGTTTGCCTTTGTGTTTAATTCACTGTGTTTTTAATATTGTTATTTTAAAATAAAATGAAGTTCTTTGTTCGGCAAATCTAGTCTGCAAATCTGTTTTTCTAAATGTTTGTGTTGAAAAACGGGGGGTCGTCTTATAATCAGGGTCGTCTTATATTCGGACCAATACGGTATTTTTCCGAGTTACAGTTGTATTGAAAGCACCATAACTGCAACCGTCGATTGGCCACGTGCATGTAATTGTTTCTTTACTTTTCGAATTGTACAAACATGTCGAGTCGGCTAGTTAGGGGTCGTCACTAGTTACCACAGCCACAGTCATAATTATGGCTAAACCCGCCTATTTCTACAGTTTCTCTTCTTATAATAATCTGACTATAAACCTAACATTAACCACACTGCTAAACATATGACTAACCCTAAATTAAGACCAAAAAGCTCATTTTTGTTTTCATAAATCTTACCGATAGCCAATTTTGACTTTGTGGTTGTGGTAACTAGCTAGTGACAACTGCTAGTTAGCTAACTGTTAGCTACAAACTAGCTAGCTAAATAAGTTAGTTACCAAGCTCCTATGTTAGTTAGCTTCTGTAGTTTGTTCGCCAACGATCGTGCGTAATACGCATTCGAAGTTTTCATATTAAGCCAAGCAATTTTGGCAAAACAAGTTTCTTGATTTACCTTTTGAGTTATGTTTCGCGCCGCTCTCTTTGAGGTCCGCCGACCGTTAACCCGTGCTGATGAAGGGTGAGCAATACTTCGAGACCGAAGTCTCATCTTCTCAAAATGTGTTGTGTAGCTACACAAACGTGACTTGTTATACAGCCGGTGAAAATAATCTTGGTCCTACTCAAAAAGTCGACAAAAACACAGTTCCTGTTTGTGATTGCCTGTCAGTGTTTACCATTCGTTCTCGTGCCGTCAAAAATCTACCGGAAAGGTTCGCTCAAAGACAGTACAGTATTAAGATAGACAGAAACTGCCTCTCGGATATAAATCCTGGATCACTTTTGTAGGCTATGGGGGGTGATTCGTGCCAGAATTAAGCCTAGTGAAGCTACTGACACCTCTCACCAAGTCACCTAACTTCTTCCTAGCCCCATAAAATACCGCCATGAATTAACATGGACTGTCAATGGAGACATGTTTTTTTTTCTAATGCCCCGTTTAGCTAGCACGCAGTGCAACACTGCTTCCCAATCATTTTCAGTGGGAGGCGGTGAAAAAGTTCAGCATTTCCCAACTTTATGGAAATCACCAGCTGTGACAGCTGAGGGATGACCAATCATATCAAGTGGTTCCCATGACGAATTTGACGCTATGGGACCCATGATGGTGACTTTCTTCAGCAAAGATGGCTGACAAAAATACTAGGAGGGAACAAAATGTAAGTAATTATAACATCATAACGAGTCATGCAACAAATGTACGGTTGAGAGTAATATATTAGTTAATGTAGAGACAAACGATGATGCATATATTTTTTTGTCATAAAGTTAATTTACGAAAATTGCTATTTAGCAAACTAGCTGACTAGCTAGCATTAGCCAGCTAGCTAGCTTTATGGGTGTTGTGACATGAGTATGAAATTGTAATTTGTGTTGTTTGTTTTAGGGACTCCTGGGGAAACCAGCAAACAGTGGATGTAAAGAATCTAGCTAGATAAAGCATTTACTGCAAATTGAATGTATAATTTTGTAAGCTTGCCTTGATGATACTTCCCATGCAATGCAGCTGAAGTAACATAGCTACAGTGAGGGAAAAAAGTATTTGATCCCCTGCTGATTTTGTACGTTTGCCCACTGACAAAGACATAATCAGTCTATAATTTTAATGGTAGGTTTATTTGAACAGTGAGAGACAGAATAACAACAAAAAAATCAAGAAAAAAGCATGTCAAAAATGTTATAAATTGATTTGCATTTTAATGAGGGAAATAAGTATTTGACCCCTCTGCAAAACATGACTTAGTACTTGGTGGCAAAACCCTTGTTGGCAATCACAGAGGTCAGACGTTTCTTGCAGTTGGCCACCAGGTTTGCACACATCTCAGGAGGGATTTTGTCCCACTCCTCTTTGCAGATCTTCTCCAAGTCATTAAGGTTTCGAGCCTGATGTTTGGCAACTCGAACCTTCAGTTCCCTCCACATATTTTCTATGGGATTAAGGTCTGGAGACTGGCTAGGCCACTCCAGGACCTTTAATGTGCTTCTTCTTGAGCCACTCCTTTGTTGCCTTGGCCGTGTGTTTTGGGTCATTGTCATGCTGGAATACCCATCCACGACCCATTTTCAATGCCCTAGCTGAGGGAAGGAGGTTCTCACCCAAGATTTGACGGTACATGGCGCCGTCCATCGTCCCTTTGATGCGGTGAAGTTGTCCTGTCCCCTTAGCAGAAAAACACCCCCAAAGCATAATGTTTCCACCTCCATGTTTGATGGTGGGGATGGTGTTCTTGGGGTCATAGGCAGCATTCCTCCTCCTCCAAACACGGCGAGTTGAGTTGATGCCAAAGAGCTCGATTTTGGTCTCATCTGACCACAACACTTTCACTCAGTTCTCCTCTGAATCATTCAGATGTTAATTGGCAAACTTCAGACGGCCCTGTATATGTGCTTTCTTGAGCAGGGGGACCTTGCGGGCGCTGCAGGATGTCAGTTCTTCACGGCGTAGTGTGTTACCAATTGTTTTCTTGGTGACTATGGTCCCAGCTGCCTTGAAATCATTGACAAGATCCTCCCGTGTAGTTCTGGGTTGATTCCTCACTGTTCTCATGATCATTGCAACTCCACGAGGTGAGATCTTGCATGGAGCCCCAGGCCGAGGGAGATTGACAGTTATTTTGTGTTTCTTCCATTTGCGAATAATCGCACCAACTGTTGTCACCTTCTCATCAAGCTGCTTGGCGATGGTCTTGTAGCCCATTCCAGCCTTGTGTAGGTCTACAATCTTGTCCCTGACATCCTTGGAGAGCTCTTTGGTCTTGGCCATGGTGGAGAGTTTGGAATCTGATTGATTGATTGCTTCTGTGGACAGGTGAACTTTATACAGGTAACAAGCTGAGATTAGGAGCACTCCCTTTAAGAGTGTGCTCCTAATCTCAGCTCGTTACCTGTATAAAAGACACCTGGGAGCCAGAAATCTTTCTGATTGAGAGGGGGTCAAATACTTATTTCCCTCATTAAAATGCAAATCAATTTATAACATTTTTGACATGCGTTTTTCTGGATTTTGTTGTTGTTATTCTGTCTCTCACTGTTCAAATAAACCTACCATTAAAATTATAGACTGATCATTTCTTTGTCAGTGGGCAAACGTACAAAATCAGCAGGGGATCAAATACTTTTTTCCCTCACTGTAGCTAACTATTTTCTTGCTTATTGTGTAGTGGAGTATAAAAATACCTATATGCCTATGGATGTGTAGCTAGCTATGTAGCCGATCTGTGTATGGACCCTAAAACGTTTGGTATAAATATTAGTTCAGAACCTAGCTATGAACCTCAACTATCATAGCCTGTTTTATCAACTTCAAACAGTCTGAATGGCATTAATGAAGCCTATGGATTGAGTAGAATATAATATAACTTTAAGGATGCAAGTCCTATATACATGTAGTTATTACCAAGCACGAGATCCCCACATTGTAGCCTGTACATTGAATAAATTCACTGATCATATACTCTACCTTGGCAAATAAAGTTGCGTTTCAGGTATGAATGTCTGTGAGACATTCTTTTTCAGTCATATCCAATACCAGGAGTATCAAACTCCATTCTTTGAATGATGCTGTTTCTGCATGTATGTATTACAATTATACACTTAAACAGTGTTTACCAATCCTGGTCCTTTGACATCAATTACTAACTTTAAGCATCAGTTGTCAGAGCACCTTACCGATCACTGCACCTGTACACAGCCCATCTGAAATTAGCCCACCCAACTACCTCATCCCTATATTGTTATTTATTTTGCTCTTTTGCACCCCAGTATCTCTATTTGCACATAATCTCTTGCACATCTAGCATTCCAGTGTTAATACTAATTGTAATTATTTTGCACTATAGCCTATTTATTGCCTTACCTCCATAACTTGCTACATTTGCACACACTGTATATATATTTTCTGTTGTATTTTTTTTGACTTTATGTTTTTTTACCCCATATGTAACTCTTTGTTGTTGTTTTTATCGCACTACTATGCTTTATCTTGGCCAGGTCGCAGTTGTAAATGAGAACTTGTTCTCAACTGGCTTACCTGGTTAAATAAAGGTGAAAAAAAAAAAAAAAATGGTTACACATTGTAACTATGCAATAGACTAGAAACATGATTTAAGTAGTTAAAGGCTGATTTGTAATTCATATTTACAGAAACAGAATTTAAAAACAGTACACTACACTTCCTATGCATCGTGTAAATACTCTAAAACCAGTTCATCTCAATATCAAACTCCCTTCATCTGCATTGATCTGAGGACACAGGATATGTGTAGTATTTCATCAAATTTCAACCAGTAGAGAATGTGAAACGCTTTATTGAAAGAAGTTCATTATCCAAGTGTTATAAATACATAATACATGCATTTTAAGTATTATAATTGAAATATTATATTCTAAATACAAGTTCAATCTGTACTTCAATGCACATCTGGTGTGCATTATAAAAACAGAGGAAGAAAGAGGAGGTGGGTAGAGAGGTGTAAGAAAGAGTGTAAAAGACAGAAGGGGAAAGAGGTAAGAACAGAGGAGCAGGGAGACAGCATATGATTAATGAATTACAGTGCTACCCTAATATTCTCTCAGTTCATCACAATTACATAATAGTGTCTCTAGCGGTGTCTCCTAACAGCCTTGGGCTCCCAGTTGGCCTGAAGGTTATCTTAAGAGCAGGTGAGATGGTGATGACGGGACTGTGGGTTGACACCCTCTCTCACATCAAAACATACCTGCAGACGAGAGACAGATGGAGAGAGAGAGCATGATTAAGCCTTATGTAAAAAAATAAAAAATCCTTACACTGTCAGTCATCATAATCATCAGGAGGTTAAATGCAAAACTGACCTTGTATCATTAACTTTGGGACTACTACATCTCTATCTGTATTTCAATGTAAAGCATCTCTTTAATAATACTTCCTGTTGACCTGACCAAGTGACCTCTCACCTCTGATCATGCTGTGCCCTCTATGTGTCAGCCAGTTCAGATGCGAGAGGCGTTCACCGACACAGCTGATATAACCTAGAGGATTTAGGGAAAAGGGGGGAGAGGGATGAAGTGAAGGGAGAGAGACTGTTATTGAGAAAATAAGGTAGTTAAAGAGACAATGTTCAACAGGAATCTGTGTGTGTGGTCTCACCTGGTGTCCACACTAAGTGGCTGCAGAGTACTTTATCCTGAAAAACATGCACAGTCACATGAGGACAAACAATATAGGGTAGTTATATAAACAGAAATAATGAAGTGTATTACTAGTCTCCCTGGTTGGTCCTCTTGCCTAAGGTGGAAGGAGCCACAGTTATACACCTGAGCCTGCTTACTGCACAACACAATCCATCAATCGGATTGATACACGAGTGTGTAGGTGTGGGTTATAGGGTGTGTAATTATTTTAAATGTTTTCAATATGGGTGACTCTTAAAAGAGCCTGTTTTGTTTTTGTACTGACATCACCCTTACCTGAACAGCACCATCACCTGAGAAGTAGAAATCAAAAGGAGAGAAACTGGGAATTTTATAACTGCTGTTGACATAGCTAAGTAAATTAAAGAATACTCTTATTGCAATGTGGATGGCTCTTAAAAGAGCATTTGGTTGTGCATAGTGTAGTCTGTGGTGTTGCCAGGGAACAGCACCCTCTACAAAGAAGTAGGAGGTGAAGATCTCCCGCACATGGATTGCCTCCCATGCTGCGTTGTTGGCCCCGCCCCCATCCTTGAAACATCCTGCAGAGCAGCGGCCCTCTCCTCTGGCACACGGCGGCGAGCTGCAGATCCCCTCCTGGTCCTCGTGTCCATCCTCATGAAGTTATGCAGGACACAGGTAGCCTTCACATGCCTGAATTCCCCCAGGAGGCAGTCCCAGATGGCCCTGGTCACCCAACCTTGCAGTGCCCTACACGGTAACTGTAAGCAGTCGTTTTGAAGGAATCTCCAGTTACAAGGTATCTGTAGGAACATGGAAGAATGTCATTATTAGACTTTTACATCACCAGGTCATTGTGGATTACTAAAGTATAATTAATATCCCTTATAACAAATCATGATAACATTGGATAAATAGATGCATGTGCACACACGTGCATGTGACAATAGCAGGATTTGACGAACATATCAATAATATTTCAAGGACCGCTTTTTTCCATCTTCGTAACATTGCAAAAATCAGAAACTTTTTGTCCAAAAATGATGCAAAAAAACAAATCCATGCGTTTGTCACTTCTAGATTAGACTACTGCAATGCTCTACTCTCAGGCTACCCGGATAAAGCACTAAATAAACTTCAGTTAGTGCTAAACACGGCTGCTAGAATCTTGACTAGAACCAAAAAATTGGATCATATTACTCCAGTGCTAGTCTGTTAAGGCTAGGGCTGATTTCAAGGTTTTACTGCTAACCTTCAAAGCATTACATGGGCTTGCTCCTACCTATCTCTCCGATTAGGTCCTACACGTACTCTATGGTCACAAGACGCAGGCCTCCTTATTGTTCCTAGAATTTCTAAGCAAACAGCTGGATGCAGGGCTTTCTCCTATAGAGCTCAATTTTTATGGAATGGTCTGCCTAGCCATGTGAGAGAAGCATTCTCGGTCTCGACCTTTAAGTCTTTACTGAAGACTCATCTCTTCAGTAGGTCCTATGATTGAGTGTAGTCTGGCCCAGGGGTGCGAAGGTGAACTCGCCATCACGGTTGACAACTCCGTTGTGTCCTCCTCCCAGAGTGCGAAGAGCCTTGGCGTGACCCTGGACAACACCCTGTCGTTCTCCGCTAACATCAAGGCGGTGACCCGATCCTGTAGGTTCATGCTCTACAACATTCGGAGAGTACGACCCTGCCTTACACAGGAAGTGGCACAGGTCCTATTCCAGGCACTTGTCATCTCCCGTCTGGATTACTGCAACTCGCTGTTGGCTGGGCTCCCTGCCTGTGCCATTAAACCCCTACAACTCATCCAGAATGCCGCAGCCCGTCTGGTGTTCAACCTTCCCAAGTTCTCTCACGTCACCCCGCTCCTCCGCACACTCCACTGGCTTCCAGTTGAAGCTCGCATCTGTTACAAGACCATGGTGCTTGCCTATGGAGCTGTGAGGGGAATGGCACCTCCGTACCTTCAGGCTCTGATCAGTCCCTACACCCAAACGAGGGCATTGCGTTCAACCACCTCTGGCCTGCTGGCTCCCCTTCCTCTGCGGAAGCATAGTTCCCGCTCAGCCCAGTCAAAACTGTTCGCTGCTCTGGCACCCCAATGGTGGAACAAGCTCCCTCACGACGCCAGGACAGCGGAGTCACTCACCACCTTCCGGAGACATTTGAAACCCCACCTCTTTAAGGAATACCTGGGATAGGATAAAGTAATCCTTCTACCCCCCCCCCCCCCCCCCCCCAGTTTTTCCTAGCCACCGTGCTTCTACGTCTGCATTGCTTGCTGTTTGGGGTTTTAGGCTGTATAGCACTTTGTGACATCTGCGGATGTAAAAATTGAATTTGATAGCATCACAAATTAATACATAAATACCACCTGAAGCTTGAAGATGACTTCGAATCAGCTGTGTAACATATTTACTTACTTGAATAGGTTCTCCCAGTCATGTGGACGATTGGAAACAGGGCAGAAAAGTTTGTCACCAGAGCGCTTTAGAGCATATTACTATTTACCTGTGAATAAATTAATGAAATGGAAAATGGATTAAACTATTGACCCATTTAATAACCAGACCTTAATACAAACTTGCTATGCTGAATTCTTGAAGCACAAATTAACTGATGCCAGCGAGCCACTCTGGGCGGCCGACGCGGCACAGGGCAATTTACCACGTAAGGCGTCAAACTGCCGACACGTTCATGTCACATTCATGTCACGTGACACATACACATGATGGAGTGTTCACTTCCTGTAACTTGCCAATGACACATCAGTGTCAGTTTGCTTGTAAGTTTATGGGGGGTGAATAGTGCCAGAATTAAGCCTAGGCAACCGTACCACCGTGTGGCTGTCGCCTACCATTGAACGTGTAGCTAACATGTCATCATACCAACACCTTACTAACGTCTGCGTGACGCCTGCGTGTTAATGAAAGTCATAAGGTGCCTAGTTTATATTTATATTAATTAAATCTCAACCATAAATGTTAGAAATGTACCTTTTTTCCCCGGGCAAGCCGACATGCCGATGTAGCCACCTTGAGCTATAGTGTAGCCTACGACTTGTGTATTTCCTGTTATCGCTAATGGCCTGAAAAAGATGTCCAATCTATACAGTGGCTTGCGAAAGTATTCACCCCCCTTGGCATTTTTCCTATTTTATTGCCTTACACCTTGGAATTAAAATGTAATGTAATTGATTTACACAACATGCCTACCACTTTGAAGATGCAAATTTTTTTTGTTTGTGAAACAAACAAGAAATAAGACAGAAAAACAGAACTTGAGTGCGCAATACTATTCACTCCCCCAAAGTCAATACTTTGAGAGCCACCAATACTTTGAGAGCCACAGTCTCTTGGGGTATGTCTATATAAGCTTGGCACATCTAGCCACTGGGATTTTTGCCCATTCTTCAAGGCAAAACTGCTCCAGCTCCTTCAAGTTGGATGGGTTCCGCTGGTGTATAGCAATCTTTAAGTCATACCACAGATTCTCAATTGGATCGAGAATTTAAATGTCTCTCCTTAAACCACTCAAGTGTTGCTTTAGCAGTATGCTTAGGGTCATTGTCCTGCTGGAAGGTGAACCTCCATCCCAGTCCCAAATCTCTGGAAGACTGAAACAGGTTTCCCTCAAGAATTTCCCTGTATTTAGCGCCATCCATCATTCCTTCAATTCTGACCAGTTTCCCAGTCCCTGCCGATGAAAAACATCCCTACAGCATGATGCGGCCACCACCATGCTTCACTGTGGGGATGGTGTTTTTTTTATTTTTTTACATTTACGTCATTTAGCAGACGCTCTTATCCAGAGCGGCTTACAAATTGGTGCATTCACCTTATAGCCAGTGGGATAACCACTTTACAATGTTTATTTTTATTTTTATTATTATTATTATTATTTTTGGGGGGGGGTGGGGTAAGGGGGGGTAGAAGGATTACTTTATCCTATCCCAGGTATTCCTTAAAGAGGTGGGGTTTCAAATGTCTCCGTAAGGTGGTGAGTGACTCCGCTGTCCTGGCGTCGTGAGGGAGCTTGTTCCACCATTGGGGTGCCAGAGCAGCGAACAGTTTTGACTGGGCTGAGCGGGAACTGTGCTTCCGCAGAGGTAGGGGAGCCAGCAGGCCAGAGGTGGATGAACGCAATGCCCTCGTTTGGGTGTAGGGACTGATCAGAGCCTGAAGGTACGGAGGTGCCGTTCCCCTCACAGCTCCATAGGCAAGCACCATGGTCTTGTAGCAGATGCGAGCTTCAACTGGAAGCCAGTGGAGTGTTCTCGGTGTGATGAGAGGTGTTGGGTTTGCGCCAAACATAGCATACCTTGATGGCCAAAAAGCTCAATTTTAGTCTCCTCTAACCAGAGTACCTTCTTCCATATGTTTGGGGAGTCTCCCACATGCCTTTTGGCGAACACCAAACGTGTTTGCTTATTTTTTCCTTTAAGCAATGGCTTTTTTCTGGCCCAGCTCTGTGGGGTGTACGGCTTAAAGTGGTCCTATGGACAGATACTTCAATCTCCGCTGTGGAGCTTTGCAGCTCCTTCAGGATTATCTTTGGTCTCTTTGTTGTCTCTCTGATTAATGCCCTCCTTGCCTGGTCCGTGAGTTTTGGTGGGCGGCCCTCTCTTGGCAGGTTTGTTGTGGTGCCATATTCTTTCCATTTTTTAATAATGGATTTAATAGTGCTCCGTGGGATAATCAAAGTTTCTGATATTTTTTTATAATCCAACCCTGATCTGTACGTCTCCACAACTTTGTCCCTGACCTGTTTGGAGAGCTCCTTGGTCTTCATGGTGCCGCTTGCTTGGTGGTGTTGCAGACTCTGGGGCCTTTCAGAACAGGTGTATATATACTGAGATCATGTGACAGATCATGTGACACTTAGATTGCACACAGGTGGACTTTATTTAACTAATTATGTGACTTCTGAATGGAATTGGTTGCACCAGATCTTATTTAGGGGCTTCATAGCAAAGGGGGTGAATACATATGCACGCACCACTTTTCCGTTATTAATTTCTTTGAATTTTTTGAAACAAGTTATTTTTTTCATTTCACTTCACCAATTTGGACTATTTTGTGTATGTCCATTACATGAACTTCAAATAAAAATCAATTTAAATTACAGGTTGTAATGTAACAAAATAGGAAAAACGCCAAGGGGGATGATACTTTTGCAAGGCACTGTAGGTAATCTGTCTTTCCCGCAACGCCTCATGGGATGGTATGTTATCTTATCTCGCTGTATACCGATCTAAATGTTGTTAACCAATCACAGACTGTGTTGTTACCAGTTCCCAGTGTCAGACAACCAATAAGAGTTGTGTCCGTGGCTTTCAGTCGAATAGAGGAGTTAATAGGCTTTCCCAGAGGGTCCGTGCTATTTGGGATCATTAATTTGTTTTTTTACAAGCGTTAGACACGATTTTCGAGAGTGTCTGCCCCAGATAGTTTCCTTAGAGATGATGAAAATAATTACCAAGATGTCTTTGATCCCGATTGAGTGGTAAGTAGGGTATATTTAAGTTGTGATATCGTTAGAAAATATTTAGGCCTACTGTGTTGATAAGGCAAATTTGGTTTATTTGAAAATTATTCATTTTTGTTGATAACGAGTTGACAACGTATTGTCGAAAGCACGTAGGTAATATTATTTACTGTGGCGAGTAGGCTAGTGTACAATAATAACGTAATTTGATGTGTTAGTATTATTTATTTTATACATTAATTGACTAAAGTGTCTTAATAGGAATGTTCAAACCTAGACCACACTATCTACCAAGTTTTCATCTATATTTTTCGTAGCTGTCTATTTACCACCACAAACCGATGCTGGCACTAAGACCGCACTCAATGAACTGTATACGGCCTTAAGCAAACAGGAAACGCTCATCCAGAGGCGGCGCTCCTAGTGGCCGGGGACTTTAATGCAGGGAAACTTATATCCGTTTTACCTCATTTCTACCAGCATGTTAAATTTGCAACCAGAGGGGAAACAAACTCTAGACCACCTTAACTCCACACACAGAGACGCGTACAAAGCTCTGACCATAATTATATCCTCCTGATTCCTGCTTACAAGCAAAAACTAAAGCAGGAAGCACCAGTGACTCGGTCAATAAAAAGGTGGTCAGATGAAGCAGATGCTAAGCTACAGGACTGTTTTGCAAGCACAGACTGGAATATGTTCTGGGATTCTTCTGGGCATTGAGGAGTACACCACATCAGTCACTGGCTTCATCAATGACGTCGTCCCCACAGTGACTGTACGTACATACCCCAACCAGAAGCCATGGATTACAGGCAACATCCGCACTGAGCTAAAGGGTAGAGCTGCCGCTTTCAAGGAGCGGGACTCTAACCCGGAATAAATCCTGCTATGTCCTCCGACAACCCATCAAACAGGCAATGCATCAATACAGGACTAAGATCGAATCGTAACACTGAAACATGAATGAGAGCATCAGCTGTTCCGGATGACTGTGTGATCACGCTCTCCGTAGCCGATGTGAGTAAGACCATTAAACAGGTCAACATTCACAAGGCCGCAGGGCCAGACGGATTACCAGGACGTGTACTCTGAGCATGCGCTGACCAACTGGCAAGTGTCTTCACTGACATTTTCAATCTCTCCCTGTCTGAGTCTGTAATACCAACATGTTTCAAGCAGACCACCATAGTCCCTGTGCCCAAGAACACTAAGGTAACCTGCCTACATGACTACCGACCCGTAGCACTCACGTCTGTAGCCATGAAGTGCTTTGAAAGGCTGGTCATGGCTCACATCAACACCATTATCCCAGAAACCCTAGACCCACTCCAATTTGCATATCGCCCCAACAGATCCACAGATTATGCAATCTCTATTGCGCTCCACACTGCCCTTTCACACCTGGACAAAAGGAAGACCTTTGTGAGAATGCTATTCATTGACTACAGCTCAGCGTTCAACACCATAGTGCCCTCAAAGCTCATCACTAAGCTAAGGACCCTGGGACTAAACACCTCCCTCTGCAACTGGATCCTGGACTTCCTGATAGGCCGCCCCCAGGTGGTAAGGGTAAGTAACAACACATCCGCAACACAGGGGCCCCTCAGGGGTGCATGCTCAGTCCCCTCCTGTACTCCCTGTTCACTCATGACTGCATGGCCAGGCACGACTCCAACACCATCATTAAGTTTGCCGATGACACAACCGTGGTAGGCCTGATCACCAACAACGACGAGACTGCCTATAGGGAGGTGGTCAGAGACCTGGCCATGTGGTGCCAGGACAACAACCTCTCCCTCAACGTGATCAAGACAAAGGAGATGATTGTGGACTACAGGAAAAAGAAGAGGACCGAGCACTCCCCCATTCTCATCGACGGGGCTGTAGTGGAGCAGGTTGAGAGCTTGAAGTTCCTTGGTGTCCACATCACCAACAAACTAACATGGTCCAAGCACACCAAGACAGTCGTGAACAGGGCACGACAAAACCTATTCCCCCTCAGGAGACTGAAAAGATTTGGCATGGGTCCTCAGATCCTCAAAAGGTTCTACAGCTGCACCGTCGAGAGCATCCTGACTGGTTGCATCACTTCCTGGTATGGCAACTGCTCGGCCTCCGACCGCTAGGCACTACAGAGGGTAGTGCGTACGGCCCAGTACATCACTGGGGCCAAGCGTTCTGCCATCCAGGACCTCTATACCAGGCGGTGTCAGAGGAAGGCCCTAAAAATTGTCAAAGACTCCAGCCAACCTAGTCATAGACTATTCTCTCCGCTACCACACGGCAAGCGGTACCGGAGCGCCAGGTCTAGGTCCAAGAGGCTTCTAAACAGCTTCTACCCCCAAGCCATAAGACTCCTGAACATCTAATCAAATGGCTACCCAGACATTGCCCCCCACCCCTCTTTTACGCTGCTGCTACTCTCTGTTTATTATCTACTATCACTTTAATAACTCTACCTACAGAGGGGAAAAAAAGTATTTAGTCAGCAACCAATTGTGCAAGTTATCCCACTTAAAAAGATGAGAGAGGCCTGTAATTTTCATCATAGGTACAATCCAAAATCCAGAAAATCACATTGTAGGATTTTTAATGAATTTATTTGCAAATTATGGTATTTGGTCACCTACAAACAAGCAAGATTTCTGGCTCTCACCGACATGTAACTTCTTCTTTAAGAGGCTCCTCTGTCCTCCACTCGTTACCTGTATTAATGGCACCTGTTTGAACTTGTTATCAGTATAAAAGACACCTGTCCACAACCTCAAACAGTCACACTCCAAACTCCACTATGGCCAAGACCAAAGAGCTGTCAAAGGACACCAGAAACAAAATTGTAGACCTGCACCAGGCTGGGAAGACTGAATCTGCAATAGGTAAGCAGCTTGGTTTGAAGAAATCAACTGTGGGAGCAATTATTAGGAAATGGAAGACATACAAGACCACTGATAATCTCCCTCGATCTGGGGCTCCACGCAAGATCTCACCCTGTGGGGTCAAAATGATCACAAGAACGGTGAGCAAAAATCCCAGAACCACACGGGGGGACCTAGTGAATGACCTGCAGAGAGCTGGGACCAAATTAACAAACACACTACGCCGCCAGGGACTCAAATCCTGCAGTGCCAGATGTGTCCCCCTGCTTAAGCCAGTACATGTCCAGGCCCGTCTGAAGTTTGCTAGAGTGCATTTGGATGATCCAGAAGAGGATTGGGAGAATGTCATATGGTCAGATGAAACCAAAATATAACTTTTTGGTAAAAACTCAACTCGTCGTGTTTGGAGGACAAAGAATGCTGAGTTGCATCCAAAGAACACCATACCTACTGTGAAGCATGGGGGTGGAAACATCATGCTTTGGGGCTGTTTTTCTGCAAAGGGACCATGACGACTGATCCATGTAAAGGAAAGAATGAATGGGGCCATGTATCGTGAGATTTTGAGTGAAAACCTCCTTCCATCAGCAAGGGCATTGAAGATGAAACGTGGCTGGGTCTTTCAGCATGACAATGATCCCAAACACACCGCCCGGGCAACGAAGGAGTGGCTTCGTAAGAAGCATTTCAAGGTCCTGTAGTGGCCTAGCCAGTCTCCAGATCTCAACCCCATAGAAAATCTTTGGAGGGAGTTGAAAGTCCGTGTTGCTCTAGAGGAGATCTGCATGGAGGAATGGGCCAAAATACCAGCAACAGTGTGTGAAAACCTTGTGAAGACTTACAGAAAACGTTTGACCTGTGTCATTGCCAACAAAGGGTATATAACAAAGTATTGAGAAACCTTTGACCAACTTTTGACCAAATACTTATTTTCCACCATAATTTGCAAATAAATTCATTAAAAATCCACATTTTCTGGATTTTTTTTCTCATTTTGTCTGTCATAGTTGACGTGTATCTATGATGAAAATTACAGAACTTGCACAATTTGTGGCTGACTAAATACTTTTTTTCCCCACTGTACATGTACATATTACCCCAATTACTTAGACTAACCGGTGCCCCCGCACATTGACTCGGTACCGGTACCCCCTGTATATAGCCTCGCTATTGTTATTTTTACTGCTGCTCTTTAATTATTTGTTACTTTTATTTCGGATTATTTTATATTGTATTTTTTTGTTATTTTTTGGGGTATTCTTTCTTAAAACTGCATTGTTGGTTAAGGGCTTGTAAGTAAGCATTTCACTGTAAGGTCTACACCTGTTGTATTCGGCGCATGTGACAAATAACATTTGATTTGATTTAAAGGGTGGAGGAGGAGTTAAGATGGAGAGTTGCCTTGTTAACACAGGGCATGTTTCAATGGTAAGGCTACACCAACTGACTAGATGAAAGTTGAGGAGTGAAGTCGGGGGAGGTGCATCTGTGTCGGACACTAATGTGGTTTTCCAACAGCAAGGCTCACATTAACATGGCAGTGTTGCTATTGTTTATACAAGTTTTTCTTGATTATGTGGAAGTAAACATGTCTCCAAACCCCACATCACACACTCACAAACTGAAATCATGTGTGTACACTGTATAATCAGTGAGCCTCAAATATCACATTAATTTGTAGCCACTGTATGAATCATGGCAAAGTTGGGTCCTGTTTCCATCATCGTGTGGGTCGAACAAAAACACCCTAATGATTGGTTGACAATATATTAGATATATATAGAGCCTCCAACAATGCAGCCAATGGCTGCAGGATGAAGTTGGTGAAGAGGAAATGCAGAAACCTGTAGTCGACTGCAGTCAAAACTTTATGACCTTGTAAAGTTCATGCAGTCAGCATGTAGGCACAAGTCGGACAATTTTTATCCCCATAATGCAACACACTTTGAAAGGTGGTGACCATTGACAAAAGTGATCCGCTTGAACAGGCCCATAGTTTCTAAACCAAGAAGTGCATCATCGCAAGACTTCCGGGAACGCTTGCGAAACAGACCAAGCAGATCAGGCCAGTGACGACCGGGGTTTGGGGTTTGCGAAGTCATTTAGAGAAGTGAAAAATTCTTCATTGTTAATTTTCTCAATCTAAAGGCACAACCTAGATTCCAGCCAATGTCTTGAGTAGTTGAACATGTTATTATACCTAAGGAGTGCCTTGGATTTGACAGCCTGCATATGCACAGTTCAGCGCGAGACTACCGTTAGACAAGGGGCCAGGGTTCCAGTCTAGAAGCACAGTTTTGACTGCTCCTACAGTTTTGCTTCGGTACTGCAGTTTAACTGATGCCAAGCCCAGAAAGACAACGTCCATACACGGCCAAATAGAGAAGTCAGGTTTGAACATTCCTATTAAGACACTTTAGTCATCACCTTTGTGCACAAAACATCCATTGAGTTATTCAAATAATTGTCAGTGAGGCAGATTTAATTTTTTTCTTCCATCACTCAGCCGAAGATATTAAAATTGTATATTCATCCAATGTCTGCCATGTTTTTGGATGACGTGATGACATTGTCGCTGCTCGCGCTGCTCCCTTTGCGCACTGAGTTCTAGTGCGCATGCGATGTTGGTCCTTATAAACAGGATGCAACCTGGATATAGACTGTCCATGAAACAGCATATGCAAAGGTCAACGTGAGTACCTTGAAAACAACGGTCGGACATCTTCGATAAAGTCTCCAGTTCTTATTATACCTCAGTGCCGTTAGACCCCATGACATGTTTCATCATATGATGCATCATGCATGCTTTATTTCTCTATTATGAAAGTTATATATCTTGAAAACTTGATTGCTGACTATATCAACAATGGACTAATGAAACAAATACCAAATATATAGTTTTGGGGTAGAATTTTCCTTAACCACACTGCTAACCTTATGACTAACCTTAAATAAAGACCAAAAAGCAAATTTTTGTTTTCATGAATTTTTAAGATGTAGACCATTTTGACTTTGTGGTTGTGGTAACTAGTGACAACCCTCGTACTGCTGCAGCTGTAGCTGTAATCAATGGGTGATGCTTCAGAAACAACCTGAGTCAACGGGCGAATTCAAGCGGATCACTTTTGTCAAGACATTGACCAACTGTCACCGACTTTCAATGTGTGTTGCATTATGGGTATAACAATTGTCCGACTTGCATGTCGACTGCATTAACTTTACAAAAATCATGTGATCAAAGGTCATGCAGTTTTTGAAGTTGCCTTGGTGTTGATGAAGTCGCCTTCAAGTCGCTTCCCACTAACTGCACCATGCAGCCATCCATAAGGATACCTGCTTTGCTTATGAGGTAACAATGTAATCATTACCATATAAATACCTGCTATGCTGATGAGTGACATAGGAAGCAATGTGAATTATGTGTGTTTATTAGATTAATTAAAAGTGACAAGCCATTCAGACCAGCCTTCCTGATTGAACTTTCGTAAACTATATTTGTGGTGACAAGAACAGCACATAAAACCTCAGCTGACATTCTAGGAAAAGGTGATATTTATTAAAATCCCAAATAAACATATTCACACAAATACATATTGGTTAAATATGCAAGAATAGTTATTCACCCCTCAGAAAATGGTTAAAAGCATTAGAAAGAGGTCACACATTCTAAAAAGCATGTTGATGATCTGCTATTTGGGCACTACACCTTACTAATAACTGGTTATTAAAGAGGCACAACATGCCACACCTCAACTTCACTTGTTTCCTCATATTTTGGGAAACATCCCATTCAGTGGAAAGGTTCATCATAGAAAATAATGAGAAATAAATTGCACACATGTACAGAACAGATTGAAAAATTATTTTGTGCATGTATCTATAAGAAGTAGTTGTAAACTGAAAAATAATCTAGAACACCAATGAAGAGAGCGCAACCCCTTGTGCACCCACTAACTTTAGCCCTAGCAGGGATAAATCTGTAAAACTGGAGGTAGAAGTATATTCCTGAGAAGTAGAAGACAAAAGCCTCATTTATACTCTGAATTTCCAAGTACTGTACATGAAAACAAAATAGTTAACAAAACCAAGGCCGGTATGTCAACCTAGAGCTTCCCCAAATCGCACAATACTATTATCGTCATTAATATTATGACTATTATTATTAATATTATGATAATGCATGTCATCATGTAATCTCTGTGCTAGGTTTCTATATCATATTTTTTAAAGAAAGAAAGAACTTAAACGTGAAAACAAAGTAAGTCATATAACCTAGAGCCATCCAAAGCCTTTTCAGAAGTGTTATATATACAGATGAATTCATAGAAGAATTGTCACAGCATAAGGCATCTTGTAATTATAGCAGATATTTTCTTTTATCATAACATTTTATTTTATTTAATCTCCACATATGTTTTGGTTGTCCCTGCGATATACTATCTACCAAACAAATAGCTAAAGCAAGTGGTAAGTCTCATATCATAATATCAAGGCTGAAAATTAATGGAATGATTCTGATTAGAAATCCAAAAGTATGCCTCTTCCATGATAAGTAAGTCTCTTGAGATGAAGAAATGGGGGGGGGGCCTTGCAATCAAATATAAACAGGGGAAAGGCAAGTAATTTTATTCAAGAGAATACTACTGTACGCTAGCTATAGGGCCCCCAAAATACACCATATCCATCCCCTGAAACTGTATCTGATTGTGCGCTGTAACAAATAAATCCACCAGGGGGCAGCATCACGGAGGCATAAAATAAGTATTCCTGACTGAGGCTTCCCTGGTCTCCATTGCATGTTGCCAAAACAATCCAAAGTAATTATCATCAGCTATGATAGAGGAAAGATTAATGGTGTAATATGATTGTCTGCAATAATCTATACTTTTTGGGTTATTTACCAAAAGCCAAATTCCCTGACCACTATCTCTGTTATCTCTGTCAATGCATTGTACAGTATAAACCCTAGTCATGAAGCTCAGCATAATATATCACACTTTAAGGTATAACAGCAATATACTACTTCATTAAGGTACTGTGTAATGATCTTACAAGATATTTAGTCAAATCATAGTCTTTGAGGTAGACTATGATTTGTGGACAAATGGATGTGCAGGGGGAAAAAACACAAGGTATACAATGTTGTAACATCTCCTGATTGTCACTACAATGAAGTCAAAATCGACCCTCGCTGAGGATTCTGAATTGGGAAAAGTACTGAGTGAATCCATGTAGTTTCTTGAAGATGCAGAAACAGCCTTCGTAGTAGCTGTGGTACCTTAGCAGTTAAAATGCAAATATTTCTGAGCGCTGGAAATCAATGGATATCTGATAAAAATAGATATTTTCTTAATGAGCAGATGCTCAGATGTTGCCTTGGGGACAAGGAGGTCAAAAGGTCAATTTGAAGAGCAGCGCTGACCCAAAGACAGGAATTGATTGGCTGTTTCCACCCCCATTCTTTATATATGCAGCACTACATAATGCAAGCATGTAGCTAAATTCATAAACGCTTTGTTGTTATGAAGATGTCATATCAATGTGTAGGTGCTCTTGAGACATTATGATGACAAGTCAATTTACTTCCAACCCCAAACCTTTAAAGCCGCACTATTGCAGAGCTAAGAATTCCTGCACCTATCAATCCCCTACTAAAAACTGTAAGTAAAGACACCCTAAAGAGCAGCCAACTTCAGAGAGTGAAGATGATCCCTCTACTTATAAAAGTACAGAGGATCCTGGGTAATTGATGAGACAACCGGATAGAAAACTACATTCTACATTAAAAACTAAAACAAATGGTTTAAATGGGTCATGAAAGAAACAAACACTCAAACCAGCAAATACATTTGTATAGTGTGTAGTTATGACAGAAACACAGAGCAGTGAAATACAAAGTGATTGTTTTACAGCAAGCTGGCGGACACCTGAGAAAAACCAACATGTCTGCACATATAAGTCCCAACGAGCATGAACAATTCCTGTTGACTTCCACCAGAAAAAAAAGTTCACAAGTCTCTGTGTTCACGATGCAAGATAATCTGTGTCTGAGGTACAATTAATAGAAAATCTCAGCAAAGATTGATTTGTTTGCGACTGCATCATGCAAATGTATTTTCTTTTTCTATAACATGAGGTCACAATGGTACTTTGTTATGCCCTGAAGAAATAAAATCTTTAAAGCTTGTCTACTTAAAATAGAAGATATTTAAAGTGTTCTGCTTTATAGAATCCTAAATATATATATATATTTTTGCAATGACTATATTGTTAGTGATGATGATATTAATAATAATAATAATAATAATAATGTTACTTAAAAATAAAATAAGTTTCATTGTCAGTCAGTAGCTGTATTAAATGTGTAAACAGTGCATTACCCTTCCAACTTATTATTTTTATTTTGTTCTTAGATAATCTCTACATTTATGTAGAAATAAATTATTCACAGGCTGTGCATATATCGTTATCATATACTGGCTCTTTGTTGGGTTATTCAAACTCATTTTGGCTAAAGAACAAAAGAGGGAAGAATATATGAGAGAACCTGAGATAGTGTACTTCAAGTGGTCTGAGTTTCGGTTTGTGTTTTGCTGTATATGTTTTTTTTGGCGTAGGCTATGTAGAAAATGAGGTTGGGTTTTTTTTTGGCTTTAGTTTTGGCATCAAAAAGGGAAAGGTCCAGAGATGTTAAGATGATGGGTTGGTTGAGGTAGGTGTGTAGGGGAACGGCTGGGATCCACTGCGCCCACCAGGGGCTTTGTTGTTACTTGATGATCCAGAGGGGCCTGACGAGGCTGACGAGGCTGCCTGAGCAAATAGCACACCTGCATGGAAACAAAAAACAGAGATGTACAGTAACATTTATGTCATTGCAAAAATAAGATAGCAAGTTGTAAGTTCAACTTGATGTGTTTTCCTGACCTGCAAAGGTCCAATGTTGACAAACAATGTTGTGAGTTGCAGTAGTAACACATATGGACAGTGTAGTAGACTCTGTGACTGGTGACTCACCGGTGTACATCACTCCATTGAGCTCCACTGACATACTGATGCTGCTCATGCCATTTGTGGTGAGATTGAGAGCTGAGTCCTGCCGGCCATCTGAGAAAACACACACAGCATGTAACGTCCACAGCATTCATGGGTGATGTTTAAAGCGGCAATCAGCAGTTGAAACAACAAAGCGTTTTTCCCTGCCCGTTTGCGTAAAAAGCTGAGGGATGGGGCTGGAGAAACGTAAACACTCTCAAATTCATAGACACCGATATGGATGCAAGGACTGACCATCCATATCAACATGATAGTTTAACCATGTTTTGAGGCTATATAGTGTTTGTTTACATTCACTTTGTTTACAAACATTGGAGTAAAACATGATACTATTTCAGGTTATGATGGGGTATGACAGTTAAACTAAGCTCATGAGGCATTTTATATGTATTTTTAAAAAATTGATGTAGCAACTGCAGTTTATCCCTTTAACGTCAGATAAAAGCATCAACATCACAGGAAGATCTGTACATATGGACAACCTCACTACACAAACTTAACAGAAAGTATTCACACCCCTTGACTTTTTCCACAATTTGTTGTGTTACAGCCTGAATTGAAAATGTATTACATTTAGATTTTTTGTCACTGCCCTACACACAATACCCCATAATGTCAAAGTGGAATTATGTTTTTAGACATTTTTACAAATTAGTTAAAAACGAAAAGCTAAAATGTATTGAGTCAATAAGTATTCAACCCCTTTGTTATGGAAAGCCTAAATAAGTTCAGGAGTAAAAATGTGCTTAACAAGTCACATAATAAGTTGCATGGACTCACTCTGTGTGCAATAATAGTGTTTAACATGATTTCTTTATGACTACCTCATCTCTGTACCCCACCCATACAATTATATGTAAGGTCCCTCAGTTGAGCAATGAATTTCAAACAGATTCAACCACAAAGACCAGGGAGGTTATCCAATGCCTCGCAAAGAAGGGCACCTATTGGTAGATGGGTAAAAATAAAATAAAAAGCAGACATTGAATATCCCTTTGAGCATGGTGAAGTTATTAATTACACTTTGGATGGTGTATCAATACACCCAGTCACTACAAAGACACTGGTGTCCTTCCTAACTCAGTTGCCGGAGAGGAAGGAAACCGCCCAGGGATTTCACCATGAGGCCAATGGTGACTTTAAAACAGTTACAGAGTTTAATGGCTGTGATAGGAGAAAACTGAGGATGGATCAACAACATTGCAGTTACTCCACAATACTAACCTAAATGATAGAGGGAAAATATTCAAAAACATGCATCCTGTTTGCAACAAGGCACTAAAGTAATACTGCAAAGAATGTGGCAAAGCAATTCACTTTTTTATCCTGAATACAAAGTGTTGTGTTATGTTTGGGGCAAATCCAATACAACACATTACTGAGTGCCACTCTCCCTATTTTCAAGCATAGTGCTGTCTGCATCATGTTATGGGTATGCTTGTAATTGTTAAGAACTGGGCAGTTTTTCAGGATAAAAAAGAAATGGAATGGAGCAAGCACAGGCAAAATCCTAGAGGAAAACCTGGTTCAGTCTGCTTTCCACCAGACACTGGGAGATGAATTCACCTTTCAGCAGGGCAATAACTTAAAACACAAGGCCAAATCTACACTGGTGTTGCTTACTAAGAAGACAGTGAATGTTCCTGAATGGCCGAGTTACAGTTTTGACTTAAATCTACTTGAAAATCTATGGCAAGACCTGAAAATGGTTGTCTAGCAATGATCAAAAACCAATTTGAAAGGAATAATGGAAATATGTTGAACAATCCAGGTGTGGAAAGCTCTTAGAGACTTACCCTGAAAGACTCACAGCTGTAATTGCTGCCAAAGGTGCTTCTACAAAGTATTTATGTAAATGTAATACTGTGTTTCTGTATGTCGTTTTCAATAAATTTGCTAACATTTCTAAAAACATTTTTTCACTTTGTCATTATGGGGTATTGTGTGTAGATGGGTGAATTCCGGCTGTAGCACAACAACATGTGGAATAAGTCAAGGGGTAGGAATACTTTCTGAAGGCACTGTAAACTAATTAACTAATTGCACAACCTAATTTATAAACAAACTCACTAAACAAACAAACTTCTAAACAAACAAACTCCTTAAACAATCTAACAACATGTACTAATGGATATCTGAATAAACGAACTACGTGAACAACCCTAACAAACAAACAGAACAACCTAATATATTAAACAAAGTCACTGAATAACCTAACATTTACATACTAACTGTACAACCTATTATGTAAACTGCCTTGCTGAACAACTATACATACAAACAGCCTGAACAACCAAACATCTGAGTAACTACAAAAACATAACCCTACTACTGAAGCACAGACACACAAAACCTCATAAGTTTCTGTGGAGACTCGCAAACTACTGTTAGATAGACAGCAAACACATAAAAGAAGAGTTGAGGGGGGAACGCTGCATAGCTTTAGGGCCTTTCCATAAAATAGTATGAATTCATTTTAATAAAAACAACAAAATATCAAGGCAAATTCCCCAGCATTCTGTACTTTTACTAGACACTGATAAGATGATAAGAAAATGCTGCTGTTGACCTAGGGAATCCC
Source organism: Coregonus lavaretus (assembly GCF_964263955.1). Taxonomy (NCBI): domain Eukaryota; kingdom Metazoa; phylum Chordata; class Actinopteri; order Salmoniformes; family Salmonidae; genus Coregonus; species Coregonus lavaretus. Next base: position 31,373,974 of record NC_139993.1, on the reverse strand, counting down.
TTACGTATAGAGTCTGTATGCTGCCGGGGCACGTTGTATATGCAAAATGGGTCAATATACACAATTGTTTGACCAGTTCAAGATTGACAATTTTGCTTCACAATAGGAGGCCTGATCTACATAACATAAATCCCCCTTTAGGACTGTCCTGTAGACCAGAGTTTTCTAAGATGATGGGTTGAGAACCACTAATGGGTTGTGTTCCCAGTCCCTGGGTTGTAGCTAAAGACTGGGTTGTGGCTTAGAGATACGGTTTTGTCTAATGTGGTGGTTGTCAAGGAAAATTGAAAGGCCTTAGCTAGGTCACAATGTAAATAAGTTTGGGAACCAATGCTGTGAGTGACATACCTTGGTTATTAACCATACTAAGACACATGTTATTTTACTGAAGTGCTGCAATGGTGGCCCAATATTGCTACCTTCAAATCAAACTTTATTTAAAGTGAATCTAAAATTGCAACATGCTTTACCTTGGTTGTTGATGCGGATATTCATGGGCATCTGGGTGGTAATAGCCAGCAGGTTGTGCTGCAGCGCTCTCTGCAGCAGCCGCTGGTGCTCCTCGGCAGGCAGGGCCATCTTCTTCTCCGGGGGCTCGCCCGCCTCCAGTCTGTCCCTCAGCTGCTCCAGAGCCGCTACCTGGGCCGCCATGGCTACCTGGGCCCCTGCCGCCTGCACCACTGCCACCGAGTGACCCACCAGAGGATGCCCAGACATGCGGCCCACGCCGGACAGGGGCTGACCGCCCTCCTCTTCTGCAGGGGAGATGGAGAAGTTTAGAACAGGGTAGTGTTGGTGTGGGATGTGGTGGCATTTCAAATAAAATATCTGTTGTCTGATGCTATGGGTTACTGTTCACTTCAACTGTTCTGTTATAATCTGTATGAACCCTCCCAACACTCTGTGGTTGTGTTCGTGTTATGGGTTACTGTTCACTTCAATCGTTGGCTTTATTCATATATCTGATATGAATGAACCCAAAAAACAATTTAAATTAAAAACAAAAAATGAACTTCCTAATTTCAATGCAGCATAATTGTCCTCTAAAGATATCTGAGCAAAACCCCTTGCTCTCCAACAACACCTTTCTTGATTTTCTGGATGTGAGTGAGAGATGCTCCGTTGGTGGCCACATTCATCCCCATGTTCTGCATGGACATCTTGGGGGAGGACAACATGGTGGGGGTCCCGTTGGGGGAGTAGGTGAAGAGGGAGCTGCCAAAGCTCTGCCGGCGGCCCTCCCGCCGGTTACTGTCAATAGCTGCCTGGAGCTCATTGGGGTTGCTGAGGCTCCTCTTGTCACATTCATATGGGTACAGGTACTTCATGTATCTGTGAAAACGTAATTTCAGTTGGTATTAGGAACATTTGATGAAATATGAAATCATTTGAAAAACACTATTACAATGGATAAGTATACCTTAAAACAAGTTTCCAAATTATGTGTGTGTGTGTGTACGCGCGAATGTGTGTACTCACCAGGGGTTAGAACTGGTTCAGGGAATGGAACAGAAAACCGGAAAATAATTAAATTTTTCGACGAACACAATCAGAACCGGGAACGAAAGTGATTTATACTGTTCCAGAACAGAACGGTTATTTTAAAAGCATGGGAACCGGTTAATAACATTATTTTATGTTACGGCCATTGTTTTTCAGTCCCACAAAAAACGCAACAAAGCGCCTATGCAAAGTGTAGCCTACTGACGTACAAATGGGATTCAGAAATTAGAGAGATTTTGTATTAGAGAAGAATGGATTAACCTTTTCAATGCTAGTTAAGGATACTGTAGTTATTACGTTTCACATTGGATTTATTAACTACAAAAAGGTAAGACGTGTTTTTATTTTAATGCTGGTGCCGCTCTGCTCCAACGTTAAGCCAACTCTCTGAAGTTCAAAGACATTCAAAGTTCCTTCATAGAAGCCACTCCTCTGTAGGTATAATTATGTGGGACTAATTCAGATAATGTATGTCATAACTACAAGATGGCCAGCGCTTCATGCCAAGCCTCCTCCTCCACCCTCTCTCACTCCCCACAAAATGTCAATCGCATCTCACGCCCTACACTTGTCTGTTCAATGCATGTAAATAGCTTGCCCGCGCCATAGCAAGCTGCTCTATATGCACTGATTGGTGAAGTCATTTCATGTTGCGCTAAATGTAATAGATTTCAGAGGTTTTAAAAAGGAACAGAAAGGAATGATATAAACCGTTACTTTGTTTTGGTTCGAACCAGTTCAGAACTTTATTTTGCTGGTCCAAACAGTGGAACGGAATGAAAAAAATAATGGTTATTTTCAGAACTAAATGGTTGGAAAATTATTTCAGTTCCAACCCCTGGTACTCACTGTGTCCTGAGAGTAAAGGCAGCACTGGTAATTGAGGTAGGCAGGTTGAGTCCTTTAGTGATCTCTCTCCACAGCTTCTTGTTGATGACCTCCACCAGGCCTCCCTTCTCTGTCACCAGCTGGTACAGCATGTACAGGTCCAGGACCTGCTTGGCCATGATCGGGATCCTGTTCACAGGGGTTCCTGGAGATAGGAAAAGACAACTCACTGCCTGTGGTTACACCATACTCTTTTGCTAGGTTTCTCTTTTGATAAGTTGCTATGGAACTGAGTGTGAACTGAGAAAGCTTTCTAGTAGTTTGAAACTGTTTGAACGCTTCAGGAGTACAACACTACATTCAATGGACGTGGCTTTGGTGACAGAAATGTAATGTTCTATTAGAGAAAGAGGGTTTGTTTTCCTACAGTGTCACACCTTTTCTTAGCACACAATACTTCAATACATAATAAATTGTCAATACCATGTCTGTTTTATTCTTGTTATGGTATTGGGTCTTATTATCCTTTCAAAAACATGACATCTTGAACAATTAAAAAATAACAAGGATATTTTCTCCTGTCAGTCTTTTGTAAATTCCCTATATTTTCCCTAGAGGGCAGTGTCCAATTATTAGAGAAACTATGCACGCAGATCCACCCATACATTTGTTTGAGAGCCAACATACTGTAAACATCCAATTCTGGATTTTTCACACTGACTATCTTGACATTTATTTATATTTATTGCTATTACATTCGACATGTTGGCCTTATATTTCCAAAGTAGAACTAATTTGTGTATCAACATTATACAATGTACTGTCCTGTTTGAAATGCTTGAATAAAACACTTATTGAACCCACAATGTGACTTCTGACTACTCTCCATGATGTTTCTCTGCATCGGTTTGTAGATAAAGCTGACTATCATTAATCAAATATGCTTGTGTGAAATTGCCATGTTTTGAGGCAGCAATTCACACATGGAATGCTGAACCAAACCAAACACCATAACGGAGCAACATACAAACTCTGGAGCCTAAACATATAAGTAAATACATTCCTAAGTCAATACATGCACTCTGGTGTACTCTCTACTTTTAGATGCGCTGGGAACAGTGAGGGCTTGGCCGACCATAAAGCAATCATCTCCAAATGAATAAAGATCCACCCATGGAGGTGAAAGCTGAGATGTAAGTGTAAATGTAAATGGTGTTTTGTATGTCAGTGGAGGGGGGAGGGGCGGGGGTTAGGGGGTTAGAGCAGTGTTTCCCAACTCCAGTCCTGAAGTACACCCAACAGTACATATTTTGATTGTCGCCCTGGACAAACACACCTGATTCAACTTTTCAACTAATCATCAAACCCTTGGTGAGTCGAATCAGGTGTGCTTGTCCGGGGCTACAATAAAAATGTGTACTGTTGGGGGTCCTTGTGGACTGGAGTTGGGAAACACTGGGCTAGAGAACAGAACACTGCCTCCCAGTACTAACCCACCAAGGCAAACAGTACAGCCTTCCAGTCTCCATCGAGTCATGGCATTTACATTTACATTTACATTTACATTTACATTTACATTTACGTCATTTAGTAGACGCTCTTATCCAGAGCGACTTACAAATTTATTGGTATTGATGTGGCTCTGCTAGATACAGGGACAGAAATGTACAGTACTCTCTGGCACATACGCCACTCCTTATACAACACTCTCACCTCTCTTTTGCATGAAGCTGAATAGGTCATCCAGAAACTCTTTTCTCTTGGGGTCCCCATCTAGTTCATAGAGCTGAGGAGATGAGAAGAAGGGAGGGGGAAGAGATGAAACAGGTTACAGATGGGAGCAGATTACCAAGGGGGGTTGAGAGCCATTATTGCCCCAAAATGGAGGATGGAGCCTCAGCTTTAGAATGCCATCAAGTCGAGAGAGGAGGCCCGGTCTGATGAAAACCTGATGTGGCCCTGCTGCTATGGCCGAGAGCTCCGGAAGCTCAGTGAAAGTTAACAGTAAAAGTGGATCACATGCTCAGGAGAATACAGTGGGCTATTGAGGCAACTTTAATTGCGGTATGAAGATTGTTCAAAACAGTCTGATTCACACTCGCTGTTGTGGAGAGTATAACAAATGTGCAGCTTATAAACCAATAATGTATCCCTGAGGTCGAAAGAATACACATTTTTTAACCATTGGGTTCTAATTCTCCTTGAAATTATATATATAAACCTGCTACACAAGGTTGTTCATCATTACAACAGATCGGCCAGAGCACACAATGTAAAACTCTATTCATGTTCTTGATTTGGGAGTGCTTTCTCCAGGCTCTTGCTGTGTAACCACAAACAGGCCATTCTCTTTGTGGCATTTAGTGCTCATTAGTGATGCCAAGCTGCCGTAAGATCTTATTATCAGAGGGATGGGGGGCTGGATGATTAGGCGGGGAGAGCGGTAATGTAAGGCTGGAGGCAAGGCGAGTCCTAATTACAGGATGCCTGCATTTCGAGGAGTGCCGTGCCATAAATCTTCAAAATGGCTCCCCTCAGTCTCTCTCGCTCTTTCTCTCTCTCACCAGTTTGTAATGGATCTCCCCCCATGCCTCCCTGCACTTCTTCCTCCTCCACAGCGCAACCAATGTGTTCTTCCTTTTCCTTCCAACCAATCCACACCGGTCTGCTCTGCCAGCATTCCTACTGTAGGCTCCTGAGATAGGCCTACCCTGCCTGGGACAATTGCCTTGACAATAGAACTGTCTGGACAAAATAAGATCACATAAGTTACAGCAAACATAAACAAGAGGGCATATCTGTTTGATGCCACAGAGAATCTATGTAGTCAATAGGGAGATGTGTGTGCTCTCTTCATCTGGTATAGGATACCTTTTGGCTTCATAGCTTAACCAGGGGTCTGAGACATGCTGCCTGGGGGCCCAATTGTATCCAGCAATTTAATCTAATGTGAACCTCAATGAATTCAGTCAATTCTGGTTTGGCAATGTGGTAATTGCTATACTGTGAGCCTTTACTGTATATTGAAAATATACAATATGCCAAAATTACTTTGAGGCCCCTGGTTTAGACTGGAGATTGCTAAGCTACAGGACTGTTTTGCTAGCACAGACTGGAACATGTTCCGGGATTCTTCAGACAGCATTGAGGAGTACACCACATCAGTCACTGGCTTCATCAATAAGTGCATCGATGATGTCGTCCCCACAGTGACCGTACGTACATACCCCAACCAGAAGCCATGGATTACAGGAAACATCCGCACTGAGCTAAAGGGTAGAGCTGCCGCTTTCAAGGAACGGGACTCTAACCCGGACGCTTATAAGAAATCCCGCTATGACCTCCGACGAACCATCAAACAGGCAAAGAGTCAATACAGGTCTAAGATTGAATCATACTACACTGGCTCTGACGCTCGTCGGATGTGGCAGGGCTTGAAAACTATTACAGACTACAAAGGGAAGCACAGCCGCGAGCTGCCCAGTGACACAAGCCTACCAGACGAGCTAAACCACTTCTATGCTCGCTTCGAGGCAAGCAACACTGAAGCATGCATGAGAGCACCAGCTGTTCCGGACGACTATGTGATCACGCTCTCCGTAGCCGATGTGAGTAAGACTTTTAAGCAGGTCAACATTCACAAGGCCGCAGGGCCAGACGGATTACCAGGACGTGTACTCCGAGCATGTGCTGACCAACTGGCAAGTGTCTTCACTGACATTTTCAACATGTCCCTGACTGAGTCTGTAATACCAACATGTTTCAAGCAGACCACCATAGTCCCCGTGCCCAAGAACTCTAAGATAACCTGCCTAAATGACTACCGACCCGTGGCACTGACGTCTGTAGCCATGAAGTGCTTTGAAAGACTGGTCATGGCTCACATCAACAGCATAATCCCAGAAACCCTAGACCCACTCCAATTTGCATACCGCCCCAACAGATCCACAGATGATGCAATCTCTATCGCACTCCACACTGCCCTTTCCCACCTGGACAAGAGGAACACCTACGTGAGAATGCTATTCATTGACTACAGCTCAGCATTCAACACCATAGTGCCCTCAAAGCTCATCACTAAGCTAAGGATCCTGGGACTAAACACCTCCCTCTGCAACTGGATCCTGGACTTCCTGACGGGCCGCCCCCAGGTGGTAAGGGTAGGTAACAACACATCTGCCACACTGATCCTCAACACGGGGGCCCCTCAGGGGTGCGTGCTCAGTCCCCTCCTGTACTCTCTGTTCACCCATGACTGCATGGCCAGGCACGACTCCAACACCATCATTAAGTTTGCCGACGACACAACAGTGGTAGGCCTGATCACCGACAACGATGAGACAGCCTATAGGGAGGAGGTCAGAGATCTGGCCGTGTGGTGCCAGGACAACAACCTCTCCCTCAACGTGACCAAGACAAAGGAGATGATTGTGGACTACAGGAAAAAAAAGAGGACTGAGCACGCCCCCATTCTCATCGACGGGGCTGTAGTGGAACAGGTTGAGAGCTTCAAGTTCCTTGGTGTCCACATCACCAACGAACTATCATGGTCCAAACACACCAAGACAGTCGTGAAGAGGGCACGACAAAGCCTATTCCCCCTCAGGAGACTAAAAAGATTTGGCATGGGTCCTCAGATCCTCAAAAAATTCTACAGCTGCACCATCGAGAGCATCCTGACTGGTTGCATCACCGCCTGGTATGGCAACTGCTTGGCCTCTGACCGCAAGGCACTACAGAGGGTAGTGCGTACGGCCCAGTACATCACAGGGGCAAAGCTCCCTGCCATCCAGGACCTCTATACCAGGCGGTGTCAGAGGAAGGCCCTCAAAATTGTCAAAGACTCCAGTCACCCTAGTCATAGACTGTTCTCTCTGCTACCGCACGGCAAGCGGTACCGGAGTGCCAAGTCTAGGTCCAAAAGACTTCTCAACAGCTTCTACCCCCAAGCCATAAGACTCCTGAACAGCTAATCATGGCTACCCGGACTATTTGCACTGCCCCCCCACCCCATACTTTTTACGCTGCTGCTACTCTGTTAAGTATTTATGCATAGTCACTTTAACTCTACCCACATGTACATATTACCTCAACTACCTCAACTAGCCGGTGCCCCCGCACATTGACTATGCAACGGTACCCCCCTGTATATATAGCCTCCCTACTGTCACTTTATTCTATTGTATATATAGCCTCCCTACTGTCACTTTATTTTTACTTCTGCTCTTTTTTTCTCAACACTTTTTTGTTGTTGTTTTATTCTTACTTTTTTTGTTTAAAATAAATGCACTGTTGGTTAAGGGCTGTAAGTAAGCATTTCACTGTAATGTCTGCACCTGTTGTATTCGGCGCATGTGACCAATAAAATTTGATTTGATTTGATTTGATTTGATTTGAAGATTGGCATGAGATTAATGTCAAAGGAAAGTTGATTAGCTGGGCCAAGTCATAGCAAGGGGTTTGGCGTACCAGTGGCGGGTGAACAAGACAGTTGGAGAGGTTGAGGGGCAGCAGCAACCACTCTGAACAAGATTACCAACACCCTCCCTGACAAACAGTATCAATTTATTTAGGCAAAGCCATAGAGCATGCTCCTCTCTCTTCAAACAGTTAACTTTCCTGACAAGGTACTAGAGAAACTCACCAATCAGGTTCCCTTCCCCACTTCCCCCTCTCTCTATCAACCACCACTCCCTTTAGTTGGGCCCCTCTCTCTCGTATTACTGGATACAGCTGCATCCTTTTCCTAGGAACCTCTTAGAGAACCCCCCCCCCCCACACACACACACTCCTCTAACCCCCCAAACCAGATCCCCCTCCCCCACATACCTCTAGTAGGAACACATCTGTTTATCTGGGTTGGGTGGGGTTTGGGGGCTACAGGTTTTCACATCAACCTAAATCTATAGTACACACACCGATAGGGCGTTGACCGTCTCCTTGTGTGCGATTGTCTCGCAAAGAGCTGTGTCAATGACCAAAACGTTGGTGGTGAGAATTAAAATTGTTACATACAGTACATGCCACTGCAGAGGAGTTTTACGTGTGCCCCAGTGATACTGCAACAAAGCAGGCAGGCGTTTTAGATGGAACTTTTAGTAGCAGGGAGTTTTAATGTGAGCAGGTTTCCTGCCAGCACAGATTTCCTTAGATCCACCCAGAATGTTACAATGTGAATAGGCAAACAGATAGTCATAGACCACTTCAATGCATTGCCTGTGCAAACTACATCAAATGGTTGAGCACGCCATGTTTATTTGGCTGTTTACGATGTTTCTTTGTTCGTAACTCTTGGATCATTGATACAAGATAAGCAACATGTTCATTTCTGAATGCTCTAACTACTGTGTGCAGGTCAAGCTTGTTGTTTGCCTGTTGGGTCAAACACACACACAAAAAATATCGTGAATAATTCCAGCACAGGTAGCCAATCTTACTCAAACAGGTTAAGAAAAACAACAGCAACCGGAGTCCCATCATGTCACCGCGCGAGAAGTGTCACTTAGCACATAATTGGGCCTAGCTATTGAACCCTATCCCCACATGGACATTGAGAGGGAACTGCATTGAGCTGATGTGTCACACGAGCTGATGCCTATGAAACACTTACCCATCCTTTCACACCTGACAATCACCTCCGGGCAGGGCTGACACACACACACAGGAGTAGGGGAGGGGAGGGAAAGGTCAGGAGGGGGAGGGGAGGGAGCGAACATGCAGCTTGACTTCACCAGTGTGAGAGGGTTCTGGATATGGTTTGTGAACATGGGTACATGATATTCAAATAGTGTATAATTCCTAGCTGTGTTCCTCCTATGCTAGCTTGCTGTGTTTTCACATGGTTATCAAGTGAACAAGGACAGTTCAACAGCACAATGTGGGGCTGGCTGTTCCCTTTCACTCATTATCCCACTCATACACACTCAACTCAAAGAGATATGAAACCACAATTCCAACTAAGAAACCACAGTAATGGCAATGCATCACAGTGAGGTAAGGAAGCTAAAGAGCTAATGCTACGCTAGCTGAGTTTGCTAGCATTGAATTAAAAGAACCAACCATTCTGAATTTATCCATTTGAGTTGGCGTGTAGAAACAGATAAATCATTATTTGTGTCGAGCATAATACCCTGATTTTATGCTACGGCCTACTATATTATGTTACACAACTAAGAGCTTACCTTTTTTTTTTTAAAGAAAAAAATGATCATAATGCTACTTAGGTCTATATTATCCAGATGTGATATATAGCAGCAAGCAATTTCACTGTGTGCCTTCTTGAAAATATTTCCACTCAAGAGGAAAATAATTTGTACAAGTCATGTCAAACTTTTACTGGGCTGTAGGAACAGGAAATGGAGACTACATGGTAGCTTGGCAGGTAGGAGTCTAACCGAAAGGTTACTGGATCGAATCCCTGAGCCGACAAGGTACAAATCTGTCGTTCTGCCACTGAGCAAGGCAGTTAACCCCCAACAACAACTGCTCCCCAGGCGCCGATGACGTGGATGTCGATTAAGGCAGCCCCCCCGCACCTCCCTGCTTCAGAGGGGTTGGGTTAATTGCGGAAGACACATTTCAGTTGAATGCATTCAATTGTACAACTGGTATCCTTTCCCATTATCTAAGCTCAAGAAGAGGGAACCAGCAAAGTATACTGTAGTTTGTTTTTAAAATGAAAATAAGGAGCTAATACCTACAGGGTAAAGTGACTTGCAGAATATACCAAAGAAGTATGTGGTATGTAAATAAAGATGAATGTCTTCCTAAATCAACCCCAGCCTGTACCTTTTTCTAGTTTAGTGTGAAGACATAATTAACACAGTAAGAAATAATTCACACCTGCGGATGGTCAAAGAATGAATAGCAAGAGAAGTTCCACTCTGTATTTGAATGAGCCCGAAACTAGTCGATTTCTGACTTCCCCGTCTGTCTCTCTCCTCTTTCTACACCCTATATAATACTGCAGTAATACATTACCAGCCTTCACACCACAACACCCCCCAGATAGCTATTCAACACTGAAATCCACAAGACACCTCATTTTACTGAAATGCCATCAAAACAAATACAGAAACCTATGCATGAGCAGACATTTACTCTTTTGAAACCCGAGAACAAATGCAGCCTTTCTGAGCCCTATACCTATAGAGACAGAACCCACTACCAAACATGCTCCAACACATCTTAATCCTGACTGAATTCCTGATCTTTAAATCCAAGATTCACCTTGTGGACAGAGGGTTGGGGCACAATCAAAGGATTAAGACGCAGGCAAGTAACCATGTGTATGAAAAATAAAAAATAATGTATGCACTCACTAACTGTAAGTCGCTCTGGATAAGAGTGTCTGCTAAATGACTAAAATTTAAATGTATCCTGTACATACGACTAATAAAACTTAAAACTGAAACTTGAAACTGAAATACTCAGAAGCAAAAACAAAGCTGTTTCTCGTAGTGAGTATTGCTGCATTTTCTAAGAACTGAAGAGAGTTCGGAGAGGATTGTCAAAATAATTTCAAGGATTTGATTTGTGTGGATTAAGCATAATATGGTGATAGCACATGTAATATGTTTGAATTCTGCCAATTCATGTAGTCAATAAAATAACTACATTTAATTGATTCAAGGAATCCTGTATTACGTCAAAGTAATAATCATGTCTTTCATTGGATATATTTACAGTTGAAGTGAAAATAGAGTGAACACCAATTGACGATACATGACATGGAAATAGAATGAACAATATTCAATGATACATGTATCCCATTCCCACTAACCCCAGCTGTTCTTACATAATGCCAGTATTTGATAATGAATGTAGAATAGTTGGTAGGTTGTGAGCGCATCTACAGTTGAAGTCGGAAGTTTACATACACTTAGGTTGGAGTCATTAAAACTCGTTTTTCAACCACTCCACAAATTTCTTGTTAACAAACTATAGTTTTGGCAAGTCGGTTAGGACATCTACTTTGTGCACGACACAAGTAATTTTTCCAACAATTGTTTACAGACAGATTATTTCACTTATAATTCACTGTATCACAATTCCAGTAGGTCAGAAGTTTACATACACTAAGTTGACTGTGCCTTTAAACAGCTTGGAAAATTCCAGAAAATCATGTCATGGCTTTAGAAGCTTCTGATAGGCTAATTGACATCATTTGAGTCAATTGGAGGTGTAACTGTGGATGTATTTCTAGGCCTACCTTCAAACTCAGTGCCTCTTTGCTTGACATCATGGGAAAATCAAAAGAAATCAGCCAAGACCTCAGAAAAAAAATGGTAGACCTCCACAAGTCTGGTTCATCCTTGGGAGCAATTTCCAAATGCCTGAAGGTACCACGTTCATCTGTACAAACAATAGTATGCAAGTATAAACATCATGGGACCACGCAGCCGCCATACCGCTCAGGAAGGAGATGCGTTCTGTCTCCTAGAGATTGACATACTTTGGTGCGAAAAGTGCAAATCAATCCCAGAACAACAGCAAACAACCTTTTTTTTTTTTTCACCTTTATTTAACCAGGTAAACCAGTTGAGAACAAGTTCTCATTTACAACTGCGACCTGGCCAAGATAAAGCAAAGCAGTGCGATAAAAACAACAACACAGAGTTACATATGGGGTAAAACAAAACAAAGTCAAAAATACAACAGAAACCTTGTGAAGATGCTGGAGGAAAGTATCTATATCCATAGTAAAACGAGTCCTATATCGACATAACCTGAAAGGCCGCTCAGCAAGGAAGAAGCCACTGCTCCAAAACCGCCATAAAAAAGCCAGACTACGGTTTGAAACTGCACATGGGGACAAAGATTGTACTTTTTGGAGAAATGTCCTCTGGTTTGATGAAACAAAAATAGAACTGTTTGGCCACAATGACCATCGTTATGTTTGGAGGAAAAAGGTGGCACTTGCAAGCCGAAGAAAACCATCCCAACTGTGAAGCATGGGGGTGGCAGCATCATGCTGTGGGGGTGCTTTGCTGCAGGAGGGAATGGTGCACTTCACAAAATAGATGGCATCATGAGGAAGGAAAATTATGTGGATATATTGAAGCAACATCTCAAGACATCAGTCAGGAAGTTAAAGCTTGGTCGCAAATGGGTCTTCCAAATGGACAATGACCCCAAGCATACTTCCAAAGTTGTGGCAAAATGGCTTAAGGACAACAAAGTCAAGGTATTGGAGTGGCCATCACAAAGCCCTGACGTCAATCCTATAGTACATTTGTGGGCAGAACTGAAAAAGCGTGTGCGAGCAAGGAGGCCTACAAACCTGACTCAGTTACACCAGCTCTGTCAGGAGGAATGGGCCAAAATTCACCCAACTTATTGTGGGAAGCTTGTGGAAGGCTACCCGAACCGTTTGACCCAAGTTAAACAATTTAAAGGCAATGCTACCAAATACTAATTGAGTGTATGTAAACTTCTGACCCACTGGGAATGTGATGAAATAAATAAAAGCTGAAATAAATCACTCTCTACTATTATTTGGACATTTCACATTCTAAAACTAAAGTGGTGATCCTAACTGACCTAAGACAGGGAATTTTTACTATGATTAAATGTCAGGAATTGTGAAAAACTGAGTTGAAATGTATTTGGCTAATGTGTATGTAAACCTCCGACTTCAACTGTACATGGCTAACTGTATGGATGATGTATTAAAGGCCTAACCTTCCTACACTTAAGTGATAATGCCAGAGAAGCCGGTGTTTGGAGGATATATTCGTCTCGGGCCAGCAAACCATGCCAATATATCCTCTAAACACTGGCTTTGAGGGCATTATCAATTTTATACAACGGGTTACCAACCTATTCCAATAATGATTGACATATTTTATTTAAAAACGTTATTTTGATTAATTTATTCATACTATTTCATCCTTCCAGGAGATATAGTCCTGACACAAATCTAGGGTTGCTACCCAAGCCGTCTGGTCATTCGTTCTACCGTTTTGGTTGCCAGAGACACAATCCAGTCGTTAATTATTTCTGTTCTGTATCTATGGACGCGACCCAGTCGTTCGTTCTAAAGGTTCTATTGACATACTGGCTGGCAACGTTCTTATCCCTTGCTTGCTAGCCAGCCAACTACGGCTAGCATACAGTCACGTCAAACAGTGCAGCCAGAATAAAAGCAAAATAGCTGCATTTTGCATTTGTTTAAGCAGTTTTCTAGTTACATTTATTTGGATACATTCATAAGAATGAGCTAATGATGCGCGATTTCACCTGGCATAGAAAATGTGCTCTCTCGTCAGGACACTGTTGTTCAGAGGAGCTAGCCAACAGCTCTCTCGTCAGGACACTGTTGTTCAGAGGAGCTAGCCAACAACACAGCTAACACAATCACTTCAAACTGAAGCTGGAAAGACTGCAAACCAGCTGCATTTAGTTTCATTTGACCTGTTTTCTATTGACATGTCTTTGTTTATATCCATAGAAATTATGCTGATTCATGATTTCGACTGGCTGAGAAAAGCTGCCTGCCTGTCTGTCTAGTCCCGATTTCCGACCCCTAGACGTTCATTACTATGGAACAGCAGGATAGAATTTCAATATTGAAACAATGTTACAAATGTCAGAGAGACAGACAACAAGGTTTATACAAATCTCCGCTATTGAAAACTAATTTCTAGTCTAAAAGAAATGGAAGATAATGTCTATATGCTTTTTACAGTGGAGATCAAGTTGTCTGGCTCGGCTGATGAGACAGTGGATTGCGCAGTGAGATGGAACAGTGAATAGGCATTTCAACGTCATAGCTTTAGCCATTGGTAACTTGTGGAATAGACACCGGCTGGAATACGTTTTTAACCAATCAGTGTCCAGGATTAGACCCACCCATTGTATAAAGTCTAATGAATAGTATCATGTTTATAAATCGCAAAGAAGGTAGGGCAGAACTGTGAGCAAGCTGCAGTTTCACATGGCAGCAATGTGAGTGGGTGGGGAAATTTTTTATTGGCACAAAGAAGAACAGGCTCTAAGAATGACATCACCAAACAAAACAATGTTGTCCTTTATATAGATTGGACCCTTTCCACACTACATTACCACGTTAGAGACTGATAAGCGTAACTAAGCCCAGAAAGGCCCAAAACATCTGCTTAACAACAAGATAAACATCTAATGACTATTCATACGCAAGCTGGAAGCATTTATTCAGCGCCCGTGGAGATTAAGTGATAATGTTGTCTCTAAATGGTGGAGAGATGGAGATAGGAGCAAAACTCAGGGTTCAAGCCAGAGTCACGAAACAAACCAGAGCCTGTGTCACCTGACAGGGCCGGCAGACAATCTGGAGGGAACAGAAGACATGTTATGTCTGGAGAGAAAGGCTCCAGTTGTTTGTGTAGCAGAGGGCTGGGGTAAGGCGCCTCAAGTGTCAATCAGAATGATTGATGGCCTGGGCTATGAGGGTAATGGTTGACGACAGCCCAGGTCCTGCCCCCTCAGCAGCCCTTTCCATGGGGCTCTTTAGGGAAGGAGATGTTCTGGTCGCGTGAACGGACCATCCAGATCAATAGGTTATGTGGGTGAACGTTTAACCTCTGCTGACCCTTGATTTGTCCTCTCCCTGTCAGCTGTCCTCCCCCATGTTGTGGAGATTGAGTTAAAGGACAAAGAGAGGAACCATGATGGAGGTGGTAAGAGGGGTGCTACTCAGCCTGGCCTTGGCAAGCGCACCTCCTACCAATACAAAACAGCTGACAAAGACCCACCATTGTCATATGAAGATCAGGGGGAGTTATGACACTGCCCACTGTTTTGACTTGAATCCTAAACATCTTCCATATGTAGATGGGTTCCAAACAAGGTGTGGCTTGCTAATCTCACTCATCATGCTTTGTATGAAGGTCACGCTTATAATGGGTCGTTATGGATTAAATTGTAAATTCAGATTTTACCCTACTGACATTTTCCTATCCCACCAATCTATTTCAAATAAGGTGGATTCAGAAATGCGAGGTAGTGTGAAACACTAATTAACTCATACATATCTTTGTATTATAGGTCACATTCTAGGCTTTCATACAGTAAGAAGGTGGGGAGAAACAAATGGAGACATCAGAGTTTAAGCCTTGTATAGAAATGTATAGATTAGACAATACAAAAGACACAGGGCATCCACAAAGAAAGATATGGCTTGAGAAGTCCAGCAATGTCAACCTTTTGTTTTTTTTAAATTGCTTTAAGCCAATAAAGGAAATGCAAGTTGTATAATCTCAGTCCACTCCCTGACAATGTATTAGCAGACAACTCACGGTTATGCCTAAATCAAATCAAGTTATGAAGACATACAAGGCTTTTCAGATAACTAAAAACACTGTATAGGTGCCTTCAAACCAAATACAAAAAAGTTCAAGTGCCGAAATGGGAACACACAAAAAAGTGCTGGCCTTTATGCAATCTTTGTTTACATTCCTGCTACTAGCTACCCCCCTTCGACGCCATATTGAGCGCCTGCCAATTTCCAGAATCCCCTTGGCTGCACAGTTCTGACATCAGCTGCACAGCAACTAAATGCTGGACAATTTCCAACACTCTACTTCACAGCCGAAGTCCAGTATTCACTACACTTGTACTGCTTGGCTGTTGTTCAAACTGTAACTCCTCCATGCTATCTCCCTCCAACACCCTTCAGTTACATCCCTCCATTTCTCCTTGATTCAACAGGGAGACTTTAATAGGGCTTCCCATGTTGCTGTTTCTTTTATTTTCAATCCATTGTTTTTGTGGGATGCCAAGTTCCATTAACCCTGTTCCTTCTTTGTGTTAAACGGAGCCTGTCGCACACCCAAAGGTTCCCCAGGGCACTTTAAGGCAGATAGTTTGACAACTGAATTTTTCAATAGGTCTTTAGCATATGCTCCTCCAATGGTCTGTTGTGCACTATACAAAATGGTTGGGTCACACAAGTAAATGCTGTGAGAACTGGACGCAATACTTCACTGACTTTGCTAAAGTTTTGATATTAATTCATTTATATCAGGCCAATGGACTACATTTGTATGAATGAATCCTTATAGGCTAAATAGTTTCAGAGAGACAAACTGTTTTACAGTGGTTACACCAAAGGCAAAAGGCTTAAGTCACATTTTGAGCAAGACTTTGTGTAATATAAATTCCACTAATATTCAGAGTCATTGGCTGATCAATATCTTGCTTTTAGGATTTAGGCCTAAATGTATAAATCCGTTGAAAATTATATTAAAAGCTAAACCTCAGGATATAGTGAAATTGTTTTTTTAGACAGTTCATATTTTTTTCTAATATAAAATGTATTTGTTACAATAAATAGACAGCAGCTGGTAAAACCCCAAGTCATACAAAATAAATAACGGTTTAAAAAATACTGAGATAATCTAAAACGCAAAACTGCATGGCAGTTGCTTTTGACACTATAACAAGTAGGATGGCCTAGCTATAGGCTACATGTATTTTGTCATTTGAGCACTAAACAGTCAGGAAGAAACTGTTAACAAATTTCAGAGGCGAACATCAAGGAATTCCATCGGCATAGGAGTTGTATCAACAGAATCGTGCTGGCGAGCAATCCCAATAAGTGGCACTCTGCTGTATTGGCTCCAATTCGCCCTTCATTTCCTGTGGTCACCGCCCTTCCCCCATTCCATGTGTGTGCGTGCAAATCAATATTTAATGCCAACTCCCTGATAATAGGGAGTGCAATGAATTTTTTAAGAGATACCCTCTTTAATGTCCATCTGTGTTCCATCTGCCCTGCTGTTTATATTTTAAAATACAGAAGGAGAGAGACAAGAGTGGGTACATCAAAGGTTTGTCTGCTTTTGGAGTTTTCTAGCCTGAGGATGATAGTGTAATGCGAGAAGGGTTAGGCAGTGGACAGTTGGGAGGTCAAAACGATTATTTATGAGGCACTCTCCGCCTTGTTTGTGCACGAGCGGCAGATTCCCCTTCAGCAAAATGACTGTTGTGGTTAGTCAACTTTAAGGAACTAGGAACGTGGTAATTGTTGTCCTAAAAGGCCTAAAAAGTAAAAAATCCCAGATAGCGGTTTCGTCTGGAAATCTGCTGTATTACTTAAGTATTTCTCTCTATTTAAAAAGTGCTTGCAATGATTTTTGGAGTTGGACATGTTTGTAACAGAGGTCTGAATGCACTGCATGCTGTGATCATAATTAGAACATGTTTCAAGGTGTTTTAACAAATACAAGAGGTGAATATGTATGTCTACACGCTAGCTGCAGGGTTAATGAGTTTCAGGGGGTAAAGTCAGTTCTGAACATGGAGGTAAAACATGGTGTTGACCCTCTCAGTGTTCTACAGTGCAACCATTTTACGCATTAATATTTTGCTGTGCGACCTGGACTTTTAATTTAGGAGCAACAGAGCACCTAGAAAAATTAAGGATTCTAGCTTTAATATTTTCTAATATTTTTCATTGTGCTCCTAAATTTCTTTGTGTGTGCCTACATTTTTCAACTTAGGCGCACACATGCCCTTGTAAAAAAGGTCAGTGTAGAGCCCTGCCTCTGGTGAATGAGCACCAAGGCTGCTTCTGAAATGGAACCGTATTCCCTACATAGTGCACTATTTTCTGGACAAAAGTAGTACACTATATAGGGAACAGGGTGCCATTTTGGACACAGCACAGGTTAATTTTCACTGTGGAAGTAGCCCAAAAAGAACCAGATTCTCATCTCATGTGATTGTGATAACGGACGGTTATGATGACCTCTGCCTTATCAGATGTCAAATGGTAACAGATACATGTAGGCCTACAGGTTGGGAGAGAAAAAAGTAAAAGATTCTCCCTCATGTGTTTATTCCATTCAGAGTAAACAACTCTGAATGGAAAAAGAGGGCCGGGTAGTAATAAAAGAAGTGCTGCCATATAAACATATCAGGGGCCAGGTGTATGTCCAGGTGCCAGGGGGTGGGGATGGGTCTCACTAATATAACACAGCTCAAATGGCACTATACCAGAGGCAAATCAGTTTAATTGTCAAAACATTATCCACCCCTGGTATAATTTGATATCCACCCAATGAATCATTTTTTTAATTCAGCTGCCTCCTCCTGCCTCCGGCAGATATAGTCTATCAGAGGCTACTGGCAACCTGCCTAGACATTTTTATTAATTAATGACCACATATTTTATCAGACCTCCGCCCAGACCACATTGAGGCTAATTTTGTCAGACCTTTCTTCAGCCAAGAGGATAGACACTCCTAGGCTTCACGGCCAGGTTTGACTAAAGGCAGCTATACACTGGCTGTCATGTAGCGCTCACCTGAATGTCTAGTTTGTATGTAGGGCCCACATTTCAGTTTGGAATGGTTCCAACTGACATAGACTGATAGAGACATGCAGCATTTCTGAGAGTGTCTGGGTCCAGAATGGCCAGATTATCACTCTCCCTCAGGCGCATTCCAACTGTCTCCACCCACCTGCCCAAAATAAACTCTACAGTCTTAACCCCTTTCTTCCGCAGGAAGAAGCACACGCCAGAACACCACAATACTTCTACTCAGCTACAATCATATTTTTTTTTTTAAACATCGATTATATAACATCAATAAATATATTTTGAACTCATAAAGTTTGAGTTCTTTATATTCCTTCCAGAGTTTCGGGGGGGGTGTGTGGGGGGGGGGGGGGGGGGGGGGGGGGAATCGGCAAAGAAAAAAAACACACTGGCACTCTTGATTATATAACTGTCAACATTATGAATCGATTCTGGGGTAACCATGATAAAACTCTTATCATTTCAGCAACACTACCACGTTTCCATCCACAGTTTTTATGCGAATAAAGTCATACCATATAAAATAAAATCCTGACAGCTGTGATGGAAACAGGAAGTTTAGATACAATTTTATAAATGCCGACAGATAATTTGTTTGATTGACATGGTGGGATCTTTTTGTGTCTGTAAAATTAATTATGTGAGAAATGGCGTGGAAAAGCCTTTATGTGCAAATATTAATATAATAACCATCGTATCGAAGTAAACTTTGAGTCACTCGATGATATGGTGTGTGGTCCTCCTACTACGACTCGGGAAACCATGCAGTTTATTAGGCTACAGATGAAATAAGATGATGAACTTCACAGGGTGGTGAAAGTGCACAGTGATCTTGATGCTCCTTTCCAATAAATATCGAGGGTATTATTCTGGTGACATGATGATCGACGCTTGACTGCCGTTTGACAAATACAAATATTCTCTCTCTTACCCATAATAATCTCATCATGTAGATAGCCTACCCACACTGCATCTGCAAGCTGTTAGATAGAGCGCACGTGCCAAGACCAGAGTAGGCACATTTGCTATTTAATGCAACAGTTTTTGTGCCAAAACTATCAGTAGAGTTGAAAATGCGATGGAAACATATTGAACTTTCGATTTTTATTCGGTACATGAAAAAGTACATTTTATGTGCACTACGTCGTCACGCACTGATTTTTATCTGCAACAAGTCAGTTTGGTGGAAACACACCACTGGTGGGAAAATGTGAATGTTCACAGGATAATCTGTCGCCAATTGGATGGAAACCTAGCTACGGACATGTCATGATAACATTTACTAGAACATGACAAATTTAACACATTTTGCATTGGGTCTTATAACACAGTAAATAATTAGTTGAAAGCAACAATTTAGGTAATTCACACACATTTTAAGGCACATACCCTTTTAGATAGCCATAATTATACAAGTCTTATTTGAGTTTTTTTTAAAATCTCAAATAAGACAAATCTAGTTACACTGTAATTTTACCAAATACACAAACTCCCCTATACATTACCACCATTTTTGTGTCATTATTACATAACTTCCAAAGTCTGATCAAATAATGACAATCTGTGTAGCAAACATTTACCGCGTTGTACAGCGGCTGGACTATGTAAAAGTGCAGATTTCTAACAGCTAGGCATGTTAGTACAAACAGTCATGTTTTATGGTTGGTTATACTTTGTTTTCACACAAGAGATAATATAATTGAGGTTTAAATAATGCAATTTAATTTCAGTCACATGTTTAACCTATTATTTTTCCACAACTAACCTTTAGCATTAGCTAACCTATGCATTAGCATTAGCTAAAATGGAAACATATGCATAAACAATGTGGATGCAGGACTGCCCTGTGTCCTGCTCATGTTCTTTTGCCATGTGTGGAAACAAAACACTTTCTTTACGCTAGGAGTATAAATTCAATGTCACAGCTTTAAATGTACAGTATGTACCAAATGGTTAATGTTTGTTCTTGAGAGCAACTAAATGTACAATAGTGGCCCCAGTGTATTTTCTCTTCTTTCTGGTCCACCTCAAGATATCCCTATCACTCCGCTCAAACACAGCTGCTCATAACCAAAATCCTTCACATGAAAACAAGTCCACTGTATCTATACAATGATTTCAACAGGTCCTCCAAACCATATCAAAACCAATGCAGTGTTTACAGTAAACACTAGACCGCTAAGGAAGGTTAAAGAGAGCAATATGACATCCTCATACACAACTAGGCAACTTTCTGCTTACATCAACAGCCGAGACTCTTTCCGATGTGAGCATACCTCAACGGAGGGAGGGTGCAAATTGGAGAGCCGAATTGAAGAGCTAATAGTGGCATCCTTGGCAAATATTGAATTCCGTTGTTGTTGATGTCTGTAAGCAGGAAGTCATCCTGCTGTGTATGATGATGTCATACTACTGAGTGTAGATACCCACTATAACATTTAAATATGACATTTTTTGTCATTTAGCAGACTCTCTTATCCAGAGTATACAGGAGCGATAAGGGTTAAGTGCCGTGCTCAAGGGCACATCGACAGGTTTTTCACCTAGTCGTCTGGGTGATTCGAACCAGCGACCTTTCGGTTACTGGCCCAATACTCTTAACCGCTAGGCTACCAGCCGCCCCGCGAGTCCTACCTGTCTGAACTGCTCTTCGTAGGTCCAGTCCCCATGGTCCAGGCCACCCAGCTGGCTGTGGGATCCGTGTGGGGGGAGGATGGCCGCACGGGGCTCCTGATCTGGGTCGGTGCTGGGCCGGGCCGGCTTCAGCAGCTGGGAGTGGGGGTGCAGCTGGCGGTGGGGCAGCAGCAGGATGCCCTTCCCCGAGGCCACCGCCTCCAGGCCTGTAGGCAGGCCCTCATTGACTAGCTCGTCCTCGTAGTCCTCCTCCATCTCCCCCTCAAAGTCCTCCTCATCCCACTTCTGCTTTCTGCAGGCGAGAGAAAAGCCACGCCACCCGCATGTTACAACACAGTACACAAAATGGCATATACCTGGCATATACCTGTATACTGGTACACTTGTGTAAGCAATCATGTGAAATCACATAAGGGCAATTATTATTTCGATGGAAAGCTAGCTAACACACTATTGAAACTTTAAAAAGGTGTTGCATTATATAGGCTAGGCTAAATGGTAAAGATTGAGGAAATGTCTATGAAATGCTCACCCATTACAAGTGAACAAAGATCAGACAAAACCCTAGACCAGAGCAAAGCACCCAGTCAGACATTCAAGGTGAAATGAAGACAACAGGGTAAAATAATGAGGCAGTCCTACTCACATCTGCTCCTCTTCCACAGAGCCCATCATATCCTTGTACTGCTCCTCTCCTTCCTCATCCTCATCATCCTCTCCCTTGATGCTGCGCTCTGAAGTGGGGCTGTCTGAGGCCCTCTGCAGCCCTGCCGCCACTGCTCTCATGGCTGCCAGTGCCGCCATCTGGGCGTGCTCCGACTCGGGGATGGAGCTTCCGATCAGCTCATCCCCAATGCCGGCGGAGGTACGGCCGTGACTCTGCGGAGCGCCACCCTGCTGCAGCTGCTGCTGCTCCAGTTCCATCAGCAACTTGGCCCTCTGCTGCCTGTGAAGGTTCTCCATCACGGCTTGAAGCTTCATCTCAAGGGAAAGTGAAGCACCAGTCAGTGGTCTCCTTCCCCTCCCCCCCTGAACAGCTCCAGTCACAGGGGCCGGTGAGGGCTGCCACCTCTCTAAGTCCTGATGCTGAGGGGCTGGATAGAAGGACTGACCAGCTAACTCAGCGGCTGGAGCGCTCTTTTGACGGTCAGGTAGGTCCTTGAAGAGCGGGAAGGGTTCTTAGAGCGATGAGACATGCACTCGGACACTGTCCACAGCTCCCGAGCTGGAAGTCTCTTGTGCTGTTTCTCGGTGCAGGGAAGGCCAGTGAAGACTCACCACTTAGCAGAGTCCATGCGAGTGCGGTACTTAGGAACTAGTGGCTGAAGATCTCTCACCGGAAGGGATTTACCAGGGCCTGTGGGAAAGAGACAAACACATGTGAGACAAAGCACTAGCCACGGCTTCAACATTGTTTCACATGTTGGTTAGCACATATGTTCGCCTGGTTGCAGACAGTCTACAACATGCTGGTTTCAGTTGATGTGACAGATTCAAAAAGTGTTCAAAGAGAAAGTGAAACCGTGTGAAAACTGTAGAAATTAGATAGTAACAAGTGTGTTACATACCGTTGCTAGATAGACTGTCTTCTATATTTCCCTCTCTGTATATTTCCTTCTCTGCTAGGCCAACGTTTTAATACTTTCAAAGAAAACATTGATTGAAATGAACACATGATTGAATTAGGGAATAGGCAAATCTGTTTTTGTGGACCGGATAATAAAAGTCAACTGTTACCTTAGCCGGTTAAAAAGATAGAAATATAATGACACATATTATAAGTATCATTCCACAAATAGAGAGCCTTTTGGGTAATGTAATTTTGGCCCCAAAAAACAATTTATTTCACCTAATTTTAACATTCTGTCATAAAGAGCACATTTTCCCATCTCAATAGGTTAAATTATGAAAAGTTAATATAAAAAGTGACAATTTAATTTAGACAGAGGATACCTAGGTAACCGCCCCCGCCCGCCCCCCAGATCCCTTTTCCCCAGAGCTTAAGATCCAAATCACGTTCTGCGCATGTTTCTTTACTTCTACTTCCCTCACACATTTTTGCGTTCACCCTCCCTTCACATTTCTCACTGTCAATTGTGAATGATAATTCTTCAAGCTTTACTGGTGAAACATCTATGCTGCCTCTGCAGTTTCATAGGGAGATGCATTTAGATCTTCTTGAGTTATGTAGGCTACAATGTTGTTTCGAAGTAGTCTACAGTGTTTTGAATTAGCTAGGCTACGTAGCAAACTGTTGCATACCTGTGTATATTTATACACATTTTGCCTAGTGGTGCGCGCTGTTGAGTTTTGGCCACATGAGAGAAAAATACAACCATTAGCACAATCATCATTAAATCTAATAATAAATGAGGTGGCCTTTTTTTGTCTTACAGTAACATTATACTATGCTATTATATTCGGTTCTGTTATGTAGAATTCTGTCATTATGTGATCTTAGAGACATTGATTCAGCTTTGATCTAGCTTTATTAAAACAAGCACCATTCACCAGAGTAGCCTGTTCTCTGAGTAGCCGAACGAGTAGAGCAGAGACGGTGCACAAAGCAGAGAATCCTGCACATGTGCAGAAGCTTCTGACCTTTAGCTGTCGGGAAGAGGGGTCTAGAGAAGTTGGATCCGCAGCCACTCAGTTTAATTTAAGTGACAGGGTTGACCGTAACAGGGTTGACCGTAACAGGGTTGACAATTTTATCTTAAATCAGCCATAACTCTCCTTGTGACAGGGGGAATGAAAGTTTGTTGTGTGAAACAGGGAGGGGCAATTGATGTAAACTAGTCTATCTTTCTATAGGTAACAGGGTCGAAGTGTTATGCTCACCTGCTTTTACACTATGATTTCACTAATAGATGTTCAATGTTTCTTAATTATAATATATTTTTTTAAGGAACAGTTTTAACATAATAAAATGAAAGTTCAGCTCACAAGAGAGGGTTGACCTTCAACCTGAGGGACACATGTAAATTAATCACATAAAAAAAGTAACAATCTTCAGAAATTCCTTTCCCAAAGTTACAAAATAACTAGGGCTTTACAGTGACGGTGAAGAATTGGGAAAATCTTGAGGTTAAGTGGGTTTAAATCTTCCTAGAAGTTGGTCAAACATGACGTGAGACAAGCCAACATTTTGATTTTCAGAGAAAACAAAGAACGTACTTTAATGACAACACATTGCTATTGGAATATTTCGTTTCGTTTAGTTAGATATATGTATGCGATCAAACTGTTAAATTGAGTGTTTTACCAACATTCACACACATAATGTCTGAAGGACATAAAAGGCACCCTATTCATGGAACGACCCGTAGGACATACTATTTTTTGTCAGAAATTCAAATATAAGGGGGAAATCCATGACACAGCCCCAATTTGCATGACCAATATGCAAACTGTCCAGTAAAACGTTACTCAGAGTATTTTCTAGGCTGACTAAGATCTTTTTGGACTGTACTCAAATGACTCACATGGACAGCAATTCATAGGGAGACAGTGCCTTCAGAAAGTATTCATACCCCTTGACTTATTCCACATTTTGTTGTGTTACAGCCTGAATTCAAAATGGATTAAATATTTTAAAAAATCTCACCGATCTAAACACAATACCCCATAGTGACAAAGTCAAAACATGTTTTTAGAAATTGTTTTACATTTATTGAAACTGAAATACAGAAATATCTAATTTACATAAGTATTCACACCCCTGAGTCGATACATGTTAGAATCACCTTTGGCAGCGATCACAGCTGTGAGTCTTTAAGTCTCTAAGAGCTTTCCACACCTGGATTGTGCAACATTTTTCCATTATTCTTTTCAAAATTATTCAAGCTCTGTCAAATTGGTTGTTGATCATTGCTAGACAACCATTTTCAGGTCTTTCCATATATTTTCAAGTAGATTTAAGTCAAAACTGTAACTCAACCACATTCACTGTCTTCTTGGTAAGCAACTTTTAAATTCCATCTTAAATTCAGGCTGTAACACAACCAAATGTGGAAAAAGTCAAGGCATGTGAATACTTTCTGAAGGCACTGTAGTTGCTTCTATGTAAAAAACTTGGCATGCATGTAGAGTACCAGTCAAAAGTTTGGACACACCTACTCATCCAAGGGTTTCTCTTTATTTTCACATACGGAATCATGTAGTAACCAAAAAAGTGTTAAACAAATCAAAATATATTAGAGAGTTGAGATTCTTCAAATAGCCACCCTTTGCCTTGATGACAGCTTTGCACACTCTTGGCATTCTCTCAACAAGCTTCACCTGGAATG
The DNA here is from genome assembly GCF_964263955.1 of Coregonus lavaretus. Taxonomy (NCBI): domain Eukaryota; kingdom Metazoa; phylum Chordata; class Actinopteri; order Salmoniformes; family Salmonidae; genus Coregonus; species Coregonus lavaretus. The sequence continues at coordinate 31,348,417 of NC_139993.1, read as the reverse complement.
CTTTTCCAACAGTCTTGAAGGAGTTCCCACATATGCTGAGCACTTGTTGGCTGCTTTTCCTTCACTCTGCCGTCCGACTCATCCCAAACCATCTCAATTGGGTTGAGGTCGGGGGATTGTGGAGACCATGTCATCTGATGTAGCACTCCATCACTCTCCTTCTTGGTCAAATAGCCCTTACACAGCCTGGAGATGTGTTGGGTCATTGTCCTGTTGAAAAACAAATGATAGTCCCACTAAGCCCAAACCAGATGGGATGGCGTATTGCTGCAGAATGCTGTGGTAGCCATTGTAGTTAAGTGTGCCTTGAATTCCAAATTAATCACAGACAGTGTCAACAGCAAAGCACCCCCACACCATAACACCTCCTCCTCCAGGGTTTACGGTGGGAACTACACATGCGGAGATCATCCATTCACCCACACCGTGTCTCACAAAGACAAGGCGGTTTGAACCAAAAATCTCAAATTTGGACTCCAGACCAAAGGACAACACCGGTCTAATGTCCATTGCTCGTGTTTCTTGGCCCAAGCAGGTCTCTTCTTATTATTGGTGTCCTTTAGTAGTGGTTTCTTTGCAGCAATTCGACCATGAAGGCCTGATTCACACAGTCCCCCCTGAACAGTTGATGTTGAGATGTGTCTGTTACTTGAACTCTGTGAAGCATTTATTTGAGCTGCAATTTCTGACGTTGGTAACTCTAATTAACTTATCCTCTGCAGCAGAGGGAACTCTGTGTCTTCCATTCCTGTGGCGGTCCTCATGAGAGCCAGTTTCATCATAGCGCTTGATGGTTTTTGCGACTGCACTTGAAGAAACTTTCAAAGTTCTTGACATTTTCAGTATTGACTGACCTTCATGTATTAAAGTATTGATGGACTGTCATTTCTCTTTGCTTATTTGAGCTGTTCTTGCCATAATATGGACTTGGTCTTTTACCAAATAGGGCTATCTTCTGTATACCCCCCCTACCTTGTCACAACACAACTGACTGGCTGAAACGCATTAAGAAGGAAAGAAATTCCACAAATTAACTTTTAAGAAGGCACACCTGTTAATTGAAATGCATTCCAGGTGACTTCCTCATGAAGCTGGTTGAGAGAATGCCAAGAGGGTGCAAAGCTGTCATCAAGGCAAAGGGTGGCTATTTGAAGAATCTGTTTGTTTAACACTTTTTCTAGTTACTACATGATTCCATATGTGTTATTTCATAGTTTTGATGTCTTCGCTATTATTCTACAATGTAATTTTTTTAAGATATAAATAAAAACCCTTGAATGAGTAGGTGTGTCCAAACTTTAGACTGGTAGTGTATGTAAGCTAGAAAGACCTATCACATGTTATAAGGGGAAAGGTCTCCATTTTGATTGAACAAGACCTAGGTCACATCTAGGTCAGAAAAAAGATACGCTTTACACACGTTGCCCTAGAAACAATAGCACACACTAACAGGGATATGAAGACAAATTCTCCAAGCAGGTGTTGAACAGACTAGGTTGCCTCTGGAATGACACCCTGGCCTATACCCTATGTACTGCTTTTGACCATAGGCCCATGACTCCAGTCATGATGACTGTGCTTCTCTACTCATTCAAACATATACTGCTTTCACATAGGATTTACGGTATTTTGCCTGTCAAAAATGCTTATATGACCCCCTTACAAACAGGCCAATTTTTACCACATTTTTGCCTGCATACGCCTTTTATACCTCCCGTGCGCATGCCGGGGACGAGTGGTAGTAGTGGTGTGCAGATGTGGGTGGGCGTGTATTTTAATAAATCCATTGAATATACACCATCAAAAAGAAATCTATTATTAATCCATTTAGGCTGGTCCTAAGAAACATTATAAGACTAATCAAATGTTTTTTCAAAACAATAGAATGGCATATTTTGAGTTTAATTAAATCAATAGTTCATTATTTTGTTTATTAAACAGACAATACACACCTACCCCGATCACAGTCAACACACATATTTTGTAGTAAGAATATAATGGAATATAACAGAATAAAATACAAATTATATTTTCCCCGATAGAAAATAATAGCAATCCGATTTTCAAAAGCAGTCTTGTGTCCATATTTCACAACCTCCGTTGGCTTTTGGAGTTGCCTATACGCGATCGGGCAAAATAATAGGCCTACACTTGATTTGGGCTACATTACTGCATGCTAAAAGTTTCTGATCAGTGATAGATGAGCAAATGAATAGATGAGCTATACCACCTCCACTTATTTGCCCAGCCAGAAACTATTTTACCAAATAGCCTATACTATCAGAGATTCAGTGAAACCAAATCACATTATAATAATAATAATAATATGCCATTTAGCAGACGCTTTTATCCAAAGCGACTTACAGTCGTGCGTGCATACATTTTTGTGTATGGGTGGTCCCGGGGATCGAACCCACTACCTTGGCGTTACAAGCGCCGTGCTCTACCAGCTGAGCTACAGAGGACCACCACATTGATTGAGACAAGTGACGTCACAGGCCTAGGCTACTAAAATACTGCGAGTGAAGAGCAAAATAATCCACTTGTTAATCTACAGTACATAACATGTTGGCTAAATGTTCTAATAAATGAGCCTACTAGACAAGATGATGTTGTTCGGCGGTGCCGGGGGTAGCACGAAGCTAGCTAGCTAGCTAGCCGTTCTTCAAACAAGGTCAACACAGTGGCCATTGCTAGCTAGCCAACAGACACGGACACGAATTATCTGCTTAGTGTGTTAACACACTATTGGTGGTTTGTTGTGACCAAGTGTTGGCGCTAAACTGTGTGTTTTTGGATGCAAGTGTTGGTGCTAAACTGTGTGTTTTTGGATGCTAGCATGCTAGTTAGCTATGGTGTCATAGTTAGCTAGCTGAATAAAGTGGGTTGAGTCTATTCCTTTAAACATTGAACCGCTGTGGTTCACAACAATTCTGATTTCTAAAGGTGGAAGTTGGTAGAGTTTTTGTTCGGGTGGTTCAGTGAAACAATTATAGTTGTTAGAAGTAGAAGTTTTTGGTGAGGGAGGCCCTGCTCTCTACTGTCCCAGATGTTTAGTTCATTTCATTCCGATCTCCTCTGCATTATTATAGCCATTTGCTACAGCCTGTCAACTATGCCTCTGCCTATCCCTGTTCTCTCCTCTCTGCACAGGCTACACAAACGCCCCACACCGCGTGGCTGCTGCCTCTCTAACCTGGTGGTCCCTGCACGCACCCCACACCTGGAGTTCCAGGTCTCAGGCAGCCTCTGGAACTGCCGTTCTGCTGCCAACAAAGCTGACTTCATCCCAGCCTATGCTAATCTCCAGTCCCTCGACTTCCTGGCGCTGACGGAAACATGGATTACCACTGAAAACACTGCTACTCCTACTGCTCTCTCCTCGTCTGACCATGTGTTCTCGCATACCCCGAGAGCATCTGGTCAGAGGGGTGGTGGCACAGGAATCCTCATCTCTCCCAAGTGGACATTCTCAATTTTTCCCCTAACCCATCTGTCTATCTCCTCATTTGAATTCCATGCTGTCACAGTCACTAGCCCATTTAAGCTTAATATCCTTGTCATCTATCGCCCTCCAGGTTCCCTTGGAGAGTTCATCAATGAGCTTGACGCCTTGATAAGTTCCTTTCCTGAGGATGGCTCACCCCTCACAGTTTTGGGGGATTTCAACCTCCCTATGTCCACATTTGACTCATTTCTCTCTGCCTCCTTCTTTCCACTTCTCTCCTCTTTTGACCTCACCCTCTCACCGTCCCCCCCTACTCACAAGGCAGGCAATACGCTTGACCTCATCTTTACTAGATGCTGCTCTTCTACTAATCTCACTGCAACTCTCCTCCATGTCTCCGACCACTACTTTGTTTCCTTTTCTCTCTCGCTCTCCTCCCACACTACTCACTCTGCCCCTACACAGATGGTAATGCACCGCCGCAACCTTCGATCCTCGTTTGTTAAGTCTAATGACACTGCTGGTCCTACTCACACTGCCCTACCCTATGCTTTGACTTCTTTCTCCCCTCTCTCTCCAGATAAAATCCTGCGACTTGTGACTGCAGGCCGCCCAACAACCTGCCCGCTTGACCCCATCCCCTCCTCTCTTCTCCAGACCATCTCCGGTGACCTTCTCCCCTACCTCACCTCGCTGATCAACTCATCCTTGACCGCTGGCCATGTCCCTTCCGTCTTCAAGAGAGCGAGAGTTGCTCCCCTTCTCAAGAAACCAACACTCGATCCCACTGATGTCAACAACTACAGACCAGTATCCCTTCTTTCTTTTCTTTCCAAAACTATTGAGCGTGCCGTCTTTAGCCAACTCTCCTGCTATCTCTCTCAGAATGACCTTCTTGATCCAAACCAGTCAGGTTTCAGGACTGGTCATTCAACTGAGACTGCTCTTCTCTGTGTCACGGAGGCTCTCCGCACTGCTAAAGCTAACTCTCTCTCCTCTGCTCTTGTCCTTCTAGACCTGTCTGCTGCCTTTGATACTGTGAACCATCAGATCCTCCTCTCCACCCTCTCCGAGCTGGGCATCTCCGGCGCGGCTCACTCCTGGATTGCGTCCTACCTGACCGGTCGCTCCTACCAAGTGGCGTGGCGAGAAGCTGTCTCCGCACCACGTGCTCTCACCACTGGTGTCCCCCAGGGCTCAGTTCTAGGCCCTCTCCTTTTCTCCCTATACACCAAGTCACTTGGCTCTGTCATATCCTCACATGGCCTCTCCTATCATTGCTACGCTGACGATACACAACTAATCTTCTCCTTTCCCCCTTCTGATAACCAGGTGGCGAATCGCATCTCTGCATGTCTGGCAGACATATCAGTATGGATGACGGATCACCACCTCAAGCTGAACCCTGGCAAGACGGAGCTGCTCTTCCTCCCGGGGAAGGACTGCCCGTTCCATGATCTCGCCATCACGGTTGACAACTCCGCTGTGTCCTCCTCCCAGAGTGCGAAGAGCCTAGGCGTGACCCTGGACAACACCCTGTCGTTCTCCGCCAACATCAAGGCGGTGACCCGCTCCTGCAGGTTCATGCTCTACAACATTCGGAGAGTACGACCCTGCCTTACACAGGAAGCGGCACAGGTCCTAATCCAGGCACTTGTCATCTCCCGTCTGGACTACTGCAACTCGCTGTTGGCTGGCCTCCCTGCCTGTGCCATTAAACCCCTACAACTCATCCAGAATGCCGCAGCCCGTCTGGTGTTCAACCTTCCCAAGTTCTCTCACGTCACCCCCCTCCTCCGCACACTCCACTGGCTTCCAGTTGAAGCTCGCATCCGCTACAAGACCATGGTGCTTGCCTATGGAGCAGTGAGGGGAACGGCACCTCCGTACCTTCAGGCTCTGATCAGTCCCTACACCCAAACGAGGGCATTGCGTTCATCCACCTCTGGCCTGCTGGCTCCCCTTCCTCTGCGGAAGCATAGTTCCCGCTCAGCCCAGTCAAAACTGTTCGCTGCTCTGGCACCCCAATGGTGGAACAAGCTCCCTCACGACGCCAGGACAGCGGAGTCACTCACCACCTTCCGGAGACATTTGAAACCCCACCTCTTTAAGGAATACCTGGGATAGGATAAAGTAATCCTTCTACCCCCCCCCAAAAAAATTGTAAAGTGGTTATCCCACTGGCTATAGGGTGAACGCACCAATTGGTGAGTCGCTCTGGATAAGAGCGTCTGCTAAATGACGTAAATGTGCCCTTGAGCAAGGCACTTAACCCTAATTGCTCCTGTAAGTCGCTCTGGATAAGAGCGTCTGCTAAATGACTAAAATGTAAATGTAAAATGATCATGAGCAGCATTTACCTCAACTTAGCTAACATTTCCCCAGCATAATTGTAGCCTACCAATATCCAAACGGAGATTCAGTGAAAAACCAAAATCTGACAGTGATTTATCAAGACGAGTCCCCACGCTTGTCTGAAAGTAGCGTGATGGTGCTGTCCCAATTGACCACACACGGGTAGGTTATTGTTTCAAATTTATTACAATGATTGGATGACTTTGGGAGTTTCAGTAAACAACAATTTGATACATGCCTTTAATTGCATTAATTTACTCTATTCCAATATTTTTGTCTTTCGGTGATATTTAGTCCCACAGTAATTCTTTATGGATCCATCCAGTTGTGGTTAAGAAAACACTGCATGCTTAGTGGTGGGCTATGCAAAGAGATGGGAGAAGAGACATGCCTCGCAAAGTTAAGAACTAGCAGGAGGATGGTTAACTGGCACTGCCTAGGAACCATCAAGAGCTTAAGAGCGTAGTTCGTGCCAATGCGGCCTCGGCATTAGGCCTACGGCTATGTTTCATACTAAGACATAGACAGAAGTTTACCGAAATGATTACTAAGTCGTTAGGCGGAAATACAAGTTTTGGCTTTGATACCGGCAATTCCTTTCAGATATAAGGAAAAGGCGGAAAAAAGTTGGTGGTATGGTAAAGTTGGCAGAAAAATGTCTTAGTATGAATGGGATAATACAGTGACTAAAATGGCACTGGCAATAAAGGCACTGGCAAACCTTGTGACTTCTATGGGCTTGTGTGTCAGGAGACAAGAAATAAACACCAGATGAACAGTTGTATTAGTAGAGGTGAGAGACATTCAATATTGACTCACGCAACATTCTTTTCTGGCACATAGAGCAACTGTGTCACAGCAGTTGTTGGATCCAAAATAGTAGTAATAGAACATCATACACTACATGACCAACGGTATGTGGACACCTGCTCGTCGAACATCTCATTCCAAAATCATGGGCATTAATATGGAGTTGGTCCTCCCTTTGCTACTATAACAGCCTCCACTCTTCTGCGAAGGCTTTTCACTAGATGTTGGAAGATTGCTGCAGGGACTTGCTTCCATTCAGCCACAAGAGCATTAGTGAGGTCGGGCACTAATGTTGGGGGATTAGGCCTGGCTCGCAGTTAGCGTTCCAATTTATCCCAAAGGTTTTCGATGGGGTTGAGGTCAGGGCTCTGTGCAGGCCAGTCAAGTTCTTCCACACCGATCTCGACCAAACCATTTCTGTATGGACCTCGCTTTGTGCACAGGGGCATTGTCATGCTGAAACAGGAAAGAGCCTTCCTCAAACTGTTGCCTCAAAGTTGGAAGCACAGAATCGTCTAGAATGTTATTGTCTGCTGTAGCATTAAGATTTCCCTTCACTGGAACTAAGGGGCCTAGCCCAAACCATTATTCCTCCTCCACCAAACTTTACAGTTGGCACTAAGCATTGGGGCAGGTAGTGTTCTCCTGGCATCCGTCAAACCCAGATTTGTCCGTCGGACTGCCAGATGGTGAAGCGTGATTCATCACTCCAGAGAACGTGTTTCCACTGCTCCAGAGTCCAATGGCGGTGAGCTTTACACCACTCCAGCTGACGCTTGGCATTGCGCATGGTGATGTTAGGCTTGTGTGCGACTGCTCGGCCATGGAAACCCATTTCATGAAGCTCCCGACGTTATTGTGCTGATGTTCCTTCCAGAGGCAGTTTAGAACTTGGTAGTGAGTGTTGCAACCGAGGACAGGCGATATTTACGCGCTACATGCTTCAGCACTCGGCGGTCCCGTTCTGTGAGCTTGTGTGGCCTACTACTTCGCGGTGGAGCTGTTGTTACTCCAAGACGTTTCCACGTCACAATAACAGCACTTACAGTTGACCGGGGTAGCTCTAGCAGGGCAGAAAATTGACGAACTGACTTGTTGGAAAGGTGGCATCCTATGACGGTGTCACGTTGAAAGTCACTGAGCTCTTCAATACGGGCCATTCTACTGCCAATGTTTGTCTATGGAGATTGCATGGCTGTGTGCTCGATTTTATATACCTGTCAGCAACGGGTGTGGCTGAAATAGCCTAATCCACTAATTTGAAGGGATGTCCACATACTTTTGGTAACAAGTCTCTTGTCTGTTTATTGCAACAATAAAACTAGACTACAGGCTACAGACCAAAACTGTGGTGTTGCTATTACGTTCCAAACATACATGCTGAATCATCAACAGTCAAATGCATTGACCATAATTATTTATCTTACGTCAATTTGCAGCCCCCAATGTTTCACAATACAGTTTTGTAAGCCAGTGGTTAAGCCCAATTCAAAACTGACTGCTTCACGACTGAGTGGTTTTCAAAAATGTTGCACAAAATGTGCTTCTCTATATTTGGAAATATTCCATTACAGAGACACACCATGGCAGAACAGCAAACTGCTTTCAAGGTCTTTGCTGTTCCTGATTAAAATACATTGAATTGTGGGAGGAGTTAGTGGTTTCTCTGCTTCAAATGCGTTTTTTGGTGGCAAACACCTTTGATTTCCCACAGACATGGCAAGATAGAGCAAGGAATAAGGACTGTATGTGTTAGATCATCCAGTCATCATTCTTATTGTCAATAGGGAACATTGAAGTGTTGCATCACATTAATCACCATTATATGAACAACTTTGGGACTATGTTGTCTATATCTATGATTGTCTATATCTATGATTAATGTCATCACATAATAATGCCATTTTCATTTGTCTGCATGCAAAACTAATGCTACTTTGCATCACAGGTGGTGAATGGCTGGGGCGAACTGAGTAACTTCAGTGTACTACTCTACACTACACACAATGTGAACCACAACCTTGAGTCAACCACTGTATCATTGCAACCCATTTCAATTTCATATGACTTTCCTCTGAAATGTCTTTTGGCTTCAAACTATAGCAATGGACACCCATAAGTGATCTGACTGTAGGGTTATTGTTGGAGGCTAGATGAAACTGGATGAGGGGGGAATTGCCACAAAGCCAACCGGGTGGACAGCTGGTTTAAAAGAAGGATAACGGACGAATGATGAGAGTTACTGGGTTAATCCTCTAGTTACCTACTGGCACAGAGACTGAGGGAGGGGTGAGGGTGGAAGATTGTGAGGTCTGAACAAACAAGACAAAGAGATAAGGAAAGCGCTAAGGGTCTAATTCCAAAGTGATAAAGGGTCTCTGCCGCCTCACATAAAGGGTATCCAATATTCAACTATAGTCTCCTAAAGAACACATAACGTTTGTAATTTGCAGTGTATATTTAACCGGCAAGCTGGTATTGGACAGAAAAGGGCTAATTGAGTTTGGAAGTGTGTAGGGATCTCTTCAACATATCTGAGAGTACGGCCCACATCTTGACATCTCCTTTTTGCTTAGAATACAGTTGGACATTTTGGAGGCCTTTTGCAGACCAGATAACCACATAAGATAAATACATAAGGTCCTCTGACAAAACCCAGTCAATAGTGCTGGTCTTGATTACTAGTATGTGGTATTCTGTCACATTCCTCCAAGTATTACCTCTGGAGAGAATAACACTGCTTCTATTGAGCCCATTACACTAACAACAAGATCATTCAGGAAGTGTCACACGCACTTTCCACCAACCTCTTCCACAATCCAGTCAGAATGGGGCCAAATCTCAAATCTGATTAGCAAAGCCAGCCATTAATTATGTTGGTCAAATTTCAGAATAATCATAATCCAATGATCTCCTTATTATAAGTTTAGAGGAATTTTAGGTAGTTATCAATCAAGCACCCAAATTCAGCCATTATGAAAATGCTGAGAGGTAGTAACCTACTCACTATTCACTTCAATATAGTCCTGATGGAATGAAACTGCAAACCAGTTTTGACTAATTTTTCAGAGCAAAAGCATGGTAAATCAATGGGACTGAAAATACATGAAGGATGGATGGATTGACTGTGGCCTGTGCTCATCTCTGAATGATAGGCTAACACTAGGCTAGCAAAAAGGCTCTCCCCCTCCAACACTGCTATCAGGAGCAGCATTGTACTCTCCCTTGAGCCATGGAAGGAAAATACTGTGACGTGGAAGTCAACCTACGATTGGCGCAGTCAGGATTTCAGTTGAGACTATGCGTTCCAGATTGAACATGCAGAAGAGTAAACCAGCCAAGTACTACCAATAAGAAAGCTAATCAGAGATTAAGGTTGCTGTAATTGGAAAGCCATCAACAACTTTAAAGGAGATGTAACTAATTCAGTTTGATAGGTTCTCTCTACTGCAGCACCAGCAATGGCAATTGCAGTTTTGCTAGTGCTCAGTTCTCTAGGTTCTGACACCAGCACTCTGGCTTCTGAATCAATGGTGATCTTAGTATATCAGATCTCCCGCATAACAAACAACTAAACCTTGCACAGCTGTTGCAACTGTAAGACTACTCTGCTATTGGGTGAATGACACACACATAGATGTCAAATGACCTCTGAAATGAAATTCTGCCTGTCGATACAATTATTTTGTTTACTGGCTTCAGCTAGCTCTCTCTTGCGGATATTGGCCTTTCACTGCCTATTATCCATTATCATTACCCTGTCTGCACATAACATTGATCATGTCTGAGGCTATTCATTCCTTTAAAGCACCATTAAATGTTTATAAAGACTTTCCGGGAGATTTCAGAAACAGCCCTAGAAATGCATTTCCTAGATAGGACGCAGTGAGACTCACTTCCATTTTCACTCTTTACATGACACAGAAAAATAATTCTCCCTAAGGACTGAGCAGAAGAGACGGTACTGAGCGTAAGCGTATGAAGTGTATCTACATTGAAACACATAAATGCCCCAAACTGGATTAACTTGTTGATTCATAAAATTGCAGGGAGGTCATGCCATTTTATTGTAATAGTCACCACTAGCCGGCCTCCGCCCAACACCCTGCCTTGAACTTAGTCATTGTTACTAGCCGGCTACTACCCAGTACTCTACCCTGCATCTTAGAGACGGTTGGCCTATGTACTGTACATAGTCATTGAACACTGGTCACTTTAATCATGTTTACTTTAATAATGTTTACATACTGTTTTACCCACTTCAAATATATATACAGTGGGGGAAAAAAGTATTTAGTCAGCCACCAATTGTGCAAGTTCTCCCACTTAAAAAGATGAGAGAGGTCTGTAATTTTCATCATAGGTACACGTCAACTATGACAGACAAATTGAGAAAAAGAAATCCAGAAAATCACATTGTAGGATTTTTAATGCATTTATTTGCAAATTATGGTGGAAAATAAGTATTTGGTCACCTACAAACAAGCAAGATTTCTGGCTCTCACAGACCTGTAACTTCTTCTTTAAGAGGCTCCTCTGTCCTCCACTCGTTACCTGTATTAATGGCACCTGTTTGAACTTGTTATCAGTATAAAAGACACCTGTCCACAACCTCAAACAGTCACACTCCAAACTCCACTATGGCCAAGACCAAAGAGCTGTCAAAGGCCACCAGATACAAATTTGTAGACCTGCACCAGGCTGTGAAGACTGAATCTGCAATAGGTAAGCAGCTTGGTTTGAAGAAATCAACTGTGGGAGCAATTATTAGGAAATGGAAGACATACAAGACCACTGATAATCTCCCTCGATCTGGGGCTCCACGCAAGATCTCACCCCGTGGGGTCAAAATGATCACAAGAACGCTGAGCAAAAATCCCAGAACCACACGGGGGGACCTAGTAAATGACCTGCAGAGAGCTGGGACCAAAGTAACAAAGCCTACCATCAGTAACACACTACGCCGCCAGGGACACAAATCCTGCAGTGCAAGACGTGTCACCCTGCTTAAGCCAGTACATGTCCAGGCCCGTCTGAAGTTTGCTAGAGTGCATTTGGATGATCCAGAAGAGGATTGGAAGAATGTCATATGGTCAGATGAAACCAAAATAGAACGTTTTGGTAAAAACTCAACTCGTCGTGTTTGGAGGACAAAGAATGCTGAGTTGCATCCAAAGAACACCATACCTACTGTGAAGCATGGGGGTGGAAACATCATGCTTTGGGGCTGTTTTTCTGCAAAGGGACCAGGACGACTGATCCGTGTAAAGGAAAGAATGAATGGGGCCATGTATAGTGAGATTTTGAGTGAAAACCTCCTTCCATCAGCAAGGGCATTGAAGATGAAATGTGGCTGGGTCTTTCAGTATGACAATGATCACAAACACACCGCCCGGGCAATGAAGGAGTAGCTTCGTAAGAAGCATTTCAAGGTCCTGGAGTGGCCTAGCCAGTCTCCAGATCTCAACCCCATAGAAAATCTTTGGAGGGAGTTGAAAGTCAGTGTTGCCCAGCGACAGCCCCAAAACATCACTGCTCTAGAGGAGATCTGCATGGAGGAATGGGCCAAAATACCAGCAACAGTGTGTGAAAACCTTGTGAAGACTTACAGAAAACGTTTGACCTGTGTCATTGCCAACAAAGGCTATATAACAAAATATTGAGAAACTTTTGTTATTGACCAAATACTTATTTTCCACCATAATTTGCAAATAAATTCATAAAAAATCCTACAATGTGATTTTATGGAAAAAAAATTCTCAATTTGTCTGTCATAGTTGACCTGTACCTATGATGAAAATTACAGGCCTCTCTCATCTTTTTAAGTGGGAGAACTTGCACAATTGGTGGCTGACTAAATACTTTTTTCCCCCACTGTATACTGTATTCTAGTCATCCTATATAACTGCTGTACATACCTTTCCTATTCACATACAGTATATATATATATATATATATACACACTACCAGTCAAAAGTTTGGACACACCTACTCATTAAACAGTTTTTCTTTAATTTTACTATTTTCTACATTGTAGTGAAGACATCAAAACAATGAAATAACACATGGAATCATGTAGTAACCAAAAAAGTGTTAAACAAATCAAAATATATTTTAGATTTTAGATTCTTCAAAGTAGCCACCCTTTGCCTTGATAACAGCTTTGCACACTCTTGGCATTCTCTCAAACAGCTTCATGAGGAATGCTTTTCAAACAGTCTTGAAGGAGTTCCCACATTTACATTTTTACATTTTTAGTCATTTAGCAGACGCTCTTATCCAGAGCGACTTACAGGAGCAATTAGGGTTAAGTGCCTTGCTAAGGGCACATCGACAGATTTTTCACCTAGTCGGCTCGGGGATTAGAACCAGCGACCTTTCGGTTACTGGCACAACGCTCTTACCCACTAAGCTACCTGCCGCCCATATGCTGAGCACTTGTTGGCTGCTCTTCCTTCACTCTGCGGTCCAACTCATCCCAAACCATCTCAATTGGGTTGAGGTCGGGGGATTGTGGAGACCAGGTCATCTGATGCAGCACTCCATCACTCTCCTTCTTGGTCAAATATCCCTTACACAGCCTGAAGGTGTGTTTTGGGTCATTGTCCTGTTGAAAAACAAATGGTAGTCCCACTAAGCGCAAACCAGATAGAATGGTGTATCGCTGCAGAATGCTGTGGTAGTCATGTTAGTTAAGTGTGCCTTGAATTCTAAATAAATCACAGACAGTGTCACCAGCAAAGCACCATCACACCTCCTCATCCATGCTTCATGGTAGGAACCACACATACAGAGATCATCCGTTCACCTACTCTGCGTCTCACAAAGACACGGCGTTGGTACCAAAATTCTCAAATTTGAACTCCTCAGACCAAACGACAGATTTCCACCAGTCTAATGTCCATTGCTCGTGTTTCTTGGCCCAAGCAAGTCTCTTCTTCTTATTGGTGTTCTTTAGTAGTGGTTTCTTTGCAGCAATTCGACCATGAAGGCCTGATTCACGCAGTCTCCTCTGAACAGTTGATGTTAAGATGTGTCTGTTACTTGAACTCTTTGAAGCATTTATTTGGGCTAAAATTTCTGAAGTTGGTAACTCTAATGAACTTATCCCCTGCAGCAGAGGTAACTCTGGGTCTTCCTTTCCTGTGGCGGTCCTCATGAGAGCCAGTTTCATTATAGCACTTGATGGTTTTTTCGACTGCACTTGAAGAAACGTTCAAAGTCTTGAAATTTTCCGGATTGACTGACCTTCATGTCTTAAAGTAATGATGGACTGTCTTTTCGCTTTGCTTATTTGAGCTGTTCTTGCCATAATATGGACTTGGTCTTTTACCAAATAGGGCTATCTTCTGTATTCCCCCCCTACCTTGTCACAACACAACTGATTGGCTCAAATGCATTCCACAAATTAAACATTTAACAAGGCACACTTCTTAATTGAAATGCATTCCAGGAGACTACCTCATGAAGCTGGTTGAGAGAATGCCAAGAGTGTGCAAAGCTGTCATCAAGGCAAAGGGTGACTACTTTGAGAAATCTCAAATATAAAATATATTTTGATTTGTTTAACACTTTTTGGTTCCTACATGATGTTATTTCATAGTTTTGATGTCTTCACTATTATTCTACAATGTAGAAAATCGTAAAAATAAAGAAAAACCCTGGAATGAGTAGGTGTGTCCAAACTTTTGACTGGTACTGTATATACACACACACACACATACCAAACACACACACACACACACACACAGTGCCTTCGGAAAGTACTCAGACCCCTTGACTTTTTCCAAATGTTGTTACGTTACAGCCTTACTCTAAAATTGATTAAAATATATATATATATATATATATATATATATATATATATATATATATATCACCGATCTACACACAATACCCCATAAGGACAAAGCAAAAACAGGTTTTTATAACTTTTTGCAAATGTATGACAAAATAAAAATCAGAAATACATTATTTACATAAGTATTCAGACCCTTTGCTATGAGACTCGAAATTGAGCTCAGGTGCATCCGGTTTCCATTGATCATCCTTGAGATGTTTCTACAACTTGATTGGAGTCCACCTGTGGTAAATTCAATTGATTGGACATGATTTGGAAAGAAACACACCTGTCTATATAACAGTGCATATATGACAGTGCATGTCAGAGCAAAAACCAAGCCATGAGGTTGAAGGAATTATCCGTAGAGCTCCGTAACAGGATTGTGTCGAGGCACAGATCTGGGCAAGGGTACCAAAACATTGCTGAAGCATTGAAGGTCCCCAAGAACACAGTGGCCTCAATCATTCTTAAATGGAAGACGTTTGGAACCACCAAGACTCTTCCTAGAGCTGGCCGCCCGGCCAAACTGAGCAATCGGGGAAGAAGGGCCTTGGTCAGGGAGGTGACCAAGAACCTGATGGTCTCTCTGAGAGAGCTCTAGAGTTCCGCTGTGGATATCGGAGAACCTTCCAGAAGGACAACCATCTCTGCAGCACTCCACCAATCAGGCCTTTATGGTAGAGTGGCCAGACGGAAGCCACTGCTCAGTAAAAGGCACATGACAGCCCGCTTGGAGTTTGCCAAAAGGCACCTAAAGACACTCAGACCATGAGAAACAAGATTCTCTTGTCTGATGAAACTTGGCCTGAATGCCAAGCGTCACATCTGGAGGAAACCCGGCACCATCCCTATGGTGAAGCATGGTGGAGGCAGCATCATGCTGTGGGGATGTTTTTCAGCGGTAGGGACTGGGAGACTAGTCAGGATCGAGGCAAAGATGAACGGAGAAAAGTACAGAGAGATCATTGATGAAAACCTGATCCAGAGCACTCAGGACCTCAGACTGGGGCCAAGCTTCACCTTCTAACAGGACAACGACCCTAAGCACACAGCCAAGACAACGCAGGAGTGGCTTCAAGTCTCTGAATGTCCTTGAGTGGCCCAGCCGGAGCCCGGACTTGAACTCGATCGAACATCTCTCGAGAGACCTGAAAATAGCTATGCAGCAACGCTCCCCATCCAACCTGACAGAGTTTGAGAGGATCTGCAGAGAAGAATGGGAGAAACTCCCCAAATACAGATGTGCCAAGCTTGTAGCGTCATACCCAAGTAGACTCGATGCTGTAATCGCTGCCAAAGGTGCTTCAATAAAGCACTGAGTAAAGGGTCTGAATACTTATGTAAATTTGATATTTCAGTTTTTATATATTTAATAAATTAGCACAAACAAAAACCTGTTTTTGCTTTGTCATTATGGGGTATTGTGTGTAGATTGATGAGGGAAAAAACTATTGAATCAATTTTAGAATAAGGCTGTAA
The DNA here is from genome assembly GCF_964263955.1 of Coregonus lavaretus. Classification (NCBI taxonomy): domain Eukaryota; kingdom Metazoa; phylum Chordata; class Actinopteri; order Salmoniformes; family Salmonidae; genus Coregonus; species Coregonus lavaretus. Next base: position 31,332,482 of record NC_139993.1, on the reverse strand, counting down.
CGTAACAAAATGTGGAAAAAGTCAAGGGGTCTGAATACTTTCTGAAGGCAATGTATACCCATATATACATACACACACACGTATATATATATATATATATATATATATATATATATATTCCGGACTCGTTCTGATATTTCTTAATAATAATTGGATTTAATTTAATCTTGTACAATCCAGCCATTGTCTGGGTAAGAGAGGAGCGATAGCCAGGAAACAGCTCTTTGGCATGGATTCCTTATCTAGTCTGGTGAAAGACTTTACACGTACATGTGGGCTACATGACACGTTGTGTGCCTGTGTATGCAAAACATGCAATCAACTTGGGAGCCCAGTCGGGAAAATAATTATCCAGTAGCACTGTCTTGAATTCATTCTGGGTGCAAGTTGCCAACTTGCTCATTCAGCACACATTCACGCCAAGGGGTGTAAATATTAAACGCAAATAAACTCCTAGATGGACACGTGCATGTGTGAAGCTCTGTGTTGATCTCAAGGCAGACACATGTAAGCATAGTCCTGGATGACTGGGACTCTGACTTTCAATGTAATTGCACTGGCAGTTGTCCACGCAAAATGTATATCAATGTTATTGGTGGACAAATAACATGGCTCTTCCCACAGAAAGATCCTTATCCAAGCTTCAATCCACCTACAGTACGTCACTATCAGTCTGCCGGGATTCCCCCATGGCTCAAACCCAAAGAGTGAAGTAGTGATTTTATTTTCCTTTTTTTGGCAGGAGAAACACAGAAACTGCCTTCGTGCCAGAAAGACACTTTGATATGTGGGTTTTGGCAAAGGAACAGCTGCAAACGAGCCAACTCACTACACTTCCCCCTTCAATGGCTGGGAAACTACAGTAGTGGAGTAAAGAGGCAGGTAGTTGGCAACCAGTCACACACACACACATTTTGGGTTTGTGTGGTCACTGTGCAAGCAGTAATAGAAAACGACATACGATATTAAAATTATAGAAGACAACAGGTGTCAACTTACATTTTATAGTAACAAATATATCTGCGCAATAACAAGATGATGACAGTACAAAAGCATGATTATTTACATTTTACATTTTAGTCATTTAGCAGACGCTCTTATCCAGAGCGACTTACAGTTAGTGAGTGCATACATTTTCATACTGGCCCCCCGTGGGAAACGAACCCGCAACCCTGGCGTTGCAAGCGGCATGCTCTACCAACTGAGCTACAGGGGACATGATCACTACAAATAAAGCACTCAGTTCAAGCATACAGTATTTGGCGGTTGAAGATTTATCCTCCTTTTAAAACAAATACTCAATTCATTGGCCTTGTGGTTACTGTTCACTCTGATACTGAGAGTTGACCCAGCTCTGAGCAGACTTATTCAAATTGCTTACTAGTCTGTTATGAATATGTTATGCAAATATCACAAGATGTATGTAATACAGCAAAACTAAATGTGTATTTAGAGGATTGTCATCCTTTGTGATATGAAGTCACTAGAAACCAACTACACTGTAATTACACTGTAGATGTAAGATTGGATAGTAACAATATTTTACCCATGTAATTTCAATCGTTGTCACTATAGCTAAAACTGATATAAACTGAGCTACACTGAGATATAAACGTGTCTATAAAAACATACATTTCAACAGCAAACATAGGCCACATTTTTCTTCTTCATATTTTGCCAGTGTGTTCATAAACAACTAAGCTGTTATGTGAGTCTGTATTTCCACTGCACCTGGAAAAAGGAGACAGTCGCACAACGCTATAGCAGAGAACTATTGGATGGATGTTAAGCTCATAGCTTAGAAACATGATAGCTCAATTCAAATAGGTTTTAGCTATTGTAATGTATCGACAAGGATGAAGATGTTGTCACTGTTCTACAAATTGCCCTTGTTTGACTACTTTTATCAAATAAATGGACTGCAGATTGATGCTAGGAATGTTGTCAGCAAAAATATATAAATCCAGATGCAACAACAGGATTAGGGTCATGTGTTAGTGGAAATAGTGAATAATTAGGTTATATCACCAAATTTATATTGAGTGTTCAAGACACAATGTACAGAATCTCTTTTTTGATATAATTCCTGACATATTCTGTAAAACAAAACTAAGTTTCATTCCATTAAACAAGAGTATGAAGGTCTCCAATAGTTTTTTCACACAAAATAAATCACGAAATAAAAGGGAGGCACCAGGAATATTTTCCACAAAGGAAAAATCAGCTGACTCCCCAGCTTCCTAGAAAATGACATTATCTCTAGACTACACCATGTACAAATCATATGATAGATGATACATATCAAACCAAAAGTACTTGTTTGTTTCCGACTCACTATTTCAGTTACAGTTTTCACTTTGATGGAACTACAAAAGCGCTTCCTTAGTGAGCAGTTTGGGCTCTGAGCACATTCAAAACATAATTTCCTGTACACAACAAGTGGCCAGCAGTAACGTAAATTCTGCCTTAACAAGGCATGTTATTCATTAGACTGCCTTCATTATGCAAAGACCTTGGGCCTTTAAGATCTGAACTTGATCGCCTACCATACGTTTCTAATCCAAAGAGGTCCAATCACTGAGCAAATCCCCCTTTTCTTAACGAGGCCTCATTGCAGGCTAATAGGGAGAATGGCCCTCCATTGGAAGAGGAATGTGTATGGGATGCTGAGTTACAGTAGGCTTTAAATATGGACAGGCACAAAGTGAGCCACTATGGTTTCATAATTTGGCATGCTGTCCACACAGATTTCAAGTAGATATACTACCTTGGCTGGGTTTGATAGTGAGAAAAAAGACTGTGTTGATTGTTATTTGTCAGGCTAATACGAAATGAATACAACAAATCAAACAAACATCAACATTGCATGTGTGTGTTTGTTTGTTTTCTGGACTCTTTTTCCCAAGAGTATATTGTAAGTCAGACTCTGTAAACACACAATGAATGAAAGTCTTAGCAAGTTCTTCCTGAGTTTAACCCTGGTCAATCATCTCCAATGAAATCACAAATGCCATGTTTACAAAAAAGAGACTTGTGATGAGGCTTTCTCAAAACCTTTACGGGCCAGAATCAATGTATTACCAGATTGGAACCATAGACACAGGCACCTTATGTCATGATGTAATAACAGTCAAAGAGATGACATTTGATTGTTGCAGATTTCGTTTCCCTCCATACTGCCAGACCCAACACCCTTTTTTGAGCACTTACGTAAGACTCCTCCTATCCCTTTGCTTTACTCTACTTATTCAAATTGGGCCATCTCAACATACAAGTTGGGCTGTCTAAACAAATATTGACATATACATGAATATACCACACAGATAAATATACATTATGCACTATGATTGATATACACATTTAATTTGTGTGTAGGCCTTCATTAACAATTTACAAGGCAAGGATGGCTTGTGCAAATTAACATTGGGGAAACACTGCTTGTGGTAGTACACTCTTAGAAAAAGGGGTTCCAAAAGGGTTCTTCAGCTGTCCCCACCTTTTGGTTCCAGGTAGAACACTTTTTGGTTTCATGTAGAACCCTCTGTGGAAAGGGTTCTACATGGAACTGAAAATGGTTCTTTCTACCTGGAACCAAAAGGGTTCTACCTGGAACCAAAAATTGTTATTCAAAGGGTTCTCCTATGGGGACAGCCGAAGAAACCTTTTAGGTTCTAGATAGCACCTTTATTCCTAAGAGTGTAGTGTTTCCCCCTCACCGTTCATCTAAATGCTGCAACTTTTATGTATCTACAAAAAGTCAATTCAAAGGCCAAGAAAAACAGACCCGCAGTGCTGAAAGGGCCCAATTGATTCCATGCAATCTCATGTAATTTACCTGATAAATATAACAGGCCAATTGGTTTTTATATTTATATAACTTTCATGAAAGTGTTTTGTTTTCTATTTAAGTTGGCTTCAGGTCAGTTGTAAATATAGCTACCAAATCTGTTTGGAACTTCCCCATTTCCCAAAATAATGTGACCATCAGATAACACAGCACACTTTTTTATATTAGAAAGTATATGAGATAATGTACTTTATTATTTGCAAATGCAAAATCAACCAAAACTCTGGATAACTGCAGATGAAAAGGTTTCACAGAAACATATTGGTCACAGTTTGGTTCCATATAATTTAAGCTTTTATACCATAACGAGCATTTAATTACTTGGCACATCGCCACATATCGAAGAGGGCATGTACATCACACATGGCAGCCTATGTATACGAATACATTAGGCTGTATCCGATTAGTCAAGTTGAATCAGACATGATATAAACATATCTTAATTCTATATATTTTTTTAACACTAGGCAGAATAAGCCTGGTGCTTATTTGTATAATTCCAAATCAAATCGAATGTGTGAGCCGCAATAACAGAAATAAAACTTACCAAATCAGCTTCCGTTTTGTTTTTGCACTCGGGAACAAACATGCCAGATTTCCCCAGAATCCACGGCGTTCTGGTGGTAATTGATTGTGTAGTTCATATATAGTAGTAAACTAATATCAATTGATTGTGATATTTCTATTCTGTTGTATGCATCTTATTCGATTTCAATGTATGGCCTTGATTCAGAGGTTACATTGTATCTTTGCCTAATCCAAGGCGTTCTCACCGTCGTAGAGTAAATTCATTGGTTGACAAACAGCAATCGAATGCAAATTCCTAACCTCTGAATCAGAGGGGGCCAACCTACCCCATTACAAAGGGAATGTCGGCAAATGTAGATATATGTGCTGTCAGTGTGGGGGGAAATAATTGCATTATAAACCGACTTTATACGTTTCATGTTGTTGAAATAACTAAGAGATGTTGAAACGTGTGTGCGTTCTATAACTCGAGGAATGCGTTAACCATTTTCTGCCTAAGCACACCTTGGCGTAGTCATGGTTGGAAACTTGGCAGATTGTCCCTTGACATTATAACGAAGACTACCTAACCCATGTAGAGCTTTTGGCGACGTTCCCTTAGGTAGTGATCATTTTAACCCTACAGCGGGTGGGTGGGTGGTGTCTACTGTATACTTAATATACAGCACGCAAAGTAAGCAAACCGAATGAAGAATTGAGTCCACGCCTCCTAATTATCGCTTATAAATTTAGCTTTTCCTTGGGGAATAAACCTACATTATTTAATTATTCTAATATTATTAATAATGATGATTATATTAACTATCATTAATGCATAACAATTAACGAGATAAATCTTGCGTTTCTTCATCAGATTTAGACTACTTGTCCTATCAATGGGTATGCATTTCAATCACCCAGCAAAGGTCAGCTACAATACAGCTACAGTATTTGTAATTATAAACACCAATTACTAAACTGAAGATAACTGCATGAGCTCTAATACATTAATTGAAATGATTGTATCATGAATTCATGTATCAAATTACTACTATTCTTCTTTAATTCATGAAAGAGTCAATACAGTACAATAATGGTCAAACTACTGACCATAACAATAATTAGTTGAGGTAGCCTATTTTAGCCCAGACTGCAATCCTGATAAGATTTGGCTACTCATTTAAACAAATGTGATGCTTGAGCAGAATTGCATTTCTGATTTAAGCAGCATAATGTGTTGATATCATTTATACTTTTAATCAGGTTAGGTGCCATATATGTTTTTCTTGCCATTGAAGGTGATATAATGGAGAATGTAGACCTTTGGCACACATTTATAAAAATCTTTGGTTTGCAGGTCTGTTTCACGAGTGTAGGCCTACTATATTTTATAGTCAAATATAGTAAAATGTCTAATTTTAAGAATGCTGAAGTGAGACAGGACTTAAAAGGGGCAATCTGCAGTTACTACATCAATTTTTGGGCTTATATATTGATATGTACCCATTAATTCTTGAAGAATATAGTTCAACTGTCGCACCCCATTAGAACCCAAAATATGAGCTTGTTTTACTCCAATGTTTGTAAACAAAGTAAATGTAAACAAACCTCATATAGCCTCAAAACATGGTTAAAACTATAATTTTGATATAATGGATAGTCATTCCTTGAATACATGGCTCTGTCTATGAATTTGAGAGTGGTTACATTTCTCCAGCCCCATCCCTCAACTTTTTACTGAAACAGGGGCGGGGAAGCGCTTTGTTATTGTTCTAACTGCTTATTGCCGCTTTAAGTCCATTTTCAGCACAAGTATTTTAATTGAAGCATAATTTCATTCTTACCAGTATCAACAATTTACCTATAATATATTTTGTGGCATTTAATAAATAAAAAACAAAAATAATTGATTGAAGTTTACTGAGGAAAACGTACGTTTCTTCTAACACATGAAATAGGTTTTTTTTCCTTTTTTTTTTTTTCCTAACACATTAAAGATACACTATGCAGAAATCTCTCCACCGTTTCCTGGTTGCTAAAATTCTATGCAGAAATCTCTCCACCGTTTCCTGGTTGCTAAAATTCTAATAGTTCGCCTAGTTTCAGTTTATGTGACAAAACAAGCAAGTACAGTGTAGAAAAACATTGTACCATCTAAACTGCTGTGAAATATATTTTCCATAACCAAAAATATTGTATTTTCAGCTGTTTGAAACTAGTGTACAAAACCAAAAGTAAAAGATGCAATAACAAAACTTTAAAACAGTAAGCATAGAAATAGCACACATAAAACAGATCTTCCGTTTCTTAGACTTGCTTTCAATGAGAATGTCAGATCTACAACTCATATTTCTATGTGAATTTTGTCAGGTCTCCCAAAAAGTTACATATTTGCAGCGTTACTAACATCATCCATTCCTAACATCAGGCTGCCATCTAGTGGATAGATTCATGAATCATGGCAACTCTCAAAATAAAATACACTATCTTGCAAGCAATTTACTGTAGCATTTTATATTTACATTTACGTCATTTAGCAGACGCTCTTATCCAGAGCGACTTACAAATAGGTGCATTCACCTTATAGCCAGTGGGATAACCACTTTACAATGTTTTTTTTTTATTATTATTATTATTTTTTTAAATATTATTATTATTATATATATTTTTTTTTTGGGGGGGGGGGGGGTAGAAGGATTACTTTATCCTATCCCAGGTGTTCCTTAAAGAGGTGGGGTTTCAAATGTCTCCGGAAGGTGGTGAGTGACTTCGCTGTCCTGGCGTCGTGAGGGAGCTTGTTCCACCATTGGGGTGCCAGAGCAGCGAACAGTTTTGACTGGGCTGAGCGGGAACTATGCTTCCGCAGAGGTAGGGGAGCCAGCAGGCCAGAGGTGGATGAACGCAGTGCCCTCGTTTGGGTGTAGGGACTGATCAGAGCCTGAAGGTACGGAGGTGCCGTTCCCCTCACAGCTCCGTAGGCAAGCACCATGGTCTTGTAGCAGATGCGAGCTTCAACTGGAAGCCAGTGGAGTGTGCGGAGGAGCGGGGTGACGTGAGAGAACTTGGGAAGGTTGAACACCAGACGGGCTGCGGCATTCTGGATGAGTTGTAGGGGTTTAATGGCACAGGCAGGGAGCCCAGCCAACAGCGAGTTGCAGTAATCCAGACGGGAGATGACAAGTGCCTGGATTAGGACCTGTGCCGCTTCCTGTGTAAGGCAGGGTCGTACTCTCCGAATGTTGTAGAGCATGAACCTACAGGATCGGGTCACCGCCTTGATGTTAGCGGAGAACGACAGGGTGTTGTCCAGGGTCACGCCAAGGCTCTTCGCACTCTGGGAGGAGGACACAACGGAGTTGTCAACCGTGATGGCGAGATCATGGAACGGGCAGTCCTTCCCCGGGAGGAAGAGCAGCTCCGTCTTGCCGAGGTTCAGCTTGAGGTGGTGATCCGTCATCCATACTGATATGTCTGCCAGACATGCAGAGATGCGATTCGCCACCTGGTTATCAGAAGGGGGAAAGGAGAAGATTAGTTGTGTGTCGTCAGCGTAGCAATGATAGGAGAGGCCATGTGAGGATATGACAGAGCCAAGTGACTTGGTGTATAGCGAGAATAGGAGAGGGCCTAGAACTGAGCCCTGGGGGACACCAGTGGTGAGAGCACGTGGTGCGGAGACAGCTTCTCGCCACGCCACTTGGTAGGAGCGACCGGTCAGGTAGGACGCAATCCAAGAGTGAGCCGCGCCGGAGATGCCCAGCTCGGAGAGGGTGGAGAGGAGGATCTGATGGTTCACAGTATCAAAGGCAGCAGACAGGTCTAGAAGGACAAGAGCAGAGGAGAGAGAGTTAGCTTTAGCAGTGCGGAGAGCCTCTGTGACACAGAGAAGAGCAGTCTCAGTTGAATGACCAGTCTTGAAACCTGACTGGTTTGGATCAAGAAGGTCATTCTGAGAGAGATAGCAAGAGAGTTGGCTAAAGACGGCACGCTCAATAGTTTTGGAGAGAAAAGAAAGAAGGGATACTGGTCTGTAGTTGTTGACATCAGAGGGATCGAGTGTTGGTTTTTTGAGAAGGGGTGCAACTCTCGCTCTCTTGTAGCAGAAAGGGAAAGGGGGTAGAACTGTTGACAACGTTGCAAAACAACTGAAATTTTCACTATCATAAAACATTGTGTCATTTACCATGCACATATAGGCCTATGCTAAATGTCTGATTTATTTCCGCACGGCAAACAGGAGCAAATACCGCCAGTAATTGCCCAACTGTAACGGGCGTGACTGTGCACCAGGCACACGCACAGACAGGAGTCAACCTGTGCCGAGCACATACCACTTTGTCCTCTGACTTGCAAAATGCCCTTTTGGATGGTGGTATAATAAAACATTTTTGTATAAAGTTGTATCATTGTTGTTCTGAACCGTCGAGTGTGTTTAGCTAGCTACCTAGTTTAAATATCAACAGTACTGCCACAGCACCATAACATTTGATTAACACTTGATAACAGTTGATTTACATCATCATCAATATTCGGTCTGATTGGCTGATATGCGCAGCAGAGGCAGAAAGACAGAGTGGAGCGGCAGCATCAAAGACCTTCGCTCCGACCCAACTCCATCCCTTCCTCAGTCGGAAGCAGCAACACAGGTAGTCTAGCTAACCAACATATACTAAAATATCCACACAAGCCACTAGCCAGCCAGCCATATATCTTGAGTTAGAAGATTCTGAATATTAGATTATGAAGTTATTATTTAAGAGCATTGAAGATGATTCACTATCACCTACCCTCTGAAAAAGGTCTGTGCACAGCCCTGCTGTGCACGTATGGCTCCAAGCTAAAACATAGTATGGTTTAAGTAGTTCCTGAAATACTGTCTGAATCAATGATTAAATAACTACCTAATTTAAGAGTAATTGAACACTTGAATTAACATTTATTACAATTGTCTATTCAGACATGGCTATCAGCACTCTTTTTCAGTAAGGATTACACAACCAATTGCTTAGAAATAGGAGAAAAGTTTACATTTACAAGCTACACTACTATATTACCATTGTTGATTATACATACTGAAATTACTTAATATATATATATATATACAGTTGAAGTCGGAAGATTACATACACTTAGGTTGGAGTCATTAAAACTTGTTTTTCAACCACTCCACAAATGTATTGTTAACAAACTAAAGTTTTGGCAAGTCGGTTAGGACATCTACTTTGTGCATGACACAAGTAATTTTTCCAACAATTGTTTACAAACAGATTATTTCACTTATAATTCACTAAATCACAATTCCAGTGGGTCAGAAGTTTACATACACTAAGTTGACTGTGCCTTTAAACAGCTTGGAAAATTCCAGAAAATGATGTCATGGCTTTAGAAGCTTCTGGTAGGCTAATTGACATAATTTGAGTCAATTGGAGGTGTACCTGTGGATGTATTTCAAGGTCTACCTTCAAACTCAGTGCCTCTTTGCTTGGGAAAATCACAAGAAATCAGCCAAGACCTCAGAAAAAAAATTGTAGACCTCCACAAGTCTGGTTCATCCTTGGGAGCAATTTCCAAATGCCTGAAGCTACCACATTCATCTCTACAAACAATAGTAAGCAAGTATAAACACCATGGGACCACGCAGCAGTCATACCGCTCAGGAAGGAGACACGTTCTGTCTCCTAGAGATGAACGTACTTTGGTGCGAAAAGTGCAAATCAATCCCAGAACAACAGCAAACGACCTTGTGAAGATGCTGGAGGAAACAGGTACAAAAGTATCTATATCCACAGTAAAACGAGTCCTATATCGACATAACCTGAAAGGCCGCTCAGCAAGGAAGAAGCCACTGCTCCAAAACCTGCCATAAAAAAGCCAGACTACGGTTTGCAACTGCACATGAGGACAAAGATCGTACTTTTTGAAGAAATGTCCTCTGGTCTGATGAAACAAAAATAGAACTGTTTGGCCATAATCACCATCGTTATGTTTGGAGGATAAAGGGGGTCGCTTGCAAGCCGAAGAACACCATCCCAACCGTGAAGCACGGGGGTGGCAGCATCATGCTGTGGGGGTGCTTTGCTGCAGGAGGGACTGGTGCACTTCACAAAATAGATGGCATCATGAGGAAGGAAAATTATGTGGATATTGAAGCAACATCTCAAGACATTGGTCAGGAAGTTAAAGCTTGGTCGCAAATGAGTCTTCCAAATGGAAAATGACCCCAAGCATACTTCCAAAGTTGTGGCAAAATGGCTTAAGGACAACAAAGTCAAGGTATTGGAGTGGCCATCACAAAGTCCTGACCTCAAGCCTATAGAAAATGTGTGGGCAGAACTGTAAAAGCGTGTGCGAGCAAGGAGGCCTACAAACCTGACTCAGTTACTCCAGCTCTGTCAGGAGGAATGGGACAAAATTCACCCAACTTATTGTGGGAAGCTTGTGGGAGGCTACCCAAAACGTTTGACCCAAGTTAAACAATTTAAAGGCAATGCTACCAAATATTAATTGAGTGTATGTAAACTTCTGACCCACTGGGAATGTGATGAAAGAAATAAAAGCTGAAATAAATAATTCTCTCTACTATTATTCTGACATTTCACATTCTTAAAATAAAGTGGTGATCCTAACTGACCTAAAACAGGGAATTTTAACTAGGATTAAATGTCAGGAATTGTGAAAAACTGAGTTTAAATGTATTTGGCTAAGGTGTATGTAAACTTCCGACTTCAACTGTAAACACACACACACACACACACACACACACACACACACATTCTTGCATCAAACAAGTATTGAAAGAAATATCCATTCATATCAAATCAAATTTTATTTGTCGCATACACGTGTTTAGCAGATGTTATAGTGGGTGTAGCGAAATGCTTGTGCTTCTAGCTCCGACAGTGCAGTAATATCTAACAAGTAATATCTAACAATTTCACAACATATACTTAATACACACAAAACTAGTAAGGAATGGAATTTAAGAAAATATACATATATGGACAAGCAATGACAGAGCGGCATGTACTAAGATACAGTAGAATATTATAGAATAGAATGCAGTATATACATATGAAATGAGTAGTGCAAGATATGTAAACATTATTAAAGTGACTGTAAACATTATTAAAGTGACTAGTGTTCCATTTCTTAAAGTGGCCAGTGATTTCAATAGGCATCAGCAGCCTCTAATGTGCTTGTGATGGCTATTTAACAGTCTGATGGCCTTGAGATAGAAGCTGTTTTTCATTCTCTCGGTCCCAGCTTTGATGCACCTGTACTGACCTTGCCTTCTGGATGATAGCGGCGTGAACAGGCAGTGGTCGGGTGGTTGATGTCCTTGATTATCTTTTTGGCCTTCCTGTGACATCGGGTGCTGTATGTGTCTTGGAGGGCGGGTAGTTTGCCCCCGATAATGCGTTCGGCAGACCGCACCACCCTCTGGAGAGCCCTGCGATTGCGGGCGGTGTAGTTGCCGTACCAGGTGGTGATACAGCCCGACAGGATGCTCTCAATTGTGCATCTGTAAAAGTTTGTGAGGGTTTTAGGTGCCAAGCCGAATTTATTCAGCCTCCTGAGGTTGAAGAGGCTCTGTTGCGCCTTCTTCACCACAATGTCTGCGTGGGTGGACCATTGCAGTTTGTCGGTTATTTGTACGCCATGGAACTTGAAGCTTTCCACCTTCTCCACTGCGGTCCCGTCGATGTGGATAGGGGGGTGCACCCTCTGCTGTTTCCTGAAGTCCACGATCATCTCCTTTGTTTTGTTGACGTTGAGTGAGATGTTATTTTCCTGGCACCACACTCCCAGAGCCCTCACCTCCTCCCTGTAGGCGGTCTCGTCATTGCAAAGTTTCCTAAGAGCTAGTCGCGAGGCCGCCATCTTCGTCGGCGCAAGGTATTTTGTCACTGTATAAAGCTTTGAGAGAATAAATTGAAACATAAGTTCTTATCCTATATCGTTGGCACACATTGAACATTAATGTTGGAGCTCAATATTTACACCACCGCTAGTAACAAACAAGTGACAAAGTTGTAAAAGTGGCACCACTACATATTGTAGAGGGTTGTTGGTTGTAATATTCAAAAGAACTACAGCTTCTAGTATGCATAAATTAGTTGTGAAATCACAAAAGATAATCATAGTGAGTGGTTGAAAGTCTGAGAAACAGAATTTGCACACACAAGCGCGCAACAAACTTTGGTCAAGTTTCTTCATACCATTTTTGATAGTACAAATAAAGTTAGGGATCCTGGATGGATGCTTTCAAAAGCTCATTAGTATAAATACATGCATAAATATGTAGAAACCTATTACATGCATTCGTAAGGCATAACTACTAGTCCAGAGGTGATTTATGCTAGGAAAGTATGCCTGAGAGGCAAAGCACAGAGCAGGTTTGCTGTCAAGTAATGTTGTGTTATATTAACTCATTGGTACTGTACACAAATCGGTACAATACTTTTTGATTAGACATTCCAAACAAAATGTCAGTGGAGAAATTCTATGAAGCAGCTGTACAGTGCCTTCAGAAAGTATTCACACCCCTTGACTTTTTCCACATTTTGTTGTGTTACAGCCTGAATTTAAAATTTATTAAATTGAGATATTTGTCACTGGCCTACACACAATACCCCATAATGTCAAAGGGGAATTATGTTTTTAGACATTTTTACAAAAACAGCTGAAATGTCTTGAGTCAATAAGTATTCAACCCCTTTGTTATGGCAAGCCTAAATAAGTTCAGGAGTAAATATTTGCTTAGAAAGTCACATAATAAGTTGCATGGACTAATAATAATAATGTTTAACATGATTCTTAACATGATCTCATTCTCTGTACCTCACACATACAATTACAGTGCATTCGGAAAGTATTCAGACCTCTTGACTTTTTCCACATTTTGTTATGTTACAGCCTTATTCTAAAATGGATTAAAATGTTTTTTTTCACTCATCAATCTACACACAATACCCCATAATGACAAAAAAACTAAAGGACCTTATTTACATACGTATTCAGACCCTTTGCTATGAGACTCAAAATTGAGCTCAGGTGCATCCAGTTTCCATTGATCATCCTTGAGATGTTTCTACAACTTGACTGGAGTCCACCTGTGGTAAATTCAATTGATTGGACATGATTTGGAAAGGCACACGCCTGTCTATATAAGGTCCCACAGTTGACAGTGCATGTCAGAGCAAAAACCAAGCCATGAGGTCGAAGGAATTGTCCGTAGTGCTCCGAGACAGGATTGTGTCGAGGCACAGATCAGGGGAAGGGTACCAAACAATTTCTGCAGCACTGAAGGTCCCCAAGAACACAGTGGCCTCCATCATTCTTAAACTGAAGAAGTTTGGAACCACCAAGACTCTTCCTAGAGCTGGCTGCCCGACCAAACTGCGCAATCGGGGGAGAAGGGCCTTGGTCAGGGAGGTGACCAAGAACCCGATGGTCTCTCTGACAGAGCTCCAGAGTTCCTCTGTGGAGATGGGAGAACCTTCCAGAAGGACAACCATCTCTGCAGCACTCCACCAATCAGGCCTTTATGGTAGCGTGGCCAGACGGAAGCCACTCCTCAGTAAAAGGCACATGACAGCCCGCTTGGAGTTTGGCAAAAGACAAAAGACTCTCAGACCCTGAGAAACAAGATTCTCTGGTCTGATGAAACCAATATTTAACTCTTTGGCCTGAATGCCAAGCGTCAAATCTGGAGGAAACCTGGCACCATCCCCCTCTCTTTTTTTTGTGGGGGGGGGGGGGGGGGGGGGGGGGGGGTTGGGGTAAGGGAGGGGTAGAAGGATTACTTTATCCTATCCCAGGTATTCCTTAAAATTGGTGGGGTTTCAAATGTCTCCGGAAGGTGGTGAGTGACTCCGCTGTCCTTGCGTCGTGGGGGAGCTTGTTCCACCATTGGGGTGCCAGAGCAGCGAACAGTTTTGACTGGGCTGAGCGGGAACTGTGCTTTCGCAGAGGTAGGGCGGCCAGCAGGCCAGAGGTGGATGAACACAATGCCCTAATTTGGGTTTAGGGACTGATCAGAGCCTGAAGGTACAGAGGTGCCGTTCCCCTCACAGCTCCGTAGGCAAGCACCATGGTCTTGTAGCAGATGCGGGCTTCAACTGGAAGCCAGTGGAGTGTGCGGAGGAGCGGGGTGACGTGAGAGAACTTGGGAAGGTTGAACACCAGACCGGCTGCAGCGTTCTGGATGAGTTGTAGGGGTTTAAAGGCACAGGCAGGGAGCCCAGCCAACGGGAGATGACAAGTGCCTGGATTAGGACCTGTGCCGCTTCCTGTGTAAGGTAGGGTCGTACTCTGCGAATGTTGTAGAGCATGAACCTACAGGATCGGGTCACCGCTTTGATGTTAGCGGAGAACGACAGGGTGTTGTCCAGGGTCGCGCCAAGGTTCTTTGCACTCTGGGAGGAGGACACAACGGAGTTGTCAACCATGATGGCGAGATCATGGAGCGGGCAGTCCTTCCCCGGGAGGAAGAGCAGCTCCGTCTTGCCGAGGTTCAGCTTGAGGTGGTGATCCGTCATCCACACTGATATGTCTGCCAGACATGCAGAGATGCGATTTGCCACCTGGTTATCAGAAGGGGGAAACGAGAAGATTAATTGTGTGTCGTCTGCGTAGCAATGATAGGAGAGACCATGTGAGGATATGACAGAAACAAGTGACTTGGTGTATAGAGAGAATAGGAGAGGGCCTAGAACTGAGCCCTGGGGGACACCAGTGGTGAGAGCATGTGGTGCGGAGACAGATTCTCGCCACGCCACCTGGTAGGAGCGACCTGTGAGGTAGGACACAATCCAAGAGTGAGCTGCGCCGGAGATGCCCAACTCGGAGAGGGTGGAGAGGAGTATTGATGGTTCACAGTATCAAAGGCAGCAGATAGGTCTAGAAGGATGAGAGCAGAGGAGAGAGAGTTAGCTTTAGCAGTGCGGAGAGCCTCCGTGACACAGAGAAGAGCAGTCTCAGTTGAATGACCAGTCTTGAAACCTGACTGGTTTGGATCAAGAAGGTCATTCTGAGAGAGATAGCAAGAGAGTTGGCTAAAGACGGCACGCTCAAGAGTTTTGGACAGAAAAGAAAGAAGGGATACTGGTCTGTAGTTGTTGACATCGGAGGGATCGAGTGTAAGTTTTTTGAGAAGGGGTGCAACTCTCGCTCTCTTGAAGACGGAAGGGACATAGCCAGTGGTCAAGGATGAGTTGATGAGCGAGGTGAGGTAAGGGAGAAGGTCTCCGGAAATGGTCTGGAGAAGAGAGGAGGGGATAGGGTCAAGCGGGCAGGTTGTTGGGCTGCCGGCCGTCACAAGTCGCAAGATTTCATCTGGAGAGAGAGGGGAGAAAGAAGTCAAAGCATAGGATAGGGCAGTGTGAGCAGGACCAGCGGTGTCATTTGACTTAATAAATGAGGATCGGATGTCGTCAACCTTCTTTTCAAAATGGTTGACGATGTCATCCACAGAGAGGGAGGAGGGAGGGGGAGGAGGAGGAGGATTCAGCAGGGAGGAGAAGGTGGCAAAGAGCTTCCTAGGGTTAGAGGCAGAGGCTTGAAATTTAGAGTGGTAGAAAGTGGCTTTAGCAGCAGAAACAGAGGAAGAAAATGTAGAGAGGAGGGAGTGAAAAGATGACAGGTCGGCAGGGAGTCTAGTTTTCCTCCATTTCCGCTCGGCTGCCCGGAGCTCTGTTCTGTGAGCTCGCAATGAGTCATCAAGCCACGGAGCAAGAGTGGAGGACCGAGCCGGCCGGGAGGATAGGGGACATAGAGAGTCAAAATATGCAGAAAGGGAGGAGAGGAGGGTTGAGGAGGCAGAATCAGGAGATTGGAGGGAGAAGGATTGAGCAGAGGGAAGATATGATAGGATGGAAGAGGAGAGGGTAGCGGGAGAGAGAGAGCGAAGGTCGCGACGACGCATTACCATCTGAGTAGGGGCAGAGTGAGTAGTGTTGGAGGAGAGCGAGAGAGAAAAGGATACAAAGTAGTGGTCGGAGACTTGGAGGGGAGTTGCAATGAGATTAGTAGAAGAACAGCATCTAGTAAAGATGAGGTCAAGCGTATTGCCTGCTGGCTAACCTCGATAGTTTTTCTATATTACACCTTTGTCTTTGATACCAAGACAACTATGTAGCTAGCTAACTTTACACTAATCAAATCGTTCCGTTGAAATGTATTTAGTTGCTACAGTTCTGCTAGCTGGTATAGTTGGCCAGCTAGCAGTGGCTGCGGTGTTGCTACCCACTAGCTAGCTAGCTTTAATGGTCCAGGAAGTGGGTTAGCTAGCTAGCCTCGTGCTTCACCGGGCTCAGCCGAATACACTACAATACTTACCTACAATAACTACCTGGATAAACTACCTACAATACCTAACTACAATACCTACCTACAATCTGAATGCATGGTTTAAGCTTTACTCAACACATATAAAGAAGAAGCCAAGTTTAACTCCCCGCTTAGAGGTACACAACCCCACCCCATACCTCCTGCGAGTAAACTTCTTCTGTCACGCCGCAGGGAAACGTGTCGGCCTCCAAACTCCTCTTCAATCAACTCTTTTATGATAGCCGTCAACTCCCCCTTCCTCCCTAAACTTCAGTCACTTTATGCTCCTACTCACCTCCATGTTCTTCTTGTGTCTACAATCCCACCAGGTCAGACATAGTCAGTAGCCTACTGTTCATTCTAGGTGTTCCTCTGGGGATATAATTGGGAAAAGGCAACTTTTATATTTTGGATATCTTTCTCAGGTATGTCCTGGTGTTTTCCTTTGTACCCTTACAAAAAAGATTGCAGTTTTGAAACTGCAGTAAAAGTGCAGTAACTGCATTCTTGAATGTTTTGGAAAATGTTTTGCTTGTACATAATATTTAGAGAATCAAAGACAAATTGTAGACATAGGAATGGGCCGGACAAACAAGCCAATGGCAACAAGACCAGAAATAGGCAATAACCCAGTAACACCTGACCCCCATCCATTGGTTGTGGGAGCAGTGAAATGTGTACTCCCCAGAAAGACTGCTTTACAGTTGACTAAAGGTTGTGAAATAACCACAAACAACATCAATGCAAAAAATAAAATAATAATAATAATAATAATAATAATGTATCCTCGGTCCCGCAATCCTGCGCCAGTTCTACGAACTGTATCGCCAGTGCGCGTGCACAGCCCAGTGCGTCCTGTGCCAGCACCCCGCACGTGTAGTGCGAAAGTGGGCAGCCAGCCAGGACGGGTTGTGCCAGCTCTCCGCTCTAGACCTCCAGTCCGCCTCCACAGTCCGGCCCGGCCTGTTCCTGCTCCTCGCACCAAGCCAGTGGTGCGCGTCGCCAGCCCGGCCCAGCCTGTTCCTGCTCCTCGCACCAAGCCAGTGGTGCGCGTCGCCAGCCCGGCCCGGCCTGTTCCTGCTCCTCGCACCAAGCCAGTGGTGCGCGTCGCCAGCCCGGCCCGGCCTGTTCCTGCTCCTCGCACTAAGCCAGCGGTGCGCGTCGCCAGTCCGGCCCGGCCTGTTCCTGCTCATCGCACCAAGCCAGCGGTGCGCGTCGCCAGTCCGGCCCCGCCCGTTCCTGCCCCTCGCATCATGCTGCGCCTTGGTCTATCCTGTCATTCAACGAACGTGACAAAGACCTCTGCAATGGAACCAAACTGCCTGTCATCCTTAGTATGATCAAGAGAAATCTTTAAACATGGACACATCACCGTCTTTTAACAATAGATGAAAATTGTACATGTTAATGAGGTTTTGATAAATTTCAAGACAAAATATCCAAGATCATCGTATCCTCATTTAAAGGTTTATTACTATATTTTCAGTATATACACTCACTAATTGTAAGTCGCTCTGGATAAGAGCGTCTTCTAAATGACTAAAATGTAAATGTAAAATTGTAAATATCTCTCCTGCTTTGGATTGACGGCCACAATTTATAACATGAGCTTAATTAAAAACAGAAAAACTGAATATAAAATAACAGTTGACCAAATGAAGGCAGTGTTTGGAGTATGGTACGCAGTCTTGTAACTGCCAGTGCAAATAAGCCACATGTTTTGAGAGTCAAATAATAAAATTGATTGGACAGCTGATAAAAATACTATTTTTTGTCTCTGTGCAAAACATGAGACCAATGTGAAAAGATATTGAAGATGTGATGATTTTGTTGCCCTGAACATCTTCAGTGATAATGTAACAATCATCAATAAGATTGTGCGCAGCATTTCTCAGTTAAAGTGCTTAAGGCAAAATGCAAATGCTAAGAGCCCTGAGGAACACCGCTTTTAGACGTTCATTTGCAAAATGCCGAACATTCTTAGAGAATAACAATAAATACAGTTGAAGTCGGAACTTTACATACACCTTAGCTAAATACATTTAAACTCAGTTTTTCACAATTCCTGACATTTAATCCTAGTAAAATTCCCTGTTTTAGGTCAGTTAGGATCACCACTTTATTTTAAGAATGTGAAATGTCAGGATACTAGTAGAGAGAATGATTTATTTCAGATTTGATTTCTTTCATCACATTCCCAGTGGGTCAGAAGTTTACATACACTCAATTAGTATTTGGTAGCATTGCCTTTAAATTGTTTAACTTGGGTCAAACGTTTCGGGTAGCATTCCACAAGCTTCCCACAATAAGTTGGGTGAATTTTGGCCCATTCCTCCTGACAGAGCTGGTGTAACTGAGTCAGGTTTGTAGGCCTCCTTGCTCACACACGCTTTTTCAGTTCTGCCCACACATTTTCTATAGGATTGAGGTCAGGGCTTTGTGATGGCCACTCCAATACCTTGACTTTGTTGTCCTTAAGCCATTTTGCCACAACTTTGGAAGTATGCTTAGGGTCATTGTCCATTTGGAAGACCCATTTGCGACCAAGCTTTAACTTCCTGACTGACGTCTTGAGATGTTGCTTCAATATATCCACATAATTTTCCTTCCTCATGATGCCATCTATTTTGTGAAGTGCACCAGTCCCTCCTGCAGCGAAGCACCCCCACAGCATGATGCTGCCACCCCTGTGCTTCACGGTAGGAGAGAGAGAGAGAGTTTGTTGTTTTTGATTACCCGTGTATCCGACCTGTGCCTTGTTGTTTGACTCCCCGTATTGCTTAATCCTCTGCTTGTCTACCCCAGTGATTACCGTTCTCTGATCCTGTGCCTGTGCCCTCGACTACGACTAAGCCCGCTCCCTTGGTACCTCTGCCTGTCTATGCCTGGCCCGGTTTTGACCACAGCCCGCCCGACCACGATTAAGCTATTCCCTTGTCTGTCCTCTAATAAAGCATCGCTATTCTGCGATTGGATCTTACCACTCTGTCCGAGTATTCATTACAAGTATTTCCACTTTCACTGCCTCTTTTGTCATTAAAAGTAATTTCTCACAATATCCCAAGACATTCGGCCAGAGATTACACCTTGCTCAATAATACATTATTCCTATTACTTTTTATTTTCACAGTCACTAAGCATATGAATGATGTCATAAAACAACAGGAAGAAAAGGTGCAAACATGTTTGGTATATCAAACTGGGCTTACTATTACCTGTGATAACTGAGAAATGCTTCTCCTTAGGTGATCACGGTGTCTCCAGTAAGCATGCGAAACGTGGAGGTCCCGTTCACCCCCAGCAGCCCAAAGCACTGACAGGGGGAGGCAGAGAAAACAACACTCACAGTCACACCTACCTAATACATGCATAGTGTGATACTCGTTAAGTGCTCTAAAGAGTCAACAGTAGTTTTGTGGCTGACAGAAACACTGCTCTATTTCTCACCTCTCCACAAGGGATTCCCAAACACAGACAATCCACTGCTGGCTTCTTGCC
The DNA here is from genome assembly GCF_964263955.1 of Coregonus lavaretus. Taxonomy (NCBI): domain Eukaryota; kingdom Metazoa; phylum Chordata; class Actinopteri; order Salmoniformes; family Salmonidae; genus Coregonus; species Coregonus lavaretus. The sequence goes on along the minus strand of NC_139993.1, from coordinate 31,312,300 downwards.
AGCTTTGTACACCTGCACAAACAGGGTAATCTGTTTAACACCTTGAAAGACCAACCAAAACGTTGCAAAAACGTATAATAGCACAACTCATTCATAAATCCATAGGGTGTTTTACTTGCCTTGCTCAGGTCCATCATGGCTGCGTTGAGATAATGACTTCTCAATGACCCAAGCCCAACTCAGTTAATCCCTACCATTGTGTCGCTGAGTCATCATAATGCTTTAGCAAATGTACATTATACCAGCGGCATTGGAAGGGAAAGGGAAAGGGGGATACCTAGTCAGTTGTACAACTGAATGCATTCAACTGAAATGTGGGTGGAACTACAGATTTGTACCTTGTCAGCTCGGGGATTCGATCCAGCAACCTTTCGGTTACTGTCCCAAAGCTCCATTGGTAGACACAATGTAAGTAACCTAATTTTTGTCCCTCTAACTGCCCTGAATGCCTCTGCTGATCCTACAGCTATTGTCTGCAATCAATGTGCCTATGAACCAGATTTATGCTGTTAGCACTGAGGCGGTGTACCCTAGTAGGAAGTCCACTGTGTGCAGCTCACCCTGCACTAACATAAATAACATGAGAATATCTACTTCTGCTAAGCTTCCCAGTAAAGAAATGAAAACAAGCAAGCATCCCAGAAAAGTGCTCAAAATAGCCCACATTAACATATGTAGCTTAAGAAACAAGGTTCATGAAATTAATAACTTGCTAGTAACAAATGACATTCATATTCTATCTCTCAAACTCACTTAGACAATACCTTTGATACAGTGGTAGCAATACAAGGTTATAACACTTACAGAAAATACAAATGCCAGTGGTGGAGGTGTTGGTGTTTATATTCAGAACCACATTCCTGTAAAGATTAGAGAGGATCTCATGTTAAATACTATTGAAGTAATATGGCTACAGGTTCATCTGCCTCACCTAAAGCCCATTATTGTGGGAAGCTGCTATAGACCACTAAGTGCTAACAGTCAGTATCTGGATAACATGTGTGAAATGCTTGATAATATATGTGATATCATCAGAGGTATATTTTCTGTGGATGTACACAGAGAGCAAACATTAATAATATGCATGTCAATCACTTCTGGCTCAAAGTAGAGGAGAGATTTACTTAATCGCTACTTGTATTTGTGAGAGGTATTGACATGTTGAAAGCACCGAGCTGTCTGTTTAAATGACTAGCACACAGCTCAGACACCGATGCATACCCCACAAGACATGCCACCAGAGGTCTCTTCACAGTCCCCAAGTCCAGAACAGACTATGGGAGGCGCACTGTAATACATAGAGCCATGCCTACATGGAACTCTATTCCACATCAGGTAACTGTAGAATCAGATTTTAAAAAACAGATAAAAATACACCTTATGGAACAGCGGGGACTGTGGAGCTACACAAACACATGCATACACACACGATAACATACGCACTATACACACACGTACACATGGATTTTGTGTTGTAGATATGTGGTAGTGGAGTATGGGCCTGAGGGCACACAGTGTGTTGTGAAGTCTGTAATAAATGTATTGTAATGTTTTTAAAATTGTATAACTGCCTTAATTTTCCCGGACCCCAGGAAGAGTAGCTGCTGCCTTGGCAGCAGCTAATGGGGATCCATAATAAATTCAAATACAAATGGTGAGTGTATCCGCCTGGGCTTTCACAATCTTCACCATCTCTCTCCCTGGCGATGTCTTCATCCTCTGGACCAAGAGGGGGCAGCTCAGGCTCAGAGCAGGACCTGAAAGGAAAGATGTATGAGCAATATGACCTGACTTGAATTGAGCCTATAAAAATAGAATGAGAATCTAAGTCTATGACTGGGCCGGAGATGTCACTGATTTGACACTATGGAGTAAGTACACCAAAAAAGCCTTAAGGTGGGTCCCTGTCCAAATAAATGCTTCGGAACCATTGCGCTACCGGTAAGTGACTAAGGGACAATAAGCTTGAGTGTAAAGCACAGGAGTTGAGAGAGGATATCGATATAAAAAATAGATTATGATGTCATTGAGTTTGAATGTCTGAACAAGAGTATTATCATACCCAGTCTCTGAAAAGCATCTGACGTAGCCTGGTTCTTGGCCATGTCGTTGAGGCCTCGGCCCGGACAGAAGTGGGGGAAGATCACGAAGACTTCCTTCAATATCTTGTTGACATCGTTCAAGTGCTGAAAAGCAGAAAGACAAGTTCACCTCTGAATACCATAGAACATTCACATTCACTCTCTGATTTGTTTATCAGATACTGTTATCACTGGCATCAATTTTGCAATTGCAGTGGTGCAAGCAAGTTGAGAAATACACTCAAAGGAGTACACTGTTGTCCCATGTAACCAGATAGCCACAGCGGACCTAGTGTTGGATGTAAATATATCAGGAGTGTCCCTAGGACTAATCAGTAGCCCTGATAAAATATAGTTAAAAAAAATAGTGAAAAAATAGTGAACTCCAAGACCCACCTGATCTACGAACAGCTCCAAGACAAAGGTGGCAATGCTGCCGTTGATCCCGATGAAGAGGTTGATTGAGGTAAGGACAACATAGGCAGTGCTGGGGACACTGAACAAGAAGGAGGCTGGATACATGAGAGGAGTGATAGACCAGCTGAAATGGAGGAAAGAGAAATTCTAATCAGTATCAAGGAATCTGTTTTGTAATGCACCATGAACTTTGCTAAGAACAACTCTGCGTAACATTCATTAAAGAAGGAGACCTCAGCTATTGAATTGCAAAAAACATTGATATCACCACTCAAGCAAACATACTGTCGTTGAGCTAGTTGTTTTAAAAGATAATTCATCATTTTCAAATTTGTTATTTACTGAATGTAATGTAATGAAGTGCACATACAACATAATTAGTTATGAGTTCAATGAGAACAGCCGACTAGGTGGAAAATCTGTCGATGTGCCCTTAAGCAAGGCACTTAACCCTAATTGCTCCTGTAAGTCGCTCTGGATAAGAGCGTCTGCTAAATGACTAAAATGTAATGTAAATGTAACAAAGCCACCCGTTTCTATGGCCCTTACCCATAAAGCAAGAGCAACAGGACCAGAGCAGGGAGGTTGGTTTCAGACACGTAGGACTGTTGCTGGAAGCAAATAAAGATGAGGACCACCATGGTGGCTGCAGAGTTCAACTGGGAGGAAATAGAAGGCCAGTTATGTACAATTCAGTAGAGATGAGAGCTAAAGAATAAAGACTTATCCCCTGGAGTTATGTACCTCTGAATTATACAGACACAAGGATTGAAAGGAGACTTTTTAATGTCAACATTGTCAGGCTTCTGAAACGTAGACAATAAATGTCTACTTTCATTCCCGTTGTGTCTCTTTTATCCGTTATGAATAATATAAAGTTTATATTTGAGCCAAAACTCAAGGTAATTAGTGACTAAGGCTCTGGAATGTACCTTTCTCATTAGCCTATCCGGATAGTGAGATACTAACCATGTCCCAGTGAAGTTAGCCAGCCAGTAAAGAATGTGACTGACACCACTGACAAACTGAAGGAGCTTGGCTTTGCTGACCCTCTCGTCAATGAGAAACAGCACAAAGCTGGCCGGCACAAAGGACATGGCGAAGATCACGCAGATGGACACCAGCACATCTACTGAGGTGGTCATCCTGAAAACAGAGAGACAATGAGTATGGTAAGATAAAAAGTATTAGTCACTTTTAAACCAGTGTGGTATCATGATATCCTATCCATCACAGTTTCATACACTCTTAGAAAAAAAGGTGCTATCTAGAACCTAAAACGGTTCTTGGCTGTCCCCATAGGAGAACCCTTTGAACAGGGGCGGCCTGTTCAATAGGGCGATATGGGCGACGCACTGCCAAACGGGAAAAGGAAGGGATTTTTTTTCTAATCAATTATATCACGGCAACAGTAGTTATCAGTGTTGTAATCTATACGTCTGATCTGCCACAGTGCCACACTGCCACTAAATGTCGAATCAGGCTAAAGTCGTGCTTCAAATGGCTCCCCCCCCTTTTGGGGCGATTTCAGTCAGGTTGAAAATCGCCCAGAAGTCTCTCATAGCCTCTAATGTAAAATCTATTTTTTTCAAATTTCAGAGCCTTCAATACAATCTCTATGGGTGTCTGAGGGCTTGCACTTACGCGCTTTCGTCATACGTAACGTAACGTAACCATGAACGTAACTGAGAAAAGAGCGGATTGTGTCTTTGAAAGAAGTTCCTTTTTGTCGGCGAACAAATGAAGATAAATTGGCAACGAAACAATTAGGACCTCCCAGACCAAATTTAATAATTCAACAGGTTTCTACTAAAGGCGGAAAGTCCTACACCCGAGGATTTTCCAAAAATTGGTACGAACGGAAAAATAACATTGCCACTCAACTTGATGAGGGATACAGGCTAGCTGTCCGCCGCCACAACGATGAGGTTAGTGTTGATAATCACAAGTTTACTGGAGAACTGAGACCAAGTAGAGACTTTGGACAGGGTGGATATGGTATAATAAAGGCAGTTTATTCAGAGGTAAAGATATCTGGAATCGCGTGCACGGACCCGTTCGTCAAACTCTTAGGGAGCTATAAATTAAGCCCCATTACTTACCATATCAGATAAGAGAAATTGCTGCAGCTACATATATTTTACATCCTGGCCCTACATAGTTCACTATTTGCATCACTTACCAAAATATTACATGTGGTCATATATGCTTGGAAAGTGGAGATGCCATAGAACGTCAAAAAAGTAAACATTGCTGGAGACACATTGCCGTTTTGGAGAAGACATCGCGTTTGCTAGCGAAGAGATTTGTTGTGGCAAATGAACTTGGGCTGGGAATTGCCAGGAACCTCACGATAAGATATATGCATCAGCATTGCGAGTCTCATGATTCTATACGTATTGCGATTCGATACTGTGATTTTATTGCGCACCATATGTCTGTTGCAGAGGGATCAGAAAGCCATGAGAACGAGTTTTGATCAGTCATGGAAATAAAAGTGCTGAAAACAAATTGGCTCCCAATGTGAAAAGATTGAGAACAAGCTATGAAGGAACAATAATGGTGTTTTGGTGCAGGTACAGCCAACTAGCGCTAAAATATTGCGATATTGTCAATACAGTATATATCGTAAAGTATCACTATGTAACTCGATTTCTTTCACCCCAATCCCTCAAATTAACGGTAAATAACTGAATTGTTTGCCCCACATTTAGCTAAGATGATTAGCTAGCCAGCTAAAATGTTTTATTTAGTTAGCAGTCGCATCTACAATAGTTTACTGTCAATAACATGTCTCCAAAAATGACGTGGTGTCTCCAATTGTGTTGACATTTTACAATTGCGATGCGCATCCATGAGTATCCACTTTCTGTAGCTCAGCTGGTAGAGCATGGCGCTTGTAACGCCAAGGTAGTGGGTTCGATCCCCGGGACCACCCATACACAAAAATGTATGCACGCATGACTGTAAGTCGCTTTGGATAAAAGCGTCTGCTAAATGGCATATTATTATTATTATTATTATTATCTGAAGAGAGCCCCGAAACATTGTGTGCAGACATTTTATGCAATAAATGAAGTAGGTTGAATCTAGTAGTTCTGATCTTCTGATTGGTCCTGATGAGTTGGGCGAGGTCCCCTCCAGGCTACTGTCACTGTTGCATTGGCTCTGAGTCGGGTTCTCTGTCTTCAAATGTTCAGCCTAAGAGAGGGGATTTTTGTGTGTGTGTGTGTGTGTGTGTGTTTAACAGTGATGATGTGTGTGTGTGTGTGTGTGTGTGTGTGTGTGTGTGTGTGTTTAACAGTGATGATGTGTGTGTGTGTGTGTTTGTGTGTGTGTGTGTGTGTGTCCTCAGAGCAAGAACTCGTGAGTTGGAAGAACTGAGAGGCCTATGGCGTGGGTGTTGTCCTTGGCCACCTGCTGACAAGGCTGACAAGATAGGACCCTTTTGTCCATTGTTATTGGATAGGAACAGAACTTATAACCAGCTCCTGACCTAAATAGATCTTAGCACAACATTTTACTCAACATATCATATTCCATATTCACTATAACAAATATATTTACTACGACATTAGCAAGAACCGCCACATCCTCAGCCGGCTAATCCAGTGTGTGAAGTTTTGCGGAGTGTTTGAGTTAGCTTTGCGAGGCAAAGATGAAACTGAGGGCTCCACCAACCCTGGTAAGCCAACACTTTTGAGATCAGTCAATAAATGCTTCTGGTATTGACTTATATGCTGCCCCTGTCTTCATGTTGTTGCTGGACATATCTTTTTTTAAATGTGTGTAGGTCACCTAAATCATCAGAAAAATTGCCCCCCCTGAGAATTTTTTCAGGAGCCGCCACTGTAGCCAAGCTAATGGTTGTTTTTACAGATTTTACAGGTATTTGCGATAAGTATGAAAAGTGTCTTCAATAATGACGTGATGTCAACACACAGCTAGCAGAATGTCACTAAGTGACTTTGGGTGTGAGACCCCCCCGAGCCGCTGACGTCACTGCCCAGTCCTGTGTCGTCACTCATGGAGGAGTCGCTGTCCTGCAATACAGAGGGAGAGCCAATCAGCGAAGGGGTCAGAGTTCAGAGATAAAGGTCATGACTTCTAGCATCTCACAGCATACACAGCCCTATGGATATAGTCTACAATAACTCCCTCTCCTCATCTACTCTCCTCTCAAAGGGAAAAGAGGCAAGGAGAGACACTTTCAACTATTAAGATAGACTGCTTAAAATAGTCTTCAGGGCTCATATTCAAAGTGTTAGAATTAGTTGTGTATTTTAGATCATAATTATATGGACGGGGGGACCTAATCCTAGATCAGCACTCCTATTCTAAGACGCTTTGTGAATACGGCCCCAGCACACTATGTATTCCTTCAAAATTCAATTCAGTTTGCAGGGATATACAATCTCTCACTCACCTTTGAGGTAGGGGGGAGTTTGGCAGCGCTGGCACTACTGGTGGTTTGAGTATCTAGTACCTCCTTCTTGACCACGGTGAGGTAGTAGGCCGTCCCCAGCTTGGCCTTGAGGAAGAGAGGGGAGCCGCCGAAGCACAGCTTTCCCTGGGAGATGATGGCGATGCGGTCTCCTAGAAGGTCAGCCTCATCCATGTAGTGAGTGGAGAGGATGATGGTGTGATCTGATGGAGAGAGAGAGAGACGAGAAAAAGAGAGAAAATATCAATTTAATTAAATTTCACCTGACTTGACATGAACTGAAATGGTATACACTGAAATGGTATATTCAGGTCGGTGTATTTGGCTAAGGTGTATGTAAACTTCCGACTTCACTGTAAGTAACGTACAGAACAAAACAATCTACTCGGTAAACACAACTTAATGAAAGGGATATTGGTGAGGGATAATGGATATGGATATGTATGGTTATATTGTATGTATGTTATGTAAATAAGTGCATAAACAAAAGCTGGAACCACAGCCATAGACTGACATTGAAGATAACACACACACATGCACACATGCCAATGAGGACTATTTCAGTGGTAGAACAGTTAACTAAACCAATTGCCAGTTAATGAACAGTTAATGAACCTAATCAAGGTCTTGACAAGCTCTCCAGGACCAGGGTTGGTGACCCGTGATCTATAAGGGGTGAATCCTGACTTCCACTTAAGTCACATTTTCACTAAATCTCCCATTGACATCAATGAATGACTAAGTGAAAATTCAACTAAAGTGGAAGTTAGGATTTGGCCCTAAGTGAGTAGGAGAGGTAGCTACCTGGGTGACTTGAGCCAGAGTGGTGATGGTGTTGTTCAGGTCGGTGTACACATCCAGCCAGGTAGAGGGCGCTCCTTCTTTCCTGGGTTTGTTGGGCGTGGACAGGAAGCTGCAATGTGCTTGGCCGTCCAGGAAGTCTCCTCCAGCTGCAGACGGACCAACACGGACACCTCTGGCTGTCTAAGCAGATCCTGTCACACAGACGAAGTGAGATGGTTGGCCAAAGATGCCAAATGGGGAGGATTTCAATGGCGAAGGCCAGACTAGAAATAGGAACACTCACCAGGGAGGCTCTAATTCCTGGATATCATGGACTACTTGGCACTTAAGCAATGTATACAGCAGGCTCTTCGTAAACACAACATACAATAGTAATAGTGAACATGTTACGTATGCAAAAAACTGCACTTTGGTTGCTAGGGCCACATAGTATCCACGGGGACAATTTCTTAATCAAGACCGTTCCAGGTTTGTTGGCATATTTAATCTCTGCAGAACCTGCAGCAGCTGTATCTACACACTACTCTCCATGTAGGTCTTGATTGTCACGGATTCTGCCGAGACTGCCCTTCCTTCTGGCTCGGGCAGGCTTCGGCGTTCGTCGTCACCGGAGTACTAGCTGCTGCCACTCTATGTTAGATGTTTCTATGTTCACTTGATTGTTGTCTGTTGTTGCGCACCTGTTCCCCATTATGTTAGTTTGTCTGCCTATTTAACCTGTACACGTCCACTGTTTGGTGTGCGTGTTTATTGTATGTACGAGTGTCATTAGTGTGAGCGGGTTTTGCTCCTCCTTTGTTGTTTTGGAGGATTTTCCTTGTATTTCTTTACTACTCAGTAAAGTGGTTCTTCATCTCATTCTGTGTCCTGCGCTTGACTCTGGCCTACCGCATTCCACCGACATTCGTGACATTGATACGAGGTCCCACCTCCATCCAGGCACCATTGAGCTCCTCTAGGATCTGCAGGTCCTGGAAGGTCTTGTTCACCTATGAGTGATAGAGGGTATGAGGAAAGACGGGTATAGAAGCCTGTAACAGAATAAAACTTGAAATGGGTCATTGCAAAAGTGTTTAATGACATGTAGAGATGCCTTTATATTAGTTAAACTAAGAGGTAGAAGAGTAAGTAAACAGAACTTAATTGAAATAAATTGTTACAAGCAAAGAAGTAGAAAAGAGAAAAATATACAACAAGAAATACAGAAGGAATGGAATGAGTGCAAAAAGAAAATGGAGGCTTGATGTACCTCTTTCATGACGTTGCGTATGGCAGGGGTGTCTGGTGTGTACCGCGGCTTGCCAATTAACAGGGGCTGGACTCCAGGCTCTGGATCAAGCTTTTACAATATGGGGCTAAGAGAAACAACACAGCACCAATGTTAGGCAGGTAGAAATATTTTCGCCTCATCAGCTCACCACTTATTTGTAACAATATCCCTTTTGAATGTACGTCAATTCATCCACCATTCAAAAAGAGTTAAACTCAAGTAAATCTAATAATTAAATCAATTTTCATCCAAGTTGATCTACAGGTATGCTAGTCTAGCTTTGAATTAGTATTAGCTAATGCTACCACACATAAACCCTATAGATATAGGCTAATGAATTAGTGAACTCTGAACTCTCTCTCACTGGTGACGTTATCCTTGTTCATGTCGGTGTCCTCGGTGCCGTTCTTGCCCAGGAATGTTGTTGTTGTTCTCGTACCAGTTGAGTGAAGGTATCATCTTGCCACCCACCTCAGGGTGGCCACACATGATCCTGGAGAAGGCCCTGAAGCTCTCCCGTGGCAGGGCTGAGCGGTTCTCTGGTGAGAGCAGCCGCAGCTCCGACTTCAACTCCATAAAGCTGGAGAGAGAGGACAGCTAGCGGGGGAAAAGAGTAGAGAGAAGAGAAAGAGTAAGAAATGAAAGAGAGAGAAAAAAAGAAAGAGGAGAGAGAGAAGAAAGAGAGGGGAGATGCAACATTCATGGATTTTCCGGCATGTGGGTGTGAAGCATTGTTCTGCTACTACTGAGTGAGAATGCCTTTAGGCAGTGTCACGAAGCTATCAAAACAGGTATTGAAGCTTGAACGTCTAACAATAGAAACAGCTAATCCTCATTTACAAGGTAGCTAAGAGATATAACTTATTGCATCACATAGCAGTAGAGAAGAATAGTATTTAATATTGAGAACAACTCATACAACAGATGGTAGAAATGATTAAAACATATAGTAAATCCATAACAAAGAATAGAAGAGGGTATTCTTACATCATCCATGAGTACTGCCAACTCCTTGGACATGGAGGTGACCGCTTGACTGATGACCTGGAGGTCACCGGCGTTAGTCACCAGTCTGTCTCTCTGAGGGAGGAAAGGAGAGCTAGGATACATTTTAAGGCTTAGCTTGATCTGTTGTCAATTGCTTCCATCTAGAGACTCTGAAGATGGGAGACGCTATTGTGTGCAGTGAGATTCTATGTTAGTGTTAGGAGTGGAACGCTCCATTAGCACAAATGCTATGGTATATGAGCTTTCTAACAGCCTTCACAAAGTTGTGTTCCCCAATACAAATTCATGTTGTGCTCACCTAAACATTTCTAAATATAGCCAGGGTCTGCTCATTCTATCAAAGCAGAGAAAATAAATAAATAATAATATAATCCAAAAGTAGATGGCCAAACTAAACAAGAATTTATACTCCACATTCTCATAGCATTTAGTGGACTATGTAGGCCAGACTATTCATTTCCACTCCTACTGTGTTGAGTACATATTTTTGTTAGAGCTTCAATGGAGCCCCTGTAACTGAATAGTGTTTTGTGTAGTGGATGAAAGACAGATGCTCTTATCTTGTTCACAGCTAAGAGCATGACACAGTAGTTAATTCATACAGTACAGTAGCTGATTCTTGGAAGACCACAATAAGCAGGTAGAATTAAACTGTAAAAGAGCTTAGCAGACATAATATGTGATCCTTTGTTATAGTATAGAGCATTCCATTTCCCATCAAGAGTGGCTGAATATTTTTGTACGTCGTAAGTTTATTCTTCATTTCATGCACTTCGATAGAACAACAATTTATTTTTCCTTTCACAACAACATGAACAGCCACTGACAGAGTGTGTGAGCGCAACTGACCGTGAAGAACTTGCTGAAGTCCAGCTGGGAGAGGAAGAGCTGCTCTGCTTGCTACAAGGTGTCGGCTGGGATGGCACAGAACTGGCTCTGCAGCTCAGCCATAGAGTCTTCTCCATCCACAGTGAGGAACTGGCTCAGCACAGTGTCATTGCACACAATATCCTTCAGCATCACCCCAGTGCCTGCCAGAGACACCTACAGAGAGATACATAAGGTCAAGAAGATGCCCATAGACACATATGATGTAAAACAAGTGGTATGAATTTTTTGTTCATATACTCTTAGAAAAAAAGGTACTTTGTAGAACCTTAAAGGGTTCTTCGGCTGTCCCCATAGGATAACCCTTTTTGGTTGCAAGCAGAACCCTTTTGGTTCCAGGTAGAACTCTTTCTACAGAGGATTCTACATGGAACCCAAAAGGGTTATTCAAAGAGTTCTCCTATGGGGACAGCCGAAGGAACCTTTTGGAACCCTTTTTTCTAAGAGTGTAGTTGTAATTGTGTATATAGCCAGGTTCAAGTTAACCGCTGATTCAATTGGACGGTTTTACTGTGCAAAACACACATTTAAACCATGAGATCACAGTTATCACATACTCCCTTGGTTGAGCTCATGAGCTACTTTTAGCCTGACTGGGAGTCAATGTGTGTTACAGTGGTTGATGGTGGTGTCATGGAGGGGTTTACTGCAGTGCTTACCACCTGAAAGTTCAGGCGAGCCCTCAACAGCTGTTCTAGAGCAGAGGGAGACAGGCTGCCATTGGTCAGGAGGAAGTTGGAGAAGGTCTTATTGGCTCTCAGGTATTGATGTAAACAAAAAACGTGAATCAGGACAACAACAAATAGCACAGACAGACCCATGACACCATTCATACTTGGCACTTGTTTGAGACAATCAACAAAGAGAATTTACAGACTGGAATACTCGGATCCGTATTCACCATCTCAAGTACACATATATTATCCCAAGCCCTATGTAAGTACAGGTCAATTCAGTCTTTTGAAGTAAGCCTTTCTCGTTGTCTTTGGATTAATTCATACAGTACAGTAGCTGATTCTTGGAAGACAATAATAAGCAGGTAGAATTAAACTGTAAAAGAGCTTAGCAGACATAATATGTGATCCTTTGTTATAGTATAGAGCATTCCATTTCCCATCAAGAGTGGCTGAATATTTTAGTACGTCGTAAGTTTATTCTTCATTTCATGCACTTCGATAGGACAACAATTACATAAACACGTAACTGGACATACCAAACTCAACTACACAACTACCATCTAGTGAAATACATTGAATAGACTGCCACATACTTGGCCAGGCGCCTGGCCTCTCTCCAAGTCTCTGTATAGTATCTAGGTGGTCCTGAAAGCCAGAGAAGGCTGTCTGGTTGCCACTGTAGGACAAGATTGTCTGGGAGTCCACTTAGAGTCGAGAGAGTCTGCAGGAGAATTAGATGGAGAGATAAACAGGTTTTATGGATTGGTTGTTATACAATTAAAGCTTCATATCAAACAACTCAGTGAAGTGCAGCAGGGTTGGACGTCAACTCACGTTCAGTTTGAATAAATATAGAAGATATACGGAAAGTTGCCACCATTTTAGACATTATCTGATTACAATTGATGCCCTAAATAATGTACTTTTATTTTATAACATAATTTGACTGAGAACAGTTGATCAAAACACATTGAAACAGAACTGGCCCAAATCCCTGATGTTCAACAACAACCCATTAAGTACTTTGTCCACACACAAACACTGTCATCAACAAAACAAAATAACTTCCAGAGGAAGGCAGACCCAGTGAGTCACCTAGTCCTGGTTGGTGAAGAGGTAGAGAGAGTGGGGAGTTTTAAGTACCTGGGAACCATCATGGACAGCACACTCTCTTTAAATACCAACACTCAGAACATCAATAAAAAATGCCAGCAATGACTGTCCCTGAGACAACTTAATGTCAACACCAGGACACTCTACTACAACTACTACACCTGCCATATAGAGTGTGCTTACTTTCTGTTTCCTGGCCTGGTACAGTTGGCTGTCACTGGCTAAAAAGGATATCCTCAGGCGGACTGGCTTCAGGGCCTCTATGATAAAAGGGCAAGGGAAAGGGCCAAACGCATCATAGAGGACCCCACACACAATCTTGCTCAATGTTTTGAGCTGTGCTTCAACATCTGCTTTGCATGGTTTTAGGCTCGGTTTCTGTATAAGCACTTTGTGACAACTGCTGATGTAAAAAGGGCTTTATAAATACATTTGCTTGATTGATTAAGGGTCCCACAGTAAGAATAGGAGCAAGGCAAGTTTCATTCCATCAGCCTTCAGGCTGCTGAACAGTGGGACATAGGACAGATGCAGGCACAATACACGGTCGGAGAGTAGGCTGCAGAGACTTTGAATATGTGGAAATGTAAATGTGTTGCATGTCATATTGTGTTGTGTTTGTGTATTTGTATGCTGACATCACCTCCCTGACCAAGGCCCTTCTCCCCCGATTTTTTCTCAGTTTGGCCAGGCGGCCAGCTCTAGGAAGAGTTTTGGTGGTTCCAAACTTCTTCCATTTAAGAATGATGGAGGCCACTATGTTCTTGGGGACCTTCAATGCTGCAGAAATTTTTTCGTACCCTACCACAGATCTTTGCCTTGACACAATCCTGTCTCGGAGCTCTACGGACAATTCCTTCGACCTCATGGCTTGGTTTTGCTCTGACATACACTGTCAACTGTGGGACCTTATATTGACAGGTGTCTGCCTTTCCAAATCATGTCCAATACATTGAATTTACCACAGGTGGACTCCAATCATGTTGTAGAAACATCTCACCGATGATCAATGGAAACAGGATGCACCTGAGCTCAATTTCGAGTCTCATAGCAAAGGGTCTGAATACTTCTGTAAATACGTTTTTTTTGTTAGTTTTTTATACATTGGCAGAAATGTCAAAAAAACTGTTTTCGCCTTGTCATTATGGGGTATTGTATGTAGATTGATGAGGGAATAAAATAAAAAAATTCTGTTTTAGAATAAGGCTGTAACGTAACAAAATTTGGGAAAAGTGAAGGGGTCTGAATACTTTCCGAATGAACTGTATATGTGCTAGCTGAGGGATTGTCCTGAGACATGCAAAACATCTCAACATTACATTTACATTTTAGTCATTTAGCAGACGCTCTTATCCAGAGCGACTTACAGTTAGTGAATACATTTTTTTTTTTTATACTGGCCCCCCGTGGGAATCGAACCCACAACCCTGGCGTTGCAAACGCCATGCTCTATCAACTGAGCTACATCCCTGCCGGCCATTCCCTCCCCTACCCTGGACAACGCTGGGCCAATTGTGCGCCGCCCATGAGTCTCCCGGTCGCGGCCGGCTGCGACAGAGCCTGGATTCAAACCAGGATCTCTAGTGGCACAGTTAGCACTGCGATGCAGTGCCCGGTTCCTGTGCTATATTTGAATGTGTGTAATAATCACTTTCCTTTCAACACAGAGGGATTGGCCTAGTCTCGGAAATGTCAATCAGAGCATTGTAATGTGGGAGGCAACCAGTTTGCCTAGGGAGACAAGGATTGGCCTGAAACCAGAGTCTAAACACTCTCACTGACATGAACGGGGCGGCAGGTAGCTTAGTGGTTAAGATCGTTGTGCCAGTAACCAAAAGGTCGCTGGTTCTAATCCCCGAGCAGACTAGGTGAAAAATCTGTCGATGTGCCCTTGAGCAAGGCACTTAACCCTAATTGCTCCTGTAAGTCACTCTGGATAAGAGTGTCTGCTAAATGACTAAAATGTAAATGTAATGAAGCATGGAGTCAAATGTAAACACTGAGATCGACCTGAAATACATACAATATTATGACTGTGTGATTGAACCACTGCATGACAAGAGTCCTTAAATAAGACAAAGATGAAGAGCATAACAGGTTGCACCCAGAATCACTCTTACCTAACCAGTTTATGTGGTTGGCTGGAAATTTCAGAAGGGGGGAGGGAGCGTTTAACCTGTGTGTTACAGCAGAGCTGGTAGGCAGTTTACACTGGAGCAGCACCGTCAAGAGAAGACTGAATGATGGGCACTCACATTGGCTCTGTTTGTAGGGAGGATGAGAGTGACGCACTGAGATGAGGATGAGGAACAGGATCAGGAACAGAGGCCAGACCAGCTCGATAATCAACTGGATCTGGAGGAAGGGAAATGGAAGACATCATCATCATACACACATTGGGCTCATAGTGGCTAGTGTAGCCTAATTGCTATAAAGGCTTCATTTATTCATTAGGCTACAGCATGGATATACATTTAATTAATGATGAAAGGGGACATGTTCAGTAACGTTAGAATCAGAAACAGAATACATAAGATAATTTGTATAAAGAAAAATGTTGGCTCTTTATATCCAAGTTGTCTGTTAATGTGATGTAGGGCCAACTACTGCTACACCACATAACATGTCCCTGTTCAGTTCCCACCTTGTTCCTCCTGCGGTAAGTGAACTTCTTCCAGAGTAGGAGCAATAGCAGAGTCCCCAATCCCCATGTTGTGCTGAAAGGTGCTACCAACCCATTGTGCAGCACTATAGGATCAAACATGAGGGAGAGCAGAGTTACTTACCTTTGTTCTGACCCCAAAAAAGAATCTGACCAAAGATAATGAACTACACAACAGCGGTGCTGGCACCTCCACTTGGAAATGTCAAACAAGCAGAAAAATCGGGATATTAGTTATTTCAACTGATCTTATTTCCACTTAATGCCAAAGTCTATGGATAATTCAGGTGCAGACGGAAGCACACTGTCCTATAAGTCCTACTTCCCTACAGGCAGCTAACGACACCAGTAGATTACACTAAATTACATTTGAAAAAGAACAAAACCAGTGTTCAAACACGTCAGGCCAGCTTAATCCAGAAAATAAACAAGCTCTTTTAATACACCTGTGATGGAAAATGTTTTCTTGTGAAGAGACAGCCTTGAAAATGTTCATCTTGTCTTAGTGTCATAAATAATCCTTGGTTCCTGCCTGTGCTTGGTAAAGATATGAGGGGGGGCGACATGACCCCCTCCTTAGGACCATCTGGCAGAACACCCAGAATATGTTCTATAAATTAAGATAGGAGACGGTGCCTGACGCATGCCGGAACCAACACTATGAACTATGCCTATGTAACGTGTCTGTAACCAGTATATAACACATCTAACGGGACTGCCCCGAGAGAGCTCCTGACAGATGTGTACTATGGTGCATCCAGTTTGTTGGAACCTCTCCAGTTAACTGTTCATAAACAATGATTCATTTAAGATTGACTTTGAGTGCCCTTGTGTAGAATTTCCATGACACACCTTTGTACTTTACAGATGGGTTTATTGAAGCTACAATTGGAAAACTTTGAGAGTAAGGTTATCTAATACGGGAGAGGAGAAATATTAACAAAAACACAATCACATGAATGAAAAAGCATGAAGATGAGGGTACTATGCCATCATGTCACGGAGGAGGACGTTCGTTTTCTCTGGACTCCCCCCATGTTGATCCTGCAATCCTCATTATCCCAATTGGCTTACGTGATTATGAGATTTCAATATTAACTTTTGCTCAACAAATGCTTCCACAAACTATCAATTATTTAATAACAGCATTGTTTTCACCTAAATTAATTCATCGGTGAAGACACAACTGATTTCACTTGCAAATTTAATTTAGGAAATTGCATAGGCCATCCCTAGTGCCAAGCCATTGTCTGTGTATTCATCTTTGTACAACAACTAACACTTTATCTGCAGTAAGCCTTTATAACATGCTCATTACCATAATTTGCTAATAAATTAATACTACATCACAATATGAAATAATTAAATTATCTCTAAATCTCTCTACACAACAATCAGATCAAAATGGTGAGGCTGATATCAGCCACTGAAATGACTGTAGTGAACACAATTCAGTTGAGAACCCAGGTGGGGCCTGGATGAATGTCGTGGGAGGAAGACAAATAGGCCTACTCAAGCCCTACCTGGTCTCCCCCCATTGAGCATATCAACTGACCTGGGCTCAAATCAAATATTAATGCTGCACCTTAAAATGAATAAAAGGGACATTACTACATTTCATGACATTAAGTATGACCACATAGTTCTCAACATTTCACACAATTTGGGGTACAACACTGAGAAAGATGGTCCGTGTGGCTCAATTGGTAAAGCATGGCTCTTGCAACGGCAGGGTTGTGGGTTCGATTCCCACAGGGAACCTGTACGAAAAAAAAGTACCAAAATGTATGCACTCACTACTGTAAGTCACTGGAGCGTCTGCTAAATGACTAAAATGTAAAATATGAAAGAGAAAGTATGAAAACAACATGCCATACCAGAAAATGCCATTCAGCTATCACTCAAGAAACGCAAACCTAACATGTTCATTAATAAAATAAAAGGTATTCATTAATCAAATTAGAACTAAATTACATTTGAAAAAGAACAAAACCAGTGTTCAAACAAGTCAGCAAAATTGTTACACAAGCCATACAACTATGGAGGTCACTTTAAAATGTGTATACAATAAAACTATGAAAACAGACAAATAATTAATATGATACATGACATGTTATCATAGCTATAAAAATGTATACCATATAACAATTGAACATGCACCTACCCAGTCCTCTCGTCCCAAAGTGATGCTAACGTGTGTGAGATAAAACAGCCTACGCAGTATTACTGATTAAATTAGCAAATGCAGCTGAGAGGCATGCTGGACTAAAAATGTAATATGCTCACCTTTTGCATCAATGAAAATATGCCTATTTATCAGTGAAACAGTCCCAAATAAGTCATTTCGGTAACTCGTTGACTTAAACTTTCCATTTCAAGTGTTTGTTATTGGAGATGTTGATTGGCTAAAAGATGATTATGACAGGGTCACAGAAACCCATTTCCTATCTGATTTGTTGAAACACTGTCAAGTCTACCTCTATTTTGGTACACAAACTAAGCTTATTGGCCAGAAGTATGAGAGGTACAGTGTTAAACAAGGTCGACTACTACTACTACATACTAACAGAAAAAGGTACCGAGGTTATAATACACTGCTCAAAAAAATAAAGGGAACACTTAAACAACACAATGTAACTCCAAGTCAATCACACTTCTGTGAAATCAAACTGTCCACTTAGGAAGCAACACTGATTGACAATACATTTCACATGCTGTTGTGCAAATGGAATTGACAACAGGTGGAAATTATAGGCAATTAGCAAGACACCCCCAATAAAGGACTGGTTTTGCAGGTGGTGACCACAGACCACTTCTCAGTTCCTATGCTTCCGGGCTGATGTTTTGGTCACTTTTGAATGCTGGCGGTGCTTTCACTCTAGTGGTAGCATGAGACAGAGTCTACAACCCACACAAGTGGCTCAGGTAGTGCAGCTCATCCAGGATGGCACATCAATGCGAGCTGTGGCAAGAAGGTTTGCTGTGTCTGTCAGCGTAGTGTCCAGAGCACGGAGGCACTACCAGGAGACAGGCCAGTACATCAGGAGACGTGGAGGAGGCCGTAGGAGGGCAACAACCCAGCAGCAGGACTGCTACCTCCGCCTTTGTGCAAGGAGGAGCAGGAGGAGCACTGCCAGAGCCATGCAAAATGACCTCCAGCAGGCCACAAATGTGCATGTGTCTGCTCAAACGGTCAGAAACAGACTCCATGAAGGTGGTATGTTATTTTAGTGTTCCCTTTATTTTTTTGAGCAGTGTATATTCTTAGGTGTAGAATAAAACAATATAATAAGTAAACCCACATTTCTTTGTTTTTTGTAGACGCTTTCCTTTCAAAAATATAAAACATTCTGACATATTGCATGCACACAACATTCAACAGGAATTGTGTATGCAAAATAATAAGTGGCACTGCAGTATACAACTGATTTCAATAGTGGAGTGATTAAATATTCATCAAGATCATTTGTTTTCCGTTGCACAACGTTTCGAAACATTTGCTATGGTGTGCCCTTAATACATGACCCTAGGTACTCACCTGTGGCGGCTAATGTGGCCGGGCCATATCCCCATCACAGAAATTATGTAGGGCGCAAGACGCCATTGCCACCCTGTCACTGTAGGGTCAGGCCTGAAACTCCTAAAAATTAAGATCCATACATTGCAGAGAATGCACCACCATACAGCTACTCCCACTTATGAGCATTCTAAGATATCAATATTGTCACAGGGTTATATTCTACCTTTTTTTGTACCTTTTTTCCATTATCGGATCAAATATTAAACTTTGGAGGTAGAACAAGGACATAACATATCACACAATACCATCAGAACAACAGCCTACAATACAGGGTTTAGTCACACGTCCCCAGTCCATAATCAATCAAATTGAAAAACAAATGCCAATTGCTTGCGATAGATCATTTTAATAAACATACAAAACTGCAGTCATTAAAAATATACACTGAGTGTACAAAACATTAAGAACAATTTCCTAATATTGAGTTGCACCCCCTTTTGCCCGCAGAACAGCCTTCATTTGTTGGGGCATGGACTCTACAAGGTATCGAAAGCGTTCCACATGGATGTTGGCCCATGTTGACTCAAATGCTTCCCACAGTTGTGTCAAGTTGGGCTGGATGTCCTTTGGTGGTGGACCATTCTTGATACACATGGAAAAGCTGTTTGAGCGTGAAAAACCCAGCAGCGTTGCAGTTCTTGACACAAACCAGTGCGCCTAGCACCTACTACCTTTCCCCGTTCAAAGGCACTTAAATATTTTGTCTTGCCCATTCACCTTCTGAATGGCACACATACACAATCCATGTCTCAAGGCTTAAAATCCTTCTTTAACGTGTCTCCTCCCCTTCATCTACACTGATTGAAGTCGATATAACAAGCGACGTCAATAAGCGGTCATAGCTTTCACCTGGATCCATCTGGTCAGTCTATGTCACGGAATGAGCAGATGTCCTTAATGTTTTGTAAACTCAGTGTACATTTACATTTTTTGTCATTTAGCAGACGCTCTTATCCAGAGCGACTTACAGTTAGTGAGTGCATACATTGTCATACTGGCCCCCCGTGGGAATCGAACCCACAACCCTGGCGTTGCAAGCGCCATGCTCTACCAACTGAGCTACACGGGGCCGTGTATATCTCTTGAACACTAAGTTACCTTTGATTCTGCAAATACAGAACTAAGTTCTGAATTCTTCCAGGCACTGAAATGGGAACAATAGGGAATGGCATGCACAATGCAAAATCTTTCAGCATATTAATAGTACACTGTTTGGAGATTCATTTTAATAACAATGTAACACTGATGTAGTAGTAGCCTGTTGATGTGCATGTTACTCAATGACATTGTCTAGAGGTGGGAAGCACGTAATGACTAGAGATATGGACCATCTTTCTTAAATAAGGCTCCTCTCCATGAACTCAAGTTCCACTGAGCTGAGGCACATCGGCAACTAAAGAGTGGTGGTGGAAGTCATTAATTGCAGAAAGATAATTAGTATAGTAGTAAAATAACCTAACATTTCCTATTGCCGATCTCAGTTATCTGCTTTAAACATCTCATAAATATAAAGTTTTATTAACAGTTCTATCTTTGAAAACATTTGCTGTATTATCATGAT
Organism: Coregonus lavaretus; assembly: GCF_964263955.1. Lineage (NCBI taxonomy): Eukaryota > Metazoa > Chordata > Actinopteri > Salmoniformes > Salmonidae > Coregonus > Coregonus lavaretus. The sequence goes on along the minus strand of NC_139993.1, from coordinate 31,291,795 downwards.
ATTCCAACATACATCATAAAATATTCTGTACAGGTGGATAACCCCATTATGTTCAGTGGTGTATCAATAGCCAGGTGATACAGTACAATTGCATAGTCCAATTTGAGGCTGCGAGTGTGCATGTGTATAGCTTCAAAATTGTATTCTTCCTTGTTTGCTTCTGAGAGAAGCAGCAGCATTCTCTCCTCCATTCTCTCAGAGAAATACTGGGGTTTCTTGTCCCGTTAGAAGGCGATATGTAGAGGCTGGCATGGTCTTCAAGTGAATCTGCTCAGAAGGATGAACACAGCTATGAATGACAATGCTAATATTTCTTTGACCAATTAATTTACTTATTGATTAATGTTCTGTCAACATAGAGAAAGTAGGATTCATGAAATGAAAGTCAGTGTGAAATCTAGTGCTTCTGAGTTGGGGTTGAATTCCTCGCTCACCTCCCCGACTGCGTTAGTCAAAATGTGGATGATCTTCTCGTGAGGAGTGGCTACCACACTCTGCCCATTGATTTCAATGATGCGGTGCCCGACCCGGATGCCCCCTCTCTCCGCGATCCCTCCACGCATCAGACTGCAGATCTGTTCAAGGCAACAGGGGATGAGAAAGATAGAAAAATACAGATTAAAAGATAAGTGAGAGTTTTGAGGTGAGTGAAAGTGGACAATTGACAATTTTAGCATGACAACTATAGAGTTCCTAAAATGGACGTTGTACACGTACTATTCCGTCTAAAATGCTGTCTCAGACCACATCAATTTAAGATTCACTTTATCTTTATTCCAGACCATGTTCGCGGTGATAAACGAAAATAACCTCAAATGAATACTACTCACTATGTGGGACAAAAATAAAACATGAATAACCTGAATGTGTGAGAATGTGATTTGAAGGAGTCAGGCGCAGGAGGGTAAATCACTGAATACAGAGTTTATTCCGTAGGACACAGTTACGCTGGATAGCGTCAACAAAATACAGGCACACGGGGAACAATATCCCCGGAAATACAAGGTACGGGTAGCTCAACCGAGCTACACTCAACTCACAAATAACAATCACCCACAAGGACAAGGGGGGCAGAGGGAACACTTATACAGTGAGGGAAAAATGACAAAGAAATGATCAGTCTATAATTTTAATGGTAGGTTTATTTGATCAGTGAGAGACAGAATAACAACAAAAAAATCCAGAAAAACGCATGTCAAAAATGTTATAAATTGATTTGCATTTTAATGAGGGAAATAAGTATTTGACCCCCTCTCAATCAGAAAGATTTCTGGCTCCCAGGTGTCTTTTATACAGGTAACGAGCTGAGATTAGGAGCACACTCTTAAAGGGAGTGCTCCTAATCTCAGCGTGTTACCTGTATAAAAGACACCTGTCCACAGAATCAATCAATTTTATTTTATATAGCCCTTCTTACATCAGCTAATATCTCGAAGTGCTGTACAGAAACCCAGCCTAAAACCCCAAACAGCTAGTAATGCAGGTGTAGAAGCACGGTGGCTAGGAAAAACTCCCTAGAAAGGCAAAACCTAGGAAGAAACCTAGAGAGGAACCAGGCTATGAGGGGTGGCCAGTCCTCTTCTGGCTGTGCCGGGTGGAGATTATAACAGAACCATGCCAAGATGTTCAAAAATGTTCATAAGTGACAAGCATGGTCAAATAATAATCAGGAATAAATCTCAGTTGGCTTTTCATAGCCGATCATTAGAGTTTAAAACAGCAGGTCTGGGACAGGTAGGGGTTCCATAACCGCAGGCAGAACAGTTTAAACTGGAATAGCAGCAAGGCCAGGCGGACTGGGGATAGCAAGGAGTCACCACGGCCGGTAGTCCCGACGTATGGTCCTAGGGCTCAGGTCTCTCAGTTGGCTTTTCATAGCCGATCATTTAGAGTTGAAAACAGCAGGTCTGGGACAGGTAGGGGTTTCGTAGCCGCAGGCAGAACAGTTGAAACTGGAATAGCAGCAAGGCCAGGCGGACTGGGGGCAGCAGGGTGTCATCATGCCCGGTAGTCCTGACGTATGGTCCTAGGGCTCAGGTTCTCAGAGAGAAAGAGAGAACGAGAGAATTAGAGAGAGCATACTTAAATTCACACAGGACACTGGATAAGACAGGAGAAGTACTCCAGGTATAACCAACTAACCCCAGCCCCCCGACACATAAACTACTGCAGCATAAATACTGGAGGCTGAGACAGGAGCGGTCCGGAGACACTGTGGCCCCATCCGAAGAAACCCCCGGACAGGGCCAAACAGGAAGGATATAACCCCACCCACTCCGCCAAAGCACAGCCCCCGCACCACTAGAGGGATATCCCCAACCACCAACTTACAATCCTGAGACAAGGCCGAGTATAGCCCACAGAGGTCTCCACCACAGCACAAACCAAGGGGGGGGGGGGGCGCCAACCCAGACAGGAAGATCACGTCAGTAACTCAACCCACTCAAGTGACGCACCCCTCCCAGGGACGGCATGAAAGAGCACCAGCAGGCCAGTGACTCAGCCCCTGCAACAGGGTTAGAGGCAGAGAACCCCAGTGGAGAGGGGAACCGGCCTGGCAGAGACAGCAAGGGCTGTTCGTTGCTCCAGCCTTTCCGTTCACCTTCACACTCCTGGGCCAGACTACACTCAATCATATGACCTACTGAAGAGATAAGTCTTCAGTAAAGACTTAAAGGTTGAGACCGAGTCTGCGTCTCTCACATGGGTAGGCAGACTGTTCCATAAAAATGGAGATCTATAGGAGAAAGCCCTGCCTCCCGCTGTTTGCTTAGAAATTCTAGGGACAATTAGGAGGCCTGCGTCTTGTGACCGTAGCGTACGTATTGGTATGTACGGCAGGACCAACTCGGAAAGATAGGTAGGAGCAAGCCCATGTAACGCTTTATAGGTTAACAGTAAAACCTTGAAATCAGCCCTTGCCTTAACAGGAAGCCAGTGTAGGGAAGCTAGCACTGGAGTAATATGATCAAATTTCTTGGTTCTAGTCAGGATTCTAGCAGCCGTATTTAGCACTAACTGAAGTTTATTTAGTGCTTTATCCGGGTAGCCGGAAAATAGAGCATTGCAGTAGTCTAATCTAGAAGTAACAAATGCATGGATTAATTTTTCTGCATCATTTTTGGACAGAAAATTTCTGATTTTTGCAATGTTACGTAGATGGAAAAAAGCTGTCCTTGAAACAGTCTTGATATGTTCGTCAAAAGAGAGATCAGGGTCAAGAGTAACGCCTAGGTCCTTCACAGTTTTATTTGAGACGACTTTACAACCATCAAGATGAATTGTCAGATTTAACAGAAGATCTCTTTGTTTCTTGGGACCTAGAACAAGCATCTCTGTTTTGTCCGAGTTTAAAAGTAAAAAGTTTTCAGCCATCCACTTCCTTATGTCTGAAACACAGGCTTCTAGCGAGGGCAATTTTGGGGCTTCACCATGCTTCATTGAAATGTACAGCTGTGTGTCATCCGCATAGCAGTGAAAGTTAACATTATGTTTTCGAATAACATCCCCAAGAGGTAAAATATATAGTGAAAACAATAGTGGTCCTAAAACGGAACCTTGAGGAACACCGAAATGTACAGTTGATTTGTCGGAGGACAGACCATTCACAGAGACAAACTGATATCTTTCCGACAGGTAGGATCTAAACCAGGCCAGAACTTGTCCGTGTAGACCAATTTGGGTTTCCAGTCTCTCCAAAAGAATGTGGTGATCGATGGTGTCAAAGGCAGCACTAAGGTCTAGTAGCACGAGGACAGATGCAGAGCCTCGGTCTGACGCCATTAAAAGGTCATTTACCACCTTCACAAGTGCAGTCTCAGTGCTATGATGGGGTCTAAAACCAGACTGAAGCATTTCGTATACATTGTTTGTCTTCAGAAAAGCAGTGAGTTGCTGCGCAACAGCTTTTTCTAAAATTTTTGAGAGGAATGGAAGATTCGATATTGGCCGATAGTTTTTTATATTTTCCGGGTCAAGGTTTGGCTTTTTCAAGAGAGGCTTTATCACTGCCACTTTTAGTGAGTTTGGTACACATCCGGTGGATAGAGAGCTGTTTATTATGTTCAACATAGGAGGGCCAAGCACAGGAAGCAGCTCCTTCAGCAGTTTAGTAGGAATAGGATCCAGTATGCAGCTTGAAGGTTTAGAGGCCATGATTATTTTCATCATTGTGTCAAGAGATATAGTACTAAAACACTTAAGTGTCTCTCCCGATCCCAGGCCCTCGCAGAGCTGTGCAGATCCAGGACAGCTAAGCCCTGGAGGAATACGCAGATTCAAAGAGGAGTCCGTAATTTGCTTTCTAATGGTCATGATCTTTTCCTCAAAGAAGTTCATGAATTTATCACTGCTGAAGTGAAAACCATCCTCTCTTAGGGAATGCTGCTTTTTAGTTAGCTTTGCAACAGTATCAAAAAGAAATTTTGGATTGTTCTTATTTTCCTCGATTAATTTGGAAAAGTAGGATGATCGAGCAGCAGTGAGGGCTCTTCGGTACTGCACGGTACTGTCTTTCCAAGCTAGTCGGAAGACTTCCAGTTTGGTGTGGCGCCATTTCCGTTCCAATTTCCTGGAAGCTTGCTTCAAAGCTCGGGTATTTTCTGTATACCAGGGAGCTAGTTTCTTATGACAAATGTTTTTCGTTTTTAGGGGTGCAACTGCATCTAGGGTATTGTGCAAGGTTAAATTTAGTTCCTCAGTTAAGTGGTTAACTGATTTTTGTCCTCTGACGTCCTTGGGTAGGCAGAAGGGGTCTGGAAGGGCATCAATGAATTTTTGTGTTGTCTGAGAATTTATAGCACGACTTTTGATGCTCCTTGGTTGGGGTCTGAGCAGATTATTTGTTGCGATTGCAGAAGCAATCAATCAATCGGATTCCAAACTCTCCACCATGGCCAAGACCAAAGAGCTCTCCAAGGATGTCAGGGACAAGATTGTAGACCTACACAAGGCTGGATTGGGCTACAAGACCATCGCCAAGCAGCTTGGTGAGAAGGTGACAACAGTTGGTGCGATTATTCGCAAATGGAAGAAACACAAAATAACTGTCAATCTCCCTCGGCCTGAGGCTCCATGCAAAATCTCACCTCGTGGAGTTGCAATGATCATGAGAACGGTGAGGAATCAGCCCAGAACTACACGAGAGGATCTTGTCAATGATCTCAAGGCAGCTGGGACCATAGTCACCAAGAAAACAATTGGTAACACACTACGCCGTGAAGGACTGAAATCCTGCAGCGCCTGCAAGGTCCCCCTGCTCAAGAAAGCACATATACATGCCTGTCTGAAATTTGCCAATGAACATCTGAATGATTCAGAGGAGAACTGGGTGAAAGTGTTGTGGTCAGATGAGACCAAAATCGAGCTCTTTGGCATCAACTCAACTCGCCGTGTTCGGAGGAGGAGGAATGCTGCCTATGACCCCAAGAACACCATCCCCACCGTCAAACATGGAGGTGGAAACATTATGCTTTGGGGGTGTTTTTCTGCTAAGGGGACAGGACAACTTCACCGCATCAAAGGGACGATGGACGGGGCCATGTACCATCAAATCTTGGGTGAGAACCTCCTTCCCTCAGCCAGGGCATTGAAAATCGGTCGTGGATGGGTATTCCAGCATGTCAATGACCCAAAACACACGGCCAAGGCAACAAAGGAGTGGCTCAAGAAGAAGCACATTAAGGTCCTGGAGTGGCCTAGCCAGTCTCCAGACCTTAATCCCATAGAAAATCTGTGGAGGGAGCTGAAGGTTCGAGTTGCCAAACGTCAGCCTCAAAACCTTAATGACTTGAAGAAGATCTGCAAAGAGGAGTGGGACAAAATCCCTCCTGAGATGTGTGCAAACCTGGTGGCCAACTAGAAGAAACGTCTGACCTCTGATTGCCAACAAGGGTTTTTCCACCAAGTACTAAGTTATGTTTTGCAGAGGGGTCAAATACTTATTTCCATCATTAAAATGCAAATCAATTTATAACATTTTTGACATGCGTTTTTCTGGATTTTTTTGTTGTTATTCTGTCTCTCACTGTTCAAATAAACCTACCATTAAAATTATAGACTGATCATGTCTATGTCAGTGGGCAAACGTACAAAATCAGCAGGGGATCAAATACTTTTTTCCCTCACTGTACATGTACTAATGAAAGGATATGAACCAGGTGTGTGAAATTGACAAGACAAGACAAATGGAATGCTGAGATATGGAGCGGCAGTGGCTAGTAGGCCGGTGACGACGAACGCCGAAGCCTGCCCGAACAAGGAGTGGAGGCAGCTTCGGAGGAAGTTGTGACAGAATGTTGGATCCTATTTGGGGATTCTGTCTGGCAGTTGTATCCATACAAGTTTGTAGAGTAAAATAATAAAGCAACTGTCACTTACAATCCCGTCCTCCACACTGAAGCCCAACTGAAATGTTGGGTCCGGTCGCTTGATAATTGCCATGGTGACGGGAGGGCAGTGGACGATACTGAGCTTCACCTCTGCTTGTTTTTTAAAATCCTTTTACAAAAACAAAAGTGGAAAATACATCATACAAATACTGGAGAGATGTCTGCAAACATACAGTAAATGTCTGCAACCATAAATGTCTATGTCACCTTAAAGTATCTGTTCACTAACTGCATTCTGTGCTTCTTAGATAATGAAAGACATTCACAGAATGACAGGAGTATTGTGTGAGTGTCCCTGCATGTGCATGGAATACATTTAACAAAACAACATTAGGTGACAAAATGCAACAACCTGCCATCAGGTCCAACCTCATGCCGAAATCATACCTAGAAAGCAACCATTTCTACCAATTCTTCTCCCTCTCTACATATCACCCGCATCAATCTCTATGACTTCAGCAATACAGAACCATCTAGTGTACATTCTAGGAACTACACAACCGAGACGTTTACATTTACATTTTAGTCATTTAGCAGACGCTCTTATCCAGAGCGACTTACAGTTAGTGAGTGCATACATTATTATTATTATTATTATTTGTATTTGTATTTATATTTCATACTGGCCCCCCGTGGGAATCGAACCCACAACCCTGGCGTTGCAAACGCCATGCTCTACCAACTGAGCTACATCCCTGTGAGACAGCTCACAGGAACAAATTAAACAGGCACAGACACTCTTACCCGTATTATACTCTGGCAGGTGGCTATGGGGAGGCCCACCAGGCTAGTGCCATTGACTGACATGATGCGGTCTCCTATGCTGAGGGCCCCGCAGCGTTCTGCAGGAGCACCGTGGAGCAGGTTGGCCACCACCACCGTGGGCAGGATAGAGCCCCAGCCCGACTCTACCACAGCCACCCCCACTATCTCCCCGGGAGCCTTGGAGATGGACACCTGGACACAGACAGTAGGGAGATGGTTTAAGAGAAAGAGGGATTTCATGGGTGGTGTTCAGTAGGGAAACGCCGTAGCAAAACGTTTTGCAATTGAAAACAAAAAAATGACGTTCTTATTGGAAAAGTTCAGGTAGTACCTCACTCCGTTTCAAAATGTTTTTTCCCCAACTGAACACAACCTTGATGTACATTTCACTTAAGACACATCATGAAATGTATGGATCTGTTTCAATACTGTCTTGAGCAAGATAGGAAGTGCTTGTTGCATAGTGTACAACCAGCAAATATCTCTTTGATTTATGAAGGCCAACATTTAACTCCATGCACAACCAAATGTTTACATCAACCAGGAGCCTATGAAATCTGCTTTATGGTTAAATCGCCACTGCCTGCTTTCGATAAGCGAACATGAGTCAATTAGATCAAAAGTAAAAACAGACGCTTATCTAGGCTAAAGGTAGGAGGAATACTGCGTTTGTAGGCCTACACTCAAAAGGAAACCCTGGCTGGTAATAACAACATGGTGCTGAAATGCTGAGGGGTTTCTGTACCTCTCTGATGTTATCTGAATCCGAGAAGTGCACCAGGTCTCCGTTGTAGTGCTCCTGTGTCCCCAGGTAGTCACTGTACTCACTGGGCCTCAGCTCACTGGCCTTGATGCCGTTGGCGTGGAGGAACTGCTGGTAGGCCACACCAAAGGCCTGGCCAATCGCCTGAGCGATCACTTGGGCCTGCATGCAGGAGACACAGTGAGTCAGTGGGCATGTTCAAACATGTCCCAGCCTGGCAGGTAAGAGTACGATAATCATTTTCATACAACAGTATGGCAATCCTGTTCCTCCTCATAATCTCACAGAGCATTTCAAGTAGTCAAAATAGGCTGTGGCTAACCATCAAGATATGGCCGATTGTTTTCTATGGTTTACCTCAATCCTAATATTAAACCTAACCATAATCTATCCCAAACCTTAACCTAACTGTAACAGTAATGAACTGCTAATTTCCTCCTGTTTAGCAACTCCTGGCATGTAAAAGTCACCTTGGTGCCAGGCTGTTTGTTTCTGTAATCAACAAAGCTGGGCTACCTAGTTGCTTTGGCAAGTACTGTTGGCTCAAGTACTGTAGAAAAAGACAGGCACTGGGAATAAAAAAAATAACAATAAAAAAAACAGTTCAACCCAATCTGATTATTTTCAACAACAAAAAAAACCCCACAGAAAACCAATTGGACATAATGTTGTATGGTTTCTGCTTGGCTGACTCACATCGTCAGAGTTGAACACATGGCAGATCATGCAGCACTTTTTCTGTGGCCTGGGGGAGTTGGCCCCAGCAGGGTTCCCCTCCTGGCCCTTACGCCCCCCGGCCGGCTTCCTGCGGGCCATCAGGACCACGATGCTGCCGATGTCTGCGATGTAGGAGATCATCTGGAGAGGGTGGTCCATCATGGTCTCCTATAGGTGGAACAGGAGGGATGAATGTGTGGAAACATGTACTAACTGTTTACTAACACTTTCATGTAAGTTAACTAACACTTGAATGGTACAGAGGCAATTATTTTTGTAAAAGAATGTGAAAAAAATCCATGATGGACCCATTCCCACTAGGTCTAACAACAAAGAGGGCCAGGTTAGTCTAAGGCTACATTTACACAGGCAGCCCAATTGTGATATATTTTTTCACTTATCAGTCTTTTGTCCAATCAGATCAGCTCAAAATATCTGATGTAATTGGTCAAAATACCAATTAGTGGAAAAAATACTAGAATAGGGCTGCCTTTGTGAACACAGCCTAACAGCACCCACTATATATCTAGAAGCAGCCAACCATGCAGAAGGGAGCAAGCTGACACAAACTGACCCACTTTGATTCTCTTTACTATTCAACTGTACAGGACGAGTTTGACTTAAATTAGAGACACTGCTATTCAAGGAATGACCTTCAACTACTTTGTCATCCATTCAAACCATGTCATGCACGTCATGCTCGGCTGATTGTGTCAATTGTAGAAGTTACCTACCTGTGTGTCTGTGCTGAGGACTTTGATGCGCTGAGTGGAGATGAAGAGATCCACCTCGGTCATAGGCTGAGACTCTCCCTCTGGGGCCTGGAGAAAGACAAGAGCAAACCTTTTGATGATACAATCTAAAGCAGATCACCCCTTTTTAGCAGAATGGTCTGAGCCATTCTGCCACCTCTGGTCTATTGGCCCTCCCATTCTTACGAGAGGCCAGTTACGCGCTTATCCCAGTCAAAGCTCTTCTCTGTCCTGGCATCCCAAGGATGGAACAAGCTTCCCCCTAATGTCAGTACAGTCCCAGTCCATCTTCCGTAACATCTGAAAACCTACCTCTTCAAATAGAATCTTAAATAATCCTAAATGACTACAATTTAAAATGAAAACTCACTTTGATCCTATCCACAGCCTCCTGGGCCTGTTTCATTCGAGCAATGGTGGACGGGTTCTTGTCAGACTTGAGCTGGGTAGAGCCCAGGTACTTGGCCCCAAATATAACCCCATCCAGGAGGTCATCTGGGTCACAGGGGCCAGGCACTGACAGAAACGTATTACTATTATTATTTAGTCCAATGAAAGAAGCAGAAGTTTTACATACAGCCTAAATTGAGATTACCATCTTTATAGGCTGGGCGGTCCTCTGTGCCCTGTAAGTGAAGAGGTCAATGATTATTGAACAAAGTGAAAGACACAGCTCATTCGAACCAATCATCAGCAAAATAATAGACACTAATAACACCACCATTAATCATTGATAACCATATTTTAGCATGTGAAACTTACCCGCTGACTGTTCTCTGCAGAGTCTACCTCCTCCGGAGCCTCCTCCCCTAACTTCATCCATACGGGCTCTGGGACCTCGTCCTCCGGGAAAGAGTCCACGGAGTCATCCCTGTGTCGCAGCCGCTCGCCGTTCCCAAAGTGGTCCCAGAACCTTTCGCCATCCTCCTGGTTGTAGGAGACCGACACCACCGCGTCCATCTCCCCTCTCCGGGCCATGTGAGGAGGAACCTGGATGTCAGATGAACTGGGCTGGGGAGCCCCTATCTCTGTACACTTCAGCAGCCCTAATAGGTCTCTCTGGTGACTCTCTGAGAAAAGCAGCCCCGAGGCCTGTTTCGGGTTCTGCTCTGGGTCTGGTAGCAATGAGCTGATGTCCGTCAACCGAGATTGGCCCGGAGGCTCAAATTCAGAGGTCTCAGAGAATGCTGATGGTGTAGGGTCAGAGGTTGAGTCCCCGGGGAGAGGGCTTTCTCTGATGACCTGGAGTCGGTTTAGCAGGTGGTGGATCCGAGTGTGGTCTTCGTCACCTGGTCTCCTGATCTCAACCTTCTCCTCCACCTCATCCCCCACCTCTCCTCCCTCTTCGCTAGGATCCAGAACCTGTTCGGTTGCGGTGTTATCCTCAGCAGCATAGTCGATTAGCTCCTCCTGGCTAACTACCACAGAAGAAGCTGCAGTGTCACTGGTGTCCAAGGGAGGTAGGGAGTCACCTAGTTCGTCCCCTGCAGATAGGGTCTCACCTAGTCTGTCCTTTGGAGGCAGGGACTCACCTAGTCCGTCCTCTGAACTGTCCACAGGCACCGAGGAGGGAGGGAAGCTGGGGTCATCCATCTCTTCCACTGAACCTGCTTCACTAGAGTCATCTGACCTCCAGTCCAGAGGAGGGGGCTCTATCAGGTTAAAGGAGTCCAGGTCCTCCGATTCAGGGTAGGAAGCCTTGGAAGCAGCTCTAGAGGACTGGCTTTGGCTGTCTGGTCCACCACAAGCAGTGTTCTCCTGTTGAGCTGAAGGTGAGGAAATTGTATGTTTCTCCTTGTTTCCAGCAGGGCAATTATCTGCCTCCATTCTGTGGATAAGAGCATGGGTCATAGGCAGCACATCACCAGGTTGACATGATGGAGACTACATATACAAGCCCCTTTCAATGCCTAGTAGGGTGTTTCTGCAATTTATAGGGGTAACTGTCGGAAGTTTTTATTTTTTTCACTGTGTAAGCAGACAGTTTTAAAACCCACACATTAAAATGACAAAATTACAAATGCTTTTGCATTCGCCATTTCATGTGCAGGGGAATAATGAGAGCAACCTCCACTCTTTTTTAGTCTCTTCATTGACCTATGTCCATCAAGATAGCAGTGGTATTGCCTCAGGCTCAAAGTACATGTCATTGTCATGTGTGTCACCACCATAGAAAGTCCCCTTTGTGTATTTAGCCTATGACAATATGGTATGGTTTATTTGTATGCTATTATAGTAGGCTATTATGTGTATAATAACATTTGAAACATCTGCAACAAAATGACCAGTAATAGAGCTGCAACCAATATAAAAATAGCATAATCAAAACATTGTATAAGTGATTATGATCATGGTGAGCTACTCAACACTTACAAATAAATACAAGACTCCAATCTACTGAATATAATTACAGACAAAACACATATCATATGCTGGCAGTGCTGCTAAATTACAGTAACGTTAGCGCGATTGTCATTGCAGCCTGGATCACCAGAGCTAATTTGCTAGCTAGCTAGCTAGCTTAGCTACCTATGGCTACTCAGCTAATTTACAGCTAATTTACAGCCAAGAAGCGTCCCTAAATAAGATATATTCCTGCTGGTTTGCCAACTACGAGCCATTGAGGGCAATATTGGCATTACCAACATAACTGACATGATGCAGATGCTCACCCGGTTAAATTCTGGATCCGATGACTGACAACTGTTTGAATTTAACTGTCACGGATGAAGTTTACGTGGTTGGGAACTCCGCAACAAAACAGAGAAGTCAGCAATGTAGCATTGTCTTAATAGTAATTAAGCTACAAATGTAACAGCTTTTTGGTGAGTCAATTAGCTGGACGCTCATATCGTGTTTATGATACATAAAATCCTGTAGTTTCATTGAGGTCAAGCCGACACTCGCAAAACGCCGCCGACTCAACCCATCCGCTCTTCAGTTTCCGCCTGAATTTTGGTGCGAGAATGCACACCACTTTACGGTATCGCGTGTTTTCTGGAGTCGGATGCACTCTCATGCACAGATAGAGACGATAGCTACAAATCATTCAAAGCAAACAGTTTGAAGCACACTTATTTAATCTTCCAAAATCAAAATTATACCAAATATTTTATTTCATTTTCGCGACTTACCAAAAATTACTTTGATATCACGGGTAGAGTGAGACTGCAGAGTCTGCAGTAGCCTAACGGTGGTGCTGTTTAGGAAATGTTAAATTGTCAAAGAATGCATACACAAACACCTTCACATGTTTTTTTTGTAGATCATTAATCCAGTGTGATGACAATTGCGTACCATACGATGCACATATTATGCCAGCTTAAAATATGGGTTAATATAATTGGTTATTCTATATTACAGTGGACTTTAAGTAAGATAATAAAACATTTTGTTGGCGCTGTTTCCATTTCTCCAATTGCACCCTGTGTGGCTGGAGTAAAAAATAAAATAAAATGAGAGGCCACTTTATCTGGTAGTCCTCCAATTCCTTGAAATAGACTGACCTGGTGAAAGCTAGCGTAATTACTGCCTGGCAGCTTGATGTTGTAGGGTGTTTTAGTTTCAGACATGGGGCCACAGGATATCTGAACGGCATTGCCAATCAGGTGCGTCCCTTTATGGCAGCAGTGTAGCTATCTGCCGATGGTTTTGTTCCGCTGGATATTTCTCCATGGCACAAGGCTAGGATTCATCATTAATTGTTCCAGGAAGGATATAACACAGCCATAAAGGTGTGCATTTGACGGACAACGAAGTTCAGATACCATGTTGCCTTTACATGTCGTTTTACTAGTATCGTTGGTCCCTATGTGTGCCATAAAAACACATTTCAAAAACGTGTTTTTAATGTGTGTGTTTTTAAAAAACAGAAATCAGCATACGCTATCAACCAAAATAGCCTGGCATGGTAATTAAAATATAAAAACTTGTAACACAGTTAAGTCAACTAAAAATAGGTTTGTTATTGTTTTGAAAGAACAAAAAGGAATACATCTTAGAATTAACAAGATCAATTACTTAATTTAGAAATACGTTACAAAGTGTGGTTTAATCTACGTACCCTATATGTAATATACATTACATACTCTACACGTCTTGTTGAGTCCTTGTATTCTCTCAGAAGAGCTGTGTGTGTTTCCTGGTACACTACATGACCAAAGGTATGTGGACACCTGCTCATCGAACATCTCATTCCAAAATCATGAGCATTAATATGGAGTTGGTCCCCCCTTTGCTGCTATAACAGCCTCCACTCTTCTATGAAGGATTTCCACTAGATGTTGAAACAATTCTGCAGGGACTTGCTTCCATTCAGCCACAAGTGCATTAGTGAGGTCGGGCACTGATGTTGGGCAATTAGGCCTGGCTCGCAGTCGGAATTCCAATTCATCCCAAAGGTGTTCGATGGAGTTGAGGTCAGGGCTCTGTGCAGGCCAGTCAAGTTCTTCCACACCGATCTCTGTATGGACCTCGTTTTGTGCACGGGGGCATTGTGATGCTGAAACAGGAAAGGGCCTTCCCCAAACTGTTGCCACAAAGTTGGAAGCACAGAATCGTCTAGAATGTCATTGTATGCTGTAGCGTTAAGATTTCACTTCACTGGAACTAAGGGGCCTAGCCCGAACCAAGAAAAACAGCCCCAGACCATTATTCCTCCTCCACCAAACTTTACAGTTGGCACTATGCATTGTGGCAGGTAGCGATCACCTGGCATCCGCAAAACCCAGATTCATCCGTCGGCCTGCCAGATGGTGAAGCGTGATTTATCACTCCAGAGAACGCGTTTCCACTGCTCCAGAGTCCAACGGCGGCGAGCTTTACACCACTCCAGCCGACACTTGGCATTGCGCATGGTGATCTTAGGCATGTGTGCTGACGTTGCTTCCAGAATCAGTTTGGAACTCGGTAATGAGTGTTGCAACCGAGGACAGATGATTTTTACACATTACGCATTTCAGTACTCGGCGGTCCCGTTCTGTGAGCTTGTGTGGCCTACCATTTCGCGGTGAGCCGTTGTTGCTCCTAGACGTTTCCACTTCACAATAACAGCACTTACAGTTGACCTGGGGCAGCTCTAGCATGGCAGAAATTTGATGAACTGACTTTTTGGAAAGGTGGCATCCTATGACGGTACCATGTTGAAAGTCACTGAGCTCTTCAGTAAGGCCATTCTACTGCCAATGTTTGTCTATGGAGATTGCATGGCTGTGTGCTTGATTTTATATACCTGTCAGCAACAAGTGTGGCTGAAATAGCCGAATCCACTAATTTGAAGGGGTGTCCACATACTTTTGTATCATCCAGCCTTGTAAGACGCCTTGGAAGACGGATGTGCTTCAGGTCCCAATGGCTCTTCTCCATCACTCCTTTGGTCCTGTTGTCTCTTCTAAAAGTTCTGCATGAGGAGGGTTGTTAATTACAGTGCTATATTTTTTCCAAGATTATCTTACTCATCTTTGTAAACTAGAAGATGTTTACCATCCATTTTTACTGTGTCAAATTGAATTATGTTGGCTCAAAGTTATTATATACAGTAAACTACTGTTTTTCCAATGTTGAAGCTGACATAATATGCGCATGTTATGCTTTGCATTGTTAATGACAATGGATTTGTGATCTACTACTGGCAGACATGAGAAAATGTTTACCATCCATTTTGACTCTGTTAAAATTGAATTATGTTAGCTCAAGTTTCATTGTAATATAAAGTAAACTAGTGTTTCCCTTATCTTTTAGCTGGCATAATGCATGTTATGCTTTGCAAAGTTAATGACAATGCATTCGTGATGTACTAGTAGCAGACGTGACAAAATGTTTACCAATTTTACTTAAAAGTTCACTGTAATATAGAATAACCAATTATATTATCCCATATTTTAAGTTATAATACAGTGGGGAAAAAAAGTATTTAGTCAGCCACCAATTGTGCAAGTTCTCCCACTTAAAAAGATGAGAGAGGCCTGTAATTTTCATCATAGGTACACGTCAACTATGACAGACAAAATGAGGAAAAAAAATCCAGAAAATCACATTGTAGGATTTTTTATGAATTTATTTGCAAATTATGGTGGAAAATAAGTATTTGGTCAATAACAAAAGTTTCTCAATACTTTGTTATATACCCTTTGTTGGCAATGACACAGGTCAAACGTTTTCTGTAAGTCTTCACAAGGTTTTCACACACTGTTGCTGGTATTTTGGCCCATTCCTCCATGCAGATCTCCTCTAGAGTAGTGATGTTTTGGGGCTGTCGCTGGGCAACAGGGACTTTCAACTCCCTCCAAAGATTTTCTATGGGGTTGAGATCTGGAGACTAGCTAGGCCACTCCAGGACCTTGAAATGCTTCTTACGAAGCCACTCCTTCGTTGCCCGGGGGGTGTGTTTGGGATCATTGTCATGCTGAAAGACCCAGCCACGTTTCATCTTCAATGCCCTTGCTGATGGAAGGAGATTTTCACTCAAAATCTCACGATACATGGCCCCATTCATTCTTTCCTTTACACGGATCAGTCATCCTGGTCCCTTTGCAGAAAAACAGCCCCAAAGCATGATGTTTCCACCCCCATGCTTCACAGTAGGTATGGTGTTCTTTGGATGCAACTCAGCATTCTTTGTCCTCCAAACACGATGAGTTGAGTTTTTACCAAAAAGTTATATTTTGGTTTCATCTGACCATATGACATTCTCCCAATGATCTTCTGGATCATCCAAATGCACTCTAGCAAACTTCAGACGGGCCTGGACATGTACTGGCTTAAGCAGGGGGAAATGTCTTGCACTGCAGGATTTGAGTCCCTAGCGGCGTAGTGTGTTACTGATTGTAGGCTTTGTTACTTTGGTCCCAGCTCTCTGCAGGTCATTCACTACGTCCCCCCGTGTGGTTCTGGGATATTTGCTCACCGTTCTTGTGATCATTTTGACCCCACGGGGTGAGATCTTGCGTGGAGCCCCAGATCGAGGGAGATTATCAGTGGTCTTGTATGTCTTCCATTTCCTAATAATTGCTCCCACAGTTGATTTCTTCAAACCAAGCTGCTTACCTATTGCAGATTCAGTCTTCCCAGCCTGGTGCAGGTCTACAATTTTGTTTCTGGTGCCCTTTGACAGCTCTTTGGTCTTGGCCATAGTGGAGTTTGGAGTGTGACTGTTTGAGGTTGTGGACAGGTGTCTTTTATACTGATAACAAGCTCAAACAGGTGCCATTAATACCGGTAACGAGTGGAGGACAGAGGAGCCTCTTAAAGAAGAAGTTACAGGTCTGTGAGAGCCAGAAATCTTGCTTGTTTGTAGGTGACCAAATACTTATTTTCCACCATAATTTGCAAATAAATTCATTAAAAATCCTACAATGTGATTTTCTGGATTTTTTTTTCTCAATTTGTCTGTCATAGTTGACGTGTACCTATGATGAAAATTACATGCCTCTCTCATCTTTTTAAGTGGGAGAACTTGCACAATTGGTGGCTGACTAAATACTTTTTTTCCCCACTGTATGAGCATCATATGGTAAGCAATGGTCATCACACTGGATTAATTATCTACAAAAAAACATATCAAGCTTACTTCGATCTTGCTGTGAAGGTGTGTGTGTGTGTGTGTAAGTATATGTGCATGTGTGTGCTTGTGTGTGTGTGTGTGTGTGTGCGTGTGTTTATGTGTGGTTGTGTGTAAGAGTTGGGTGTGTGGAGAGTCAGTGCAATTAGTCTCTAAGGTGCAGATAGTCTACATTAAAGGTGCAAATAGGCGAGCAGCATTGTAATATTCACTGATTTAAGAGTACCTCAGATTCGTTTGTAGTATGAAACCATCAGCAGAGAAGTAGCCTTACCTGATAATTCCTAAAGGCAGAGATACTCCCCAGAGTATGCCGCTTAGTAGCCACCATTTGTCAGACTTGGCACTGATGATCTGGGTACGGCAGCCCATGCTATGTGCTCACATCCAGCGCACTGCCGAATATTCCTCCTGGAGAAGAGTAGATATGAGTGTAAATCTAAAGGAAGTGTAAAATCTACGCTAAGTATCGGGCCCCCAATACCTCACTACGGAGAATTAGGCTTTAATTGGTTTCCATTGTGTGTTGAGTGTTGACACTGACATGCCTTGATGTTGAAGTGGGGATATTGCCATGTCTTGAGGCAGAGGTGATGGCTGGGTATGTCACTTCAAAAATATTTCATAGACGGCATTTCTGGACACAGCAATATAGAAAATATACACATAATTGAATGACAGAAGGGTCCAATCCTATTGACTCTTTGCTCACCCTGGCTCCGAGCCCATAGCTTTGTGAGTATGTGAGCATGGAGAGATCATCGAAGAGTCGAAGTACAGTCCGGCAGTGGCTTAGCTGTGCTGAGAACAGTAGAAGGCTCTTTCCAAGCTGTGCCGAGGACAAAAAATGTAGAGATTATATTATTTTATCCTAATACAATTGCTCAGAGAAAGATATCTTGTTTAACAAGTAATACTTTTTTTCTCAAAAAGGTAGGGGGCAAAATTATTAACACCCCTAAATATTCTTATAAATAAAGTAGTAAAACATTTAGTATTTGGTCTCATATTTCGTTTTTTGGTTGTGTTTCAGACAGTTGAAAGAGGCGCAGGAGCAGTTTTTTTCCAAGTCAGTATTAGGTTGGGTGGGGGACTCAGGTGCAGAGACGGACACACGGACAAAGAGAGTGAATTAGGATGTAGTTTATTCAACGTGTTTTGGCAGAGAGAAGCAGTTCAGGGTGGAGTAGCTTCAGGCCGGGGTAGGAGCTGAGTGGGGTGGAGAGCCAGTAGTCCTGAGAGCTGGATGACGAGGATAACAGGTAACAGAGGAGCAGGTAGCGGCGTGGGAATGGCAAGCAGGCAGGCAGCAGGAACAGACGGGATCTGGTCGAAGGAGAGACAGGTTACAAACGTGGCAGGAACAACAATAATACTGAGAGAGTACAACTAAACTGAGAGTGCTGTACGGGCCAAGTTACCACAGGTAGTGTAGGAACGAACTGGCGCTGGAGAGGTGTCCAGCCCGGGTAGATAACTGCTGCTTGATTGGTGACAATGAGCTGCAGCTTGATGTAACTGATCTTGTGAGAGAATGGCCACGCCCCCTGACCTAGATCCTCTGACTGGGCTGCACAGCAGGGGGAGACAGACACAAACAACACACACAGGGGAAAAAAGGGAAAGGAAAACCAGCAGGAACAGGACCAACAGTGCCGGACCGTAACAGTCAGCCCATTAATATATGTTCACCGAAATTCACAAATGACACTATGCTATTAAGACCTTTGATTATTCACTGTCAATAAGGCTTATTCCATTAAAGTCTAGTAGCCTATCAAATAACAAGAATATACACTTAGAATGTACTATACAATACTGACTATTTATTTATTAGCCCTAATAAATGCATAACAACAGTCAAGTCAAGTTCAAGAGTTTGTTAATGTAATTGAATGATACAAATAAAAAAAATCATAAGCTCTCAAATTCATAGGATAAAATAACTGTTTTAACAGCAGTAAATTTGGTCGTCATAAGGAATGATTTTGAATGGAATATTTTATACGAGAACAGATCTACACATTACAAGCAGAAGTAAAGCATAAAGGCACCATTCAAGTATACACTCATTTTCATATAAGAAACAATAACTAATCAACGTTAAATCGACAATAAGTTGTGGTCTTTACTTGATTACATTGGTTTTGTGTTAGGCTTAGTGACTTTTTTCTTAGGCCTACAAACATGAGCATATCAGCACCACTAGCGTCTACAAGTTGCTCCTGTAAGTCGCTCTGGATAAGAGCGTCTGCTAAATGACTAAAAAAAAAAAAAAAAAAAAAAAAAAAAAACAGATTAGGCCTAGTTAACGGAAGAATCCTGCATGCCATTACTGACATAACATTGATAACGTTAAACAAGTCGCTGTCCAGGTGCTGAGGAGGAGGTGGCCATGGTGCTGAAATGTCTGCGAGGACTGGTGCGTAAAGTAGACTGAACTCCGCGTCTCCCCAACCCTGACAACGAACAAACTATTGATTAAAATGTGGGCCTATTAGCAGATCAATTTCAAATATTTTAGATAACAAACAAACTATTGTCACACTATTTAGCCTTACTCACCATATAAAAAAAACTCCACATTGTCTTGTGCTCTGTGTCTTCTTTGGCAGTGGCAGGGCAGTCAGTTGTGTTGGCGTGTCTCCTTCCTTTACTCAGCCATGCCTTCACATATGGCAAGGGATGGAACTGCAGTGGTGGACTGTTGCGTTTGAGGAAAAGCAGATTGGAAAGGTGGCTGACTGCAAGCGCATTTCGCTTGCTTGTCAGGATGTCATTCATGCTGCTGAATTTACGCATTCACTGGTGGATATGGCAATGGTTTCTACTGCCTTCATCAGAGGTGACAAGGAGACCGGCAATTTTGTAGCTTTGGAATCCTTGAACTCTCGGAATCCCCGAACACTCTCCATCCCATCTACTCTGAACACCTCGCACAGGTGTCTCACTGCATTGTCTCCAAACTGAATGTCCAGCTCTTCAGGCCACGAGTGTGGATAGAGGACCTTCACATCTTAAATTCTCTCTCTGTCTGTTTGTCTGCTCTCGTTGTCCATTGCGCTGACGTGGGAGGAGGTGGTTGGGGTGAGCCTGCTGTTCTCCGGCAGACTTCTGAAGGATTGCGATGCACTTATCCTCATCACACGTCTGTTCTCATGGAGCTCCACACCCTTGAAGGCCATCCTCTCGATCGCTGTGCCCACCTGCTCAGCATGGGGAACAAGGATGTTCACCATTGACTCAAACACCCGTATCGCTTGACCTAGCTGCTTGTCAGCTATGGGGAGAGTCATGTCCCGCCGCTGGAACTGGCGGGAGAGGTCACTCAGCTCCCAAGCAGTGGCAGTTCTAGACCATTTCAACTGGGGGGGGGGGGGGGGGGGGGGGGGGGGGGGGGCAGGCTGGGGCCAGTTACATTAGACATTATTGTTGTCATATCGTTTTCTTCACTGCATTGCAGGCATTAATAGGCAAAATACTATGTTTATAATCATTCAACAATGTATTATTTGCATTTACATTACATTTTTACATTAATACATATTCAGTATCAGTTACATCACCTGTATTCTATGGTTTCTGTGGTTTCTTGCAAAAAGATCAGCAAATTCATCTAGATTCAAGGCCTTTGCCCTCCTTGACTCAATACTTAATATACCTAAATTGCTTAATCTCTCATCTGACATTGTGGACCTAAGATACGTTTTCACCAGCTTTAGTGCAGAAAAACTCAGTTCACAAGAAGCGGTACTAACAGGGATTGAAACAGCTATTTTGCACAGTTTAAAGAGATCAAAGAAAACTTTATAAGGCTCAATGAATAATGCTAGCTCTACTACACTGGAGGGTCTCTGCATGCCTCTCTGTATTTTCCTTTGTAAAAGTATTCTGAACTGATGTAGTTCATGCCCCAAGTCCTCAATATTTGATTCATACATTCTAGCAAATGGAAACAGGGACTTCTCTTTGAGATGAAAGCTCCCCCGTGACGCCAGGACAGCGGAGTCACTGACCACCATCCGGAGACACTTGAAACCCTACCTCTTTAAGGAATACCTGGAATAGTATAAAGTAATCCTTCTTCCCCCACCCCCCATAAAAGGTGGTTGTCCCACTGGCTATCATAAGTTGAATGCACCAATTTGTAAGTCGCTCTGGATAAGAGCGTCTGCTAAATGATGTAAATGTAAATGTATATGCTTCACTTTTGGGGTTTAGAGTTTGGATGCCATTCATTATGTCACAGTTATTGCTAGAGAACCGTCTGTTAAGCTCATTGAGCAACTGCTCTAAGAAAGGGTAGAAAAAGGTTGTACGAAAACTGTCTTTATCCATTTCTGAATCTGACCTCTGACCTACTGTACTGAGTACACAGTCTCCATTAAATTGAGAGCTTAGCTTTTTTGGTTGTTTTGCAGAGGGCTGTATTGCAGTATCGCATTGCTCAGCTGTGTTCAACACTTCATTCCATAGGTCATCAAAAAATGACTCATCCCTGTAGTCATACAAAGTTTGAACTAAGTCTTCAACTAAATCAACAGCCTTTGACAGGTCAAGTGATGAAGACTGAAGCATATCTGATAGAAATGTTGCTTCTCCAAAAACGATATGGAGTGTAACAAGGCACACAATTAATTGTAAATATATCTGTGCAAGCAGACCTCGTGCCTCAACAGATCTGTCACCGTTGTGTTCTTGGACTATGTCGTGATGTGACTTACTTTAATGTATGACTGTTATTTATCGAATCACCTAACTATGTTTAATTGTCACATGATTAAATTAATCATGTAACAATCAACACATTAGGAATTTGGGGCACCACGGAAGAAGTTGTTTAACGAGTTACCATCTCCCAAATTAAACTCTTATAAGATATGTTATATATCGATAACAGTCACTTATCAAATAATTACCTCTTATCAGTCTCATTCTGAACGTCGCATAATCCTTGAACCTGCAAGAACTCTAACCTTATTGATGAATCAGCAATACACAAATTGGCTTAATTATGTATTTACTAACTAACTAAATAATAACACAATACAAACACACATAGGTTATTGATACTAACGTAATACAATGAAAACAGGTCCCTAGTGGACTGGACTAACAATCGCATGACTGCTTGGGTATGTAGTGTCGAGAACGATGCTGAGATGCTGTGATGACAAGGAATCCGCTGACACTGTCCTCGATTATAATAATTTATTACATTGAAGATTTCAGCGCCAATTTACAGACTTCTGCAGACATCTGGAGAACAACCGGCCCAATCTTTAATATGTTATTCTCCCAGTCCTTTGTCCCAACCAAGGTATATATATCATATGTAACCTGATATGGGTGTTTTCCCCCACAGACCAATCCCAGGACGCCACATAACAGACTTCCTCTGTTTTAGGGTGCCCCTATAGAAATGCTCTCCAGATGCTTCCACAAGCTGAGTCAACTTCCTCTAACACCATTTGCAAACGTCAGCAAAGTCATAAATTGTTTAGACACTACAGGTAGAAGGAGGGTCAGAGTGGAAGGGAGAGACAGAGATTCAAACTATCATGGTTACTTTGGAGACTATGCTCACAGTAATCATAATACCTATGCACCATAATAACGCTCATTCGGATTAGAAATGCAACATGTATTTACGTGTATCTGTCCTCGATAGTTGAGTTGATGATGTAGGACTCTGGTTTGCCCACCAGAAATCCCAATGTCCTTGGTATAGTTTCTGGGCGTAGTGCTGGTTAGATGGATACTTCAGATGTAACAGCGGTTCTCTGAGAAGGATTGTCCTTCCCACTTTGTGTCTTTTGTGAATGTTCTCTAGATGACTATACATGCCAGCTGCAGACTGAAATAATAAGGTCTAGTGCATTGTCTTCTTCTTCACCTCGTGTAGAGGTTGAGAGTTTCAGAGATTCTCCATTTCAAACGTGTGGACTAACGTTTCACGTTTTCTGGTCTTTCTGGTCTTGTAGAAATTCAACCATTTGCAACGTTTGGCTCACGCTTCACATCTGCTGGTCTTCCTTTGGTAATGGAGTTGTAGTTTTAAACAATTTTGTAATGTTTAGCTCACGCTTCACGCTTCTTGGTCTGTAGAGTTTCAACCATTTGCAACGTTTAGCTCACGCTTCACGTCTGCTGGTCTAAAGGTTGATTTGTTTTTCAAGGCTTTTTATGCACTCGGGGTAAAAGGGGTGTTCCATCATTTTTACACGATCTCTGATGTCACTCAGGGCGTGGCTAGTCACTGTGCATAGTTTATATGAACAACTATTATCTCATTAGAAGACTAAAATCACATTTCTATCTTCACCAAAATACTTTCATACTTAATCATATATTTTATACAACATTTAGATGTAAACTACAGTTTACCATCCTTAATGACGTCACAAAATAATAAACAATATGACATGATTATTCTTTAGATCCCCACTGACCATTTTCCACATTCTTTTAAGTAGGAATATTGTTTCATTATCCACTTTTGGATGTTGGAGTCTTGGCGGGAAGACTTCCTTTGTCTCACAGGGAAATTCTTTCTTCCCATACTAGAGACCACAAAGAGTACTTTTCTGCAAACTATTTATGACCGGCTGTTAAGTCATAAAACTGGCCCCCAAGAAAGGGGGTGTTCAAACCTTTGCCTAGCAGGAATGTTTGATCCTCAACCCATGAGGGCAAGTTATGACAACTATGTCTTGCAGGACTCGCTTAATGGCAGGCAATCTATCCATAATAGTATGTAGAGCCATATATCGACATGCCCAGCGAGTGTCACTTAGTCTCTGAAGCTCTCTAGGTGCACCTGGGTACATCTCTCTTTGTACGCTAAGCCATTTTTGATGCACATATGACCCAGATGTGAAGACATAGTCTTTCTAGTAAGGAGAAGAACTGTCCTACCTCAGGGACAGCTTTGACTGTATCCACTAAAACTAAGTTTAGACAGTGTGCACTGCAGTGGATGTAAAAGGCATGCTTTGCTTGTTCTTTAATGCGTGACTGGACGCCTGAATGTTTGCCTCTCATAACTGAAGCACCGTCATATGCTTGGCCTACTAGGTTGTTTTTGTATTCAAGACCATGACTTTCTAATATGTGTATGATTTTGTCAGTAAGCCCTGCTGCATCGAGTCGATCAGCCGATTCAAAGTGGAGAAAGCTCTCATGGACAGCTCCACTGAAATAGTACCTGAGTACTAGAGATATCTGCTCCTTTTTTTAAACATATTTTGTTTAGTCTGCCATTATGCTAAAGACTGTCACGCCCTGACTCTGGGGACTCGTATTTGTTGAGTAAGGGTGTGTATTTTCTGTGTGGTATGTTCTATGTTGCATTTTCTATGTTTAGATCTAGATCGTGTAGATCTATGTTGGCCGGTGTGGTTCCCAATCAGAGGCAGCTGTAGCTCGTTGTCTCTGATTGGGGACCATACTTAGGTAGCCTATTGGCACTTGTGGGTTGTGGGATCTTGTTCCGTGTAAGGTATGTTGTGTTGTGCTGCCTTGGACGTCATGTTTCGTTTCGTTTGTTATTTTGTCATTGTGGTTAATATTTAATAAACATGTACGCATATCACGCTGCGCCTTGGTCCGTCTCGTCTGTAAGCGAACGTGACAAAGACCTCACTGTCTTTCACTTCTTCTAAAATTTTTGTTCGAACCATGTCTGCCAAACAACTCAGAACCTCATTCTGAATCCCTTTGCTTGTGTATTTTGCATTATGAATGTAAGTCAACCTTTTTTTCACAGTTGTGTCATGCTTAGCTATTGTTTCTAGGATTGCCATGAAGTTCCCTTTATTATCAGACTCTGCAGACTCATCGTGTCCTCTTTGTGCAATGTTTTGTGTGGCTGTAAGTAGTAGTACTTCTCCTGTTGTTTTAATATAGTCCCGATTTTCTTGAACCTGTTTGTTGTGTTCCTTGTTTAGGGCATTTACCAGTGTTGCATTACTTTTTACAGCTTTCTGATAGTCTCTCCATGTAATCATTGCTTGTTTGTGCCGCTCAGACCTTGCATGAATTGCAAATCCCCCCTCTTTGTAAGTTGCCCTCTTCCAGTTGTTAAAACCCAATTTTGAATCAAATACAGTCTCTGAAACACAGAGTCTGATTTCTTTGAATATTCAAGCCAGGGGTGGATGTGGTACCAGGCCGCATTGAAGCTCCTCCTCCTGTCCCCCATCAGAGTTCTTGGGTACATGTTCATCACTGGCTGCACCGGTGGGTCCTCCCGGGATTTGCTGTCATCTGTCAACAACAACAAAAAACTATAAATAAAAGTATCTATTTGGGTAATTTTAGACACATACCATAGCCATCAGACAACTCCATCTGATATCTATATCACAAGTCCATTAGCATGTTAAATGAGATCATTCATTTAAATCATAAACCGACATTTCTATACACCATATAAACTGACTAATTGCACTGCTTCACAAGTAACCACAGATTCATTCAACATCACAAACCTGATGGTCCACTGCTTGTGGACGCACATGGCTCATCTGTTGGTGTCTCACTCCCAGCCTCTACGTCCCCTTCAGCCTCAGTCTCTCCATCTGTCTCACTTTCCTGCTCTACTATGCCTTCACTCTCAGTCTCTCCAATGGACAAGTCTTCCTGCTCTCTCTTGCTCTCTCCACACCTGAACCCTCTGGCTTTGTCTGACTTTCTGCCTTGTCTTTTCTTTGGAAGAAGGACATGACGTCCTTTTTTCTCTTCATTTTGGTGAGAACTATAGAGCAAAAGCAATGGGGACCAAGCTTATTAATTCATTTACTGAAAATAACTGACTTGCTAGGTAGCTATCTTTCATGTCTAACCTTTTAACATTACAATGCGTTTACTGAGTGTGGTTAAGTAAAAGCACTCAGCACCATGCGTTTTTGATCAAATATTATATCCTTTTTCATATTGCCATACATTTTAAATGCCTGACTGTTAGAATTAGCTACAAAACTAAACCAAAAACAATGCAAACGAATACATAGCCCAGGATTCAAGCCAATTCATTAATTAATTCACAAAGAAAGTAACAAACGGCCAGGTTAACATTAGCTGATCTAACGTTACACTTCTGTAATGCATTTAATAGTTAACTATGTTACAAATACAACATATTAAACATTTTCTTTATTTCCTTCTTCTTGCTTGAACAATATTATTCGCGCCAAATTTCTTTCAACTTCTGAATAGAAAGAAACGTGCAGACCACCCCCCCCCCCAGCGGATGGAGAGAACACACCCGATGGTTAGGATGCGCTGTACCACTTCCCGTACGCACTCGGTCAGCTCTTTCTCGTTCTATCTCATCCACTGCAACTCTTAAACTAATTTCATCATTTGCTCTTTGTCCAATGCACCCCTGCTCTTAATCCAACATTGCTAAAACTAGCTAGCGCGATCGGTAATTAGCTAGCCTACCTACTAGCAAAAAAACATAAACATAGCTAAATCAAATTTTCCTGCTGCAGCATTCCATTTGATGTCGTTTCTGCTTGGCTCTGTTGTGATTTGACGACTTGGAACAGCTCATCCTGCGCATTCTCAGTCTGCATATTCTCAATCTCGAACAGTCTACTGGCACACATATGCCGGATTCACAGAGTAACGGTAAAAAGGAACTGGTATGCAGTTCCCAAAAATTTGAGGTGCCAGTACTGCGTTCCAGACAGCTCTGGCCCAAGTCAAGCACTTGTTTCAGATTATTTTGTGCCCAATAGAAATGAATGGTAAATAATGTATTGTGTCATTTTGAGTCACTTTTATTGTAAATAAGAATATAATATGTTTCTAAACACTTATACATTAATGTGGATGCTACCATGATTAAGGATAATCCTGAATGACTCGTGAATAATGATGAGTGAGAAAGTTACAGAGGGTCAAAGATCATACCCCAAAGACATGCTCTCCTGTTATTGGTAATGGTGAGAGGTTAGCATGTCTGGGGGTTATGATATTTTTTTAGAAACATATTCTATTCTCATTTACAATAAAAATGACTCCAAAATGACACAATGCATTATTTACCATTCATTTCTATTGGGCACAAAATAATCTGAAACCAAACCAAAATGAACTGCAAATGCATCCAACAAGTTTGTAGTCACAAGCTTGATGAAGTCATTGCGTGCTAGGAATATGGACCAAATACTAAAATGTTGACTACTTTATTTATAAGAATCTTTAGGGTTGTCAATCATTTTGACCCTACCTTTTTGAGAAAAAAAGGTATTACTTGTTAAACAATTACTCTTTCTCTGAGCAATTGTATTAGGATAAAATAATATAATTTCCCATTTTTTAGCATACAATATAGCTCAGTATTTGAATTATTTATTTTATACAGTCATTATTGCTCCTCTTTATCAAGGGTGTCAATCATTTCGGACCCCACTGTATATTAGGAAGAATATGGTGGAGCTATGCAACTCGCCTTATTTAAGTAGGCAATGACTCAACCTTTATTTGTTGTCATATTTGAAATAAAATGAAATAATTGGCTTTGTATAAATTCATACTTAATCAGATATTTTCTGTTTTTTTAGGTGCAACACAACACTTTCTCTCTTCCTCTGTACGACTCAAGCACATTCACAAGCGACTGCAAGGAATCTTGCATTATGTACCTCTAAACACAGTAGTAGCGATCTGAAATTCAGGAGCACGCAGCTTTGTTCACTTCGAATGATAATCAAATTGATCCCACCCGTGTAAGGGTTGGTGTGAGGTGTGACCCAGGTGCGGTGCAGGATAGACAGTAGGCAGTAGGCAGAGATGGTGAAACAAGGATCTTTACTGGTGGACCCGAAGCCAGGATACAAAACAAAGGACTTAACACGATAAAAGAAAGGTGGAGCAAATAAGTCTCCAAAAACAGGCTGACAGCCAAAATACGAAATAGTAACTACGACTGAAATAATAAAGAAACAGGGAGAACACTTCTCGAGTACCTGTACATACTTCTCCGATCAGACACTGATTAGTACTGCTGAGCATAGAGAAACTAGCAGAGAAAACAGAGCAAGGTAACACAGGGAAGTGAGGGCATAAATACACAGGTGAACAGGTAGACACAGGTGACACCAATAGGATAATGATTAGTCCAGACTGTAAGTAAGGAGGTGCCTAAGGTTGTCGGAAGATCCCGCGTGGAGAGCCACACCCTCTGTCCCGGGCAAAAACTGGGGCCGGGCGACGCCTGCGGTTGGCCTGATGTTGAGACCTGACCGAGGCCCACTTAAGCGCCGCCCGTACCTGCCTCCAGGTGCGGTAACAGCGAATGATGTGGGCCTGGACTGACGGGACCGCCGCCTCCTCCTCTTGCTCTGGGAATAGGGGGGGGTTGGTACCTGTATTGGCACTCGATGCGGAACAGGCCGGTGGACGAGCAGAGAAGGGTGTTGTGGGCGTACTCCGCCCACGCCAGTCGCTGACTCCACGTAGCTGGGTTGCTGGGGGCGTAGCACCTCAGCACCTCCTTCAGATCCTGGTTGACGCGCTCCATCTTCCCGTTCGACTGGGGATGGAAGCCGGAAGACAAGCTGACAGAGGCGCCGAGGCAGGTGGCGAATGCCTTCCAGAACCTGGAGGTGAACTGAGGGCCCCGATCCGACACCACATGTTGGGGAAGGTCGTGGACCCGGAAAACGTGCTGCACCAGTTTGAGAAGGGGAAGGAAGTGGGCAGCCTACGAAAACTGGTCCACAACGACCAGGATGACTGTGTATCCATCAGAGGGGGGTAGGGCGGAAATGAAATCCAGCGAGATGTGGGACCAGGGAAACTTAGGCAGGGGTTGGAGCAGCCCTGCCGCGGGCTGACGTGAGCTCTTCGTGAACGCACACCGGACAAGCAGCCACGAAGGCGCACATATCCCCCTCAGCTGATGGCCACCAGAACCTCCTATGCAGGAACTCCAACATCCTGGCGTCCCCCGGATGGCTGGTGAGGTCGGACGCTTGCGCCAACTGAAGCAGTTGCGAGCGCGCCGCCTTGGGTACGTACATCCTCCCAGATGGACCTCTGCCCGCCGTATCGCTGCTCTGACCAGCCTATCGATTCCCCACGAAACGGTGGCAGCAATCAGGGCGTTGGGGACAATGGGGTCATCCCTCTTCACCAAGTCCATGGGGTCGAACTGCCGGGAGAGCACGTCAGGCTTGGTGTTCTTCGACCCCGGACGGTATGAGATCGTGAACTGGAACCTGATGAAGACCAACGCCCACCTGGCCTGGCGCGAGTTGAGCCTCTTGGCCCCCTGAATGTAGGCTAAGTTCTTATGGTCAGTCCATATGACGAATGGATGGGCGGCCCCCTCTAGCCAATGCCTCCACTCCCCCAGGGCGAGCTTGACTGCTAGCAGCTCACGGTTCCCCACGTCGTAATTCCGCTCCGCCGGGGACAGCCGACGGGAGAAAATCGTGCAGGGTTGAGTCTTACCGTCCATGAGGAATCGCTGGGACAGGATTGCTCCCATCGCAACATCTGAAGCATCAACCTCCACAATGAACGGTGGGGACGGATCAGGATGCCCTAGGACCAGGGCCGATGTAAAGCACTGCTTAAGTGCATCGAATGCGTTCCCCGCCTCCGGGGTCCAGGAGAAGGAGCGCACGCTCGTCTGGGTGAGGGCTGTCAGGGGAGCGGCTAGGGAGCTAAAATTGCGAATAAATCGCCTATAAACATTAGTGAACCCTAAAAACCATTGTAGTGGCTTGAGGGAGGATGGCTGGGGCCAATCCAGTACCGCGCTGACCTTGGCTGGGTCCATCCGTAGGTCCCCCTGGGTGACGATGAACCCCAGGAAGGAGACTGTCTCCGTGTGGAACACGCACTTCTCCGCCTTGACGTAGAGCTGGGGATGGAGAAGTCGTTGGAGGACCTGCCGAACGTGCTGCTCATGTCCTTTGAAAATAATAGGATGTCATCCAAATACACAAAGACGCTGTGGTTGAGGAGGTCCCAGAGCACGTCATTGACCAATGCCTGGAACACCGCAGGTGCGTTGGCTAGACCGAACTGCATGACTTGGTACTCGAAATGCCCACTGGATGTGTTAAAAGCTGTCTTCCACTCGTCCCCCTCCCGAATCCTCACCAGGTTGTAGGCATTTCGTCCAGCTTGGAGAAGATCCGGGCTCCCTGCAATGACTCGAATGCCGTTGTCATCAGGGGGAGTGGGTAGCGGTTCTTAACCGTCTCTCTCTGGCAGGAGGTAAGCTTGGCTTATATGGTGTCGAGTAAAGCTTAAACCATGTATTTAGATTGTAGGTAGTTACAGTGAGGGAAAAAAGTATTTAGTCAGCCACCAATTGTGCAAGTTCTCCCACTTAAAAAGATGAGAGAGGCCTGTAATTTTCATCATAGGTACACGTCAACTATGACAGACAAATGAGAGAGAGAAAAATCCAGAAAATCACATTGTAGGATTTTTAATGAATTTATTTGCAAATTATGGTGGAAAATAAGTATTTGGTCACCTACAAACAAGCAAGATTTCTGGCTCTCACAGACCTGTAACTTCTTCTTTGAGAGGCTCCTCTGTCCTCCACTCGTTACCTGTATTAATGGCACCTGTTTGAACTTGTTATCAGTATAAAAGACACCTGTCCACAACCTCAAACAGTCACACTCCAAACTCCACTATGGCCAAGACCAAAGAGCTGTCAAAGGACACCAGAAACAAAATTGTAGACCTGCACCAGGCTGGGAAGACTGAATCTACAATAGGTAAGCAGCTTGGTTTGAAGAAATCAACTGTGGGAGCAATTATTAGGAAATGGAAGACATACAAGACCACTGATAATCTCCCTCGATCTGGGGCTCCACGCAAGATCTCACCCCGTGGGGTCAAAATGATCGCAAGAACGGTGAGCAAAAATCCCAGAACCACACGGGAGGACCTAGTGAATGACCTGCAGAGAGCTGGGACCAAAGTAACAAAGCCTACCATCAGTAACACACTACGCCGCCAGGGACTCAAATCCTGCAGTGCCAGACGTGTCCCCCTGCTTAAGCCAGTACATGTCCAGGCCCGTCTGAAGTTTGCTAGAGTGCATTTGGATGATCCAGAAGAGGATTGGGAGAATGTCATATGGTCAGATGAAACCAAAATAGAACTTTTTGGTAAAAACTCAACTCGTCGTGTTTGGAGGACAAAGAATGAGTTGCATCCAAAGAACACCATACCTACTGTGAAGCATGGGGGTGGAAACATCATGCTTTGGGGCTGTTTTTCTGCAAAGGGACCAGGACAACTGATCCGTGTAAAGGAAAGAATGAATGGGGCCATGTATCGTGAGATTTTGAGTGAAAACCTCCTTCCATCAGCAAGGGCATTGAAGATGAAACGTGGCTGGGTCTTTCAGCATGACAATGATCCCAAACACACCTCCCGGACAACGAAGGAGTGGCTTCGTAAGAAGCATTTCAAGGTCCTGGAGTGGCCTAGCCAGTCTCCAGATCTCAACCCCATAGAAAATCTTTGGAGGGAGTTGAAAGTCCGTGTTGCCCAGCGACAGCCCCAAAACATCACTGCTCTAGAGGAGATCTGCATGGAGGAATGGGCCAAAATACCAGCAACAGTGTGTGAAAACCTTGTGAAGACTTACAGAAAACGTTTGACCTGTGTCATTGCCAACAAAGGGTATATAACAAAGTATTGAGAAACTTTTGTTATTGACCAAATACTTATTTTCCACCATAATTTGCTAATAAATTCATTAAAAACCATACAATGTGATTTTCTTGAAAAAAAATCTCAGTTTGTCTGTCATAGTTGACGTGTACCTATGATGCAAATTACAGGCCTCTCTCATCTTTTTAAGTGGGAGAACTTGCACAATTGGTGGCTGACTAAATACTTTTTTCCCCCACTGTAGGTAGGTAGATAGGTAGGTAGGTAGGTAGGTAGGTAGGTAGGTAGGTAGGTAGGTAGGTAGGTAGGTAGGTGTTGTAGTTAGGTATTGTAGGTCATTTATCTAGGTAGTTATTGTAGGTTATTGTAGGTAATTATTGTAGGTAAGTATTGTATTCGGCTGAGCCCGGTGAAGCACGAGGCTAGCTAACTCACTACCTGGACCAATAAAGCTAGCTAGCTAGCGGGTAGCTACTGGTAACTATTAGCAACTGTGGATAGTTGTTTCCAATGTTATTTCACGCTTAAGAGTACCTGTAATTATGCCAGCTAGCTACCTACCATTCAGCTGTTTTTCTAACCTCATTATCTGAAGCGTTAACGTTAGGTAGTTAGTAGCTACTGTACTCTAAATGTAGCTAGCTTGTTGCTACCTGGATAGCTAACTAAACAATAGCTGGAACGACCTAGCTTTAATATTTGGAGACGTTTTCTCTCCGTTGGGACAGACGCGAACTGGCTGAATCGATTCAGTGGCTAGCTTTGCACTTAACTGGCTAACAGTAGCTAAGGGTAAGGGTAAGTTATAACCTACATCTATTTTTGTTTGTTTTTACATACTGGTAACCAGAGTCGTTCAAGGGAATTCGGGACATGGGTGACTAGTTAACGTTAGCTTGGCTCTCTGTGTGTTCGTGACGTGGGAGGAGGTGTTGGTTCGTTGGCAGAGAGCAATGGCTAGCTAGTATGCTAACTATTCTAGCTAACTAACTGGCTGAATAAGTTGACGACGTACTCACTCAAACTGTCAAAACTAACCCAAAACTTTACACAACGTTAGACACGGACACGAATGATCTGCTTGGCGTGTTAACACACTGGTGATTTGTTGTAACCGAGTATTGGTGCTAAACCGTGTTATTGGAGGCTGGCATGCTAGTTGGCTTTGGCGTCTTAGGATTTGTTGCCCTGGATGGTTTTCACAGAAGAATACTGTACCAAGTTAGCTAGCTGAATAAACTAAGTTAGAGTCTATTCCTAGAAAACATTGAACCGCTGTAATTTACAACAATTATAATTTCTAAAGTGGAAGTTGGGAGAGTTATATTTGAGTGTTTCAGTGAAACGTAAGTGAGGGAGGCCCCGCTCTCTCGCTTTCCCAGATGTTTAGTTAATTTCATTCCGATCTCCTTTGCATTATTGTAGCCTTTTTCTGTAGCCTGTCAACTATGTGTCTGTCTATCCCTGTTCTCTCCTCTCTGCACAGGCCATACAAACACTTCACACCACGTGGCTGTTGCCACTCTAATCTGGTGGTCCCTGCGCGCACGACCCATGTGGAGTTCCAGGTCTCTGGCAGCCTCTGGAACTGCCGTTCTGCGGCCAACAAGGCAGAGTTCATCTCAGCCTATGCTACCCTCCAGTCCCTCGACTTCTTGGCGCTGATGGAAACATGGATTACCACAGAAAACACTGCTACTCCTACTGCTCTTTCCTCGTCTGACCATGTGTTCTCGCATACCCCGAGAGTATCTGGTCAGCGCAGCGGTGGCACAGGAATCCTCATCTCTCCCAAGTGGACATTCTCTCTTTTTCCCCTGACCCATCTGTCTATCTCCTCATTTGAATTCCATGCTGTCACAGTCACTAGCCCATTCAAGCTTAACATCCTTGTCATTTATCGCTCTCCAGGTTCCCTTGGAGAGATCATCAATGAGCTTGACGCCTTGATAAGTTCCTTTCCTGAGGATGGCTCACCCCTCACAGTTCTGGGTGAATTTAACCTCCCTACGTCTGCTCTGTCATATCCTCACATGGTCTCTCCTATCATTGCTATGCAGACGACACACAATTCATTTTCTCCTTTCCCCCTTCTGATAACCAGGTGGTGAATCGCATCTCTGCATGTCTGGCAGACATATCAGTGTGGATGTTGGATCACCACCTCAAGCTGAACCTCGGCAAGACGGAGCTGCTCTTCCTCCCGGGGAAGGACTGCCGCTCCATGATCTCGCCATCACGGTTGACAACTCCCTGTCGAGTGCAAAGAACCTTGGCGTAACCCTGGACAACACCCTGTCGTTCTCCGCTAACATCAAAGCGGTGACCCGATCCTGCAGGTTCATGCTCTACAACATTCACAGAGTACGACCCTACCTTACACAGAAAGCGGCACAGGTCCTAATCCAGGCACTTGTCATCTCCCGTCTCGATTACTGCAACTCGCTGTTGGCTGGGCTCCCTGCCTGTGCCATTAAACCCCTACAACTTATACAGAACGCTGCAGCCCGTCTGGTGTTCGACCTTCCCAAGTTCTCTCATGTCACCCCGCTCCTCCGCACACTCCACTGGCTTCCAGTTGAGGCTCGCATCTACTACAAGACCATGGTGCTTGCCTACGGAGCTGTGAGGGGAACGGCACCTCCTTACCTTCAGGCTCTGATCAGACCCTACACCTAAACGAGGGCACTACGTTCATTCACCTCTGGCCTGCTAGCTCCCCTACCTCTACGGAAGCATAGTTCCCGCTCAGCCCAGTCAAAGCTATTTGCTGCTCTGGCACCCCAATTGTGGAACAAGCTCCTCCACGACACCAGGACAGCGGAGTCACTGACCACCTTCCGGAGACACTTGAAACCCTACCTCTTTAAGGAATACCTGGAATAGTATAAAGTAATCCTTCTACCCCCCCCTCCCCCACCCCACATAAAAATTAAATTTAAAAAAAGGGTGGTTGTCCCACTGGCTATCATAAGTTGACTGCACCAATTTGTAAGTCGCTCTGGATAAGAGCGTCTGCTAAATGATGTAAATGTAAATGTCGTTGAGCGCCCGGTAATCAATGCACGGCCGTTGCCCACCATCCTTTTTCCCCACAAAGAAGATACAAAACAACGGACTTAACACGATAAAAGAAAGGTGGAGCAAATAAGTCTCCAAAAACAGGCTGACAGCCAAAATACGAAATAGTAACTAAAAATAATAAAGAAACAGGGAGACTGAAATAGTAAAGAAACAGAGAGAACACTCGAGTACCTGTACATACTTCTCAGATCAGACACTGATTAGTACTGCTGAGCATAGAGAAACTAGCAGAGAAAACTGAGCAAGGGAACACAGGGAAGTGAGGGCATAAATACACAGGTGAACAGGTAGACACAGGTGACACCAATTGGATAATGATTAGTCCAGACTGTGAGTAAATAAAATAAAATAAAATAAAATAAAATAAAATGTTATTGGTCACATGCGCCGAATACAACAGGTGCAGACATTACAGTGAAATGCTTACTTACAGACCTTAACCAACAGTGCATTTATTTTTAACAAAGAAAGTAAAAATAAAACAACAACAAAAAAAGTGTTGAGAAAAAAAGAGCAGAAGTAAAATAAAATAACAGTAGGGAGGCTATATATACAGGGGGGTACCGGTGCAGAGTCAATGTGCGGGGGCACCGGCTAGTTGAGGTAGTTGAAGTAATATGTACATGTGGGTAGAGTTAAAGTGACTATGCATAAATAATTAACAGAGTAGCAGCAGCGTAAAAAGGATGGGGTGGGGGGGCAGTGCAAATAGTCCGGGTAGCCATGATTAGCTGTTCAGGAGTCTTATGGCTTGGGGGTAGAAGCTGTTGAGAAGTCTTTTGGACCTAGACTTGGCACTCCGGTACCACTTGCCGTGCGGTAGCAGAGAGAACAGTCTATGACTAGGGTGGCTGGAGTCTTTGACAATTTTGAGGGCCTTCCTCTGACACCGCCTGGTATAGAGGTCCTGGATGGCAGGAAGCTTGGCCCCAGTGATGTACTGGGCCGTACGCACTACCCTCTGTAGTGCCTTGCGGTCGGAGGCCAAGCAGTTGCCATACCAGGCGGTGATGCAACCAGTCAGGATGCTCTCGATGGTGCAGCTGTAGAATTTTTTGAGGATCCATGCCAAATCTTTTCAGTCTCCTGAGGGGGAATAGGCTTTGTCGTGCCCTTTTCACGACTGTCTTGGTGTGTTTGGACCATGATAGTTCGTTGGTGATGTGGACACCAAGGAACTTGAAGCTCTCAACCTGTTCCACTACAGCCCTGTCGATGAGAATGGGGGCGTGCTCAGTCCTCTTTTTTTTCCTGTAGTCCACAATCATCTCCTTTGTCTTGGTCACGTTGAGGGAGAGGTTGTTGTCCTGGCACCACACGGCCAGGTCTCTGACCTCCTCCCTATAGGCTGTCTCATCGTTGTCGGTGATCAGGCCTACCACTGTTGTGTCGTCGGCAAACTTAATGATGGTGTTGGAGTCGTGCCTGGCCATGCAGTCATGGGTGAACAGAGAGTACAGGAGGGGACTGAGCACGCACCCCTGAGGGGCCCCCGTGTTGAGGATCAGTGTGGCAGATGTGTTGTTACCTACCCTTACCACCTGGGGGCGGCCTGTCAGGAAGTCCAGGATCCAGTTGCAGAGGGAGGTGTTTAGTCCCAGGATCCTTAGCTTAGTGATGAGCTTAGAGGGCACTATGGTGTTGAATGCTGAGCTGTAGTCAATGAATAGCATTCTCACGTAGGTGTTCCTCTTGTCCAGGTGGGAAAGGGCAGTGTGGAGTGCAATAGAGATTGCATCATCTGTGGATCTGTTGGGGCGGTATGCAAATTGGAGTGGGTCTAGGGTTTCTGGGATAATGCTGTTGATGTGAGCCATGACCAGCCTTTCAAAGCACTTCATGGCTACAGACGTCAGTGCTATGGGTCGGTAGTCATTTAGGCAGGATATCTTAGAGTTCTTGGGCACGGGGACTATGGTGGTCTGCTTGAAACATGTTGGTATTACAGACTCAGTCAGGGACATGTTGAAAATGTCAGTGAAGACACTTGCCAGTTGGTCAGCACATGCTCGGAGTACACGTCCTGGTAATCCGTCTGGCCCTGCGGCCTTGTGAATGTTGACCTGCTTAAAAGTCTTACTCACATCGGCTACGGAGAGCGTGATCACATAGTCATCTGGAACAGCTGGTGCTCTCATGCATGCTTCAGTGTTGCTTGCCTCGAAGCGAGCATAGAAGTGGTTTAGCTCGTCTGGTAGGCTTGTGTCACTGGGCAGCTCACGGCTGTGCTTCCCTTTGTAGTCTGTAATAGTTTTCAAGCCCTGACACATCCGACGAGCGTCAGAGCCAGTGTAGTACGATTCAATCTTAGTCCTGTATTGACTCTTTGCCTGTTTGATGGTTCGTCGGAGGGCATAGCGGGATTTCTTATAAGCGTCCGGGTTAGAGTCCCGCTCCTTGAAAGCGGCAGCTCTACCCTTTAGCTCAGTGCGGATGTTTCCTGTAATCCATGGCTTCTGGTTGGGGTATGTACGTACGGTCACTGTGGGGACGACATCATCGATGCACTTATTGATGAAGCCAGTGACTGATGTGGTGTACTCCTCAATGCTGTCTGAAGAATCCCTGAACATGTTCCAGTCTGTGCTAGCAAAACAGTCCTGTAGCTTAGAATCTGCGTCATCTGACCACTTTTTTATTAACCGAGTCACTGGTGCTTCCTGCTTTAGTTTTTGCTTATAAGCAGGAATCAGGAGGATAGAGTTATGGTCAGATTTGCCAAATGGAGGGCGAGGGAGAGCTTTGTATGCGTCTCTGTGTGTGGAGTAAAGGTGGTCTAGAGTTTTTTTTCCTTTAGTTGCACATTTAACATGCTGGTAGAAATTAGGTAGAACGGATTTAAGTTTCCCTGCATTAAAGTCCCCGGCCACTAGGAGCGCTGCATCTGGATGAGCGTTTTCCTGTTGATTTATGGCCTTGTACAACTAATTCAGTGCAATCTTAATGCCAGCATTGGTTTGTGGTAGTAAATAGACAGCTATGAAAAATATAGATGAAAACTCTCTTGGTAAATAGTGTGGTCTACAGCTTATCATAAGATACTCTACCTCAGGCGAGCAAAACCTCGAGACTTCCTTAGTATTTGATTTTGTGCACCAGCTGTTGTTTACAAATATACACAGACCGCCACCCCTTGTCTTACCGGAGTCAGCCGTTCTATCCTGCCGATGTAGCGTATAGCCCGCTAGCTGTATGTTATCCATGTCGTCGTTCAGCCACGACTCGGTGAAACATAAGATATTACCGTTTTTAATGTCCTGTTGGTAGGATAACCGTAATCTTAGGTCATCCAATTTGTTATCCAATGATTGAAGATTGGCTAATAGGATTGATGGAAGAGGCAGTTTACTCGCTCGCCGTCGGATCCTTACAAGGCACCCCGATCTACGTCCACGATATCTCCGTCTCTTCCTCACGCGAATGACAGGGATTTGGGCCTTGTCGGGTGTCTGTATGATATCCATCGCGGCCGCCTCGTTGAAAAAAAAATCTTTGTCCAATACGAGGTGAGTAATCGCTGTCCTGATATCCAGAAGCTCTTTTTGGTTATAAGAGACGATGGCAGAAACATTATGTACAAAATAAATTACAAATAACGCGGAAAAACACACATAATAGTACAAATGGTTAGAGGGCTGTAAAACGGCAGCCATCTTCTCCGGCGCTGTTCTGTTATGAGTAAGGAGGTGCCTAAGGTTGTCGGATGATGACACCTAATGGGTTGCTCCGGAACTGCGACCCCCTCCTGTAACACGCCCGTGTTGAAAGAGTCAAAGTAACGATCTGTAAATGCACGTGACAGATGTCATTTCTTTCAGGATGAAGGTTTACACAAGTCACAACGTTGAGTGAAATACAATCCAAGGTAGAGCCTCATACAGGTTTCTTCAACAATTTGTGCAACAGAGCAAATGTTGTACGGTGAGTGCCTTGGGACGTCCCTACCCTAAATCAAAATAAATGTACACATACCAGTGCCGATTTTAGCATGTAAATCTTGGTGGGGCAAACTCAACTTTTTTTTGTTGATGCATGCCAGCAAAGCCACTACACAACACAACACTAAACAATACATTAATTGCACTATAATGGTGACTAATGGTGACAAACAGTGCCCACAAACTGTTAGGACCTACATAAAGCTGTCCCAACAGCAGAGCTTTCTTTTCAGCACCATGGAGTGAATCCTTACCACTGCTACACCTGGCTATCAGCGGAGCCTTGTCTGGCAGAAAAACTGTTCATTCAGCCTCATTTACTGCCTTTTTACATAGCTGATATGGCTGACTTGCTTAAACAAATGTGGTTGCTACTGACAATTGAGATGTACAAACTATGGCATATGGGAACGATGAGCAGATAAGAGGCAATCCGTAATTTCTATTAAGACATTAGTGAGCGAGCTAGGACGGATGTAGTCAATATAACTATTTGTTCAGCACTTCAAATCAAATGTATTGGTCACATACATATATTTAACAGATGTTATTGCGGGTGTAGCGAAATGCTTGTAAGAAATAACACACAAAAAAACAAAATACTGCAAAGTTGCTTAGGAGCTAGAAGCAGAGCTGCAATGTCTGTCGGAGCCATCTTTCACTTTTGAAATGTACAGTGACAGAATTCAGAACATCGGCCGTTCTTACAGTATTCTCCATGTACACCAAGTCAGAACCGTAGGATAAATAAAGGGGGCATATAAGAAGACAATGAAAGCTCTTACAATACTCGATGATGACATTTCTCTAAAACAGGCTATAGGCTACATGTGCACCACCAAGTCAGAACAGTAGGCTAAATTATGAGGGGGAAAGGGACCAAATTATTAGGGTGAGGCACATGGGCTACTAACAGCTTACTACACAACATACACTTAGTATGACTTTCTTAGCTACAGTATACATATCTCCCTGGCATATTACATAATTTATGCAGCAGCATACAATACATTTTTGGACTCACCTTGTTGTGCTGTACTCACTTGAACAGGAAGGTGGCGCGGCGGTCCTTCTCGTGAGCAAATTTTGTCATCAAACTTTCTCATCAAAGTCTGGCATTCTCTGGATTTATGGTGCTTTCAAGACAACTGGGACAAGGTCAAATCATGACGTCAGTGATCTTCAGGTCGGAGCTCTAGAAAGAGGCCCGAGTTCCCGACTTGGAATGCCGAGTTGGATGACCGTTCAAAAAGTTTTTTCCCTGTCTGAGCTCGTTTTTTTCCGAGTTCCCAGTTGTCTTGAACTCACTGAAGTCTGAGAATTCCCAGTTCCGAGTTTCCAGTTGTTTTGAATGAGGCACAGGTCATGCTGGATTGACAGCATGGCCAATGTATTCTACATTTTCTGGCCCATGGTATTGCATGTGAATGTTTATCATTTTAAGCTTGGAAAAGAGACCCTTAAACCCAGACTTGGACCACACATCCTCTCCACAGAATAGCATATTAGGTTGGGTGGGGGACTCAGGTGCAGAGACGGACACACGGACAAAGAGAGTGAATTAGGATGTAGTTTATTCAACGTGTTTTGGCAGAGAGAAGCAGTTCTGGGTGGAGTAGCTTCAGGCCGGGGTAGGAGCTGAGTGGGGTAGAGAGCCAGTAGTCCTGAGAGCTGGATGACGAGGATATCAGGCAACAGAGGAGCAGGTTGCGGCGTGGGAATGGCAGGCAGGCAGGCAGCAGGAACAGACGGGATCACAGGTAGTGTAGGAACGAACTGGCGCTGGAGAGGTGTCCAGCCCGGGTAGATAACTGCTGCTTGATTGGTGACAATGAGCTGCAGCTTGATGTAACTGATCTTGTGAGAGAATGGCCACGCCCCCTGACCTAGATCCTCTGACTGGGCTGCACAGCAGGGGGAGACAGACACAAACAACACACACAGGGGAAAAAAGGGAAAGGAAAACCAGCAGGAACAGGACCAACAGTGCCGGACCGTAACAGTACCCCCCCCTCAACGGGCGCCACCCGGCGACCCACCCGGCTTGTCAGGGTGGTCCCTATGGAAGTCAGCCACTAGCTGCGGATCCAGAATAAATCGTCGGGGAATCCAGGACCTCTCCTCGGGACCGTATCCCTCCCAGTCCACCAGGTACTGAAGCCCTCTACCACGCCTCCGGACGTCCAGCAGTCTCCGCACCGTGTAGGCTGGATGGTCGTCAATAATGCGCGGTGGCGGAGGGGGATCCACAGGCGGACACAAAGGGCTGGAGGAGACCAGCTTCAGCTGGGACACGTGAAATGTAGGATGGACTCTCATGGCCTGGGGAAGCTTCAACCGAACAGCCGAAGGGTTGATGATGGATTCGATCTCGAAAGGACCCAAATACCGGGGCGACAGCTTACGGGAGTCAGTGCGCAGGGGGATGTTGCTGGAGGAGAGCCAGACTCGCTGACCAGGCTGGAACTGTGGAGCGACTACCCTGTGCCTGTCCGCCACCCTCTTATTACGCTCTGCTGTCCGTAGAAGGGCCTCACGGGTGTCCACCCACACCTTGCGGCAGCGACGAAGGTTATCCTGAACTGACGGGACGGCTAACTCCCTTTCCTGAGACGGGAACAATGGCGGTTGGTACCCCAAAGCCGCCTCAAATGGTGAGAGGCCGGTGGCAGATGAGGTGAGGGAATTGTGGGCATATTCGACCCACGGGAGATGTTTGGCCCAGGTGGACGGGTTCTGGGATGTCACACAGCGTAGAGCAGCCTCCAGGTCCTGATTGGTCCTCTCAGTCTGGCCATTGGACTGGGGATGGAAACCTGATGAGAGACTGACAGAGGCACCCAGAGCCGAACAAAACTCCTTCCATACCCGAGAAATGAACTGTGGACCTCTATCGGACACTATGTCCACAGGTATTCCATGGGGACGGAATACATGTAGGACAAAGAGGTCGGCTGTCTCACTGGCAGATGGTAATTTTGGTAATGCAACAAAATGGGCAGATTTAGAGAATCTGTCCACGATGGTGAGTATGGTGTCATTACCCTCAGACATAGGAAGTCCAGTGACGAAGTCCAAGCCCACGTGAGACCAAGGACGACTCGGGACTGGGAGAGGCCGCAGCAGGCCCGAAGGAGCCCTGTGGGAAGCCTTATTTTGGGCACAGATGGAACAGGCCGCCACGTACTCCCGGACGTCAGCCTCGGCGGATGGCCACCAAAAGTGCCTCTTCAGTAGCGATAGTGTACGTTTCATACCAGGGTGGCAGGAGAAGCGTGAGGTGTGGATCCAGTTGAGCACTTGCGGCCGCACGGCTGCGGGAACATAGAGAAGGTCGGGGGGGCCATCGGCCGGTCCAGGTTCCAACTCTTGTGCCGATCGGACGAGGGACTCGATTTCCCAATGAACAGCCGCCACCAAACAGGAAGCGGGCAGAACAGATTCAGGATTGCTGGAGTCTTCATTGTCTGTAAACTGGCGAGAGAGAGCATCAGGCTTGACATTACGTGTGCCAGGACGATATGTTAAAATAAACTTGAACCTGCTGAAGAACAGAGCCCATCTGGCCTGACGGGAGTTCAGCCTCTTGGACGACTGGATGTAAGCCAGGTTCTTGTGGTCTGTCCAGACTATGAAGGGTTGCTCTGCTCCGTCTAGCCAGTGCCTCCATTCCTCCAACGCCAACTTGACAGCAAGCAACTCCCGGTTACCCACGTCGTAGTTCTTCTCAGCAGGGGTCAATCTCCTGGAGAAAAAAGCCACAGGATGGAGCTTCTGGTCCGTGGGGGAACGTTGTGACAGGACAGCCCCCACCCCCGAATCAGAGGCGTCCACTTCCACAATAAACTGCAAACTAGTGTCTGGATGAATAAGAACAGGTGAGGTGGTGAACAGTTCCTTCAATGTACTCACGGCTGACTCGGCCTCAGGCGTCCACAGGAATGGCACCTTAGGGGAGGTGAGCTTGGTCAGGGGGGCAACCACTCGGCTGAAACCCCTGATGAAGCGGCGGTAGAAGTTGGCGAAGCCCAGGAAGCGTTGTAGCTGCTTCCGAGACGTGGGTGTGGGCCACTCCACAACCGCTCTGATCTTGTCAGGGTCTGGTGACACTTGTCCCCGCTCGATAATAAAGCCCAAAAAGGGGACGGACTGCCGGTGGAACTCACATTTTTCTGCTTTCACATACAGTTTGTTTTCCATGAGGCGTTGGAGAACCAGACGGACGTGGGAGACGTGTTCATCCTGTGACTTAGAGAATATAAGAATGTCATCCAAATAGACAAACACAAAACGGTGTAGAAAATCCCTCAACACATCGTTAACCATGGCCTGAAACACTGCTGGGGCGTTAGTGAGACCGAATGGCATGACTAGGTATTCAAAGTGTCCGAGAGGGGTATTGAACCCAGTCTTCCATTCGTCTCCCTGCCTGATCCTAACGAGGTGGTAAGCGTTCCGTAGATCGAGTTTGGTAAACACAGTGGCACCATGAAGGGAGTCAAATGCTGAGTTGATGAGAGGCAGGGGGTATGTATTTCTGACTGTGATGTTATTTAATCCTCTGTAGTCAATGCAGGGGCGTAATGTTTTGTCCTTCTTCTCTACAAAAAAGAACCCAGCACCAACAGCGGACGATGAGGGACGAATGATGCCAGAGGTTAGGGAGTCGCCTATGTAGGTTTCCATAGCTTCTCTCTCAGGACGGGACAGATTGAAAAGCCGACTGGACGGCAAAGGGGCTCCAGGAAGTAACTCAATAGCACAATCGTATGGCCTATGAGGTGGTAATGAAAGTGCCTTGGACTTACTGAATACCTCGGCCAGGTCCAGGTACTCCTCAGGGACTGAAGAGAGGTCTGGAGTTTTGACAGGGGAATCAGGGGAGCCGACCGAGGGCGGAATAGCCGACCCAAGGCAAACAGAATGGCAATGAGTGCTCCAACTGTGTATTTTGTGGTTTTGCCAATCAATATGGGGGTTGTGAAGGCTAAGCCAGGGGAAACCGAGGATAAGGGGGGAGGCCGAGGAGGAGACTACTTTAAACTGGATGGTTTCTTTGTGATTGCCGGACAGCATGAGAGAAACGGGGACAGTTTGGTGGGTGATGTTGGCAAACTGATGGCCGTCAATAGCGGTTACTGTTATAGGCTTAGGCAGGGGCTTAACAGGGATCTCAGCCTGAGTGACCAGGTTAGCGTCAATGAAACTATCCTCAGCACCAGAGTCGATGAGAGCAGCTAGTGGGAGAGATAGATTCCTGAACTGGACTGTAACTGGGATCACTAGACGGGGTGTTGTGGGCATTGAATCAGGTATAGCACTCGCAAGTACGCCCACTTTTACCTGCGAGCTTGGTCTTTTGGGCGAACCGGACAGTTAACCAGGAAATGAGTGCGGTCCCCACAGTACATGCACTCACCAGCCCGTATGCGCCGTTCCTTTTCGACATGGGACAGACGAGCACGGCCCAGCTGCATGGGCTCGTCTAGTTCCGTGGAGGGATCCGCTGAGGTGTGTGGGCGGTGTCCGAGTGGTGGTGTAGCTCGGGCTGCAGAAAGCGAGGGAGCCCCGTTAGAGGTGTGGACCCGACCGCCCCTCTCCTGTCTCCTCTCCCGTAGCCTGTTGTCTATTCGTGTAGCAAGGGAAACGAGAACATGAAGGTTAGCAGGCTCATCACGAACAGCTAGTTCATTCTTAATCGTGTCACTTAGACCGTTAACAAACGCTCCCTGAAGAGCTTCGTCGTTCCACTTGGAATCGGCTGCCAAGGTCCAAAATTCAATGGCGTATTCAGCCACGCTACCCGTGCCCTGTCGTAGCTTCAATAGTCTCTTTGTGGCGGTCCCGGCATGGTCCGGGTGATCAAACACAACTTTCAATTGAGAGGAAAAATCGTCAAACGACAGGCTGGCAATCTGCTGAGTAGAACAAGCCGCTTCTGCCCAAATCAAAGCTTTGCCCCTCATTAACCCCAGTGCGTAATGTACCTTGGAGGATTCCGTGGAGAAAGACAGGGGCTTCTGTTGGAACACCAAGCGGCACTGAAGCAGGAAACCACGGCATTTGTTCAGGTCCCCGGTGAAAGGTTCGGGTGCGGTTGTAGGGGGTTCCCGAAGGGCAGGAGCGGAAGCCGAGCCTGGAGCCACTGTAGGAGGAACAGGCGGAGGAGAAGCAGAGGGAGGAAGGGTAGTGAGTGTTACCAGGTTAGCTACCTGAGAGGTGAGATGAGATACTTGATCCAACAACTGCTGGTTGTTATCCAATAGAGTCCGGATG
Organism: Coregonus lavaretus; assembly: GCF_964263955.1. Taxonomy (NCBI): domain Eukaryota; kingdom Metazoa; phylum Chordata; class Actinopteri; order Salmoniformes; family Salmonidae; genus Coregonus; species Coregonus lavaretus. Next base: position 31,246,889 of record NC_139993.1, on the reverse strand, counting down.
AGTTGGTCGTGTTGTCCCAATAGCATTCCCTGTGAATGGAGGGCGTGTTGTACGCCATCACCCGTTGTTTCATGTGGCATCTCTGCTGAGTCCATGTTTGGCCAGTTCGTTCTATTAGGTTGGGTGGGGGACTCAGGTGCAGAGACGGACACACGGACAAAGAGAGTGAATTAGGATGTAGTTTATTCAACGTGTTTTGGCAGAGAGAAGCAGTTCTGGGTGGAGTAGCTTCAGGCCGGGGTAGGAGCTGAGTGGGGTAGAGAGCCAGTAGTCCTGAGAGCTGGATGACGAGGATATCAGGCAACAGAGGAGCAGGTTGCGGCGTGGGAATGGCAGGCAGGCAGGCAGCAGGAACAGACGGGATCACAGGTAGTGTAGGAACGAACTGGCGCTGGAGAGGTGTCCAGCCCGGGTAGATAACTGCTGCTTGATTGGTGACAATGAGCTGCAGCTTGATGTAACTGATCTTGTGAGAGAATGGCCACGCCCCCTGACCTAGATCCTCTGACTGGGCTGCACAGCAGGGGGAGACAGACACAAACAACACACACAGGGGAAAAAAGGGAAAGGAAAACCAGCAGGAACAGGACCAACAGTGCCGGACCGTAACATAGCAGGCTCTTGATTGCTTTGCAACACTTGCATTTAGCCACTGATTCCTTCCAAACCACACATTGTTGAATTTTCGATTTCCAACTTGTTGTGTAATGTTTATTTCCAATGGCCGATGAGCACCGATACGTTTTATCTATAATTTCTCTTCAAATTACAATCATTGAATAGGATTTGCCAGTAGATTGTCGGCTTGATTCATGATGATGACTGCTTGTCTAGCTTGCTACCTAACATTTTGAAAGTATGATGTTGACATGATCAGTCCAATCAAAGCTACGGTAGATATAACGTGATTTGACGCCATTTTATCTGTGGCCAATGACCTTGAGCCTTCTTGGATGAGCACTTCTAATGTAAATCTATGGCAGCACCCAAGGTGCTTGAACTTTCTAGCTCTCCCTGTAGATTTTGCAGTTATGTAGTGTCCCCATGAGTGACAGAACACTGAGCCAATCACGGCGCAACTAGAGAACATTACCAACCCCTATGCGCTGTATTTTCGGCAGGCTGCCGGACCACCACAGAAAGCACTGAGCTAGGCTGAAACACCTGCATTTTGGAGCTGCCTTACTCAAGAAAGCAAAAAAATTGTTTGTATGGGGCTTTATTAACTCAATGATTTTTTTAAACATTGTTTTCAAACTGATATGTGACAGATATGAATGCCAAAATAACATGCAAAACAGGCCAAAAAAAACAACAACAATTAAACAAAATAAAAATGTTTTCCCTGAATGACAGGTCACCACTGATCATTTCATCCAAACTGCTCGCGGGCGTCAACCAGCATCTGAGTTAAAATATCATTTGGTTCTATTTTTGATGCGTGATGTGCTGCAAATCCCGCCTCTCCCATCTCCTAATTGGTTTTTAGCAGCATATACCCACGTGGGTGATTGAAAGATGACCTGAGGTCCACACTCCAGTCCAGTTGGTGATGGTAATGCACCTTAAAGTTGGTTGCCCACCGCCAAATAAAAGTCCTCAGAAGAAGAAGAAGAAGCAGAAGACTGAAGGAGGAGAGATTACTAGAAACTAACTAGGTTTTCTCTTTTATCTGTGGATTAATTGTCGGAGTAGAGAACACATGATTTTGTGTGCCCCAAAATGGTTCAAAATTCTACAAAGATCCAGAAAAAAGGACCTTGTGCATTTCAGGTAAAATATCAACCCAATGTTTATATCCCAGGACAAATTAATTAGCAACAGCAAGCTAGCTAGCTAAATTGCATTGAATGTTTCATGTATTTCAACCTGTCCCCAAATTAATATAGTAGTTTCAGAGTTCGTTTTGATATTTCAACCTGCGTGTCCTGATCGCGTCTGGTGTGGATGGACAAAATCAACATTTCAACTTCAAGGAGTCCCAAGGATCCCGCACAGCATGGACCATTGTTGTACTTTGAACAGGAAGTGCTGCAGTAATTTTCAACCAGGCAGTAATAATAGAACACCAATTCAAATATGTACTTTGTGAAAAGGGGTAGTAGGCAAGCTAAGGAAAATATTTCACTTGATAATTTCCATGAGTGCTTATAAATGAGTATAAATGCTTTATGAATATTTATAACATTTATTAATTTATCAAACAATCTTTTAATTGGTTTGATAAATTAATAAATGTTATAAATATTCATGAATGAATGCTTCTAAATGTAATACTAAATTTTGAAATACAAATTTACTAGTAGTAGTATCTTAACTATTTATGAATTGATTCTATCCATAAAAGTTATTATAAAGTGTTTAAGATTCATTTCCATGAGCCTTCTGCAGCTTAACAATAAAATACACTTTCGTCAGAAATCAATTCTTGTCAGAATCATTTTTCCAACTCAACACTCATAAAGATGTAATAACACATGATAACACACAATAAATATTGACAAAAAAGTATGTATTTATCAAAATCCTCTCAAGAAGCCCAGCCATATGAACAAAGCATAGTATATAGTTCTCAAATTGGAGCAAACAACAATCATGCCACGATTGTTATTTTAATTCTTAGGAGGTGTGTGTGTGTTTCCATGGAAGACGCATTACTGTTAGTCCAGTATTGGTGATCCACATTGGTCAGGAAAGGAACAGGGCATCAGTGGATTGTGTCATTATAGACATTGTCATTGTCCTAAATATCTGTAAGGAGGAGAGGAGGTCAAGAAAGGGGTTAAAACTCCTTATGCTTTTCCTACTAAGTATACAAAACATTTCTAGGAAGTCAGCCGGCCAGGACAATGACGTTGTAGTCTATCCACTAGCTTGACTTACAGTAATACTTCCTGCGTAGCACCCTTCACTCCCCTCAGACATGCTCTCTATCTCCTATTAGGTATAACGCTATGAAGGAGGTTATGCATATTCAAATGGTTAAAATATTTATCCTAATGTAATTAATTGCCGTTGTTGTAAAGCAAGCCTCTCTGTTCTTTTAAAAAGATTATCGTAAATGTAAATATATTTTAAAAGTTTGTATTATATAGACATAATTTGCCAGTCTTTCGTTTTATATGTCGGTCATGTAAATTTCCTCAGTGCACTGTAAACTCTTGGGCTTGTTATAACTTATAATGACATATTATTTACATTTTACATTTTAGTCATTTAACAGACGCTCCTATCCAGAGCGACTTACAGTTAGTGAGTGCATAATTTTTTTTTTTTTCATACTATTATATTATGTGTTTGGAGGCTTATTGAAGACTTGTTACAATTATTGAAGATGATATGATGAATCAACTCAGAAATGTGGATCAAAATCACACTGCAATCCTTAGAAGTCCAACTTTTATGTAAATACACTGAGTGTACAAAACATTAAGAACATGACATAGACTGACCAGGTGACAGCTATGATCCCTTATTGATGTCACTTGTTAAATCCACTTCAATTAGTGTAGATGAAGGCGAGGAGACAGGTTAAATAAGGATTTTTAAGCCTTGAGACAATTGAGACATGGATTGTGTATGTGTGCAATTCAGAAGGTGAATGGGCAAATGTGGCGCTGGAGGAGGCAAGCCCTCTTGCCGCGCCCTTCCAGCAGCTTTCCGGCACCTTCCCTGTTGCGAGGCTAATGGAGACCAGCTGAGGGTAATAAGTCAATCAAGTGTGTGATTGGCTGGACAATCAGCCCCAACAGTTGATTAGGCTGCTGCTGCTCCCATTTGAGGGAGAGGGCTGGCGACAGAAGCAGACATGTTGGGGCTGAAAGACTCTCAGTTTAAGCTAACCTTTGTTATGTGAAGTTATACTTAAATTGTCTTATTTGTAAGCATTTCTGTTGGTCAATTATGAAATAAAACCTAAGTTTGAACCGTTTACTCTGCCTCACTAAGTCTCTGTACCCTGAGACCCACTTAGCTCTGGTCCGTGGCCTCTCCCCAGGCTCTGGCACAGCAAGACAAAACATTTAAGTGCCTTTGAACAGGGTATGGTAGTAGGTGCCAGGCGCACCGGTTTGTGTCAAGAACTGCAACACTGCTGGGTTTTTCACGCTCAACAGTTTCCCGTGTGTATCAAGAATGGTCCACTACCAAAAGGACATCCAGCCAACTTGACACAACTGTGGGAAGCATTGGAGTCAACATGGGCCAACATCCCTGTGGAATGCTTTTGACACCTTGTCGATGCCCTGACTAATTCAGGCTGTTCTGAAGACGGGGGGGGGGGGGGGGTGCAACTCGATATTAGGAAGGTATTCCTAATGTTTGGTATATTCAGTGTATATTACATGAACTCATATCACTTTAGACTTCAAATATACACTTATTTACAGCATGATTCACTCAAAATAACATACTGTTGATATGATCGACATCGTCATAAACATCGTCCCCTTCCCTGAAAAGGAATATTGAAAACCGTATTAACCAGAGTATTATGACAGTTGTCGACAGCAAAACATGATACCTGTGACTGAATACCAGGGATTCTGGATTCATATTCTATCAATAATTGTGTTGAATAAATATATATATATAAGAAACCTACACCTGAAGAAGAAGAACCCTGGGCACATATCCATCTGTGAGAGAAAGAAAATGAATCAACAATTAAAAGAATGGCATGCTAACAAAATGTATCAAAACAGGTCATTTTCTGGAATCTCTTATTGATTAGGCTGTACCACAGACAAAAGGGGAAACTTTTTAGTTAGTTACCAGTATCTTTGGCTGTACTACAAACATACATTGCCCAGTAGCCTAATCAGATATAAAACAGACTTTTACAGACTTGTCACAAGAAGGTGACGTATTCGCATACATTTCCCCTGCTTGTTGCGACACAGGGCTTTGTTGTCACTGGTGACTTGAATGACCTCCAGGATCTCTCCTTGAACCACAGCTAGATCCATCCCTCCTGCCTTCTTGATGCTTGCGTTCGGGTCAACCATCATGCTGTGTAACACGAAAATCGGTCCCTCAAACTGACAGAACAAAATAAAAGTTATGTTTACTTCTTTTTTCATATGACTTGGTAATCATTGAGTAGGCTAATAGTGAGTGATCAAGCTTTTCAGTGTGCACATGAATTGCGGTAAAGGCCATTTTCAACAGTTTCTTGAAGATATGCAAGAAGAGCAAAAGATTTACCTTAAACTTTTTTCTAAACTCCTTTTCGTTTTTCTCCAGCGTCTTTCTCATTATTGGATCTAGACTGGAACATAAAGACGAACATCCTTCTGTGTGATCACAAAAAGTAGTTTTTGTCCTCTTTCAGTAGCTAAATGTATTTATTATTTCTTATTTGTAGCCATTAGCAACTACTTTATTTATATTCAGTGCAATGCATGCAACAGACAGACAAGCTAAACTGTATACAAACTTTCATTTTCATGTTTGAAGTAAACATACAGGCCAAATGTGGCAAGCTATCAAAGCAACACCACATCAAGAAAAACCACAGACGGAGAAAGGCATTGACTAACCCTCCTGTGTATCTGAAAAGTATATATATTTTTCTGTTAAATTCAAATGCCAAATACCTAATTACAAGAGGTGGATCATCATAGTCATCTGTGCGAGAGAGAGAGAGAGAGAGAGAGAGAGAGAGAGAGAGGAGAGAGAGAGAGAGAGAGAGAGAGAGAGAGAGAGAGAGAGAGAGAGAGAGAGAGAGAGAGAGAGAGAGAGAGAGAGAGAGAGAGAGAGAGAGAGAGAGAGAGAGAGAGAGAGAGAGAGAGAGAGAGAGAGAGAGAGAGAGAGAGAGAGAGAGAGAGAGAGAGAGAGAGAGAGAGAGAGAGAGAGAGAGAGAGAGAGAGAGAGAGAGAGAGAGAGAGAGAGAGAGAGAGTATTTGCGTATTTGTGCGTGGGAGAGCTACCTGTTAATGTTTTCTGAGGAGTCAACGTCACAATAGATGTCATTGTCATCAAAAGGGACGGGAGGTGGTGGTGGTGGCAGTGAGGGGTCAGGCGCTGTGGACAGTTTGAGTTTACGTTTCACGTCCTCATAATCCACATCCACACACGTGTTAATGATGTAGCCATCTGCAAAGCAACACTTCATTACTGGCTTTAGGTGCTTTAGGTACACAAAATGGGTGGTTTTCAGCATTGTCACAGCAAATATCGAACTACTATAAAATATGGAACAAATATGGGCTGTTTAGTTCTATGGAACTAAACAGTGTTTTACTCACAGGTGCCAGTCAGTGTGCGGGCTAGCCACCTGCCGCCGGGGTTGTTCTTAACCCGTATGATCTCCAATCTGTTTCCCTGCTGAACACTTAGATCGTGCTTGCCCCCCTGCCAGTCGTGTCGAACCCTGGCCATGTGAAGGACCTCTATGTCCCCAGTCCCCAGCTGTGGAAGGGTACAAATAAATACATACAGAGGGTTGTAAAGTGGTGTTTCTAGCCTACAGAGATGAATGAGATCTCTGTTTTGCATATGAGATTACATTACTGTATTTCCATATTAAGCAAAACACCATACACAAAATACTCATAATAACAGGTGTTTTCCAAAAGAGCATATTCAAAAGTGTAGCAAGTGAGTTATGACAAACAGGTTACTGTTTGGGGGGATTTCTGGACTCGTGAGTGGTTAGCGCATGGAAATGTAGTGTATCACCTTAAATGTATTTCTGTATTTGTTGTCCCTTTCCAGTCTTTCATTTTGTTTTCTCCTCTCCTGCTCTTGCTGCCACCTCAACTCTTTCTGTTTCTTCTTATCAGAACTTGTGTTTTTCACCTCCTGTTCATTGCCTCTGAGATTTCAAAAGACAAGAGACATGAGTGGTCAGTAATACTATTTGCAGTGGAAAGCTATTACGCCCATATAAACATATTATAACAGATATGTGACTATTCAAATGTTTTCCATTAGCCTTGTGATATGGGTTGTTACAAGTACAGTGGGGAGAACAAGTATTTGATACACTGCCGATTTTGCAGGTTTTCCTACTTACAAAGCATGTAGAGGTCTGTAATTTTTTATCATAGGTACACTTCAACTGTGAGAGACGGAATCTAAAACAAAAATCCAGAAAATCACATTGTATGATTTTAAAGTAATGAATTTGCATTTTATGTGTTCTCCCCACTGTATGCTATGACAGGCATTGCGATGTCTACTTGTCAGACAAGCATAAACCCAAGATATTTGAACTCAAAATACAGTATGTAGGCAGGGGATCCAAGTTGTATTGCTATCCTATACTTACTTATAGACATCACTTCCATCGCCCCCCTGCAGCCAGGAATAAAAATATAGATTCAAGGTAAATGTCATGAAAAGCATGTTTTTCAAGAACAGTATTTCAGAAGTAATTCAGAAGCAGTGTTCTGCATCAATGCTCACTGATGGTAAACATAGAATCTTCTCACAGAATGTTCTTACCTCATCTACTTGTGAAGAACTATTGTCATTCCAGTCTGTGTGTGAAATAGCAGAAAAGACAATTGATGACATGCATGAACAAGTGATAAACATGTAAAATACATGCATTATGGAATGATGGATTGAGGTACAGTATGTGTATATAATTCAAGCTTTCACATAAATCATACATTCACGTCAACTCAAGATTTCAGAGTCATCATGATTCAGCACTAAATTCACAATAGCTAGTGAATCTCTTGCATGTGTTCATGGTTAAATAGCAGGTATTTTCAGACATACCACTCTTGTCCCAGCTCCCTGGGTGATTTGGGGGTGGAGGAGGTGGTTTCACATCTAGGCCTACGTCATCATATTCCCCCTGGTCATCCTCGAAATGTCTAAGGAGACAACAGGAATCAGAGGGAATAATACAGAAATTTGCCTACCGAGTAATTAAAAGATGCAAAAATATAACAATGATGTCCCAATCTTGGTTCATACTTTCACTTTAACACTCAACACTTAGCATTTCAAGTGAGCACACTCACACTGTGATACACTGCCGAGGTAGGCTGCTGGGCTTGGTTGGAAGTCTTGGGGGGTGAGAGGGACTGACTAGCCCTGGGAGAGACTGACTACTGCCACCTGAGGAGAAGAAACAACCTGTACTGTAGGTCTACAGTAGGTCTGCAATTAATTCAGTATTAACAGATTTATTACAGGGCAGTGTTCTGCACCAGCAGCAGCAGTCTGAGCATTTCTTTTGATGATTCATTTCTTACAGAAGATAAGAAAAAAAAAAGTTTTAGAAAGAGATATGTAGAGGTTTTAACTGGTAACCAGATAAGGCACACAGCATATTTGACCTTGACAGGTTGTAAATTAACAGATAACTTTCCTGTGTTACTATGGTGCTTACAGTAAGTCCATACATGTGTTCAGTCAGTTTTCCCTTTTAGACTTGTAATGGAGGGGGTGCTTTTTCAAAGGAAATCAAGTTGCTTACCGTCAGTCTTCCTTAACCCTGGTCGCCCTGCGAGGTGTGGTGCCCTGGTGTTTCTCTGATGGGCCTGCAGGTTGATGTGGGGGGGCCGTCTGGGCTTTATGGGTCTGGGGCCCTCAGGGGGCAGGGCCCTTCTCAGGGGTGTCACCTCTGTCAGATTTCTCTGTCTGGGCAGGAAGGGGGGCACCGGCTTGGTAGGGTTGGGGTGTACTCCCTTATGCTTCAGCATCATGTTCTGCAGGAGCTCCCCAGTGACTCTCACCCTGCCTTGTCGGTCTGTGTCTGTGGGTGGGGGTGCTGGTCGGGGCAGCTCCTTGGCGGCGATGTGGGGGCGATGTGATGGTGGAAGGTGGGGGAAGACACCATGAGGCTTGGGGCTGGTGGACATGCCCTCCAGTTCAGCCCTTACATGTTGTGGTGGTAGCCTCTGAAGGTCCGGGGAGGAGCTTGATCCAGGAACTGGTGGTGTGGGAACCATAGGCATGAGTTTATTTCGGACCCCTCCGTTTGCTGTAACACCGACGTCTGCCAACCACGAGCCTCCTCTCCCAAATCCTTGCAGTGGAGATTTTGGAGAAGTGCTGTCTCGACTACTTGCCATGTCAGCCTTGGCATGGAACCTGGCCTTCAATGCACGAACATCCACACTCTCCCCCTGACACAGATTTAGCAAGGTGAGAATGGGGCTGCTTAGTTAGTAAGCAGGAAGTTTGCAGAATAACAAAAACAGAGCAACCACCCCATGCCAAATAATCATTCAAATGAGGGAATGCATACTGTACATCAAAACACTACAGGGCTCCTGACATTTAACATGTTAGGTGCAACCATACCACATGTCACATACAAGCCAAACTACCATAGAACCAGTAAGGGCAGATGTTCTGAGATGGAGGGCATGGTACGGCTATCAAGTGTAGGTCAGATTGTCACAGACAATGCACTTGTATGATCAATGTTACCGCTGAAAAAATTGGGAGAACTTTTTAAAAAACACACTGAAAAATCATTACTTCAAGAGCAAAGATCTTGCTGATTGAAGGGTTAAAATAATGAAACAATGAAGAGATGCAGGAAATAACCACACACCTATGAACCTCATGTATCCCTCTGCAGTGGTTGCCATAGAAATGGCAGTCACAGTCATAAGTTGGCCAATGAGGTGCATGTTTTGCTATTGATATTTTTATTGGGACACGCAGAGGAAATGAGAAAGGCTCCGTCTGTTGTGGTACAGACAGGCCTATCTGGCATTGTTCTCTAGCACTTGCTTACTCAAAACAGAACTGCATGCCCTTTGACATTTTCATTGCCTCTAGATAGAACATTCCAAAATTGTCTGAAAGAGTTCACAAGTTGTATTATTAACATATAGGCGTAGTTTGTGTATGGCAGAGGTGTATCAAGGCTAAAGCAAAATTGGTTACCAAATAATAAAAACCAGATTTAAACAAATATCAAATCAAATAGGAGAAAGTGAGTGTATCCGTTGTGTGGTATTGTCACGCCTACTCGTGCTCCCTCCCTCCGGCGCTCGACGTCGCCGGTCTACTAACCACCGATCCTGGCATCCCACATTGCGCACACCTGGCAAACACCTGGAAACTACCTGGACTTCATCACCACCCAGATTACTCTCCCTTCATATAACCTTCATTAGCCTCTGTCATCAGGTGGTATTGGTTTTGGTTACGTTCAGTATGCTTCTCCTGTTTTATATTATCTTCATGTTTATTATTATTAAACTCACCTTCTGCACCTGCTTCCTGACTCCCTGCATATACGTTACAGAATACTGCCTCACGAAAACATGGAAGCAGCAGAAGTTAAGGATATCTCCCAGATGGTCGACGAACAGGAACACCTACTCCGCCAACTGGGTACGGCTATGGATGAGGTCCTCCACGTTCTCCACCACCTTGACAACACCCGAGAGGATTCATCACCAACTAGCGGAGGACCCTCTACACTGATTTGTCCCAGCGAGCCAGTCCCCCAGCCCATCCAGCAGTCCCCCCAGGACAGCGATGCCCTATTGTCCCTCCCGGACAAATATGACGGGACTCCATCGAAATGCTGTGGCTTCCTACTCCAGTGCTCTCTTTATTTCGCCCATCAGACAGGAGCCCCCACCACCGAGAGTTCCAAGGTTGCCACAGTAATTTCCAGGCTGACCGGACTGCTTTGGAGTGGGCTACAGCCATCTGGGAGAGAGGAGAGGAGGAGCTGGGTTCCTATGAGAGGTTCATGGCTCTGTTCAGGGCGTTCTTCGATCATCCACCTGAGGGCAGAGAGGGATGTGAGCGACTACTCCAACTCCGGCAGGGTGCCCAGACCGCTGCGGAGTACGCTCTCACCTTCCGGACTGTGGCAGCCTCCAGCGGATGGAATTAGCCGGCATCTTATTCCGAGCAGGACTGCGCAACGAGATCCAGACAGAGTTGGCGTGTCAGGACGACAACCTTTCCTTGGCAGCACTCATGGTGATGGCCATCCGTCTGGATAACCTACTTCGAGAGCGCCGGCACCCTCCTCGTCTCTCGCCTTTCTCCTTTTGCCGTCCTGAAACAGAGCCTGAACCCATGGAGGTAGGGGCCACTCACCTATCCGCGGCAGAGCGCCATCGCCGGAGACGGCTGGGGCTGTGTTCCTATTGCGGCCAGGAGCGGCACCAGCTTCAGCTGTGTCCGGTGCGTTCCAACCCGAGGTCCACAGATACAGAGGGACGGCCCCGTGATCATCCATCTCCCGGGGTAGGCATGAGTATTCCATCATCATCGCTTTCCGCCAAACCCTTCCTGGTTTCCATTTCACTGGCTGGCTGTCCCTCATGTATTGTCTCCACAGCTCTAGTGGACTCCAGTGCCGCAGGGAATTTCAACGACCAGGCCCTCGCCTCCTCCCTGAACATCACCTCGTACCTGCTCTCCTCTCCTTTTCCGGTCCAAGCTTTGGATAATCGACCATTGGGATCCGGCACTATCACGCACATCACAGCACCACTCACCATCACTGTGGGACCCCTGCACCAAGAAAGCCTTCCATTCCTCATCACAGAGGCACCTGTACATAAAGTAATCCTCGGCCTCCCATGGCTTCAACGTCACGACCCCATCATCTCCTAGTCGAGGATCGAGATCACTGCCTAGGCACCCGGATATCTGAAGACCTGTTTTCCCTTACACTGTGGTTCCACGTCGGTTGAGAGTCCTGTAGTTGCCCTCCAGCCCAATATCCCAGAGGTTTACCAGGATCTCGAGGAGGTTTTTGCCAAGACCCACTCCACCTGTCTCCCTCCTCATCGCCCCTGGGACTGTGCCATCGACCTGCTAGCAGACTCTGCGCCTCCGCGCAGCCACGTCTACCCTCTGTCGGTGGCTGAAACCAAGGCCATGGAGGAGTACATCCAGGAGGCTCTCCAACAGGGTTTAATCCGCCCATCCACCTTCTTCATGGCCAAGAAGGAGGTCTCAATTCCATCACCACCAAGTACCGCTACCCTCTCCCATTGGTGCCGGCCGCCATCGAACAGCTCCGCGGGGCCCGTTTTTTTAGCGCTTACAATCTCATCCGCATCCGGGAGGGGGATGAATGGAAAACGGCCTTCAGCATTATGTCTGGGCACTACGAGTACTTGGTGATGCCATATGGATTAGCCAATGCGCCGTCGGTGTTCCAGGCATTCGTGAACGAGGTGTTCCGAGACATGCTTGGGCGTCAGGTGGTTGTGTATATCAACGACATCCTGATTTATTCGGCCACCTTGGAGGATCACATCGCCCAAATCCGGGTAGTCCTGGGACGCCTCCTGGAGAACCATCTGTACGTCAAAGTGGAGAAGTGCCAGTTCCATCAGGCCGCTGACTCCTTCTTGGGATATCGGATCAGCCCGCAGGGAGTGGTTATGGAGGAGAGGAAGGTCGATGCAGTCAGGTCATGGCCAGTCCCAACCACCATAAAGGGACTAAAAAGGTTTTTGGAGTTTGCCAACTTCTACCGCCGCTTCATAACAAACTTCAGCTCCATCACCTCTCCTCTCAAAGGTGCTCCCCGTAAGTCGGTGTGGATTCCTGCAGCCGATGAGACCTTCCGCCTATTGAAGGGGTGTTTCCCCTCCGCCCCGTTGCTGAAACACCCAGATCCTACACTGCCCTACTCTAAAAAACTGTCTCCTGCAGAAAGGAACTATGATGTTGGCGACCGGGAGCTCCTGGCGGTGAAGTTTGCACTAGAGTAGTGGAGACACTGGCTGGAAGGTGCCAAGGACCCGTTTCTCATCCTCACCGACCATCAGAACCTGGAGTACATATGGACAGTGAGGCGGCTGAACCCACGCCAAGCAAGGTGGGTCCTTTTCTTCACTAGATTCAAACTCACCCTGTCATACCGACCACCTTGGCGTAGGACGTCACTCGCTATGTCAACTCCTGCTCCGTATGTGCCCAAATTAAATCCCCCCGCACACTCCAGCAGGGAAACTCCTTGCCCTTCCCGTGCCTCAACGGCCTTGGTCTCATCTGTCCATTGATTTCGTCACTGATCTCCCCTCTTCTGATGGTTTCACTACTATTATGGTTATTGTGAACAGATTCTCTAAATCCTGCCGTTTTATCCCTCTCTCTGGTCTCACTACTGCTCTCCAGGTCGCTGAGGCACTGTTCCAGCAGGTCTTCTGGCACTATTGCGTTCCGGAGGACATCGTCTCCGACCGTGGGCCCCATTTCACATCACGGGTGTGGAGAGCCATTATGGAGAAGCTGGGGGTCACGGTCAGCCTCACTTCCATGTACTGGCCTCAGTCCAACGGGCAGGTGGAAAGAATGAACCAAGAGCTGGGGAGGTTCCTTAGGAGTCACTTCCAGGACCGGCAGGGGAATGGGCCTGGTTCCTTCTCTGGGCGGACTACGCCCAGAATTCACTGCGTCACTCTTCCACCGGGCTGACCCCCTTCCAGTGTGTTCTGGGATATCAGCTAGCCCTGGCTCCATGGACCCTAAGCCAGACCGAATTTCCTGTGGTGGACGAGTGGTTCAGGCACGCAGAGGAGGTTTAGAACGATGCCCACGTCAGGCTCCAGCACGCCGTCCACTGTCAGAAGAAGCAGAAGGACCGCCACCGCAGTAAGGCTCCCGTGTTCCATCCTGGTGATTGCGTCTGGCTCTCCACCAGCAACCTCCCGCTCCGCCTGCTCTGTAGGAAGCTGAGCCCCTGGTTTGTGGGGCCCTTCAAAGTCCTCCGGAAGGTCAACGAGGTAACCTACAGATTACAACTCCCCACTAACTACCGAATCTCACCCTCCTTTTATGTTTCGCTCCTCAGGCCGGTGGTTCCTGGTCCCCTGGCTGATGCCGTCCCCCGCCCCGCTCCTTGCCCTCGGGGCCTTCCTCCTGCCGGCGTCATCCTGCGGCTGGAGCCACGTATGGGGGGGGGGGGGGGGTTACTGTCACGCCTACTCGTGCTCCCTCCCTCTTGCGCCTGACGTTGCCGGTCTACTAACCACCGGTCCTGGCAACCCACATTGTGCACACCTGGCAACCATCGTTACGCACACCTGGACTTCATCACCACCCTGATTACTATCCCTTCATATAGCCCTCAGTAGCCTCTGTAATCAGGCAGTATTAATTTTGGTTACGTTCAGTACGCTTCTCCTGTTTTATATTATCTTAATGTTTATTATTATTAAACTTACCTTCTGCACCTACTCCCTGCGTATATGTCACAGGTATGTGAATAATTAACTGGTGATAAGAGATGTCAATGATTCCTCTCATCACTGACTGAACCACTACTTCTTAAACAGATAAATAACAACCAATCAAATGGCTTGAGTACAAATTGAAATGTTCCACTTAATTGAGACATTTACAAACTGAAAAGCAGATTATTTCCACACTACATCCTGATGATAAATGTATACTCTTCCCTTGAAATAACATTATAGCAGACATTATTTTGTTCTTTAGGTACCTAAATCTAGCGTAATTCTATACTAATCAGCAGCATTGTTTGTCAATTGGATTTGAATCTAAAAAGTATATATTTTTTTCACTGAATCAGAGAACAGTGAAATGAATGAATCATGGCCAAGTGATTCTAAACAAGTGATGATTGTGTCACAGAGTAGACAGCATGTGAAAGTCACTCTTTGTCTTTACCATTGTCACGGTTTCGGCCGAGGCTGCCCCTCCTCCTTGTTCGGGCAGGTTTCGGCGGTCGTCATCTCCGGAGTACTAGCTGCCACCGTTCGATGTTTCGTGTTTGTTTGGTTTTGTCTGTTTGTACACCTGACCCTTGTTAGTGTTTGATTATGTGCCTATTTAGTTTCTGTGTTTGGGGTCAGGTGTTGTGAGTGATTATTTCCTGTCGGCAGTGTTCGTTTCTTGTTTTAGGATTTTGTGCTCGTGCGTGTGTTTTTCGTTTCCGCACTGTGTGCGCATTTTTCCCTCTTTTACGCACGGGTTTGTTTTGTGCGTTATAGTGTTCCTTGCCCCTGATGAGGTTGGACATTATTTCCTGTTTTGGATTACCTATTTACAATACAGATTTGACTGTTGACCAAGACTTCGTGTGCCTGCGTTTGATTCCTCCACCACATACACACTCAGCTCTTGTGACAGAATCACTCACCACCTATGGAATCAGCAGGATCACCGACGCCAACAGCCAATATGGAGGACCGCCTTCGTGGACAGGAGGACCGCATCAACTAGGTCTGTCATGCACTGGGGGAGGTGATGAACACTCTCCACCGATGGGAAACCAGCGGAGTACCCACGACTCCACCTACCGGACCAGCCCCATCGGTCGAACCTCCTGTCCGACTTCCGGAACCCAGAGGAATTAGGCTCTCGCTCCCGAGGGCGTACGACGGCTCCGCTGCCGGGTGTCAAGGGTTCCTGCTCCAAGTGGAACTCTACCTCGCCACCGTACACCCGGCGCCCTCGGGACACGAGAGCGTCTCCGCCCTCATCTCCTGTCTGTCCGGCAAGGCGTTGGAGTGGGCCAACGCCGAATGGAGGAGAATGGACGCCGCTACTACCACCTATGCGGAATTCTCCCGCCGCTTCCGTGCCGTGTTTGACCATCCTCCCGAAGGGAAGGCGGCGGGGGAGCGTCTGTTCTACCTCCGACAGGGGATGAGGAGCGCCCAGGACTTTTCTCTGGAGTTTCGGACCCTAGCGGCAGATGCAGGGTGGAACGAGCGGGCCTTAATAGACCACTTCCGTTGTAGCCTCCGGGAGGACGTCCAGAGAGAGTTAGCGTGCAGGGACACATCGTTGACATTCGACCAACTTGTCGACATGGCCATCCGGCTGGACACCCTGCTCGCTACCCGTGGACGTCCCGGAGGGGGTTCGTTCGTTTCACCCTCCAGCACCTCCGAGCCGAGCACTATGGAGCTCGGGGGTGCTGGCGCTAGAGAGCGAAGGCACAGGAACCCGAGGGGGGCCGTTCCCTGCACTAACTGCGGCCGTGGAGGGCACACCGCGGCCAGGTGTTGGGGAAGGTTCCCCGGTGGAGGAGAAGACAGGCCACGCATTGGGGAGTCCTCCCAGGTGAGTAGGCGCCCTACTTACCCAGAGCTTTCTGTCGTTCACTTAACCTTGCCTGTTTGTTTTCCACAGGTTGCACCTCGGTCCCAGCATAAGGCGCTAGTAGATTCAGGCGCAGCTGGGAACTTTGTAGATCGCCAGTTCTGTAATAAGTTAGGGATTCCTCTCCTTCCAGTAGACAAGCCTTTCCCCGTTCACGCCCTAGATAGCCGTCCTTTAGGATCTGGGTTGATTGGGGAGGTCACGGCGCCTCTTAGGATGATAGCGCAGGAGAGTCATATGGAAACTATACAGCTCTATGTTATTGACTCCCCTGCGTATCCGGTGGTGCTGGGGCTTCCCTGGTTAATAACCCATGACCCTACTATGTCGTGGCGAGAGAAAGCTCTAAAAGGGTGGTCTGTCCAGTGTGAGGGTAGGTGTCTGGGTGTTTCCTTAGGGGCGACCTCGGTGGAAAGTCCGAATCTTATGCCAGCACTGCATATTCCCCCAGAGTATGAGGATTTGAAACAGGTGTTTAGTAAGACCAGGGCGGCGCAGTTGCCACCTCATAGACTGGGGGATTGTGCGATAAATCTCCAGTCAGGTGCAGCTCTCCCTCGGAGCCACGTGTATCCCTTGTCTCAAGAGGAGAGGAGGGCTATGGAGACGTACATCGCTGAGTCTCTGAAACAGGGATACATACGGCCCTCCACTTCACCCGCTTCCTCGAGTTTCTTTTTTGTGAAGAAAAAGGATGGAGGTTTGCGCCCGTGTATTGATTACCGCGGTCTCAATCAGATTACAGTGAAGTACAGCTATCCACTTCCTCTGATTGCGACTATGACGGAGTCATTGCACGGGGCTCAGTTTTTCACAAAATTAGATCTCAGGAGCGCATATAACTTAGTGCGTATTAGAGAGGGAGATGAATGGAAGACAGCGTTTAGCACGACCTCCGGACATTACGAGTATCTCGTCATGCCATATGGGTTAATGAATGCTCCCTCAGTCTTCCAATCCTTTGTCGATGAGATTTTCTGGGACATGCAGGGACAGGGAGTGGTCGTGTACATAGACGACATTCTGGTGTACAGCCCCACCCGAGCTGAGCATGTAGCCCTGGTACGCCGAGTATTGAGGAGGCTGTTGGAGCATGACTTGTATGTCAAGGCAGAGAAATGTTTGTTCTTTCAGAAGTCGGTCTCCTTTCTGGGTTATCAGTTGTCTGCGTCAGGGGTGAAGATGGAGGTAGACCGGGTGTCAGCTGTGCGTAATTGGCAGACTCCAACTACTGTGAAGGAGGTGCAACAGTTCTTGGGCTTTGCGAATTATTACAGGAGGTTTATCCGGGGTTTTGGACAGGTGGCAGCTCCCATAACGTCTTTGTTGAAGGGGGGTCCGGTGCGCTTGCGGTGGTCAGCTGAGGCGGACAGGGCTTTTGGGAGACTGAAGGACCTGTTTACCTCGGCGCCGGTGTTGGCGCATCCGGATCCCTCCTTACCTTTCCAGGTAGAGGTAGATGCGTCAGAGGCCGGTATAGGGGCCGTTCTCTCCCAACGGTCTGGCACACCCCCTAAACTCCGTCCCTGTGCTTTTTATTCTAAAAAGCTCAGTCCGGCGGAGCGGAATTATGACGTAGGAGACAGGGAGCTGTTAGCCGTGGTACAGGCCCTAAAGGTGTGGCGGCATTGGCTTGAGGGGGCTCAACACCCTTTCCTCATTCTAACTGACCACCGTAACCTGGAATACATCCGGGCAGCTAGGAGACTGAATCCTCGCCAGGCTCGCTGGACTATGTTTCTAGCCCGGTTTGTGTTTAAAATCACTTACATCCCTGGGTCCCAGAACGGGAAGGCAGATGCCCTGTCTCGGCGGTATGACACGGAGGAGAGGTCTGTTGAGCCCACTCCCATACTACCGGAGTCTTGTCTGGTTGCCCCGGTGGTGTGGGAGGTGGATGCCGAGAGCCTTGCGGTCGGAGGCAGAGCAGTTGCCATACCAGGCAGTGATGCAACCAGTCAGGATGCTCTCGATGGTGCAGCTGTAGAACCATTTGAGGATCTGAGTACCCATGCCAAATCTTTTCAGTCTCCTTAGGGGGAATAGGTTTTGTCGTGCCCTCTTCACGACTGTCTTGGTGTGCTTGGACCATGTTAGTTTGTTGGTGATGTGGACACCAAGGAACTTCAAGCTCTCAACCTGCTCCACTACAGCCCTGTCGATGAGAATGAGGGCGTGCTCGGTGCTCTTCTTTTTCCTGTAGTCCACAATCTTCTCCTTTGTCTTGATCACGTTGAGGGAGAGGTTGTTGTCCTGGCAGCACACAGCCAGGTCTCTGACTGTCATGTCGTTGTCGGTGATCAGGCCTACCACTGTTGTGTCATCAGAAACCTTAATGATGGTGTTGGAGTCGTGCCTGGCCATGCAGTCATGAGTGAACAGGGAGTACAGGAGGGGACGGAGCATGCACCCCTGAGGGGCCCCCGTGTTGCGGATGTGTTGTTATCTACCCTTACCACCTGGGGGCAGCCCGTCAGGAAGTCCAGGATCTAGTTGCAGAGGGAGGTGTTTAGTCCCAGGGTCATTAGCTTAGTGATGAGCTTTGAGGGCACCATGGTGTTGAACGCTGAGCTGTAGTCAATGAATAACATTCTCACATAGGTGTTCCTTTTGTCCAGGCGTGAAAAGGCAGTGTGGAGCACAATAGATATTGCATCATCTGTGGATCTGTTGGGGAAGTATGCAAATTGGAGTGGGTCTAGGGTTTCTGGGATAATGGTGTTGATGTGAGCCATGCCCAGCCTTTCAAAGCGCTTCATGGCTACAGACGTGAGTGCTACGGGTCGGTAGTGATTTAGGCAGGTTACTTTAGTGTTCTTGGGCACAGGGACTATGGTGGTCTACTTGAAACATGTTGGTATTACAGACTCAGACAGGTAGAGGTTGAAAATGTCAGTGAAGACACTTGCCAGTTGGTCAACGCATGCTTGGAGTACACGTTCTGGTAAACCGTCTGTGAATCAATCAATCAATCAATTGTATTTTATATAGCCCTTCTTACATCAGCTAATATCTCGAAGTGCTGTACAGAAACCCAGCCTAAAACCCCAAACAGCTAGTAATGCAGGTGTAGAAGCACGGTGGCTAGGAAAAACTCCCTAGAAAGGCCAAAACCTAGGAAGAAACCTAGAGAGGAACCAGGCTATGAGGGGTGGCCAGTCCTCTTCTGGCTGTGCCGGGTGGAGATTATAACAGAACCATGCCAAGATGTTCAAAAAATGTTCATAAGTGACAAGCATGGTCAAATAATAATCAGGAATAAATCTCAGTTGGCTTTTCATAGCCGATCATTAAGAGTTGAAAACAGCAGGTCTGGGACAGGTAGGGGTTCCATAACCGCAGGCAGAACAGTTGAAACTGGAATAGCAGCAAGGCCAGGCGGACTGGGGACAGCAAGGAGTCACCACGGCCGGTAGTCCCGACGTATGGTCCTAGGGCTCAGGTCTCTCAGTTGGCTTTTCATAGCCGATCATTAAGAGTTGAAAACAGCAGGTCTGGGACAGGTAGGGGTTTCGTAACCGCAGGCAGAACAGTTGAAACTGGAATAGCAGCAAGGCCAGGCGGACTGGGGACAGCAAGGTGTCATCATGCCCGGTAGTCCTGACGTATGGTCCTAGGGCTCAGGTTCTCAGAGAGAAAGAGAGAACGAGAGAATTAGAGAGAGCATACTTAAATTCACACAGGACACTGGATAAGACAGGAGAAGTACTCCAGGTATAACCAACTAACCCCAGCCCCCCGACACATAAACTACTGCAGCATAAATACTGGAGGCTGAGACAGGAGCGGTCCGGAGACACTGTGGCCCCATCCGAAGAAACCCCCGGACAGGGCCAAACAGGAAGGATATAACCCCACCCACTCTGCCAAAGCACAGCCCCCGCACCACTAGAGGGATATCCTCAACCACCAACTTACAATCCTGAGACAAGGCCGAGTATAGCCCACAGAGGTCTCCACCACAGCACAAACCAAGGGGGGGCGCCAGCCCAGACAGGAAGATCACGTCAGTAACTCAACCCACTCAAGTGACGCACCCCTCCTAGGGATGGCATGAAAGAGCACCAGCAAGCCAGTGACTCAGCCCCTGTAACAGGGTTAGAGGCAGAGAACCCCAGTGGAGAGAGGGGAACCGGCCTGGCAGAGACAGCAAGGGCTGTTCGTTGCTCCAGAGCCTTTCCGTTCACCTTCACACTCCTGGGCCAGACTACACTCAATCATATGACCTACTGAAGAGATAAGTCTTCAGTAAAGACTTAAAGGTTGAGACCGAGTCTGCGTCTCTCACATGGGTAGGCAGACTGTTCCATAAAAATGGAGATCTATAGGAGAAAGCCCTGCCTCCCGCTGTTTGCTTAGAAATTCTAGGGACAATTAGGAGGCCTGCGTCTTGTGACCGTAGCGTACGTATTGGTATGTACGGCAGGACCAACTCGGAAAGATAGGTAGGAGCAAGCCCATGTAACGCTTTATAGGTTAACAGTAAAACCTTGAAATCAGCCCTTGCCTTAACAGGAAGCCAGTGTAGGGAAGCTAGCACTGGAGTAATATGATCAAATTTCTTGGTTCTAGTCAGGATTCTAGCAGCCGTATTTAGCACTAACTGAAGTTTATTTAGTGCTTTATCCGGGTAGCCGGAAAGTAGAGCATTGCAGTAGTCTAACCTAGAAGTAACAAATGCATGGATTAATTTTTCTGCATCATTTTTGGACAGAAAATTTCTGATTTTTGCAATGTTACGTAGATGGAAAAAAGCTGTCCTTGAAACAGTCTTGATATGTTCGTCAAAAGAGAGATCAGGGTCAAGAGTAACGCCGAGGTCCTTCACAGTTTTATTTGAGACGACTTTACAACCATCAAGATGAATTGTCAGATTTAACAGAAGATCTCTTTGTTTCTTGGGACCTAGAACAAGCATCTCTGTTTTGTCCGAGTTTAAAAGTAGAAAGTTTTCAGCCATCCACTTCCTTATGTCTGAAACACAGGCTTCTAGCGAGGGCAATTTTGGGGCTTCACCATGTTTCATGGAAATGTACAGCTGTGTGTCATCCGCATAGCAGTGAAAGTTAACATTATGTTTTCGAATAACATCCCCAAGAGGTAAAATATATAGTGAAAACAATAGTGGTCCTAAAACGGAACCTTGAGGAACACCGAAATGTACAGTTGATTTGTCGGAGGACAGACCATTCACAGAGACAAACTGATATCTTTCCGACAGGTAAGATCTAAACCAGGCCAGAACTTGTCCGTGTAGACCAATTTGGGTTTCCAGTCTCTCCAAAATAATGTGGTGATCGATGGTGTCAAAGGCAGCACTAAGGTCTAGTAGCACGAGGACAGATGCAGAGCCTCGGTCTGATGCCATTAAAAGGTCATTTACCACCTTCACAAGTGCAGTCTCAGTGCTATGATGGGGTCTAAAACCAGACTGAAGCATTTCGTATACATTGTTTGTCTTCAGAAAGGCAGTGAGTTGCTGCGCAACAGCTTTTTCTAAAATTTTTGAGAGGAATGGAAGATTCGATATAGGCCGATAGTTTTTTATATTTTCCGGGTCAAGGTTTGGCTTTTTCAAGAGAGGCTTTATCACTGCCACTTTTAGTGAGTTTGGTACACATCCGGTGGATAGAGAGCTGTTTATTATGTTCAACATAGGAGGGCCAAGCACAGGAAGCAGCTCCTTCAGCAGTTTAGTAGGAATAGGATCCAGTATGCAGCTTGAAGGTTTAGAGGCCATGATTATTTTCATCATTGTGTCAAGAGATATAGTACTAAAACACTTAAGTGTCTTTCCCGATCCCAGGCCCTCGCAGAGCTGTGCAGATCCAGGACAGCTAAGCCCTGGAGGAATACGCAGATTCAAAGAGGAGTCCGTAATTTGCTTTCTAATGGTCATGATCTTTTCCTCAAAGAAGTTCATGAATTTATTACTGCTGAAGTGAAAGCCATCCTCTCTTGGGGAATGCTGCTTTTTAGTTAGCTTTGCAACAGTATCAAAAAAAAATTTTGGATTGTTCTTATTTTCCTCGATTAAGTTGGAAAAGTAGGATGATCGAGCAGCAGTGAGGGCTCTTCGGTACTGCACGGTACTGTCTTTCCAAGCTAGTCGGAAGACTTCCAGTTTGGTGTGGCGCCATTTCCGTTCCAATTTCCTGGAAGCTTGCTTCAAAGCTCGGGTATTTTCTGTATACCAGGGAGCTAGTTTCTTATGACAAATGTTTTTCGTTTTTAGGGGTGCAACTGCATCTAGGGTATTGCGCAAGGTTAAATTGAGTTCCTCAGTTAAGTGGTTAACTGATTTTTGTCCTCTGACGTCCTTGGGTAGGCAGAAGGAGTCTGGAAGGGCATCAAGGAATTTTTGTGTTGTCTGAGAATTTATAGCACGACTTTTGATGCTCCTTGGTTGGGGTCTGAGCAGATTATTTGTTGCGATTGCAAACGTAATAAAATGGTGGTCCGATAGTCCAGGATTTTGTGGAAAAACATTAAGATCTACAACATTTATTCCATGGGACAAAACTAGGTCCAGAGTATGACTGTGGCAGTGAGTAGGTCCAGAGACATGTTGGACAAAACCCACTGAGTCGATGATGGCTCCGAAAGACTTTTGGAGTGGGTCTGTGGACTTCTCCATGTGAATATTAAAATCACCAAAAATTAGAATATGATCTTCTATGACTACAAGGTCTGATAGGAATTCAGGAAACTCAGAGAGGAACGCTGTATATGGCCCAGGAGGCCTGTAAACAGTAGCTATAAAAAGTGATTGAGTAGGCTGCATAGATTTCATGACTAGAAGCTCAAAAGATGAAAACGCCATTTTTTTTTTTGTAAATTGAAATTTGCTATCGTAAATGTTAGCAACACCTCCGCCTTTGCGGGATGCACGGGGAATATGGTCACTAGTGTAACCAGGAGGTGAGGCCTCATTTAACACAGCAAATTCATCAGGCTTAAGCCATGTTTCAGTCAGGCCAATCACATCAAGATTATGATCAGTGATTAGTTCATTGACTATGACTGCCTTTGAAGTGAGGGATCTAACATTAAGTAACCCTATTTTGAGATGTGAGGTATCACGATCTCTTTCAATAATGGCAGGAATGGAGGAGGTCTTTATCCTAATAAGATTGCTAGGGTGAACACCGCCATGTTTAGTTTTGCCCAACCTAGGTCGAGGCACAGACACAGTCTCAATGGGTATGGCTGAGCTGACTACACTGACTGTGCTATTGGCAGACTCCACTAAGCTGGCAGGTTGGCTAACAGCCTGCTGCCTGGCCTGCACCCTATTTCACTGTGGGGCTAGAGGAGTTAGAGCCCTATCTATGTTGGTAGATAAGAGGAGAGCACCCCTCCAGCTAGGATGGAGTCCGTCACTCCTCAGCAGGTCAGGCTTGATCCTGTTTGTGGGTGAGTCCCAGAAAGAGGGCCAATTATCCACAAATTCTATCTTTTGGGAGGGGCAGAAAACAGTTTTCAACCAGCGATTGAGTGCTGAGACTCTGCTGTAGAGCTCGTCACTTCCCCTAACTGGGAGGGGGCCAGAGACAATTACTCGATGCCGACACATCTTTCTAGCTGATTTACACGCTGAAGCTATGTTGCACTTGGTGACCTCTGACTGTTTCATCCTAACATCGTTGGTGCCGACGTGGATAACAATATCTCTATACTCTCTACACTCGCCAGTTTTAGCTTTAGCCAGCACCATCTTTAGATTAGCCTTAACGTCGGTAGCCCTGCCCCCTGGTAAACAGTGTATGATCGCTGGGTGATTCGTTTTAAGTCTAATACTGCGGGTAATGGAGTCGCCAATGACTAGGGTTTTCAATTTGTCAGAGCTAATGGTGGGAGCCTTCGGCGTCTCAGACCCCGTAACGGGAGGAGTAGAGACAAGAGAAGACTCAGACTCAGACTCCGACTCGCTACATAATGGGGAAAACCGGTTGAAAGTTTCTGTCGGCTGAATGAGCGACACCGGTTGAGCATTCCAACAGTATTTCCCTCCAGAAGCCATGAGAAAGTTGTCCGGCTGCGGGGACTGTGCGGGGGGATTTATACTAACGTTACTATCTGTACTTACTGGTGGCACAGACGCTGTTTCTTCCTTTCCTACACTGAGATTACCCTTGCCTAACGATTGCGTCTGAAGCTGGGCTTGTAGCACAGCTATTCTCGCCGTAAGGCGATCGTTCTCCTGTATATTATGAGTACAGCGACTGCAATTAGAAGACATCATGTTAATGTTACTACTTAGCTTCGGCTGTTGAAGATGTTGACGAACCATGTCCAGATAAAGCGTCCGGAGTGAAAAAGTTGAATAAGGGAAAAAAGTTGTGATGGAAAAAAGGAAAATAAAGTAAAGTTGGCAGCAAAAACGCACAGGAAAATGACTCTTCTGTCTCGGGATAAAACGTCCGGGGTGAAAAAGTTTAACGAAAAAAGATGAGTGAGGACAAAACTAAAAAGTTGGTAAATTTGTTGAACACAGAGATTGATTAAACGTTTATTAAAAGTAAAACGTGAATAGTTTGGCAGGTAGCCAAGTAGCAACAAACAGCACAGCAGCACGGAGACAATGCGGAAGCGAGACGGAAGTCACGTGATCAGGGAGTAAGAGGGTGATCTACCACAGGCAAATGCCTTCAAGTCTCGCTTCCAGACAAGCGTTGACCTGTTTAAAGGTCTTACTCACATCGGCTATGGAGAGCGTGATCACACAGTCATCCGGAACAGCTGATGCTCTCATGCATGTTTCAGTGTTACTCGCCTCGAAGCGAGCATAGAAGTAATTTATCTCGTCTGGTAGACTCGTGTCACTGGGCAGCTTGCAGCTGTGCTTCCCTTTATAGTCTGTAATAGTTTGCAAGCCCTGCCACATCCGACGAGCATCGGAGCCGGTGTAGTGCGATTCGATCTTAGTCCTGTATTGACGCTTTGCCTGTTTGATGGTTCGGAGGGCATAGCGGGATTTCTTATAAGCTTCCGGGTTAGAGTCCCGCTCCTTGAAAGCGGCAGCTCTACCCTTTAGCTCAGTGCGGATGTTGCCTGCAATCAATGGCTTCTGGTTGGGGTATGTACGTACAGTCACTGTGGGGACGACGTCATCGATGCACTTATTGATGAAGCCAGTGACTGATGTGGTGTACTCCTCAATGCCATCGGAAGAATCCCGGAACATATTCCAGTCTGTGCTAGCAAAACAGTCCTGTAGCTTAGCATCTGCTTCATATGACCACTTTTTTATTGACCAAGTCACTGGTGCTTCCTGCCTGTAAGCAGGAATCAGGAGGATAGAATTATGGTCAGATTTGCCAAATGGAGGGCGAGGGAGAGCTTTGTACGAGTCTCTGTTTGTGGAGTAAAGGTGGTCTAGAGTTTTTTTCATTTTTACATTTTAGTAATTTAGCAGACGCTCTTATCCAGAGCGACTTACATGAGCAATTAGGGTTAAGTGCCTTGCTTAAGGGCACATCGACAGATTTTTCACCTAGTCGGCTCAGGGATTAGAACCAGCGACCTTTCGGTTACTGGCACAACGCTCTTACCCACTAAGCTACCTGCCACTAAGCTACCTACCTACCTTTTCCCCTCTGGTTGCAAATTTCACAGGCTTGTAGAAATGAGGTAAAACTGAATTAAAAGTTTCCCTGCATTAAAGTCCCCGGCCACTAGGAGCGCCACCTCTGGATGAGCGTTTTCCTGTTTGCTTATGGCCGTATACAGTTCATTGAGTGTGGTCTTAGTGCCAGCATCGGTTTGTGGTGGTAAATAGACAGCTACGAAGAATATAGATGAAAACTCTCTTGGTAGATAGTGAGGTCTACTGCTTATCATGAGATACTCTACCTCAGGCGAGCAAAACCTTGAGACTTCCTTAGATATTGTGCATCAGCTGTTGTTTACAAATATACATAGACCGCCACACCTTGTCTTACCAGAGGCTGCTGTTCTATCCTGCCGATACAGTGTATAACCCTCCAGTTGTATGTTATTCATGTCTTCGTTTAGCCACGACTCGGTGAAACATAAGATATTACAGTTTTTCATGTCCCGTTGGTAGGATATTCGTGCCTGTGGTTCGTCCACTTTATTATCAAGCGATTGTAAGTTGGCCAATAGTATCGATGGCAAAGGCAGATTAGCCACTCGTCGCCGGCTCGTTGGCTCCTTACCAAGCACCCAGATCCTCTTCCGCAACATCTCCTTTTCTTCTACTGCGAATGACGGGGATGAGGGCCCTGTCCGGTGTCTGGAGGAAATCCCTCTTGTCCGACTCATTAAAGAAACATTATTCGGCCAGTTCAAGGTGAGTAATCACTGTTCTGATGTCCAGAAGCTCTTTTCGGTCATAAGAGACGGTAGCAGCAACATTATGTACAAAATAAGTTACAAACAATGCGAAAAAAACACACAAAATAGCACGGTTGGTTAAGAGTCCATAAAATGGCAGCCATCCCCTCCGGGCGCCATCAGATTCATGAAACATGCAACATTAACCAATTAAAAACAATTCTGTAGTAATGAGGTTTGTGCAGTAGGCTATATGCCCAATACACAGTGGCGACCCATCATTCAGGGTAGGTGGGGCAATGCCCCGCCTGTTTTGAGCCCCACCTGTTTAGCTCCAAAAATATAGAAATTACATTAAAAAGAAAATAATGTTGCCTTTTTTGCATGTTATTTTTGGCATTAATACGTGTCATATATCAGTTTGCAAACAATGTAAAAAACAACAACATTGAGTTAATAAAGCCTCAATACAAACATGGTCTCTTTTTGCTTTCTTGAGTAAGGCAGCTCCAAAATAAAGGTGTTTCAGCCTAGCTCAGTGCTTTCTGTGGTGGTGGGGCAGCCAGCGGAAAATAAGGCGCGTAGGGGTTGTTAATATTCTCTAGTTGCGCCGTGATTGGCTCAGTGTTCTGTCACTCATGGGGACAATGAGTGACAGAAATCTTTTGGGGAGAGTTGTAAATTCAAGACCCTTGGGTGCTGCCATACAGTTACCTTAGAAGTGCCCATCCAAGAAGGCACAAGGTCATTGGCCACAGATAAAATGACATTAAATCACGTTATATCTACCGTAGCTTTGATTGGACTGATCATGTCAACATCATACTTTCAAAATCTTAGCTAGCAAGCTAGACAAGCAGTCATCATCATGAATCAAGTCGACAATCTACTGGCAAATCCTTTTCAATCCTTGTCATATGAAGAGAAATTATAGATAAAACGTATCGGTGCTCATCGGTCATTGGACATAAACATTACACAACAAGTTGGAAATCGCAAATTCAACAATGAGTGGTTTGGAAGGAATCAGTGGCTAACTCCAAGCATTACAAAGCAATCACTAGTCTGCTATTCAGTATATTGGCTGTGTGGTCCAACTGGGAAAATATGTTTTGAACGGTTATCCAATTCGGAATTCCAAGTCAGGAACTCTGACCTCTTTCTAGAGCTCCGACCTGAAGATCACTGACGTCATGATTCGACCTTGTATTTGTGAAGCACAGCTGAGGGAGCATTATAATTGGCTTTTTTCATGGACTGATGGCCTGCATCTGATGGTCAGTCTGAGGGGAGCAGCGGTGAGGCTGCCTCTCACCCGACTCACTTTGCTGTAGTCCTTCATTGCAGCTGCAGTGCATTTTATGGCTTATAAAAGTGTTGAACAAAGTTGACAGTGCTGAATAACAACTTAAACATGAACTTACTCATAAAATATGCAGCTCTTTGTTGTATTTGTTGAGTCTCTCTCTAGTCATGGTTTTACACGTTTTGAAATCTCACAGTATCAGCTATGCTGTGGTATCGAGGCTTCTTTTTACAGTCTATGGCTCGAGGAAATTGTGCAGACACGGTGATCTGAGCTATCTGATTGGCCTGCGGGTAGGCAGCGTTCTACCTTCAGACACATGAAATGGATCAAAATGGGAACACTGCCTTCACAGGAGCAAGGGCTGCTGAATCAAGTACACTTACCGTCAACAGCGCGAAACGAATAAAAAAAAAGGCTTTATCGTTGGGTTTTTTAGGTGATTGACTAGAAATGCCTTGGAGATCGGCCAGTCGATCGCGACCGACCAATTGGCGACCACTGCCATCCAGAGATAGATGTTATGTAAATATTTTTTCAGGTTTAACGTGGTTTATGGATACCATGACATCGAAACCCCATCTCAGCAATGTATTTGTAGAAGTGCCATAATTAGAATAAACATGAAACCGTGACGGGTTACAGAGAAAGAGAGAATATGCCCTACAAAGGCTGCGTTTAAACAGGCAGCCCAATTTCTATATTTTTCTAATAATTGGTCTTTTGACCAATGGCCAATAATTGGGCAAAACATCAGAATTGGGTCTGCCTGTGGACACGCAGCTATTAATGCGCTACAGCAAACTTATATCCCTATGTTATAGCCTATGTATAGGCTGTCCAATAGTATTACTCTTTTGTCTGTTTTACTATATATTTTAATCAATATTTAAGTGCTATCTTACCATCTTTGCCCGTGTTGAACTGGTATTTAGTGTGCCATTCAAGGATGCTGCGCTACATTGTTCTGTCTGTTACTCAATGGATATCCCCAATGCTAAATCAGGAAATAGGTGGGGGTGACAAAAAGGCTACTGGAAGAGTTCATTTAGATCATAAGAAGATTCATCTGTAGGCTAAATTACCGTAAGATATGCATTTTATCATGAAATCCATATGACACAATTGACTGTCTTTTGATTTGATTACCATTACAACGTTTCTGTTCCTCTTGAAAAACGATTTTTTTATTTAGTTTTATTTGTTTGACTTTATCAGTCGGCCTAATACCCATTTAATCCAAAATGGAGCTGAGATACATTTATATTTACATTTTAGTCATTTAGCAGACGCTCTTATCCAGAGCAACTTACAGTTAGTGAGTGCATACATTTTCATTCTGTTTGCATTGTTAGAGCGGTCACTTGGTATCTTGTCAATATTATAAACAACCTTTTGGCGATCCTCCATCTTAACTCCTCCTACACATTTACTGAATTGGTTCAACAGGGCAGAAGAGAACCTCCCCCGACAGTAATTTTCTTCTCATCAGGACCAGAAAGAAAGAAACGCCGCTCATGCGTTTATTTTATGCCTGCTATGTTAGGTTAATCTATGGGTAACAAGGTTGACGTGTTATGCTCCTCATACATTTCTTCGACCTTCATTACTTGATTTAAATATCTACACAAACATGATTTATGAGCACACGTCCCATCATTATGAGATCCACAGCATGCATGGAATTCACTTTCTGGAACATAAACATAACCACTTTATCTTTACATAGATGAAGAAAATAAAGTTCAAAAGAATATCAAATTTGTCTTTCATGTGAATTCTCAGAATTTTAAGCAAGTTCAGCTCTGTGAGATCCCTCCAAAGCTACAGCATTTGAATTTCATTTTCGTCTTACTTCTTCATCTAAATGATTCTGTCAAAAAAAAAGTTAAGACTACTGAACAATCTACAGATATAATTGCTGTTGAGCTCAAGTTCCCAAATGTACATTATCAAAAAGGAATGTAGAACTGCACCCTACTAAACAGATTCATACATACCCACTATATGGAAAAGCCACTACTAAGTACTGGAAAGACAATGCACAGGGCCAGATTACTGAATTTGGGCGCCCTGCATTTGGGGCCTCCAGATTTTGTATAGGAAAACAGCTAATGTCCTTAAAAAAATACACATTGTGTTATGAGGCTATGAGAAAATCTTGCAGTTTTAAAGCTAATTTCCTGCAATTCTACACGTTTTGCCATGGGTCAGAGAGAAGAATGTGCTGTTTTATAGCTCATCTCATGATATGGTTCACATTTTGCCATGAGGCTGAGAGAAAATGTTGCAGTTTAAAGCACATTTTCTGCAATTGTACACATTTTGCCCTGAGGCTGAGAGAGAATTTAACATTTTTAAAGCTGATTTCCTGCAATTCTACACATTTTGCTATTATATGCTATCTGGGGAACCCCGACCTTCAGGGGGCATAGAACCCCCCACATCCCCCCAATCCCCCCCCCCAAGGTCGTGCCCTGCATGCCCGTTCTGTAATCCGGCCCTGACAATGCTAAGCATACAGACATGAAGACAACAGGGACATTTCAGTGCCTCTCTAAGCCAGTTCATCCCTGGGCTGGTTTGTTGTTGGTGGTGGGAGAGCCGGGCTGCTGCTGAAGTCCCTCTGCCCTGTAGGGCGTGTAGTTTGGGGCAGAGGTGGGAAAGCTCATTGTGTTCTGACCCCACATAACCCCTGGCTGTGGGTTCACTCCATACCCCTGCAGCTGGGGGCCTCCATAGGGCATCATGCCACCCGGCCCCGGAACCCATCCGGTCATGCTGGGCTTGGAAAGCCAGGGGGCCGGAGCCCCCCAGGTTCTATTTGAACTGGGCGAGAGAGTTGGGAGGGGCCCTTGCTGGCCCCAAGGTATTGAAACAGGTGAGATGAATGGTGCAACAGCGACCGGCTGACCAGGGAAGGTGGGAACTATCTGAGGAACTGACAGAGACTGTGGAGATCCTTGAAGAAATCAGAAGGTATATTAAAAGTGGCAAAGCATTCTCCTTGTGATGCTAGCTATGTCCACACTACACTTTCCGGTTAAAAAAATAGGATTGGAGTCTATTATTGCGCTGGGCATATGAACAAGAATGGAATTATTGTCCGCTTACAATGTGGACAAAGCTTAAAACATGTATGTCAGAGAAGCAGGTTGTTTAATGGCGGTGGTCTGGATGGATATTTATGTCTCAAATTCTACCTCAATTCTTAATGAGTCAAGGGTTGAAATGAGGCCATGTTACAATGCCAATGATATAAGACTTTTATTATTCCAATGTTACTACCCAGCAAACAGTCAACATTCCTTGAATATAGGTAATGTTGCAGTGTAGTCCCACAGCCTGGTCTCATAGACTAGACATAAAATAGTAAATGTAAATCCGGGACACTAAAATTAGTATTATATGTTACGTTTGGTATTATTACAGAAGACAGATGGTTACATAAGACAAAAACGAAAGTAGGATGGTTGGTCTGGATGGGTGGATGGGTGGGCGAACATCTAGTAACTCAAAGGTTGTGAGTTCAAATCTCATCACGGACAACTTTAGCATTTTAGCTAATTAGCAACTTTTCAACTACTTACTACTTTTTAGCTACTTTGCAACTACTTAGCATCAGCGATGTAAAGTACTTATGTAAAAATACTTTAAAGTACTACTTAAGTGTTTTTTTTTGGTATCTGTACTTTACTATTTATATTTTTGACAACTTTTACTTTTACTTCACTACATTCCTAAAGAAAATTATATACTTTTTACTCCATACATTTTCCCTGACACCAAAAAGTATTCGTTACATTTTGAATGCTTAGCAGGACAGGAAAATTGTCAAATTCACGCACTTATCAATAGAACATCCCTGGTCACCCCTACTGCCTCTGATTTGGCGGACTCACTAAACACACATGCTTCATTTGTAAATTATGTCTGAGTGTTGGAGTGTGCCCCTGGCTATCCATTAATTTAAAAAACAAGAAAATAGTGCTGTCTGGTTTGCTTAATATAAGGAATTTTAAATTATTTATACTTTTACTTTTGATACTTAAGTATATTTTAGCAATGACATTTACTTTTGATACTTAAGTATATTTAAAACCAAATACTTTTAGACTTTTACTCAAGTACTATTTTACTGGGTGACTTTCACTTTTACTTGAGTCATTTTCTATTAAGGTATCTTTACTTTTACTCAAGTATGACAATTGGGTACTTTTTCCACCACTGCTTAGCATGTTAGCTACCCTAACCCTAATCCTTTTAGCTAACCCTTCCCCTAACCCTAACCTTAACCCTTTTAGCTAACCCTTCCCTTAACCCTAACCCTTAGCCTAGCTAACGTTAGCCAGCTAGCTAAATTGGCAACCTAGCACCTAGCTAGAATTCGTAACATATCATATGTTTTGCAAATGGGTCACATATAGTAAGTTTTTCTAATTTGTAACATATTGTACGTTTTGCTTGTTCTTAACATATCATATGAAATTGTTGATGGACATCAACAAATTAATACATACCATACGAAACATAACATATCATACTAAATGTATATCTCGGATTTACGAACAGAATAATACGAAAAGTTCTGAGACCAGGTTAGTCCCAACATGGCCCTCAGGCAGCAAATGTTACCATTAGAATATCCCATGAAAGATATTTTAAAAAATAGGATATTTGTCAGATTTGCCCCTTCAATGCATTTTCTATATGTCAAAGGTGACATATTAGTGATGTAATGGGAACATATTTGGAAACCTTTTTTAGCTTACCACTTGTATCTTTTTAAAGCGTTAACATTCTGAGAAAGAATAGGGAACCACGATATGTTTGCTGGGTAATAACTCACCTGGTTGATTCATGTCAGAGTTTTGACTGGTGAAAGAGAAGATGTCCATCAGCTCGTCCCTGGATGAGATCTGTGGGAACAAACCACAACAAGTAGACAGGATTATGTCATCGCTGCTCAATGTAAAGTTCACAAAGAACAAGTCTGCCACCTGCTGAAAGTCAACGACTGGTGGGTTTGCCTAGGCCTACCATATAAAAGCATATACATTGTTAAAGTTGATGAGAGACCATCAAATGTGTCCATTACCTGCTTTGGTTGCCCTGAAGGAGAGCTAGGCATGGAATTGAACATTTCCATATCATCCAGGCCCTTCAAATGAGAAGTTAACATTATGTCCAAAGACGATCTCATTATATATCTCATGTTGGCAGTTGAGATGATGTACAGTAGCTAGAATATTTGAGTATGCAAGAATATTCTTTCTCAATCGATCTAACTTGGTTTTACCATGCAAAAACTACAACATTGGTTTGTTCCATATTAGGAAGAGGCCTCCTGTAGTTACTCGCTCTCCTTACCTTTGGAGAAGCTATATTCTCATCAAGAAGCAGTAAGGCGGCAGCATTCTAGAGACAAATAATAATTGAGAAGCAAGGGATTGTTATCAAAAGGCACCCTGGCCATTATAGAGACTACATACAGTTGAAGTCGCAAGTTTACATACACTTAGGTTGGAGTCATTAAAACTCGTTTTTCAACCCCTCCACAAATTTCTTGTTAACAACCTATAGTTGTTAACAAGTCGGTTAGGACATCTACTTTGTGCATTACACAAGTAATTTTTCCAACAATTGTTTACAGACAGATTATTTCACTTATAGTTCACTGTATCACAATTCCAGTGGGTCAGAAGTTTACATACACTAAGTTGACGGTGCCTTTAAACAGCTTGGAAAATTCCAGAAAATGATGTCATGGCTTTGAAGCTTCTGATAGGCTAACTGACATCATTTGAGTCAATTGGAGGTGTACCTGTGGATGTATTTCAAGGCCTACCTTCAAAATCAGTGCCTCTTTGCTTGACATCATGGGAAAATCAAAAGAAATCAGCCAAGACCTCAGAAAATAAATTGTAGATCTCCACAAGTCTGGTTCATCCTTGGGAGCAATTTCCAAACACCTGAAGGTACCACGTTCATCTGTACAAACAATAGTACGCAAGTATAAACACCATGGGACCACGATGCCGTCATACCGCTCAGGAAGGAGATGTGTTCTGTCTCCTAGAGATTAACGTAGTTTGGTGCGAAAAGTGCAACTAAATCCCAGAACAACAGCAAAGGACCTTGTGAAGATGCTGGAGGAAACAGGTACAAAAGTATCTATATCCACAGTAAAACAAGTCCTATATCGACATAACCTGAAAGGCCGCTCAGCAAGGAAGAAGCCACTGCTCCAAAACTGCCATAAAAAAGCCAGACTACGGTTTGCAACTGCACATGGGGACAAAGATCGTACCTTTTGGAGAAATGTCCTCCGGTCTGATGAAACAAAAATAGAACTGTTTGGCCATAATAACCATTGTTATGTTTGGAGGAAAAAGGGGGTTGCTTGCAAGCCGAAGAACACCATCCCAACCGTGAAGCACGGGGGTGGCAGCATCATGCTGTGGGGGTGCTTTGCTACAGGAGGGACTGGTGCACTTCACAAAATAGATGGCATCATGAGGAAGGAAAATTATGTGGATATATTGAAGCAACATCTCAAGACATAAGTCAGGAAGTTAAAGCTTGGTTGCAAATGGGTCTTCCAAATGGACAATGACCCCAATCATACTTCCAAAGTTGTGACAAAATGGCTTTAGGACAACAAAGTCAAGGTATTGGAGTGGCCATCACAAAGACCTGACATCAATCCTATAGAACATTTGTGGGCAGAACTGAAAAAGCGTGTGCGAGCAAGGAGGCCTACAAACCTGCCTCAGTTACACCAGCTCTGTCAAGAGGAATGGGCCAAAATTCACCCAACTTATTGTGGGAAGCTTGTGGAAGGCTACCCGAAACGTTTGACCCAAGTTAAACAATTTAAAGGCAATGCTACCAAATACTAATTGAGTGTATGTAAACTTCTGACCCACTGGGAATGTGATGAAAGAAATAAGAGCTGAAATAAATAATTATCTCTACTATTATTCTGACATTTCACATTCTTAAAATAAAGTGGTGATACTAACTGACATAAGACAGGGAATTTTTACTAGGATTAAATGTCAGGAATTGTGAAAAACTGAGTTTAAATGTGTTTATCTAAGGTGTATGTAAACATCCGACTTCAACTGTATATGTGTCATGTAAATTTTTTCTTCAACTGTATGTATGTATACCAGGACATCCCTAAAATGGTTAGCAGAAGAATTGCCTATACAAACCTTTGGACAACAGTAAGTGTACTTTATCCTCACCTCTACTGGTTTATTGACTTTTATGTCTTGGTCCTCTTGTGTTACTGGGCTTTGGCAGACTTCTTTGATATCATCAAGGACAGGGTCAGCCTGTTCCATAAGCAACCAAACGTCAGTTACACTTTTGATTTGATATACTGTTGGATTTTATCTAACAATTCAATCGTTGCACTGCTGTACAAATTAAACACACTTCTAAAAATCCCGCAAATGATTGAATTCCGGACAGAATTATGGTGTATTGTCCCAAATACATAGTCATAATTTATATAATTACTAACAATACATCTATTTGCTGTGATTATGAATAATGTCTGGATCTTTTGATCAGATCAAAACCCCTTACCAAATTAGCCATCTTGATGTAGAACAGGGTGTAGGTGCCTTCATGATCGTAGATGTAGGAGAGGGCTCTAGGGTCGGACTCATCCTTTGTCAGGGAGTTTATCTTCCCCCTCTCGTGGTCATACTCCACAACCTATATCGTGAACACAACAGGATGACGGTGGAATGGATATAGCAACCAGACAGTCAGCGATATAAACATCATGTGGTCTGCAACTAGAGAGCATCTCTTGGTGAAAGTGGTTATAGCAGTGTAAAGAAGGCAAAGGCTAGTGTGCTAAAATGGCCCTCTGTCATCCCAAGAGTGTACTAGTCAATTCAAGAGAAAAGGACAAGGTAGCCATTTGAAGGTCAGGAATTTGGGATATCTGTAATTTTCAAACATTATTATTGATATACCTCAAAATAGCAGAAGACTAGTTTCTCTCATGGTCATTTTTCATTATATATAATAAATAATACAATTGAAAAAGAAGCAATTTCTCTGAAATGGTTCTTAATATTATCTATAATATCAATGTGCCCACAGCATTACCTACAGCATTACATACCCAAACGTACCTGGATTAGGTCCATCATCTTTTTTTTTTTTTTACTTTCCCAGAACTCAATCCCATTCCTCATAATTCAATCTGATAGGATTTGATTATGTCCTGCTTCATGTTATCTTGCCTAAGAGAGACATTAAAGTCCTTAGTTTAGTCCCCCTGCATCCTCTCAGTTTATCTGGATAGTATACATCTGGCCTGGCTGGCCCTCAGCAGATGGGATAGTTCCCATCCTATCTTCTGTGGGCCTCCCAGGCAGCTATGCCAATGTTTAGGGAAAACTGGGAGTGTGTGCGAGTGTCAGCACCTAGAGAACAGGGAAGGGCAACATCTCGAGGGCCACATTGGGATTTTAATGATTTTCAAAATATATATCCATTATAATTTCTACATACTTTCCATCAGGTTTTAGACGTTCGAGTGAGGTCTGGGGTCGTTTTTTAAAATCGAAAATCATAATGTTTTACAACACGGGCCACATTTAAATCAGAAAGCAGGCTGGATGAAGACCTCGCGCCCTGCAATCAATGCCTCATTAGGTCCGACCTAAATCTCAGATGCTGATGCCAGATTTACGAATATATGCTGCAAGATTAGGTCTGATCTGATGAAGACCTAAGAGTTGAACCATTAAAGCATTAAACTACACATGGCAGCCTAGATCCTAGAGTGTGTGGAGTCTTGCAGTAGCAGCACTGACTTACCCCAGTCCTCTCATCTAAGATTTTCACACCAGTAATGGACACCTTCAGCCAAACCCTTTGCTTGTGTCGTCCCTGGTTCCTGCCTGCCACCTCCTGGCCCTGTGTTCACACGCAAACGCAAACACAAACACACACACAATTTAGAAAAATGTGAATGTATATTTGTGTGCCTATAGTTGTATTTATATACACTACCAGTCCAAAGTTTGGACACAGCTACTGATTCAAGGGTTTTTCTTTATTTGTCTTTATTTTTACAATTTTTTACATTGTAGAATAATAGTGAAGACATAAAAAATATGAAATAACACATATGGAATCATGTAGTTACCAAAAAGGTGTTAAACAAATCAAAATATATTTTATATTTGAGATTCTTCAAATAGCCACCCTTTGTCTTGATGACAGGATTGCACACTCTTGGCATTCTCTCAACCATCTTCATGAGGTAGTCACCTGGAATGCATTTCAATGAACAGGTGTGCCTTCTTAAAAGTTAATTTGTGGAATTTATTTCCTTCTTAACGCATTTGAGCCAATCAGTTGTGAAGATAGCCCTATTTGGTAAAAGACTCAGTCCATATTAGAGCAAGAACAGCTCAAATAAGCAAAGAGAAACAACAGTCCATCATTACTTTAATACATGAAGGTCAGTCAATACGGAAAATGTCCAGAACTTTGAAAGTTTCTTTAAGTGCAGTCACAAAAACCATCAAGCACTATGATTACCTCTGCTGCAGAGGATAAGTTTATTAGAGTTACCAGCCTCAGAAATTGCAGCCCAAGTAAATGCTTCACAGAGTTCAAGTAACAGACACATCTCAACATCAACTGTTCAGAGTAGACTGTGTGAATCAGGCCTCCATGGTTGAATTGCTGCAAAGAAACCACTACTAAAGGACACCAATAATAAGAAGTGACCTGCTTGGGCCAAGAAACATGAGCAATGGACATTAGACCGGTGGAAATGTGTCCTTTGGTCTGGAGTCCAAATTGGAGATTTGTGAGACGCGGTGTGGGTGAATTGATTATCTCAGCATGTGTAGTTCCCACTGTAAAGCATGGAGGAGGAGGTGTTATGGTGTGGGGGTGCTTTGCTGGTGACACTGTCTGTGAGTTATTTAGAAATCAAGGCACACTTAACCAGCATGGCTACCACAGCATTCTTCAGCGATACGCCATCCCATCTGGTTTGGTCTTAGTGGGACTATCATTTGTTTTTCAACAGGACAATGACACAACACACCTCCAGGCTGTGTATGGGCTATTTGACCAAGAAGGAGAGTGATGGAGTGCTGCATCAGATGACCTGGCCTCCACAATCCCCGACCTCAACCCAATTGAGATGGTTTGGGATGACTCGGATGGCAGAGTGAAGGAAAAGCAGCCAAGAAGTGCTCAGCATATGTGGGAACTCCTTCAAGACTGTTGGAAAAGCATTCCAGGTGAAGCTGGTTGAGAGAATGCCAAGAGTGTGCAAAGCTGTCATCAAGGCAAAGGGTGCCTATTTGAAGAATGTCAAATATAAAATATATTTGTTTAACACTTTTTTGGTTACTACATGATTCCATATGTGTTATTTCATAGTTTTGATGTCTTCACTATTATTCTACAATGTAAAAATAAAGAAAAACCCTTGAATGAGTAGGTGTGTCCAAACTTTTGACTGGTACTATATATATATATATATATATATATATATATATTTATATATATATATATATATATATCTATATATATATATATATATAGTCTTTAATGTCTATGTGAATGTTTTAAAATGTATGTAAATTGTCAAGTGTTTTTGTCTGTGATGTCTTTTTCGTTATGTGTCAGACCCCAGGAAGACTAGCTGTCGCTATTGGCGTCAGCTAATGGTTATCCTAATAAAATAAAATAAAAACACACATGCAGCTTCAATCAGTCTTT
Source organism: Coregonus lavaretus (assembly GCF_964263955.1). NCBI lineage: Eukaryota > Metazoa > Chordata > Actinopteri > Salmoniformes > Salmonidae > Coregonus > Coregonus lavaretus. The sequence goes on along the minus strand of NC_139993.1, from coordinate 31,208,473 downwards.
TCTACATTGAAACTGTGTTTCTGACTAATCACAAGCTTGCTGTATTCGTCTTACTCGCATGATGAATGATACATTCCAAATGATGACATGAGAAGATATTTTTGGAAACGAACAGGACATAGTTTTCTCATATCATCCCTGCCACTGACTGACCACACAACTTCCTCTTTCTAGTGATTGATGACACATGTAAGTGTGACACTCTGGCTCCAACAGGGTTGTTCATTTTCGTTTGTTTGAGGGTATTTCTATGTTGGGGATCTAGTTGTTTCATTTCTATGTTTGGGTTTTGTGCTTGTTTAGTCATATGACTCCCAATCGGAGGTAACGAGTGTCAGCTGTCGGCTCGTTATCTCTGATTGGGAGCCATATATATTCTGTGTGTTTTCTCCTTTGTTTTGGTGGGTTTTTGTTCCATTGTTCCTGTTGTTCCAGTGTTTCTATGTTTCTGTCGGTGTCAGAGGACTTCACGTATCGTCATTTGTTTTGTTTTCTCTTGTTGTGCTTTATTTAATAAAGTCATCATGTTCACTCCACGCGCTGCGTATTGGTCCGCTCCTTTAGACGATCGTGACAGAATAACCCACCATAAAAGGACCAAGCAGCGCGTCCAGGAGCAAAGGGTCTGGACATGGGAGGAACTGTTGGACGGTAAAGGGTCCTGGACTTGGGAGGAGATCCTGGACGGTATGGATCGCCGACCATGGAGCGAGACGGTGGAGAGGCGACGACGAGAGGAGCAACGGCGGCAGCAGGTTTTTCGTCGGAAGGACGAGAGGCAACCCCAAGAAATTTTTTTGGGGGGGCACATGGCTTGGGCAGCTGGGCAGCAGGAGGCTGCCACAGGGAGAAAAGGAGAGAAGGCTAACGGAGTACGGGAGCCATTGGCGAGTGGAAGGAGGGAAGTGTGTGTGGCACGGCGTGAAGGACTGATGTGTGTTGCCAGTCCGGTCCGGCCCGTTCCTGATCCTCGGTTGAGGCCAGTGGTGTGTGTTCCCGGTACGGACCGGCCTGTTCCTACTCCAAGCACCAGGTCCACGGTGTGCTACGCCAGTCCGGTCCGGCCTATTCCGGCCACTCGCACCAGGGATGCGGTGCGCGTCGCCAGCCCGGCCCGGCCTGTTCCGGCCACTCGCACCAGGGATACGGTGCGCGTCGCCAGCTCAGCCCGGCCTGTTCCTACTCCACGCACCAGGGATACGGTGCGCTTCGCCAGCCCAGCCCGGCCTGTTCCTACTCCACGCACCAGGGATACGGTGCGCTTCGCCAGCCCGGCCCGGCCTGTTCCGGCCACTCGCACCAGGGATACGGTGCGCGTCGCCAGCCCAGCCCGGCCTGTTCCTGCTCTCCGCACTAGGCGTGAGGTGAGTCCCCAGGGTCCAGCATGCCCTGTTCCGGCTCCCCGCACTAGGCGTTATGGGAGTCCCCAGGGTCCAGCATGCCCTGTTCCGACTCCCCGCACTAGCCCTGAGATGCGTGTCCTCAGCCCGGTACCTCCAGTTCCGGCACCACGCATCAGGCCTGCGGTGCATCCCCAGGGCCAAGCATGCCCTGTTGCTGCTTCCCGCACTAGCCCTGAGATGCGTGTCCTCAGCCCGGTACCTCCAGTTCCGGCACCACGCATCAGGCCTACGGTGCGTCCCCAGGGTCCAGCATGCCCTGTTGCTTCTCCCCGCACTAGCCCTGAGATGCGTGTCCTCAGCCCGGTACCTCCTGTTCCGGCACCACGCACCAGGCCTACGATGCGCCTCAGACGGCCAGAGTCTGCCGTCTGCCCAACGGGGCCTGAACTGCCCGTCTGCCCAAAGCCTGCAAAGCCGCCCGTCTGCCATGAGCCATCAGAGCCGTCCGCCAGACCGGAGCCGCTAGAGCCTTCCGCCAGACAGGATCAGCCAGAGCCTTCCGCCAGACAGGATCAGCCAGAGCCTTCTGCCAGACAGGATCAGCCAGAGCCTTCTGCCAGACAGGATCAGCCAGAGCCTTCTGCCAGACAGGATCAGCCAGAGCCTTCCGCCAGACAGGATCAGCCAGATCCGTCAGTCGGCCATGAGCAGCAAGATCTGTCAGCCAGCCATGAGCAGCCAGATCCGTCAGCCAGCCATGAGCAGCCAGATCCGTCAGCCAGCCATGAGCAGCCAGATCTGTCAGCCAGCCATGAGCAGCCAGATCCGTCAGCCAGCCATGAGCAGCCAGATCCGTCAGCCAGCCATGAGCAGCCAGATCCGTTAGCCAGCCATGAGCAGCCAGATCCGTCAGCCAGCCATGAGCCGTCCAGCCAGGATCCGCCAGAGCCGTCCAGCCAGGATCCGCCAGAGCCGTCCAGCCGGGATCCGCCAGAGCCGTCCAGCCGGGATCCGTCAGAGCCGTCCAGCCAGGATCCGCCAGCCAGCCAGGATCCGCCAGAGCCAGCCAGCCAGGATCCGCCATTTAGTCAGGTGCTGCCCCTTAGCTCGGTGTTGCTCCTTATCCTGGTGCTGTCCCTTATCCTGGTGCTGTCCCTTAGCCTGGTACTGCCCCTTAGTCCGGTACTGCCCCTTAGTCCGGTACTGCCCCGTAGTCCGGTGCTGCCCCTTAGTCCGGTGCTGCCCCTTAGCCCGGTGCTGCCCCTTGTCCCGGTGCTGCCCCTTATCCCGGTGCTGCCCCTTATCCCGGTGCTGCCCCTTAGGCCGATGCTGCCCCTTAGTCCGGTGTTGCCCCTTAGTCCAGGTGGGGTTAGTTGGAGGGTGGTCATTGGGAGGAGGCTACCGAAGCAGGTTGTGACTGTGGTGGGGTGGGGATCACGACCGGGGCCAGAGCCGCCACCGTGGACAGACGCCCACCCAGACCCTCCCCTAGTCCTGATGTTGGTGCGCCCGGAGTTCGCACCTTTAGGGGGGGGTACTGTGACACTCTGGCTCCATAGACTTTGATATTTGAGCCAGGGTTGTTCATTTTCGTTTGTTTGAGGGTATTTCTATGTTGGGGATCTAGTTGTTTCATTTCTATGTTTGGGTTTTGTGCTTGTTTAGTCATATGACTCCCAATCAGAGGTAACGAGTGTCAGCTGTCGGCTCGTTATCTCTGATTGGGAGCCATATATATTCTGTGTGTTTTCTCCTTTGTTTTGGTGGGTTTTTGTTCCATTGTTCCTGTTGTTGCAGTGTTTCTATGTTTCTGTCGGTGTCAGAGGACTTCACGTATCGTCATTTGTTTTGTTTTCTCGTGTTGTGCTTTATTTAATAAAGTCATCATGTTCACTCCACGCGCTGCGTATTGGTCCGCTCCTTTAGACGATCGTGACAGTAAGATAACATTACTTTCAAGAAATGGCAATGTACAGTAAGTATTAGAGTGGACTCTTTCCCACAGGCGGCTCTACCTTGAGTTTCATCATGGAGTCAAAACACATCTTGTCTCCCTGGGCCGCTGGGACGTAGTCCAAGCCAATCAGCTTGGCCTTATAGCGAACCCCGTCCCCTTGGAAACGAGAGGTCCCATCAGATGGCGGCTTGGCCACTGGGGGGCCTGAGAACATGAGGGAGGAAATGAGGCATAACAGGGAAGACAGTGGAATTTACCACAGGGTCAGTGAATTTAACTCACCACAACATGAGTCAGTCAGATTGCGCCCACAGACAGTGAGTACTATAGAGGTCTATGCTGATGCTGAGGCAGCATTTGGCTCATCCAACAGAGAGCTCCTGACTATCCTAGTAGCCTAGTAGTCAATGTTTTATTGTCAAGCTTCCTGGAATGGCAATTGCCTGTTTATGGGTGTGAGAGAGAGTGTATTTGTGACAAAGGTGGGATTTTTAACCAGCCTGGTCTCATAGACTAGACATAACATAGTAAACAACAATCCGGGACACTCAAATGAGTGTGATATGTTACGTTTAGTATGGTTACATAAGCAGAATGTTACTTAAGGCAAAAATGAAAGTAGGGTGGTTGGTCAGGGTTGATGGGTGGACGTATAACTCGAAAGTCTAGCAACTGGGTTGCTGCAACCCAAAGGTTGTGTGTTCGAATCTCATCACAGACAACTTCAGCATTTTAGCCAATTAGCAACTTTGCAACTACTTACTACTTTTTAGCTACTTTGAAACTACATAGCATTTTAGCTAACCCTTCCCTAAATGTAACCTTTTAACCTAACTCCTAACCATAACCTTAACCCTAAACTTAAACTTAAACCTAACCTTAACCCCTAAACACTAGCCTATCTAACGTTAGCCACCTAGCTAACATTAGCGTTAGCCACCTAACATTAGCCACAACAAATTGGAATTCATAACATATTGTACGAATTGCAAATTTGTAACATATTGTACAAATTGCAATTCATAACATATCATACGATTTGTAATTTGTAACATATAATACAAAATGGATGATGGACATCCACAAATTAATACATACCATACCAAACATAACATATAATACTAATTCGCATCTCCCAGATTTTTGTTTACTATGTTACGTCTACCCCTGAGTCCAGGTTGCAACAACAGCTTTAATGAAATTATGTAACACTTGCAAGCCCTGTTACTGCATCCATTTGATGATGCTTACTGGTAGACAATGGAGGGTCTGGTTACAATGTTGAAAATATTGTACCATATTCTACTAAGTCTTGAGGATTCTTAAAAACATTGGTTGCATAGAACTGTCTAGTACACATTTCTTGAGCGTTTATTTGTGAGAATGATCCAATTTGCTTTTTATGGCAGCACAAAATTCTAACTCATCAAAAGTTATACAGTTCTATAAAAATAACTTTGCTCTTATTGGTTAATTTTTAACATATTTTTGAGGTTTATGAATAACAAACAATGTAGTAAATGCAACATTTAGGTTTACATTTTGGCTAAGATTCTCCTAGTCATGTGTGTTTGCCTAAACAACTTTTTCTGTATTCAGAAACACCTAACGAGATCTATGTTGATTTTAAAACATTCAGGGCCAGTTTGCCGGACACAGTTTAGAATCTCCACTTAGTTCAGGACTAATCTTAACTCTGTGTCCCGGAAAGGGACCCTCAAAGACCAGTAATTTATCAGTTTATTAATCTAAAGAGCCATCTATCAGCCTCTTGTAAATACCCTACTTGTTTGTAAAGCATTCAAGTAGTATTACGTAATATTCAATAATACTATGCATGCTAACTGGAAAAATACATTTCAGAAAAAAACGTAACATCTATTTACTCTGGTAAATTACTTTCTAGAAGAAACTAGAAACTAGATTAATTTCAGCGGTGGTAGATGGGACCCATGATACTTAGAATGGACACAGTCCCTTACCTCTCTTGTTGGAGGACAGCCAGCCAGTCTTGACGGCTCCTTGGCTTGGAGCTGGACAACTCACAGCTGCCTTGCAAGCCTCTTGGTCTGTCTCCATAATGATGTGCTGCTTGCAAATATTTACGAATTTAATGGGGGATAGAGATATTACGAGAGAAGCTCAATCTGCTTCAAAAACACATCATATGTAATTCAGTGGAAGGCTACACATTATACTAGGTGCATTGGGGTATTCACATTTTCAGAACAAAACCTGCACATTGCCAAAAAAGTAGAGATTGGGCAAATTAATTCAGTCTAGGTAAATGCTGAAAGTAGATAGTTGTACTTATAAGTCAATAGAACATTTGCAATAAAAACATACATGAAGGATTGTTTCAACAAACCTCATTAGAGACAAAACCTTTCATTAGTCATGTAACAATGTAAATCTCTTTCTCCCTGTCCAAGCCTTGAGAAAGACACACATCTCACCTGCTAAGGATCTTGCTCCTTTCTACTCTTTGGCTCGACTCGAGCCTCAAAGCTGTGTGAAATGTCTTGGAGCCAAAGGTCAGAAAGATGCCTCACTGGTGATATATTAACATCTGCTTGCATTGCAATAAAATACTCTTCAATGGAGTTGCTGTAATTCCCACCAACAGCATAATCTCTCAGGTGATATTGATATCAGTAATGAAAGAAGTAACAATCAAAAGGTAATAAGGGCTAAACTGGTGTAGCAATGCTAAGCTAGTCTTACCACATATTAAATAGAATGAAAATGTCAGGTGGTCAGCTCAAAAACACACTGGAATAATGAAGCCCATCTCCCATACTACTCATACACAGAGTATACAGCATTTACAGTGCCTTCGGAAAGTATTCAGACCCCTTGACTTTTTCCACATTTTGTAACGTAAAAGCCTTATTCTAAAATTGATTGAATTAAAAATCAATTTTAGAATAAGGCTGTAACGTAACTAAATGTGGAAAAAGTCAAGGGGTCTGAACACTTTCCAAATGCACTGTATCAATTTCAAGTGGTGGTGACATCTTAAAATTGGCTTTATTGTGCAAATGTATGAACACGAAAATCTACTGTCCGGTCTTAACTCATGTTATGGTTGGGCATCAGGTTAGGGGTATGGTTACAGTTAGGAAGGTTATGAGTCCAAACAGTGCAATGGTCAGTATCAGAGCATGCAAACTCTTCTAGGGAGACCTATACAGAATACAATATTATCAATCTGACAAAGAACATGAAATGGCATGCAAATGGTTAATTTTAAGTACTAAACTGAACACCATGCCATACTGGTATACATAGAGTAAATACCACTCAGACGAAACAATCTGATCTGTAGAGCAACCGTAAACAAAAGACACGTAGCCCTACATGTAGTATGACTATACAATGCGTGTACAAAACATTAAGAACAGCATCCCTGTGGAACCCCGAGCCGACTAGGTGAAAAATCTGTTGATGTGCCCTTGAGCAAGGCACTTAACCCTAATTGCTCCTGTAAGTCGCTCTGTATAAGAGCGTCTGCTAAATAACTAAAATGTAAAATAACAAGGCCAAGAGTTTACAGTGCACTGAGGAAATTTACATGACACATATACAGTTGAAGTCGGATGTTTACATACACCTTAGCCAAATACATTTAAACTCAGTTTTTCACAATTCCTGACATTTAATCCTAGTTAAAATTCCCTGTCTTAGGTCAGTTAGGATCACCACTTTATTTTAAGAATGTGAAATGTCAGACTAATAGTAGAGAGAATGATTTATTTCAGCTTTTATTCCTTTCATCACATTCCCAGTGGGTCAGAAGTTTACATACACTCAATTAGTACTTGGTAGCATTGTCTTTAAATTGTTTAACTTGGGTCAAACATTTCGGGTAGCCTCCCACAAGCTTCCCACAATAAATTGGGTGAATTTTGGCCCATTCCTCCAGACAGAGCTGGGGTAACTGAGTCAGGTTTGTAGGCCTCCTTGCTCGCACACGCTTTTTCAGTTCTGCCCACATATTTTCTATAGGATTGAGGTCAGGGCTTTGTGATGGCCACTCCAATACCTTGACTTTGTTGTCCTTAAGCCATTTTGCCACAACTTTGGAAGTATGCTTGGGGTCATTGTCCATTTGGAAGACCCATTTGCGAACAAGCTTTAACTTCCTGACCGATGTCTTGAGATGTTGCTTCAATATATCCGCATAATTTTCCTTCCTCATGATTCCATCAATTTTGTGAAGTTCACCAGTCCCTCCTGCAGCAAAGCACCCCCACAGCATGATGCTGCCACTCCCGTGCTTCACGGTTGGGATGGTGTTCTTCGGCTTGCAAGCGACCCCCTTTATCCTCCAAACATAATGATGGTGATTATGGCCAAACAGTTATATTTTTGTTTCATCAGACCAGAGGACATTTCTTCAAAAAGTACGATCTTTGTCCCCATGTGCAGTTGCAAACCGTAGTCTGGCATTTTATGGCAGGTTTTGGAGCAGTGGCTTCTTCCTTGCTGAGCGGCCTTTCAGGTTATGTCGATATAGGACTCGTTTTACTGTGGATATAGATACTTTTGTACCTGTTTCCTCCAGCATCTTCACAAGGTCCTTTGCTGTTTTTCTGGGATTGATTTGCACTTTTCGCACCAAAGTACGTTCATCTCTAGGAGACAGAATGCGTCTCCTTCCTGAGCAGTATGACTGCTGCGTGTTCCCATGGTGTTTATACTTGCGCACTATTGTTTGTAGAGATGAACGTGGTACCTTCAGGCATTTGGAAATTGCTCCCAAGGATGAGCCAGACTTGTGGAGGTCTACAATATTTTTCTGAGGTCTTGGCTGATTTCTTGTGATTTTCCCATGGTATCAAGCAAAGAGGCACTGATTTTGAAGGTAGGCCTTGAAATACATCCACAGGTACACCTCCAATTGACTCAAATTATGTCAATTAGCCTATCAGAAGCTTCTAAAGCCATGACATAATTTTCTGGAATTTTACAAGCTGTTTAAAGGCAGAGTCAACTTCGTGTATGTGAACTTCTGACCCACTGGAATTGTGATTTAGTGAATTATAAGTTAAATAATCTGTTTGTAAACAGTTGTTGGAAAAATTACTTGTGTCATGCACAAAGTAGATGTCCTAACCGACTTGCCAAAACTATAGTTTGTTAACAAGAAATTTGTGGAGTGGTTGAAAAACAAGTTTTAATGACTCCAACCTAAGTGTATGTAAACTTCCGACTTCAACTGTATAAAATGAAAGACTGGCAAATTATCAGTAGCCTAGCTTATGTCTATATAATACAAACTTTGAAAATATATTTACATTTACGATAATCTTTTTAAAAGAACTGTAGAGGCTTGCTTTACAACAATAATGTCAATGAATGACATTAGGATAAATATTTGAACCATTTCAATACGCATAACCTCCTTCATAGCGTTATACCTAATAGGAGATGGAGAGCATGTCTGTGGCAAGTGAAGGGTGCTACGCAGGAAGTATTACTGTAAGTCAAGCTAGTGGAGAGACTACAACATAATTTTCCTGGCCGGCCGACTTCAAAGAAATCATTCTTCAAGTCTTCTTCCCCATTATTTCACACATAATTATGATGTATAGCAGTTAAGTAAACATAATATGGGTTAAGTAAACAGAGTGGATTGAACTCTTGAACTACATGCTTGTGATATGGGAAGCCCCAGGAAATGTCAAAAACCAATGACAAGACATGTTGTGGTACTTGGCTCTAGTATCAATATTAGGGTTGCACATTTTGTTCCTTGTGGGAATGAAGCCATACGTTTCCTGACCAGTAAAACTGAACCTTTTTTTTTTGCCTGTTCTGGGAACGTTTATTTTTAGGTTGCAGGGAGGTTCTGAGAATATTTTACTATGGTTCCTTGAAAGTTTTCTTAGGAGGTTTTATTAATCCTCTGAGAACTGAAATTAAATTAAACTTCCTTAAAACGTCACTGAATTTTTCAATAAGACTTTTAATAGCACTGCTAGCTTATTTTGGGTTAACTTTTATGAACTTCAAGCACATTTCTTTTTTAGTGTGACACAGCGTCAATTAGATTCAAATCAATAATCTTCTGTTCTCTAGGCATGGAATTAGTCCACTGCACAACCAGCATGGAGCTAGTGTTTTTTTACAAAAACAAAACTGTTTGTTTTAGTCTATTCAAACGGACCCCATTTTCAAAGGAAACAAGCACTCATTAAGCTCGGGTGTGGCCAATTAGTCTGTGCGGCCAACACCTGAACACATTTAACAAGATAGAGGATAGAGAGTTTTGTTGATGCTGAGAACGGAATGTACAGTGCCTTCAGAAAGTATTCATACCCCTTGACTTATTCCACATTTTGTTGTGTTACAGCCTGAATTCAAGATGGATTAAATTGATTTTTTTCACACATTACCCAATAATGACAAAGTGAAAACATATTTTTAGAAAATGTTGCTAATTTATTTAAATAAAATACAGAAACATCTTTTACAATATTTTCACATTATTCTTTTAAAAATTCTTCAAGCTCTGTCAAGTTGGTAGTTGATCATTGCTAGACAGCCATTTTCAAGTCTTGCCATAGATTTTCAAGCCGATTTAAGGGTGTGTTCGTTAATTCAATCTGGAGTGCTAGAGTGCGCTCTGGGCGTTCGTAAATTCAGAGTGCTGTCAGATTGTCCGTTAGTAAATTCAGAGTGTTTCACTCTCTGAGCGTTCAGAGCGCACACTGGACGCTCTGGCCGAGGAGTAGGGTTGATCCGAGCGTTCTGACCTCACAACGGCAGTCAAGCACCCAAGCTGACTAGCTTTCTAGCTACTTCCAGACACAAATGAGAGAACACTTCACTCTGACCATTTTACTCACCATAGCAGAGCTGGTTAGGCTGTTTTCATGTTATCCAGAGCGTTGGTGACTGTAACTGTGCTGCTGGCAACAATTTAATTACGCTTTTTTGCCAACGTTTACTGACACCGGCCATATTCAACGGGTGTTGAGCGTTCATAAATTCATCAGTTATTCTGCGCTCTGGCACACAGATGAGAGTACTCTGAAATCGGAGTAGATAGCCAGAGTGAATTTACAAACGCACCCTAAGTCAAAACTGTAACTAGGCCACTTAGGAAGATTCAATGTCTTCTTCGTAAGCTACTCCAGTGTATATTTGGCCTTGTGTTTTTTAGGTTATTGAATTTGTCTCCCATTGTTTGTTGGGAAGCAGACTGAACCAGGTTTTCCTCTAGGATTTTGGCTGTGCTTTGCTCTATTCCATTTCTTTTTATTTAAAAAACGTCCTTGTCCTTGCCAATGATAAGCATACAGTATCCATAACATGATGCAGCCACCACCATTCTCGAAAATATGAAGAGTGGTACTCAGTGATGTGTTATGTTGGATTTGTCCCAAACATAACTCTTTGTATTCAGGACATAAAGTTAGTTTTTTGCCACATTTTTGCAGTTTTACTTTAGTACAGGCTGTACAGGCTTCCTTCTTTTCACTTTGTCATTTAGGTTAGTATTGCAGAGTAACTACAATGTTGTTGATCCATTCTCAGTTTTCTCCTATCACAGCCATTAAACTGTGCAACTGTTTTAAAGTCACCATTGGCCTCATGGTGAAATACCTGAGGGGTTTCCTTCCTCTCCGGCAATTGAGTTAGGAAGGACGCCTGTATCTTTGTAGTGACTGGGTGTTTTTATACACCATCCAAAGTGTAATTAATAACTTCACCATGCTCAAGGGGATACTCAGTGTCTGCTTTTTATATTTTTACCCATCTACCAATAGGGGCACTTCTTTGCGAAGCATTGGAAAACCTCCCTGGTCTTTGTGGTTGAATCTGTGTTTGAAATTCACTGCTCGACTGAGGGACCTTAAAGATATAGTAATTGTATGTGTGGGGTACAGAGATGAGGTAGTCATTCAAAAAAATCATGTTAAACACTATTATTGCACACAGAGTGAGTCCATGCAACTTATTATGTGACTTTTTAAGCACATTTTTACTGCTGAACTTAATTAGGCTTGCCATAACAAAGGGGTTGAATACTTATTGACTCTAGACATGACACACAATCTCAATTTAATCAATTTTAAATATAGGCTGTAACACAACATTATGTGGAAAAAGTCAAGGGGTGTGAATACTTTCTGAAGGCACTGTATATATATTTTTATAACATTCTTAAAATGGTCTCTGAATGTTACTAAAGTTTTCTTGTGTTTTTTATGTATACCTTTCTTAAAGGTCCAATGTAGCATTTTTCTCTTAATATCAAATCATTTCTGGGTAACAATTAAGTACCTTACTGTGATTGTTTTCAAACAAAAATAAACAAAAATAGCTTCTTAGCAAAGATCAATTTCTCAAGCAAGAATTTAGCTAGGACTGTCGTTTGAGTGGGGAGGGGAAAACTGAAAATTAGCTGTTATTGGCAGAGAGGTTTGGAACTATTTCTTATTGGTCTATTAACTAATTTACTGCATTGTGATGTCACCATGGAAGGCCAAACTCCTTCCCACCAAAACAGGCAGAAATTTCAGGCGGTCTTTTCAAACAGCTCTCACACTAAAAGTCCATTATCATAATTTTCACAATTTCACAGTATTATTCCAACCTCATAGTGTGTCAATATATATATAAAATACAGGAAAATCACGTTTTTGACTGCACTGGGCCTTTAAAGTCCTGAAAACAGAACGTATGTTTTTTTATAACATTTTTAGAATGTTACTAAAGTTTTCTTGTGGTTTTTAAGGAAAATTTTCATATTGTTCTCTGAACTATTTGAGAACATGACTTTAAATGAACCATTAGGAAACCTGTAGGAAACGTTATGCTGAAGGACTGAAATACATTATTAACTAAAGTTCTCTGAATTATCTGAGAACATTCCCAAAGTCAAACCAGTTGGAGAACGTTCATAGAACATTACCAAAATGGAAATTAAATGTAACCATGTTTGAACTTTTAGGAAATGCTCTGTTAAAGTAATGAAGTACCAAGTCCAGGTACAAAAGGCTCCTTAACAGCTTCTACCCCCTGTTAAACAGTTAATCAAATGGCTACCTGGACTATTTGCATTGACCCCCTTTTTTACGCTGCTGCTACTCACTGTTTATTATCTATGCATAGTCACTTTACCCCTACCTACATATTCATATTACCTCAATTACCGGTATAGCCTCGTTATTGTTATTTTATTGTGTTATAAAAAAATAAAAGTAATTTTTGCTAATATTTTCTTACTTTAAAAAAAAACTCAGCATTGTTGGTTAAGGGCTTATAAGTAAGCATTTCACGGCAAGGTCTACCTACACCTGTTGTATCGGGCGCATGTGACAAATAAAATTGGATTTGATTTGATACCAAGAAAATAACATTTTTTTGTCAAGTTCCTTAAATGTGTTGAGAATGTTTGTTCCAAAGCCAAGCAATTAACCTGCACCATTCCCAGAAAGTTGTGGGAAGGTTCTATGCAAAATAACCATAGGACAACTACGCTCTCACCAAGCTCTAAGAAACATATGGTTCTCAGAACGTTATGTGCTAGCTGGGTATTTTAGGAGAAAATCATATTTTAATGAGAGTCACAGTGGACACATTAATCCAAAGACAGAAAATCATAATGTTTCCATCATACAAGTCTTTTTTTTCCAGTTAAAGGAGAAAGTGTTGTTCTGAGGTGAATTTGAAAATGTTTGGGCTGTTTATGAATTCCACTGGGTGCATAGATCAGGTGTTTAGGAGCCACACGATTTGACCCACAGTGTGGGACCCAGCTTCGAATACTTGAGTGAACAGTTTACAAAAGGCCTACTTGAGTGCTAAGGCTTGCCAACTTCGTGTATTGCTGATATAAACTGTATATAAGAGAGGGCTTTTTTTAAAAACAAAGCCAGTTGTGTGCCAGTGAAGTCATCCCTCTCAGAGGTGTTGTGTTCTGTCTTTTAAGAAGTGTTTGAGACATTCACCCTTGGTCATGGGGCCCCATCTATAAACATAATTTGTCATCCAATAAGTGCACGTTCTCTCCTTCCATCATAGATGTCACTTCACTACCATTTACAGTCATCTTTGGTTGAGGTGCACAGCTGAGACTCAGACTTTGTATAAACTGTGTTCATGTTACTGGGCAGCTACCATGACAAAGCTAAGTGATGAGTCTTACCACTGACTTGACTGTATAAGACTCATTAGTTTTTTATTGTATTGGATAGTTAGTTATTCATTTAACTTCAAGCTATTTACACAATTTGGAAGTTGTGACATTTGAATGGTTAAAACCAAGAGAACAAATCCTTTCAATAAATTATTTATGAGCTAAATTAAATCACAATTAAATCACATAATTTTGGTAAAACATTTCAACAAGCTCATGATGCTGGTTGGGGGTAAGCCTAAAGGTTTTTCTCGAGAACTTCATTAATACTGACCCAGAAGGGCACCGGAGATTACGCACGTTTTGGGCGAGTCTGGTGATGACAAGTGACAACTGTTAGTGATGATGGGCCATAAAAAGGATGCAGTGTTCTTTCTTACCATCCATCTACAATCTGGGTTTTGCTGATGAGACGTTAACATCAATACAGACGTCCTGCTGGGTATATGACCAGCTTGCTGTGAGTCAAGAGCATTTTCAGGTTTTTCCATCCACTGGACATTTGGCGAGGTTGAGGACAATTTAGGCTATTGAACAACAGCAAACATGAAACATGGAATTTACAAGAGGAACATCTTTCGCAATATCTGCTTGGATTTGAATGGACTTATAAAGTAGCCTAAAGAACGGCTATCTAAAAAGGAACAAATAGCGTGCATTGGATAGCCTACTTTTGGATTGGAAACATGAACGATACACGTAATTCCTCTACACACACGTTGCCTGACAAGACAGCTGAAGCGTTGGCTGTACCTGTATTAATGTTTGCAGTTGGTGTCGTTGGAAATATAATAGCAATAGCCGCTCTTTCTGGATCTAAGCAGGAGCGCAAATCGTCCGCGTTCTTCGCCCTAGTTTGTAGTTTGGCTGTTACAGATCTGCTTGGGACTTGTTTGGCCAGCCCAATCACTATAGCCACTTACCTCGATGAAAATGTGTTATATGACCATAACCTTTGTGAATTCCATTCATTTTTGTTGCTGTTCTTCGGAGTGGCTGGGCTAAGTATTATATGCACAATGTCTGCTGAGCGCTACCTCGCGATATGCTGCCCTTACACTTACCAAAGATGGGGAATTGACCAACATTTTGCACGCAAGTGCTTGTTTTGCATTTATCTCAGCAACATTGTATTTTGTTGTCTCCCAGTGATGGGCATGGCTGGAAGCATTTGTCAGCCCTCCAAAACCTGGTGCTTCATCAACTGGAGGGCTCATGAGCCACTGCCTGCAACCTATTCGTTTTTATATGCGAGTGTGAGTTTTTTACTGATATTGATGACGATGGTACTCAACTTTGCAGTTTGTGGGACTCTGTTGATAATGCGTCGCAGGAAAATCCTAAGTCCAGTTACAAGAGTGAGCACACGGGCGCGCTGGAAAGTGCTTTCCTCCGGTGTGGAAGCGCAAATGATGACGGTGCTCATGGTGACCTCCGTGGTTGTTTTAGGTTGCTCAGCGCCGCTGGTGGTAAGAAACATTTTGTCTTAATATTATGTTTTCGTATAGTTTATCTAAGAGGGAAGCAGTAGGCCTAACATCTCTTGTTATTCTGCTGTAGGTACGTGTATTGGCTAACCAGATAACATGGACAGAGAGTTCCCATGCAGATTTGATCGCTATTCGGATTGCCTCAGTCAACGCCATCCTTGACCCTTGGATCTACATCCTCCTGAGAAGGACTTTGTTCCATAAGATTCGGAGATTCTCTAAAGTGGTTTACAGTAGTCGCAAAGGCAAAGCACCCACGTTGCCAGTCAAATCATCACAAAGGACATTCCACTACCAAGGAGACATTACAAACACCCATGTACTCCCCGGGACCACCCATACGTAAAAATTTATGCACACATGACTGTAAGTCGCTTTGGATAAAAGCGTCTGCTAAATGGCATATTATATTTTTTATTATATTATGTATTCACACCTCCGTGAAGCGCCTTGCAGAAAAAACATAATTCACCTGCCCGCCACAGTCGCCCAATGCGCCCAGGTCACCCAAAGTTGGATCAGCCTGTAGTGTGGTTTTCCACTTTAATTTTGAGGGTGACTCCAAATCCAGACCTCCATGGGTTGATACATTTGATTTCCATTGATCATTTTTGTGTGATTTTGTTGTCAGCACATTCAACTATGCAAAGAAAAAAGTATTTAATAAGATTATTTCATTCATTCAGATCTAGGATGTGTTGTTTAAGTGTTCCCTTTATTCTTTTGAGCAGTGTATATATAAAACACAGAACATCTAGTTTTTGTCTGCACTGGGCCTCTAACCAAGTGTCACGATCGTCGTAAGAGTGAGTAGACCAAGGCGCAGCGTGTGAAACAAACATGACTTTATTTAATTAAAGTACTAACAAAACACGACTCGTGAAGTCCACGGTTAACAATACCGACTAGAAACAAGATCCCACAAACTCTGCGGGGAAACAGGCTGCTAAAGTATGGTTCTCAATCAGAGACAACAAGCAACAGCTGAATCACGTTGCCTCTGATTGAGAACCACACTGGCCAACATAGAACAACAATACTAGAAAGTGAAACCTAGAACAAAACACAGACTTTACACACCCTGGCTCAACATATTAGAGTCCCCAGAGCCAGGGCGTGACAGTACCCCCCCTAAAGGCGCGGACTCCGACCGCGCCCACCAAATACCACAGGGGAGGGACCGGGTGGGCACTCCGCTTAGGCGGCGGATCCGGCTCCGGGCCTGATCCCCGCTCCCTCTCCAACCCCCCAAAGTACCCCTGGTCCGGTCTGGCCCCGCTGGCCGGAGCTGGACTGCACACTGGTGGAGCGGATTGCTCTAGCTCCGGCGTGAAGCATCTGACCAGTGCCGGACCAGCCACCGGTGGAACAGGCACGGGCCGTGCCGGACTGACGACGCACACCACTGGCTTGGTGTGGGGAGCAGGAGCGGGCCGAGCCGGGCTGACGAAACACACCACTGACTTGGTGCGGGAAGCAGGAGCGGGCCGGACCGGGCTGACGAAGCGCACCACTGACTTGGTGCGGGGAGCAGGAACGGGCCGTGCCGGGCTGACGAAGCGCACCACTGACTTGGTGCGGGGAGCAGGAATGGGCCGGACAGGGCTGACGAAACGCACCACTGACTTGGTGCGGGGAGCAGGAATGGGCCGGACTGGGCTGGCGACGCGCACCACAGACTTGGTGCGGGGAGCAGGAACAGGCCGGTCCGAGCTGGCGACGCGCACCGTAGACTTGGTGCGAGTGGCAGGAACAGGCCGGACCGTACTGGGAACACACACCACTGGCCCTACGTGGGGATCAGGAACAGGCCGGACCGGACTGGCAACACACGCCAGTACTTCTCGCCGTGCCTCTACATCCTCCTTCCCCCTGGTGACCAGTGACTCCCGTAACCTGGCGGCCTCCTGCTGCCCCGTCGTCCACGGCGTTAGCCCCCCCCTAAAAAATGTATGGGCTTCACTCCTACCCGTGGACCAGGTCTCCATGCTTCTCGCCAGCCTTTCGCCCTTCTGCCTCCACGTCAAGCCCCTCTCTTCCTCACATGGCTTGACCCAGTCGAGGAGGCGAAGGAGATCCGCTAGAGATCTCTCAGGCGCTGGCTCCTGGACTTGCTGCTTGGTCCAGTCTTGGTGGGATCTTGTTTCTAGTCTGTTGTGTTAGACCGTGTACTGTCACGTTACCGTCTTTTGTTGTTTTGATCACGTTTCGCTAATAAATGAGTATGTTTGCCTGCAACGCTGCGCCTTGGTCTACTCCTTACCCTGACGATCGTGACACCAAGACCCTTGTTAATAGAGTTACTGTGTCATCACCCTTAGCGGTGTTGGCAGAAAGCGGATGTTGCCAGTTTTCAGGGATACAGTATTTTCAGGGATACTGTATTTGGAACCTAACTTCCGTTCCCCCTGAAAAACGGAAGTGGGGACTCCACTCACATAGGGTGTCTCTTCTGCAGAGATGTAAACAACCTCAGAGGAGCAGGATGTGTCCACGTGTTTTTCTCCTCTCCAAAACTTTGATTGGACTGAATTCTTAACACTGTCCAGCAGCTATACTTGCAAGTGCAGTTACTCTCAGAAAACAGGCGTTGAACTTTGTCATGGAGGTCATGGGAGAGAGAGGGACTCACCCCCAGGGTGATGACTAGTTCCCCTAGGTTGTGTTCCCATTTTCTACCCTTCACCCAGAAGTGTGCACTTATTCACTTCTCCTCATGCATTTAAAAGTATTGGATTGGTGAAAGCGGCTGGAGGGACTTTCCACCCCTTCCTTTTAAAGGAATGTACCGGTACAAATCAAATCAAAGTTTATTGGTCGCGTACATACACAGTTTAGCAGATGTTATAGCGGGTGAAGCGAAATGCTTATGTTAATAGTTCCTAACAATGCAGGTAAATGTCAAACAAGTACCCAAATAATTAAAAATATTTGTAAAAAAGTACAGCAAAAAAAACAAGAAATCAAGAACGTTGGGAAGAATCCAATTAACAACCCAAATAGCACTGTAACAGTAATCAAAATGCAATCTATACGTACGTACCATAGACATTAAAACCAGGTATGTACACCGGAAAAATGGACACAAGATATACTAAGAATGATATGTACAGCAGTAGATATATAGTGACATATGTCAAGAATCCAGTATATAAATAAATATGCGGTGTGTATAAACAGTGTAACCAAATACAAAGTACAGTAGTAGAAATATTAGAATGACCTATGCCGGGGATATACAGTATTTAAATACTGTATATGTGTCCAGTGGTTCAATGTCTCTATGACATGGGACAGCAGCGTCGGCTATGTGTGTGTGCGTGTTTGTGAGTATGAGGTGTGTGAGTGATAGCTTGTGTGTGTGTGTTTTGTGTGAGTGAGTGTGCATCACCTGATAGTGATGGCTGTTCAACAGTCCGATGGCCTGGTAATAGAAGCAGTTTTTTTGTCTCTCGATCTTGGCACTGATGCACCTGTACTGATTCCGTCAAGTAAACAGTCCATGGCTCAGGTGACTGAGGTCCTTAATAATCTTCTTGGCCTTCCTTTGACACCGAGTGCTGTAAATGTCCTGGAGTGCAGGCAGCATGCCACTGATGATGCGTTGTGCTGAATGCAACACCATCTGGAGAGCTATGCGGTTGAGGGTGGTGCAGTTGCCAGACCAGGCAGTGATGCAGCCCAACAGAATGCTCTCAATGGTGCATCTGTAGAAGTTTGTGAGGGTCGTATGGGCCATGACGCATTTGTTCAGCCGCCTGAGGTTGTAGAGGCGCTGTTGTGCCTTCTTCACCACGGTGTTGGTGTGCTGAGACCATTTCAGGTCCTCAGTGATGTGCACGGCGTGGCAGAGGTGTTGTTGCCTACCCTCACCACCAGTGGTCGGACAGTCCAGTCGCACAGGGAGGAAATTAGACCCAAGGCCCTGACCTTGGTGACAAGTTGGTGTTAAAAGCTGAGCAATAGTTGATGAACACCATTCTCACATAGGTATTTCTCTTGGCCATCTTGAAGCAAGTTGGGATGACAGATTGGGATAGTGACAGGTTGAAAATGTTCGTAAACACTCCAGCTAGCTGGTCTGCGCATGTTCAGAGAATGCGGCTTGGGATGCCGTCTGGGCTGGTAGCTTTGTGAGGGTTAACACGCTTGAAGGTCCTACTCACGTTGACTACAGAGATCGGGAGCCCGCAGTCTTCGTGAGCAGCGGGTGCACATGTCGTCGGCTCAGTGTTGTTTTCCTCGAAGCAGGCGAAACATGTCTATACTTTCTAATCAATATATATTAGTGGGACTTTTTTCATGTTTTTTTTTTATTTTTTTACAAATGTTGTAGATCGTTGACAAAAATGACAGTTAAATCCCACTTTGTAACACAATAAAATGTGGAAAAAGTAAAGGGGTGTGAATACTTTCTGAAGATACTGTACATGTCCCTTATATGTCACAATACATGTTAACAATATGTGTTAACATATATGTTACGGCAGCATTATTTCAGTGATACTTGTAGTCATGGTAATAAAACATTAGAACAAACAACACAAAACACTAAAAACTGAATTTAATCCTATTCATAATTTTTTTCCATCATCGCTTCTCAATTCAGCCATTTTACTGTTGTAAACTGTTCCCACTTGTCCCTTTGTTGCACCCGGGAAGTGATTCATGACAGCATCTGTGGGGGGAAAGCAACAAATAGAAGATAAAGAGCACAAAGAACAGTTATGGGTTGGGGGTCATAAATTAAGATATACAGTTGAAGTCGGAAGTTTACATACACCTTAGCCAAATACATTTAAACTCAGTTTTCACAATTTCTGACATTTAATCCTAGTAAACATTCCATGTCTTAGGTCAGTTAGGATCACCACTTTATTTTAAGAATGTGAAATGTCAGAATAATAGTAGAGAGAATTATTTATTTCAGCTTTTATTTCTTTCATCACATTCCCAGTGGGTCAGAAGTTTACATACACTCAATTAGTATTTGGTAGCATTGCCTTTAAATTGTTTAACTTGGGTCAAACGTTTCGGGTAGCCTTCCACAAGCTTCCCACAATAAGTTGGGTGAATTTTGGCCCATTCCTCCTGACAGAGCTGGTGTAACTGAGTCAGGTTTGTAGGCCTCCTTGCTCGCACAACTTTTTTCAGTTCTGCCCACACATTTTCTATAGGATTGAGGTCAGGGCTTTGTGATGGCCACTCCAATACCTTGACTTTGTTGTCCTTAAGCCATTTTGCCACAACTTTGGAAGTATGCTTGGGGTCATTGTCCACTTGGACGACCAAGCTTTAACTTCCTGACTGATGTCTTGAGATGTTGCTTCAATATATCCACATACTTTTCCTTCCTCATGATGCCATCTATTTTGTGAAGTGCACCAGTCCCTCCTGCAGCAAAGCACCCCAACAGCATGATGCTGCCACCCCCGTGCTTCACGGTTGGGATGGTGTTCTTCGGCTTGCAAGCCGCCTCCTTTTTCCTCCAAACATAGCGATGGTCATTATGGCCAAACAGTTATATTTTTGTTTCATCAGACCAGAGGACATTTCTCCAAAAAGTACGATCTTTGTCCCCATGTGCAGTTGCAAACCGTAGTGTGGCTTTTTTATGGCGGCTTTGGTGCACTGGCTTCTTCCTTGCTGAGCGGCCTTCCAGGTTATGTCGATATAGTACTCGTTTTACTGTGGATATAGATACTTTTGTATCTGTTTCCTCCAGCATCTTCACAAGGACCTTTGCTGTTGTTCTGGGATTGATTTGCACTTTTCGCACCAAAGTACGTTCATCTCTAGGAGACAGAACGCGTCTTCTTCCTGAGCGGTATGACAGCTGCGTGGTCCCATGGTGTTTATACTTGCGTACTATTGTTTGTACAGATGAACGTGGTACCTTCAGGCTTTTGGAAATTGCTCACAAGGATGAACCAGACTTGTGGAGGTGTACAAATTTTTTTCTGAGGTCTTGGCTGATTTCTTTAGATTTTCCCATGATGTCAAGCAAAGAGGCACTGAGTTTGAAGGTACACCTCCAATTGACTCAAATTATGTCAATTAGCCTATCAGAATCTTCTAAAGCCATGGCATCATTTTCTGGAATTTTCCAAGCTGTTTAAAGGGACAGTCAACTTAGTGTATGTAAACTTCTGACCCACTGGAATTGTGATACAGTGAACTATAAGTTAAATAATCTGTCTGTAAACAATTGTTGGAAAAATTACTTGTGTCATGCACAAAGTAGATGTCCTAACCGACTTGCCAAAACTATAGTTTGTTAACAAGAAATTTGTGGAGTGGTTGAAAAACGAGTTTTAATGACTCCAACCTAAGTGTATGTAAACTTCCGACTTCAACTGTATATATCTTTTTTTTAAATTGAAGAACCTTTATGTGAAAAGCTTATCAGATTCAGTGTAATAAGAAATCCTTGACCATTAATGCCCTATTTGCAATGACTGATTTATAAATGAAATTAAGGGTTTGTAAAAATGTTTACACCTTATAGTCAATCATATGGTTCCTTACCCTGAAAGTAGAAACTGTAATCCATGGTTTAGAGTTGTTAACTTGAGAGATCTTGGCCACAAACATTGCATTTTGTAATTGCCCCCCTAACCCATATCATTTTTCTGTTAGCCATCTGACTATAAGGTGTAAAAAAGTGAAATTGACCCTAACCCTGTTATGGGGTATACAGTTTTAAAGAGATACTGCGAGATTTCGATGAACTCATCAATACTATTTTTATGTCTCTGCGTGCAGTTCGGAGATTATTGAAGTTAGCATATCGTTAGCTTAGCACAATTGCTGGAAGTCTCCTGGTACGGTAGCCAGCAGATCGCAACGTTGCATCTGTCTCAATGGCGCTGCCCCTGTGCTTACAGACGCCATAATGAGACAGATACAATGTTGCGATCTGTGTGTGCCAACGGGACAAATAATGAGGAAGTGGATAGAATCATGTTTCTAATGATTATTAGTCAAATTAACACATGTATAAAGTATTGATTACTATGTCAAGCTTTGTAAGACTATAAATGACCACCCACCCAGCTTTGGAGTAGTTAGAAGGTCTATTTCACTGTTTTTGAGAGGAGCTGGCTACTGTGGGAGACTTCGAGTTGTTGCGCTAAGCTAACAAAATGCTAACTTCAATAATCTCCTAACTGCACGCAGAGACATAAAAATGGTTTCCATGAGTTCGTATGACTCTGGGTAAATAGAAAAGCAACCTAAATCTTGAAATATCGCAGTATCCCTTTAAGCCATGTCAGTGACTGGAATAATATTCACCATTCTTTCTGCCATGAGTCATTTATAAATCATATTCTTTTTTATATATACAGTATATCATGACAATACCCGCACACTGTTAAATGCCTATTTGCAATCAATGAACAAAAACCTACTCACCAGTTATTGCGGTCACTTTTTCAGGATCCAATCTGTCTTTTCTCTCCCCATCTTCTCCCCTTAGGGTTTTGCCATCTAGAATTGTTCAAATGAAATAAGTTAAATGTGTCATAAATAATTATCCAAAATCATAATGACACAGACAGATATTTAAATTTGAGTTAGGTCTAAAGATAATGACTCTGGCTTAGCTGTACAACGCTACAGATAATACTTTCATATACACTGCTCAAAAAAATAAAGGGAACACTTAAACAACACAATGTAACTCCAAGTCAATCACACTTCTGTGAAATCAAACTGTCCACTTAGGAAGCAACACTGATTGACAATACATTTCACATGCTGTGCAAATGGAATAGACAACAGGTGGAAATTATAGGCAATTAGCAAGACACCCCCAATAAAGGACTGGTTTTGCAGGTGGTGACCACAGACCACTTCTCAGTTCCTATGCTTCCTGGCTGATGTTTTGGTCACTTTTGAATGCTGGCGGTGCTTGCACTCTAGTGGTAGCATGAGACGGAGTCTACAACCCACACAAGTGGCTCAGGTAGTGCAGCTCATCCAGGATGGCACATCAATGCGAGCTGTGGCAAGAAGGTTTGCTGTGTCTGTCAGCGTAGTGTCCAGAGCATGGAGGCGCTACCAGGAGACAGGCCAGTACATCAGGAGACGTGGAGGAGGCCGTAGGAGGGCAACAACCCAGCAACAGGACCGCTACCTCCGCCTTTGTGCAAGGAGGAGCAGGAGGAGCACTGCCAGAGCCCTGCAAAATGACCTCCAGCAGGCCACAAATGTGCATGTGTCTGCTCAAACGGTCAGAAACAGACTCCATGAGGGTGGTATGAGGGCCCGACGTCCACAGGTGGGGGTTGTGCTTACAGCCCAACACCGTGCAGGACGTTTGGCATTTGCCAGAGAACACCAAGATTGGCAAATTCGCCACTGGCGCCCTGTGCTCTTCACAGATGAAAGCAGGTTCACACTGAGCACATGTGACAGATGTGACAGAGTCTGGAGACGCCGTGGAGAACGTTCTGCTGCCTGCAACATCCTCCAGCATGACCGGTTTGGCGGTGGGTCAGTCATGGTGTGGGGTGGCATTTCTTTGGGGGGCCGCACAGCCCTCCATGTGCTCGCCAGAGGTAGCCTGACTGCCATTAGGTACCGAGATGAGATCCTCAGACCCCTTGTGAGACCATATGCTGGTGCGGTTGGCCCTGGGTTCCTCCTAATGCAAGACAATGCTAGACCTCATGTGGCTGGAGTGCGTCAGCAGTTCCTGCAAGAGGAAGGCATTGATGCTATGGACTGGCCCGCCCGTTCCCCAGACCTGAATCCAATTGAGCACATCTGGGACATCATGTCTCGCTCCATCCACCAACGCCACGTTGCACCACAGACTGTCCAGGAGTTGGCGGATGCTTTAGTCCAGGTCTGGGAGGAGATCCCTCAGGAGACCATCCGCCACCTCATCAGGAGCATGCCCAGGCATTGTAGGGAGGTCATACAGGCACGTGGAGGCCACACACACTACTGAGCCTCATTTTGACTTGTTTTAAGGACATTACATCAAAGTTGGATCAGCCTGTAGTGTGGTTTTCCACTTTAATATTGAGGGTGACTCCAGATCCAGACCTCCATGGGTTGATACATTTGATTTCCATTGATAATTTTTGTGTGATTTTGTTGTCAGCACATTCAACTATGTAAAGAAAAAAGTATTTAATAAGATTATTTCATTCATTCAGATCTAGGATGTGTTGTTTAAGTGTTCCCTTTATTTGTTTCAGCAGTGTACATACTATACCGCAGCCATTGCCCCATAGAATTAGAATGAGTAGAACGGACATTCTCATCCGAAATAGTGTTAGTTTGGATGAACAGCAACTAGCCTCTTTTCACAGACGAGGTATCTCCGGTTACCTGTTATCCTAATATGTGCATTCTGAAATAGAAACCCTCCAAAAATGACCCAATGTGATTGGATCTTCAAACTTGGCAACAAAATTATATTGAGCCTGAGAAAGCTCATCCCCCACCCCTAAGGACCTTCTAGCCATGATCTAAGGGCCTATTCCCCCTTCAAGTAATTATAATTCTACGGTCTATACAATCTCTGTACATACCTCTCAGGTTGCTATTCAGCAACATGTCAACATCAAAAGCACCCAACAGCGCTCTTGCCATCGCAGTGGAACTGTTGGCCTGTTTGCATGGTCGCCCTCCAGACGTTCTTTGGGACCGTAACGTTCGAAACTGGGTGAATTTCGATCTGCAAAACATGAATAATTCAATCAGATGCTGTAAAAAACTAGAAAGTACTGTAAGTACAGTAACATAGTACATCCTATGTATTTAAAATAATCATGCTAGCTAAAACATTGACTTGTATTTAAAAATATACCTTCTCAGTGTTTATCTTAACCTCAGATGATATAAAAGTTAACAATCATGTACTGTTTCAATACAAATAAATACACATATAAGGAAGCCTGTTTTAACCTTCATAGCTAAATTAACCATAAACCAGTGCAGCCATCTCAATACTGAGCCAGGTAACGGTAGCTGCTAAGCTAATAGCAACCCTATAGGATTGACAGGCTAGCATTAGAGCAGTTAGCTTAGCGTTAGCGTATACAGTTTTGCTAAACAAATACAACTCTGTAATATATAACACTTGGATGGGGAGATGTCAGGGCCTAGAAAATATAAACGGAGTAGAAAAGAAACCACAATACCTCAGCTATAAATCAATAAGTTCAAACCAGAATATTAGCTGGCGCCATTTTTTCTTGTGTTATTCTATGGGCTAGCTTAGCACAGTCATCTCTATGTCAAGATCGCTAACGGTTTCACTCGATCAATTTACACATTTAAACTTTACAATTTCAACATAAAAGGTAAGTATCACTCAGACAACCATTTCCTCTAACATTTTCTATAGATAATATGCTTGTGTACACCTGTTTAACAGAACAAAGAAAAAGGAGACAGAAGGAGAAACAGTTAGAGTTGTTAAGGGGAGGGCTGATGGAAATACGCATAAATGATTCCCAATGGAAATCCTTGGAGGACTCAGCCCAAAATAATAGTGGGTTACAACCATATACAGTCATTGATTAGAAATACAATGTGATGCCATAACCTTATGGGCAACCACAACTATAGTGTATGAAAATAAACATTCATACTTAGATAGGTTTCTGTGCGTTTTCAAAACTTGTACATAAACAAATTCTAAACCTACAATAGTTATCTACGCCATCTCAATCTAATCTCAAAATGAGATGGCAAGTATCATCTACAGTAGCAACAAGAAACAATAAAGTAGTCATAATGTTGCCAAATGCAATTAGAAATAATGAATCCCTACGTGTGAGATTTACAGTGGGGGAAAAAAGTATTTAGTCAGCCACCAATTGTGCAAGTTCTCCCACTTAAAAAGATGAGAGAGGCCTGTAATTTTCATCATAGGTACATGTCAACTATGACAGACAAATTTATTTGCAAATTATGGTGGAAAATAAGTATTTGGTCACCTACAAACAAGCAAGATTTCTGGCTCTCACAGACCTGTAACTTCTTCTTTAAGAGGCTCCTCTGTCCTCCACTCGTTACCTGTATTAATGGCACCTGTTTGAACTAATGGCACCTGTTTGACCTGCACCAGGCTGGGAAGACTGAATCTGCAATAGGTAAGCAGCTTGGTTTGAAGAAATCAACTGTGGGAGCAATTATTAGGAAATGGAAGACATACAAGACCACTGATAATCTCCCTCGATCTGGGGCTCCACGCAAGATCTCACCCCGTGGGGTCAAAATGATCACAAGAACGGTGAGCAAAAATCCCAGAACCACACGGGGGGACCTAGTGAATGACCTGCAGAGAGCTGGGACCAAAGTAACAAAGCCTACCATCAGTAACACACTACGCCGCGAGGGACTCAAATCCTGCAGTGCCAGACGTGTCCCCCTGCTTAAGCCAGTACATGTCCAGGCCCGTCTGAAGTTTGCTAGAGTGCATTTGGATGATTCAGAAGAGGATTGGGAGAATGTCATATGGTCAGATGAAAACAAAATATAACTTTTTGGTAAAAACTCAACTCGTCGTGTTTGGAGGACAAAGAATGCTGAGTTGCATCCAAAGAACACCATACCTACTGTGAAGCATGGGGGTGGAAACATCATGCTTTGGGGCTGTTTTTCTGCAAAGGGACCAGGACGACTGATCCGTGTAAAGGAAAGAATGAATGGGGCCATGTATCGTGAGATTTTGATTGAAAACCTCCTTCCATCAGCAAGGGCATTGAAGATGAAACGTGGCTGGGTCTTTCAGCATGACAATGATCCCAAACACACCGCCCGGGCAATGAAGGAGAGGCTTCGTAAGAAGCATTTCAAGGTCCTGGAGTGGCCTAGCCAGTCTCCAAATCTCAACCCCATAGAAAATCTTTGGAGGGAGTTGAAAGTCCGTGTTGCCCAGCGACAGCCCCAAAACATCACTGCTCTAGAGGAGATCTGCATGGAGGAATGGGCCAAAATACCAGCAACAGTGTGTGAAGACTTACAGAAAACGTTTGACCTGTGTCATTGCCAACAAAGGGTATATAACAAAGTATTGAGAAACTTTTGTTATTGACCAAATACTTATTTTCCACCATAATTTGCAAATAAAATCATTAAAAATCCTACAATGTGATTTTCTGGATTTTCTTTTCTCATTTTGTCTGTCATAGTTGACGTGTACCTATGATGAAAATTACAGGCCTCTCTCATCTTTTTAAGTGGGAGAACTTGCACAATTGGTGGCTGATTAAATACTTTTTTCCCCCACTGTATGTATGGTTTTTAAATACATGCCATGTAAAAAAAAATAATTCTGCAATAAATGCAATGAACAAAAAAACCTAATGTTCCGAGTACATTTTGCATGATGTAAATACATATCCATGTTATTATTTTTTGTATGGGGGTGCGAAATTTATGTTATTAAAATATATGATCATATTTTAAAATGTATGTCACGTTTATATATATTTTAAAATATATGTCACGTTCTTTGATATATAAGGCCATATATTAATTTTCCATATGGAAGCAGCCCAAGTCTTTGTGTAATAGTTTGTTAGACAAATGTGAGGGAAAGTCCATAGCCCTAGCTCAGGGGTGTCAAACTCCTTCTTTGGAGGGCCTAGTGTCTGCAGGTTTTTGGTTTTTCCTTTAAATTAAAACCTAGACAACCAGGTGAGGGGAGTTCTTTACTAATTAGTGACCTTAATTCATCAATCAAGTACAAGGGAGGAGCGAAAACCTGCAGACACTTGGCCCTCTGTGGAATGAGTTTAACTCGTGTCCTAGCCCCTATGGCACTGTAAACATTGGACATCAGAAGGCAAGGTGACACTATTTCCACCAATACGAAGCCCTTTAGAGCCCCACAGTGGAGGTGTCGTAATACCCATAAAACCTAGCGGTCAAACAGGGAAATGGTTCAAATCATTTCCCCATCATTTATTTTTCCCATATGTAATTTTTGAAACTTAAAATAAGGACTGTGTTTCGTGTAGGCTTACCCTAGCGTGACGTTTTGATAACCATGTAAATCTCACTCGGACAAGATTACTTTTATCAATATAGTCGTTGTCTATTTACTCTCAGATTCGAAAATGCTAATTAGCATCAAAGTGGACATCATGCAAGACTACAAATCCCTGCAAGCTCGCACATCATCTCTAGCCGACACCTTTTCTAACAAGTATTGTGTCAATTTAAAACTTGCACAAGACCATTCACAGAATGGTCAATTTAAAGACATTTAGCCAATTTATTCATTACTAAATTTAGCTAACCAGATAGTTAATCCAGAGATGTTTTCCTTTGCCTTGATTCTGCAATCTCATCCAGATCATCATGGCATTTGTAGTTCTTTATGATAACCACGTTAGCAGCTAATTAGCGTTTCATTTTTTGGGGGGGGTAAATACAGGTAAATATATTGATAAAAGTCACCTTGTCCTAGAGAGATTTACACGGTTATCAAAATGTCACGCCAGGGTAAGCCTATACAAAACACAACTTTTATTTTAAGTGTTTCTAAAATCCCCTATGGGGAAAATGAATGGTGGAAAAATGGTTTGAACCATTTCCTTGTTTCACCGCTAGGTGTTATTGGTATTATGACTCGGTGGTACTCTATTGTCCTCATCCAAGCAATCTTCAAATACCCATGCCATGCCTGAAAGTAAGAAATGGAAGGGAAATATTGAGAACTTTACATTGGATAGGCTGTAGAGCTGAGTTAAAGTTCATACTAGTCCTGATTATTGTCAACAATAGTACTTATAAGTTATAGTAATATATTTGAGATTTGGGACTCATCTTTATCCTTTACCAATGTAAGCACCCACCTGTCCCAAGTCAGTGAAAGTCATACATTCATTTCACAATGCATTTATTTTTTTGACATTTAAAATAGTATTTACTAAACGTAAGCAGACAAGACTGTGCACGGTTGCACTTATGTACACTTTTCTGTACCTAGACACCATAAAAATCTATAAACATTGGTTCAGTAAAAATTGTTTTTCAAGATCCTTTAAAACAGGAAAATGTGAATTTATACAACTTTTACAAAGCAAACCCCCACACATCCAAATGTACATTCCAGTAAATAACGTCATAACCTCAAATGCCCTCCCAGATTTAACTAAAATAGTTTCTCTAAATCTCATGTTCAAAATGTTATTTAGCTTACTGTACAGACAAATATTAGGCTTTACATTAAACATACATAATGCACATCAGATTCCATCACTCCGTGCTACTGCGTCAAACAAGTATTTTAAGACGAGTCAAAATCCTTCTTTTTGTGTGTATTGTTATTGTATTGCTAGATATTGCTGCACTGTTGGAGCCAGAAACATAAGCATTTCGCTGCACCTGTGAAAAGGGTGTAAGCGACCAATAAACGTTGACTTGAGCCACGTAGCTCCTTTCATTTGGCACCTCGCATCAGGAAGTGACAAACTCAACCATAGATTTAAGAGGAAACCTTGACAGTTTAACAGAATGTCAGCACAGTAAAAAAATAAGTTGGAAAATAATACAACAATGGGCTCAAAGTTTACCACGCACAGCTCTTCATAACATCTTATGTTAAAGGTGACAAATGGGATTTAGTAGAATCCATCGCAGCTCCAACATTTGATCTTCCATCCACAAATAAACATTGGCTTACTTTATAAGCCAAGGTGAAATCAAACCCTAATATTCAAGTTATCCACTGTCATTGGATTTCTACAAATTATTGTTTACTTTGTAACACTATCCAATAGATGATATGTAAATTCAAAACTCTAATTAATGAGGACATGTAGATAACAGACATAAATGTACTAAAATCCCCATTGCCTAATCCCCACACCAGTATGAATTTCATTACGTAAAACAGACCAAACCTACTGAACTAAATGATATGGGAGTTTCACTAAATGAAATATGCTTGGAACTACCTGAGAATTCCACACAAGCTCATCCATACACAGTTCCACAAATGTGTAAATCCACATGGATCGTCTCTGTGCAGCCAACCAGAACTACGTGCTATTCAGCACATACCGTAGGAGAAGATATTCAAATAAATACTATTATTTGTATTTATGGTAAACAGCAAAAATGCTGTTTCTAAATCTTAACATGTAGTTTGTTGCTGTCAAATATACGTTAGTCACTGAACATGCTATAAATACAGTTAGAGCTAACATACGTGATCCAAGTAGGTCTGCCACATAAAACTAGGTGCATTTCAGTTACTTGACCATGTAACCCCATATCACAAAGCTATTAC
This sequence comes from Coregonus lavaretus, assembly GCF_964263955.1. NCBI lineage: Eukaryota > Metazoa > Chordata > Actinopteri > Salmoniformes > Salmonidae > Coregonus > Coregonus lavaretus. The sequence goes on along the minus strand of NC_139993.1, from coordinate 31,178,262 downwards.
CAGATCAGATATGAATTGATTAAATTACTAAAATGTAAATATGGAACCACAGAATGAATGATTCTCAATTTATCTGTAACTACGATCGTTTACATACATTTTCATGCCATGCCTCAATCACTAGTTAAAGACCAATGAGAAAATGTCTTCTGGGCAAACGTTTTTACATGTATAGGACCAAATGTTGCCAATCTCCACAAAAAAACACAAAACAGTGTAAAATTCTCAGGTCTTCTATAATAAAAGTGGGGTCAATATAACTGAGGGCAAGCCTGATTCACAAAGCATTATGGTCATGGTAATTTATGCAAAACATTTCATGGTCTTTGATATAAAGTAAAAGTTATATTCGATTTATTTGAACCTACGTCATTGTGGCTACAGTAACAATTATTACCACATTAGCAAGCTTCCACAGTAAAAAGAATACAGCAACATCCCTTCCTCAGCAAGCAAACCTCAAACAAAAAACTGATAGTTAAAGTGATGCTCCAGACCTTTTGTATAATTTCAGCCAGTAGTTTTGAAAGTAGTGATCACGAGCCAAAATGCGTCCTCGGAAATTGTGCACCATGTCAACTATTTCGTATGATAAGTTCCGTCCAGCAAAAAAACGTTCTCAATTCATATAATATGTGCTTCAGATCCTGGACTGCATATTTAACTTCACTCCAAAATCAACATGCCAGAGGAGTCCATGTTCCAAGCCATCTTGTGTAGATCCAATGGTACACCTCAACTGGAAATATTGACACCATTAAAAATTATGAAATTAGATGGTGCCAATCTTTCTCATTAATTTATGATTGAGACATACAGCTTGATCTACAATAGTTGACATGGGCTCATCTCGACGTCAGATGGCTTTTAAGGTTTGAAAACATCTGACAAACTTTGATTTTGACTGAACTATCTTTAAGTGTTCATATCAAAATAAATCAAACACGCAGAGGTGAAGAAAATATGTTAGAGAAAATGTTTGGGACAAAACGCTGGCCAACTCACGATTGATACTTCCCTCTCCCGCCAATACGACAGCACGTGCCTTCCTTTCTGTTGGAGGTGGTTTAAGAACACTGCGGGAAACAAATACAATATGTCCATGGAGGCATCCACCAGCCTAAACCACATACTGGTGGTTGGAGGCGCCGTAGTTCATTGTGTAGGCCTGCCGGCTGTACTGGAAGTGGTCGGTCAGCACATTGCTTCGACCATACTGAATGTCTGAACCTTGGGAGAAAGGCACTGAACCATTGGGCTGCGTCTTGTCCAGTCCCAAATTGTCGAAGGACATCGTGTCCTGCTTGGAGGAAGGCAGCAGCTTCTTCTTAGCTTCCTTATTGGAATCATATTTCGCCTGTTGGCAGTGAAGAGAAGGGAATAGCTTAGCGTAGCACATAACAAAGGATGACAAAAATACACACTGATGTAAATTACCACTGTGTGATTTCACAAAGTTCTATGTAGTTATAAAGTTGCATGTAAACTTTCTTCAGTGGGGGAGGAATTCAGAGCATCTTACAGAACCACTGTTAGAAACCTATTCCCCCCCATGCAGCGCAGGGCAAGCACCATGGCAGCAACAAGCACAATTGCACGTTTGGTTGTCTTTTAACACATTGTAAGACAGTTGAGTGAGTTTAAATATCAAAATTGCAAGGTGTGAGGAGTGTACCCGTAGTATTTTGGGTATTTATTAAATTTGCATCTGGGATGACCAAAAAAAATACATAGCTCTACAGACTTCGCGCCACATAGTACAATAGTATCTGAACATTTCCAACTAATAATTCAACTAAGTTCATGAAATAGATGAACAATTAAATCAAACTCAGCATTAAGCATGCAGATGCATAAATGGGAGACGCAAAGAGTCCTTCACACTTGCACTTCTTTCTTAGTAGCACTGATTTAGCAGATAGCGACTATATTCAAGGTTTACATTGCAATAATTGTGATATGTGATTGGTTTACCCATCTTAGGTGAATGGAGTGATTGTATTGACTGGATAAATGTCAAAAAAGTTAATGTAAGCGTGTCAGAGGGAGTCACCTTGTTGTACAGGAAGACGCCCACAATGGCCGTCATCATGCCCATGATGTTGGTGGAGCTAACTGGGTTGCGCAGCATCAGGAGCGATATGCTGATGACCATGATCCTCTTGGTGGCGTTTGCCACAGCGTAGCTCAGCGGGCTGACCAGGTTGAGGACGCTGAAAGCGATGACGTTCTGGGCAAAGTTACAAAAGCCACTGACGAGGAGTAAAAGGAAGGTGCCGGTCCATTCAGACATGCCTGTCTGGAGGGGTTATGCAGAGGAGGGAGGAAATTATTACTTGGATTTCTGGAGAGAACAATGGGTTTAGTGATGACTTTCTAGGAAAATAGAATGTATCCAGGTTGTAGTCTCAATGTGACAATTGAATAAAAGGCAACCGGATACTAGCGATTCTGTTGTGTGTGAAGTTAAATTGAGGATTAGGAAAAGGAAGTAGATAACAAATGTATGGTACAAACTGTGTGACATCCTGTAGACGTGTACAGTGAATATATCATGTGGATAGAAGACGGACACACACTCCAGCAGCAGTAGAATAAACACTATCTTATAAGCCAGACAACAATTAGAGCACATTATTTGACGTGTAATGTATGAACCTGCGCATACACTTTACGAAACTGAAGAACGTATCCTATCCTTTTTTAACTCACAAAATCCCCCTCAACCAAGAATGAGGAGAGGTCCACCAGAACCCACGTAGGCACCATGAAGAAAACTGCATTGAAGCCCAGTATGTTGAGAAGTCTCAGGTGGTGGATCCTCGTGTCCCGCAGCACCTAAAAATAAATGCATATTCATTCATGGCCTTGTCATTTCTTAGGCAGAAAACAACTGTTGTGTTGACCTTACGCCTCGATCAGACCAACATCAATTCTGCGTAATAAATTATGCAGTCCAACTTTTTCCATTATGTAATTCAAAATTGTTAATGGATGTGTGTGCAACAAAAGTTCAACATTCACCTACTATTTCTGTCAAGTCTACGCATACAATTTGATGCATACGTTGGATAAATCTTCATCAACAAGCATGAGACAGGTAACTAATCACAGTTGGTAATTAACAAGACATGCTTGTTTAAGTCTAACACTACAAATTATTACACAGTAATTTGACTGCAGGGTTAGTAATATCAAAAGTCATTCATAACATGTCACAGAGTAATGTGCAATGGGGTAAATACACTCACCGACCAGTTTATTAGGTACACCCATCTAGTTCATGCTGCGAACAGCCTGTTCCATTTCATCCGAGAGATGCCCTATTGGGTTGAGGTCTGTGGACTGCGCAGGCCAATCAAGTAAACTGAACTCGCTGTCATGTTCCAGGCTATGTTTTTCCACTCCTCAATTGTCCAGTGTTGGTGATCGCGTGCCCACTGGAGCCGCTTCCTTCTTGATTTTAGCTGATAGGACTGGAACCCGGTGTGGTCGTCTGCTGCAATAGCCCATCCGTGACAAGGATTGACGAGTTGTGCATTCCGAGATGCCGTTCTGCACACCGCTGTTGTACTGCGCCATTATTAGTCTGTTTGTGGCTCACCTGTTAGCTTGCACGATTCTCCTTCAACCTCTCATCAACGAGCTGTTTTCGCCCACAGGACTGCCGCTGACTGGATGTTTTGTTTGTCGCACCATTCTCTGTAAATCCTAGATGACACTGTCGTGCATGAAAAGCCCAGGAGGGCGGCCGTTTCAGAGATACTGGATCCGGCGCGTCTGGCACCGATGATCATACCACCCTCAAAGTCCCTTAGGTCTCTCATTTTGCCCATTCTGATGTTCAATCGAACAGTAACTGAATGCCTCGATGCTTGCTTTATATAGCAAGCCACGGCCACCTGACTCCCGTCTGTAGAAGAGATCAATTTCCGTGAACGGGTGATGTACCTAATAAACTGGCCGTTGAGTGCATGTCCTCCTCAAATATTGGTTTAAGGGAGGCCACTCAAAACAGCAGGGAAATGCAGGAGAGATGACACAGCACATCTACAGTATGTACTGAGCAAATGCATTGCAAGGATTAACAAGGCTTCATACTAATAGGCCTTGCCCTTGAGTTTTTTTGAGTGTTTTCATGTTTAGTATGAGTGATGTCTACTATGTGTGCAATTGAATATTGCAAGGAGTGCTTTTACAGGGTGCAAGATTAATTCCTTCAAATAATACAGTATTCTATTAAAAGGAAAGCATCTTGAACTTATTCTACAACCTCTGCTCAAACACATACTTCATTCAAACACATAAGTACAAAAGTGCTCTCCAGCTATACTTGTATCCATCATCTAATAAAACACAAACAATAGTCCTTTTCAAAAGGGTGCAGACTGGTAAGACGTACCTTTTTGGAAAATATATTTTGCAGAGAGAAGCAGAGTGTGGCGGCCAGGGCACTGACTAACCCAGACACATCAAAGGACATCTCTGTCATTGTGGCCAGAAGCACTCCTCCGATGATGGGGATGAGAGCTACGTACACCTGAGACAGGCACGGGACAAGAGTGCAAAAGAGAAAGTAGGCCAAAGTCAAAAAGTATGGTTGAAACAATTACCATCCATACACATGCAGTTGTTTTGCTAATTTGTTTGTGGGACATTGTCACATTGAACACAACCTCTAAATGACTGTGGCACACAGTGCATTCGGAAAGTATTCAGACCCCTTGACATTTTCCACATTGTATTACGTTACAGCCTTATTCTAAAATGGATTAACTTGTTATTTTTTTCCTCATCAATCTACACACAATACCCCATAATGACAAATCAAAAACAGGTTTTTAGACATTTTAGCAAATGTATAAAAAAAAAAAAAAATGGAAATATCACATTTACATAAGTATTCAGACTCTTTACTCAGTACTTTGTTGACGCACCTTTGGCAGCGATTATAGCCTCGAGTCTTCTTGGGTATGACACTACAAGCTTGGCACACCTGTATTTGGGGAGTTTCTCCCATTCTTCTCTGCAGATCCTCTCAATCTCTGTCAGGTTGGATGGGGAGCGTCGCTGCACAGCTATTTTCGTCCGGACTCTGGCTGGGCCACTCAAGGACATTCAGAGACTTGTCCCGAAGACACTCCTGCGTTGTCTTGGCTGTGTGCTTAGGGTCGTTGCCCTGTTGGAAGGTGAACCTTCGCCCCAGTGTGAGGTCCTGAGCGCTCTGGAGCACGTTTTCATCAAGGATCTCTCTGTACTTCGCTCCGTTCATCTTTCCCTCGATCCTGACTAGTCTCCAAGTCCCTGCCGCTGAAAAACATCCCCAAAGCATGATGCTGCCACCACCATGCTTCAACGTAGGGATGGTGCTTGGTTTCATCAGACCAGAGAATCTTGTTTCTCATGGTCTGAGAGTCCTTTAGGTGCCTTTTGGCAAACTCCAAGGGGGCTGGCATGTGCCTTTTACTGAGGAGTGGCTTCTGTCTGGCCACTCTACCATTTTATTTAACCTTTATTTATTACCATAAAGGCCTGATTGGTGGAGTGCTGCAGAGATGGTTGTCCTTCTGGAAGGTTCTCCCATCTCCAAAGAGGAATTCTGGTGCTTTGTCAGAGTGACCATCGGGTTCTTGGTCACCTCCCTGACCAAGGCACTTCTCCCCCGATTGCTCAGTTTGGCCGGGCGGCCAGCGCTAGGAAGAGTCTGTGGTTCCAAACTTCTTCCCTTTAAGAATGATGGAGGCCACTGTGTTCTTGGGGACCTTCTATGCTGCAGAACATTTTTGGTACCATTCCCCAGATCTGTGCCTCGACAAAATCCTGTCTGGGAGCTCTATGGACAATTCCTTCGACCTCATGGCTTGACCACAGGTGGACTCCAATGAAGTTCTAGCAACATCTCAAGGATGATCAATGGAAACAGGATGGACCTGAGCTTAATTTCTAGTCTCATAGCAAAGGTTCTGAATACTTATGTAAATAAGGCGTTTTTTTATTTGTAAGACATTTTCAAAAATTTATAGAAACCTGTTTTCGCTTTGTCATTATGGGGTATTGTGTGTAGATTGATGAGGGAAAAAATAATGTAATCAATTTTAGAATAAGGCTGTAACGTAACAAAATGTGCAAAAAGTCAAGAGGTCTGAATACTTTCCGAATGCACTGTAAACAGCTTTTTTATTGTGCAACACTACTATGGCCCCTACAGTGTTAACAGGATGCACTTTTTCCTGCCTCAAAGCTGCTACCTGTAAATACACCTGCAAGGCTGGCAGTAATATGAGCCAACAGACAGGGTCACATTGTGCCACATCATCATTGCTTGGACAAAATATATTCGAAAGCAGCTTGTACACTATCAATTCTCGGAGTTACTCACTTTTGTTGTTTGCTTCTCCTTCATGATAATCCTTGATAACAACACAACCCATATTGGCATTGTGGCTTTGACTGTGGAGTGAAAAGAAACAAAGAATGTGAGATTGGAAAAAATATAAAAGGATCCTGTTCAGTGCTTGAATTGAGGGCAAGGGCTTGAGTTGGACGAGCATAGGTTACAAAAGGTAAGGAGCATGACTTTTGAGATACAGTGGTTTAAAGACTTAGGGCCCATGCGATTGTGCAACACACCTAGAGTTTAAGTCTCATTGTGTCTTGTGCGTCACAGACACACCCCTGGTCAACACAAAACGTGGAACTTGCATATCGCATCATAACCGTATGACCCTGCGCCATCAACCCTAGCTGTACGTGCCAGTTATTGAGGTAAGACAGCAATGAGTTACAGTTAAACTTTATAAGGGCTTACATCATACATTAGGTACCTAGCTAATTACGAAGTGAATAGTATAATACAAAGGGATTGACATTAAATGTTGCCAGGGGCAAGTTTCTGAGCTGTCAGGTTTCCACTAGTGACCACAGCCACAAAGTCAAAATTGGTTAGAAATTCATGAACACAAACATTTGCTTTTTGTTCTTAATTTAAGGTTAGGCATAAGGTTAGCAGTGTGGCTAAAGTTCAGGTTAGGTTTAAAATCCGATTTTATATAGAGAAATTGTAAAAATAGGCTGGGTTTATGACTTTGTGGCAACTAGTGACGACCAAGTCAGGAAAGGTGACGCTCCGACTGTTTCCTTGTTGAGATTCAATTGGCACATGCGCATTCGCGCCGAGTTGCCATCTTAAAGTAACAGCAATGAGGAAACAGTCGGTGGTTGTATTTGATTAACGTTTAATTAAAAAGCATGAATTTAAGCGAACAAAGAAAGGCACGCAACAACAGAGGACAAACATAGGTACAAGGTAAGGGATTAAGAATGTACATTTTTTTAAGTATCGACGCATAGCGACTCGAAGGAGTAGGAGGTTCCTTTCAAAAACTCTAGTCTACACTCAACTCCGTGAAGGAGTTGAGGTAGGCTACTTGGTAAGGTTGGCCCCTCCCCCAAACAAAAAGGTATTCAAACAACCCCAGTATGTTGGTAAGGGGAGACGCAAGCTCCTCGGCTAATCGTAAAGTGACCTAAACAAAGCTTGCCAAAATTACGTGCACAAGATACCAATTAATGTCGTTGCTAGCAAACTAATGTATTTAAAAATGTGCTACTGTTGCGAGCTAACTAGCTAACATTCCGTTAGTTAAAACGTCAACCAATGATTCTGAGCCAGCTACTGTAGCCTGATTCAGAGCTCGTGCAATTCTTACCAGTGTGTGCGTAGGAAACAGGTACCTTCCATATACTGAAGTGGGCCGACACAGAAGCGAAGTATTTCCCAAAAGCTAAAGGGAGAATATACCATTTGTAGTATCTAGTTGGTACTTCTGTTTTGGGGACTCCCCATGCCTTCAACAACGTAGGAAGGAAGACGACGATTGAGAGTATATGAAAGAGCGAAACGGTGACAGGATAAGGGAATCCATTTAGAATAATTTTGTTAACGACGTTGCCTCCCGAACTAACAGTGTACCAACAGAAACAGAGTAAAGCTATCCGGACCCCTTCCTTGACTGGGGGACGTTCCACCGCAGCCATCTTCCAGTTCGGAGTCACCGGCGGCAGTGTCGCAAGGCCAGCAGTGAGACGTGGAGCAGCTACCAAAGATGGTGGATAAATGAAGACAGTTCACTCAGGCCGTTTATTTATCTTCCAGTTCGGAGTCACCGGCGGCAGTGTAGCAAGGCCAGCAGTGAGACGTGGAGCAGCTACCAAAGATGGTGGATAAATGAAGACAGTTCACTCAGGCCGTTTACCATTGGACAAAAAAATTAAGTTCCGGTCTACTTAACTGGGTGTGTCTCCCATAGACACCGATGCAATAGCAACTGGGACTGGTCTACATGACTTTCATTGAAACAGCGAATGCGATATCTCGCTTCCTCTTCCGTCTCTGCAGCTACTACGTACCAGAGTCATATATATGGCTCTGCTACGTACAACACTAAGAATATATGCCGTTTTCACGTGCTAGTCGGAACTAGGAAACTCTGAAATGTCCGACTTGCTATCTTTTTGAACGCAGCACGTGTATAACTACAACCAGATAGCAAGTCGGAGTTTCCTAGTTCCAACTAGCATGTGAACACGGCATTTGCTGATTGCGTCACTCCCCCCCCCCTTTACAGCAGAGGTCCCTCATAATTTAAATATTTAAACTATACGGCTCATAGACATATTTACCATGCGCCATTAAACTCTTTCACGTTTTATCATATTTTGTAGATCAATAGCTGTGTACCTGGCGACTGAAAGAATTATGAACTTGTTTAACTTCTTTCAATTCATTCGATTGTGTTGTCGTAGTTAGTTGCTGAATACTGGAATCTATTCACATTGACTGTTAAGGGAAATCCATTTTTCTATTTAACATATTTCAGAATAATTATTTGGCACATAAAGAGTTTATGGGCCCCAACATAAACATTTCCACCTGCGAAGTGCTGAGCGATAGTGGCTCCTAATTAACACCAGAGGGCGTTATATACCAGGGAAATTATCAAAATGTATCATCTGGATAGCGCATTAAATATTATATTTAGTCACAGGTATGTTGTAAACTACTTTTAGAAAGATGGGCTCAAAAGAGCACTCATTTATCTACTTAAAATGTGGATGTTGAGGGTAAAAGTCAAGCCACTGCTGAGGCTCTCATCTTGTTGCAAACATCTCAGGACATATTAGAAAGTGTGTCCTGAGGCACACTGTTCCACTGAAAGGGAGAAAGACATTCACAATTTATGCATTTGTATTTATTTATTAACACACTGTATCAATGTGTCCATTTAAAATGACTAAGTATCAAATATGTTCTCTTCTGCATTCAACTGAACACAAAAGGCACATTTCTATACATTCACTAAGGCTCCATTTTAGGAAACACATTGGTTTCCATAAGGCAAACAATATCTAAAGGAATGGTAACAAGTATATTTCCAGCATATAAACAATTTATTTTTCTGTTTTTCCTCACAGTACAAAGTTGCAATGTTTTAGCATAATCTGGTTTGCCATTAGAATTCATATTTTACAACCTAGAAACAAGAGGGAAAAAAGGCAAAGAAAATGCTATTAACTAATTTTTGTGTAATTTTGCAGATTGTTTCCCAGTACATTAAGATAAGTTGGTGGTCAGACAAGAACCGTTCTAGTTGTATGGTGGTATGGAATGCTGCTACTGCGTTAACCAACCATTTTTGTGAGAATGTGCGAAGCACAGGTTTACCATATCTGACAAGCAGAACTGATTGAATAAGTGACTTCGATGAAAGTTTTTTTGCACATTTATGTAACTAACAAAATAAAGAGAATAAGTCGAGATAAATAAATGCATACATGACATAACCACACATTTCATTCTCTTTGCCAGCTTGTACCTGCCAAACAGGTTCCTTAAAGTTACTGGGCACCTTAAACTCTTTGCATTTTGCAGACAATGCATGGAACTCTTCCACTCAAAGAACTTCAGTGATGCTACAGCTGAGCTGTCTCCCATCGAACACTGATCAGCTATTGCTTTTTATAGACAGCACAATTAGCAAGGCCTCTCTTACACCAACTCTGCAAGGGAGTGAGCAGGTTCTCCTACCGACAAGTGCCTTTTTGCACGCCGACTTTACACAACCCTCAAGGAGGGAGCAAAGGAAGGAGCTATATATCCCTCTTAATTCTGAAACCACAGCTCATTAAACTCTCAGTCTAGGCAGACATATGGCAGGATGTTCAGCTTACTCTCATCCCCATGTGGGTCTAAGGATATGCACTCTGTCCAATCATACCAGTTGTCCTTGGTGTCATAGCAACCGTTCACCCCAGGCCAGTGCTCTTTGTGTATTCTGTTGAGGTCCTTGTTTGTGACCTCTCGGCTCACCCCTGGTAAATCCATGTCAGGGATATTTGGTACAAGCACGTGTGTTTTTCTGGCCTCTTTGATATGATGTTCCTCATGTTTCAAGTACTCATTCATGAAAAAGTGTGCCCCGGAGGTTTGAGCCCCAGACGATGTGAGCACATTGCTTTGACGGTTAAGGTAGGACTGAATGATTTCGTTCCTCGACAGCTCTGTCCAGTTGGTCTGTTGGAAGGGACTGGGATTAACAGGGGGATTCTGTGCATATTGATTCTGCTTCAGCAGTTCTGTCCGAGGAGGTTCTGGCGTGACCGGCCACACTGTAGCCTCCCGTTCCGGGTAAGACTCTTTGTGGGTCCAGGATTTGATCTGCCCTGTTACAGGGTCAAACGTAAGTCTACGGTCTTTTAATCTACATGGTTTTGTGCTCTCTTCCGTGGGCTGCCCACCCAAGTTCACTGTATAGTCTCTGGACCTGTATTTGTTCCTCCTCTTTCTCACTGTGCTAGTGGCAGCACCATAGCCCTCCGCCTTCACCTCGCTGTGTGACGTGGCTTTTGAGTTGTGCAGAGAGTCAGGTCTCATGGTACTGTGCTGAAGGCGTTGGTCCACGTCTGCCGGTCCGTCCTGATGAAGGGCGGACTCTGCAGACGGAGGCCCTACAGTGAGGGAACCCTGGATACATGAGGTTAAAGGCTGTGGAGAAGGCAAAGGAGAGGGCCCAAGTCCAGAGCTGTCCATAACCGTGGGGCTCTGAGCCGTGCTCAGTAGAGTTGTTGCTTTGGGCGCAGACAGTTTAACAACCACGTCCTGTTTCGTACTTCTGGGACTATACGAGTTGCTATGTGGGCTTTTGGGCTGATGCGGCCCCCTTCCTGAGGCAGCCAGGTCCATTTTAGCTTGCTGTTGCAACACAGCTGTTTTGAGCAATGCGGAAGTGCTTGGAGGTTTGGCAAGTCCCGGTGAGCTAGGGTGAGGTTTGACGGCGTTGATGGGAATTTTGTTGAGTCTGTCGTTGTCAAGATGATCAGCACTATCATTGTCTGATTTTGGATGTGCATGAGCATCAAGTGTGTCCGTAAAAGCCTTGGGGCTGGCCCCAATTCCATTTATTGGCAGCCGTGAGTTTCGTGTTCTTTCATTGGCAGTTTTTTTAGAGATTTTCGCTGGTAAGTGCTGTCCATCCCTCTGCTCCCCCTTGCATTTTCTGTTGCCTGACTTTTCCGCTTTAGGGGAGTAACAGTTGTTGAAGTCATTTCTACTCTTGAGCTCCGAAACCGTTTTATCCGAAGGCGGGATGGCAGCTGGAGGGGAGACATCCGTCCGGCAGGGATTGGTACCACCGTTGACAGCGCCTGGCGGCCCTCTATGCCCCTTGGACCGTGCCTCACTCTGCCCAGGCTCAATCAGCTTCTGCCAGGTGCGCAGGAGCTTCTTTGCACGCTTGGCAAGATCCTCATCCTTTGTCTTTTTCCTTACGTCGTTGATCAGCTTGCCAAGGCGGGTTTCCTTGAAGAAGAACAGGAAGTTTTTTTTTAGTACAACACCCTCTTGGCAACATATTTCCAAGAGCTGACATATCCATTTTTGTCCCCAGCATTACCTACCTCAAGTGCTTCTTTGGTGATTGGATATTTCTCCAAATAGGAAATGACATCCATTACAGCCACCATGTTGCAGATCTGCTGGAGAGTAAAGAACAAATCATGTTAAAACTATGAAAGAGACAAATGGTCAGAGAAACTCAATTAATTTATAATGACAGATGAGTGTATACAACAATTCAATCAAATCTGGTAGGGGCCAGATTGTAGAATATGAACTTCAATTACGCCACTTCTGTTTTGCAGATAAAACCAAGGCTCTGAGCATGAATTCTCTTCACTCAGAACAATACATTCAAATAATTGAACCATTGGATTAAAAAACCCACACTGACAGCCATAGTCAGTGGTTTACATGAATAGGCCTAACGGTTCAATGGATGTATGGTTCACACTACAGCCACTTACTGACCTATGGGTACCGACGGTATGAATATAAATAACTTTCGCCAACAGGTCATGTTGTCTGCAGGCAGCAGGACTCAAATACCTTTAGCTAACTTATTTATAGAATGAGCCTCTTTGGATAGCTTCTTGGTAGTTCCCCTTTCCTTGACAATTTGTTTAGCTTTAATAACATACCCTTCTCTCAAAAAACAATATACAAGAGTAGTTAGATACTGATGTTTAGCCCACTAGTCTCGCATAGACACCACTTTCAGATGTACACCTGTATCATATACCGGGGGCTTAAACCGAAAGCAGTTTCGAGTTTGAGATTTAGAAACTAAGAATATACAGTTGATGTTGGAAGTTTACATACACCTTAGCCAAATACATTTAAACTCAGTTTTTCACAATTCCTGACATTTAATCCTAGTAAAAATTCCCTGTCTTAGGTCAGTTAGGATCACCACTTTATTTTAAGAATGTGAAAATGTCAGAATAATAGTAGTGATTTATTTCAGCTTTTATTTCTTTCATCACATTCCCAGTGGGTCAGAAGTTTACATACACTCAATTAATATTTGATAGCATTGCCTTTAAATTGTTTAACTTGGGTCAAACGTTTCGGGTAGCCTTCCACAAGCTTCCCACAATAAGTTGGGTGAATTTTGGCCCATTTCTCCTGACAGAGCTGGTGTAACTGAGTCAGGTTTGTAGGCCTCCTTGCTCGCACACACTTTTTCAGTTCTGTCCACACATTTTCTATAGGATTGAGGTCAGGGCTTTGTGAAGGCCACTCCAATACCTTGACTTTGTTGTCCTTAAGCCATTTTGCCACAACTTTGGAAGTATGCTTGGGGTCATTGTCCATTTGGAAGACCCATTTGCGACCAAGCTTTAACTTCCTGACTGATGTCTTGAGATGTTGCTTCAATATATCCACAATTTTCCTTCCTCATGATGCCATCTATTTTGTGAAGTGAACCAGTCCCTCCTGCAGCAAAGCACCCCCACAGCATGATGCTGCCAACCCCGTGCTTCACAGTTGGGATGGTGTTCTTTGGCTTGCAAGGCACCCCCTTTTTCCTCCAAACATAACAATGGTTATTATGGCCAAACAGTTCTATTTTTGTTTCATCAGACTTTTTTATGCCGGTTTTGGAGCAGTGGCTTCTTCTTTGCTGAGCGGCCTTTCAGGTTATGTCGATATAGGACTTGTTTTACTGTGGATATAGATACTTTTGTACCCGTTTCCTCCAGCATCTTCACAAGGTCCTTTGCTGTTGTTCTGGGATTGATTTGCACTTTTCGCACCAAAATACGTTAATCTCTAGGAGACAGAACCTGTCTCCTTCCTGAGCGGTATGACGGCTGCGTGGCCTCATGGTGTTTATACTTGCCTACTATTGTTTGTACAGATGAACGTGGTACCTTCAGGTGTTTGGAAATTGCTCCCAAGGATGAACCAGACTTGTGGAGGTCTACAAAAAAAAAAAAAAAAAAAACTGAGGTCTTGCCTGATTTCTTTTGATTTTCCCATGATGTCAAGCAAAGAGGCACTGAGTTTGAAGGTAGGCCTTGAAATACATCCACAGGTACACCTCCAATTGACTCAAATTATGTCAATTAGCCTATCAGAAGCTTCTGAAGCCATGACATCATTTTCTGGAATTTTCCAAGCTGTTTAAAGGCACAGTCAACTTAGTGTATGTAAACTTCTGACCCACTGGATTTGTGATACAGTGAATTATAAGTGAAATAATCTGTCTGTAAACAATTGTTGGAAAAATTACTTGTGTCATGCACAAAGTAGATGTCCTAACCGACTTGCCAAAACTATAGTTTGTTAACAAGAAATTTGAGGAGTTGTTGAAAAACAAGTTTTAATGACTCCAACATAAGTGTATGTAAACTTCCGACTTCAACTGTACATGCAATTTGTTAACCATTCTACTCAAACCAGTAATGCATTAGGCTAAACCCAATCCACTAAAACAGACAGGCTAGGTTTATTCAACAAACTTGGCTCAACAATAAGAGGGGTTTGTTCCAGATATGTTCATGTTCAACTAAAATTGTTAATACGGTATTATATAAAACAACCCAGATCAAATCTGTGCTCTGAATTGGATCAATGAATTATGCTGTAAGCAGTGGCAGAGATTAAAGGTTATTTTCAGCAGTGTATGCCTTAGCCCAGGGGTACTCAACTCTTACCCGACGAGGTCCGGTGCCTGCTGGTTTTCTGATATACCTGATAATGAATTGCACACATCAGTCCCTGATTAGAGGGGAACAATTAAAGAATGCAGTGGAACTGGCTTCGAGGTCCAGTGTTGAGTTGGAGGGCCTTAGCCCAATAATGGACCAAAGGAGCCTAACGTTACTCATTATACTCCAAGGATGTTCTGTTTAAAGGCGAATTGGCTCTGAAAGCCAAAAACTCAATCTAAACGTGAATCGATTCTCAATTGAGGTACGGTTCTAGAAACATAAATCCCTCTCATATCACATAATTATTTCAGAAATTCAAAATACACACTCCTATACACTGTTTTAACCGGTTTTAACAGTTGCAGCTGACAGTGTTTTCCAGTGACAACACGTTTGTGGCGTTCGCCTTCCGTTTACACACAGGTGTTTGGAGACGCTGATAGCTAATTAGCTTAGATAGTCCACTCGGTCTTCCGTCTGTTTTCCGTAAACAAGCGCTGTAACATGGAAATATGGCCGTGTGGGAACCCTAACCCTATAAAAAGGTATGTATCAATTGAACCTTCTTTTGCTGATATGAAAGATAACGTCCTTATGCTTCCAATACCGTAACGCAAGTGATGTGTGTTAATGTTCAGACAGAGCGTCAGAGCTCTTAACAAAACTCCCCCGTACAGAAGAAACCTTCGTCCAATGACGTATAATGCAGTGTTGCCAACTTAGCGATTTTGTCGCTATATTTAGCGAGTATTCTAGCGACACATTTTCAAAACATCGACTAGTGACAAATCGAGCTACTTTTTCTGGTGTTATTGGAGACTTGAGACTGACGTGAAAGTACGTATCGTTCTTACTCTTCTCAACGAGCAGCGTGTGCTGCCGTGGGCCCCACCCCCGTCCCAAAGCACTCACAGGCAGCCCAGTCCTCGCACAGCAGTCCCTCCCAGCTGCAGTCAGAGCAGGAGATGTTCACCCCTCCGCGTCCAGACTGCAAATTAATCGCGCATGTGGGAAGCCGCCGCTGGCTGATCCCGCCCTGGCTTACATTCAGGGCGGGATGTAAATGTAAAATGTTCTTTGTCTAAAATAAATCACTGCATTTGACTCACACAGCCTCAGTCACTTACTCACCTCGTCCACTGTGTGTGTGCCTCTCTGTGACATAAGCTAAACATCTAGCTGGCTAGCTCATCATGTACCAGTCTAAACTGTACACTCAAAAATACAGAAAGAAGTGGGAATCAAACCCTGAATTCAAAGGCTGGTTGAAGCCGTTTATTGGAGATGATACACGGACATACTGCCTGTATTGTAAGGCTGATTTCTACTCCTTACTTAGTGATGTAAAAAAAAACACAAAGCCTTAACAGTTCCACCCAAAAAAGGCTGCCATTTATGGCTTAAAAAATTGACTCTGCAAAAAAGGCTGAGGCCACCATGGCATTAGCTATCGCTGAACACTGTTCCATGCTGGCATGTGATCACATTGGAGAAGCATGTAGAGCTGTTTTCTCAGACTCCACTGCTGCTACCTTAATGGTGTCCTAGCACCATACTTTCTGAAAAAGTTGGTCGCAGATGTGGGTGACCAGCATTTCAGCCTCCTCCTCGATGAGTCCACGGATGTAAGTGTTTCTAAGTACCTGGGGGTTGTGATAAGGTACTTTAGTGACACCAAGCAGACAATTGTATCAACATTTCTGGGGCTTGTTGAGTTGGAGGGAGGAGATGCCAAATCTATAGCCTGTGCTGTTGTGGCTTTCCTCAAAGTGTTGTCTTAAAAAAGAGAAACTCCTGGGGATATGGACTGACAATGCCTCTGTTATGACGGGGATTAACAATGGGGTCCATAAAGTGCTGAAGGAGGAGTATGGCCTCAAAGATCTGGTTCTTATTCGCTGTGTGTGCCACTCTCTGCAGCTTGCTGTAAGTTATGCTTCCAATGACACCATCCCCTGTAGTGTGGAGTACTTGGTACAAGAGACTTATAACTGGTTTTCAGTGTCTCCAAAGCGCAGGGAGGCCTACAAGGCCATATATGAGACCAACTGTGGGGAGAAACCTTTACAGATAACCAAGGTGTGTGCCACACGTTGGCTCTCCATTGAACCTGCAGTTTCATGCATTTTAGACCAGTGGGAGGAGGTTAGGCTGGATTTCACAGTCACCAAGTCCAGTGAACACTGCTACATGGATGAGGTTTTATACTCCATGTACAGTGATCCTCAAAACATATTGTATCTGACTTTTTTGAAGTCAGTGCTGGGTGAGGTACAGTTGGCCATCAAGGCTTTTGAGGGAGAGCAAGTAGATACTCTTAAGCTACTTGACAGCTTGGTTAGCCTGATCAAGTCTGTGAGCAGCAGGGTGCTGAATCCACTGGCAAATGTTGATGTACTCAAAGGGCCAATAGATGGATAAATCAGTCCCAAACCGTACCTTGGTTACCTTTTTGAGTCAAAGGCAGCTGAGCTCCACCTTGCGCCTGAGAATGAAAACAATGTCCGAAAGCGGTGTGTAGCCTTCACCATCTCCCTCACTAATGAGTTGAGGGTGAGACTGCCGGACAACATCGAAGCATTGCAGTACATGTCAGTTTTCAATGTGGAGGAAACTCTAAAGCACAATAAGAAATAGAAAAAAATAGCCAAGCTCCTTGGCTACTCCCCTGCAGAGATAGACAAGATTGTCCAGCAATGGCGTGCCATCCATCTTAGTAAATGGAATGAGACAAAAAACACACTATGCTTCTGGAGTGAGATTTGGAAGTTCAGGGATGCAGCTGATATCAACCCGTTTCAAGAACTTGCCATGGCTGCTGTGTCTTTGTTGTCCTTACCACACTCGATTGCTGAAGTCGAGAGAGTATTCAGCCAGATGAGTGTGATAAAAAGCAAACTTAGAAATCGGATGTCCTTGCAGACCCTTAACTCCATCCTGTACATTCGATATGGACTGAAGCTGTCTGGTGAGGCTTGCTATGAGCAACAGCTGCCTGATAATGTTTTGCAGTTTTTTGGCACATCAGCTGCTTACTCATTTAAGTCAGCTCCCTCAGTTGCTGAACCTGCCATAGAGAGCCTTGACCAAAATGACGATGACCCACTCTTTCTGTGAGCCAGCACAGCCTGTGTGTGTGTGGAGGGGGTTTTGGAAGAAAAAAAAACAATCAACCTGAATTAGGGCAAGACTAGTTACCATCATTTTCTCACATTGTCATTGACAGTTTTTTCTATTGTCTCTTTTTGGTCTATTTAGATTGTTAATGTAGATTGTATACAAAAAAAATGTTTTAAATGTTATGGTTAAAAATGTTCATGTTTTACTGTGACTTGTTGTAGTTCTAAACATATTTAGGGTGTTTTTTTACTCACTTTTTGTCTCTCCCACAACGTTATTCCGCTCTCCTACAGCGTCCATCACAATTACATGCACATGGCCAATTATGCAAATTAGGCGATGACGTCATTTAGCGACTTCTAGCCAATAGCTACTTTCCTTACTGAGGAGTTGGCAACACTAGTGTAATGTAATGGAACTGAGAGTCATGATCAAGGGCTAAGTATGCCTATGATGACAGGTACAGACTGTAGGCTAGAAAGAGTGCACCTTGACCAACAGACTTGGAGGAAAGCAAGTGTCCTTGTACTGTGTCGTCACTTCTTCAAGAGTTTAACACTTTTGGTTGCCTCAGCCATTTAATTCAAGAGAAAACATTGTTAATCACATATAATGAAAGTTGTTGTGCCTTTGTGTCAGATGGCCCCATGTTAGCAACCAGTAGCCACAGCAGCCATTATGGAATGGCATTCACATTGAACAACAAAAGAGCTGATTGGCTGACACTGCCATTCCAAAATGGCTGTTGTGGCTTCTTCTACCTAACACGAGGATGAAAAGGACAGTTTTCCGATAAAACTTAAACTAGTAGGCGTTCAATCTTCTCAGTGTTACAGTTGGGATAATGGCACAATTCGGAGTACAACGCATTTCTCATCCCTGGATGAGGTACGTTTTCCGATCCATATCTCGCGCCGGCTCCGCTGTGATAATCTACACAGGAAGCCTGTCCGACACTAGTGCAGCTGCCAGCAAGCGGGTCGGATCTGCTGGCTACTAATTTCCAAAACACTGCTGACGTTGGTGCTGGGTTTTGAGAGGTAAGATCATCCTTCCAGTTTGCTGGCTAGCTAGCTACAGTGATTGGGCCTAGCTAAAGTAATGGCAAAGTCGAACTCTGGTTTAGTTAGCTACAACAGTCCTAGCTAAGTGGCAACGCAACAGAATAACTAGCTAGTTTGATAAGGTTAAGTTTCGAATGTCAACTTTAGCTAGCAAAGTTAGGTACAGTAGTTAGCTAAATGACAGGCAGGTAGCTAGTTAACTAGCATAGAACAACAGACAGGTTGAGAACAGAATACGTTAACATGTTTGGGGTCAGTCCAGACTCGTGGGTTTATGTAACCGTACGTTAGCTAGCTAACTACTACAGAGTTAATTAACTATTGTTGCCTAGTTACTAAATTCCTAGTATTTACTTTGTTTATCTAACAGGCAGGCTTCCAGCTAGATAACATTAGTTAACATGGCTGGCTAGCTACCTACCGCGTCGTTAACTACCACTGCACTGGCTCAGATAACGACGTTAGCTAAGTTAGTTAGCTAGCTAATGTTCGCTGTCGATGTTTGTCATGAGATTTCACAGTAGGGGATCATTGCAATAGTGTGGACAGAGACACTTCAAATACGTGGAAACATTAACTCACATTGCTTTGGCCATCGATGGCCTGCATCAGCCGGTCTCTCATCTGCTGTGGCGTTGCCGTGGCCGCTGTCATTGCCTGGCAGTGGTGCGGATCAGTTGGCAGGGGGAGAGAATCCTCCGAAGACACGGGTGGGTGACTTGCAGACACTCACAGACCTTTCGGGAGATGTGCTAGTAAATAAAGCCCCATATTCTATGGAGCTTTGTTTGTCCATGAAAGTGTATTCATGTATTTCGTAATGAATACGTATCTCCAGATAGAGGATCTTCCGAATACTCGTGCCCGACTGCCTCTTCGGCAGCAGCCAACGCTGTGGCCTTTATCAACATCGGTTTCTCTGCTGTTCAAAACACTGAGCTATTGACAAACGCTCTCCTGGTGCATCGTGGGAAATGTAACACAGAAACGTCGTACGTTGTTGTCACGACTGCACGTGCACTGCCACGGACTGAATTGATCAGAAATTCTTTGTGTGAGTCTCCAGTTATATTACTTGGTTATCCTGTTACATTATGGGTGTGTAACCAAACACTTTAGCTGAAACATTAAATTGGTCTTAATTCAATACATTTAACATGAATGGTGAAGCCCAACACATACATTCTAATACATTTCAAAACTGTACTGTGTAGCCTATATACCGTATGCTTATTAATTTCATTGATGAATCAAGACTTGATACACAACTGTTTTATGATTTTGTTTAATTGTATTTAAACTATAACATGTTTACACAGATGAGCTAGTGTGTGTCAAACAATGCACAATGTGATTGAGTGCAGGAACCAAATAAGGTTGAGAACCACTGAATCAGATGACACACTACTCAAATCCTAAATTAGGAAAGGAAAAGAAAAGAAGAGATGAAAACGGTACTGATGAAAACACCAAGTGCATTTTAGAGTAAAGGTTTATTATACAAAACTAGATCATAGACAAAAGTACGCAACAAAGCAATGATAAAATGAAGTCTGACTGCTCTTAACATCAGAAGGCCTATGTAAGACAAACATCAAACATATCAAATGGTTGTGGATTTCAATATTTTCTCATTCTATTCACAAGGTTTTGAAGAAAAGGAGGACTATAGATAACAGGTCAGCAATAGGGCTGGGAGTTGCCAGGGACCTCATGATTCGATATTAACACGATACTGAGATGCCGATACAATATGTATTGCGATTCTCACAATTCTATATGTATTGCGATTCGATACTGTGATTTTATTGCGATTCGATGTTTCAAACATATTGCTAACCATATGTCTGCTGCAGAGGGACGAGAGAGCCATGAGAACCAGTTTTGGTCAGTCATGGAAATAAAATAGCTAAATTGGCTCCCTATTTAAAAAGCTATGAAGGAAAAATACTGTAGTTTTGGTGCAGGTACAACTAACTAGCGCAAAGATATTGCACAGAATGGTCGCAGGTCACAGGATCCGACACGAATCTCAACTCAAAAAATTTGAATATTTTGTGTTTTTTTTGCAGGGGTTCCCAATCCAACAATGAAGTTGATCACTATCCAAACAATCTGTAAACGTAATAGACATGGGCAATTAATACACAATACATTATAGTCAATATGGTATACCTTTTGAGGCACAGAAGCATATCAGTATGACAATACGAGTAGATTAGCCTCTACAAGATGGCAGATACTTACAGAATCATGCAAAACATCATGAATATGTTCCATAAGGCAATGAAGATCCGGAAGTAGCGTAGACTTAGGAGGAACTCTGATGTTGTCACCTAAAACAAATATGCTATGGCATCATTTCAGATTTATAGAGACCTTCATTGTGTGTTCATGCACCATCATTCAATGCAGCGTACCAATAAGTGCTTCAGCCCAACTCAAATGCTCAGAGGACGGGGTAAAAACGATGCAGTAACATCAGCCATAGCCTGCAGCCTATGTTCTTGAAAAATAGATGATCTATCTCAATGCAGACCTCTTGAGTGTCCCTTCTTTAATTTTCATGAATAGTCACTCTGAACTTTTCTAAGGTGAGGTTTTTTTAATGCACCACACCTGTAGTTGGTCCACGAGGATCATCTCCAAATTCTCCTTGTGATTCCTTTCTCTTCCTGTAATAGAGGACAGTGTTGATTGTCTTGTGTTGATGAGCTAGTAAAAATAATATGTGGTCCAGCAATATTCTCTGTTTAGTGTTACCGGGCACAACGTCTTCAGGGCAAGACAAAAATTGTATCATACTCACAGTTTGAAGTTTAACACAGCACCAGCATTCATGAGTAAGGTCCTAAAAAGGATGACTTAGAAATTGTTGGAAATTATCACTTTTAATACAGCACTCCAACTTTGGCATTAAGCAAGTCAGGTATGTGGCAATGAGGATAGCTGGTAGTTATGTCTAAACTGGGCTACTGTAGCTCGCTAACGTTAGTGAGCTGGCAAAGAAGGTACTAGCTAGGCTTGCTCAGCCACACATAGGCTTTGCTGGTAAGTTAGCAGTGTTGGGAAAGCTACTCTGAAAATATAATTTACCAAGCTGCCAACTACTTAACACTTGAGGAAGTTAAGCTACACTAAAGCTACCCTTAAGAAAAATATAGTTTACTTAACTAAAGTTACTTTGAAAAAAAATACTTTCACAAACTTCTTGGTGAAAAAATATCTCTAAATCTAAAATGTCATAGACTGCAAATTGCAAGACAGATCACTCTGTAGTCAGATGTTAACAGAATGAATGATTTAGCCTATTAAACACAACAACTGAGAATTAGGCACACAAAAAGTGTTTCAAGTGAGAATTAGGCAGGTCTGATGCCAAAAAAAAAAGAAAATGTTTGCCTACTTCACCCATATTTTTGCACAAAAAATAATATTGTAGTTCCAGTAGTTGGTTACACCACTACATGGCAAAAAATGTAATCCGGGGGGTGCTTTACTTGGCCATCGCGCTCTAGCAACTCCTTGTGGCAGGCACGGCGCCTGCAGGCTGACCTCGGTCGTCAGGTGAACAGTGTTTCCTCCGACACATTGACGCGGCTGGCTTCCAGGTTAAGCGGGCGGGTGTTAAGAAGCGCGGTTTGGCGGGTCATGTTTCGGAGGACGCATGACTCGACCTTCACCTCCCGAGTCCATTGGAGAGTTGCAGCTATGAGACAAGATCGAAATTGGGGTTAAAAATAAAAATTAGTGGCCTTTTATTGTCCCCAGCACAAGGTGCACCTGTGTAATGATCATGCTGTGTAATCAGATTATTGATATGCCACACTTGTCAGGTGGATGGATTATCTTGGAAAAGGAGAAATTCTCACTAACAGGGATGTAAACAAATTTGTGCACAAAATTTGAGAGAAATAATATTTTTGTGCATATGGACATTTTCTGGGATATTTTATTTAAGCTCATGAAACATTGGACCAACACTTTAGATGTTACGTTTATATTGATTTGTGTTCAGTATAGTTGAACTACATGTAGTTCACTACTCCCCAACACTGGAAATTAGCTAGCTTGCTAACAACAACAATCAAACTACACACTGGCTGGTTGAAACAAAAGACCACTATTGTCACATTCCTCGTTGTTAAAATATAATTAGTCTCTTTATTACGTAGTTGTTTTCTTTGGTTTCATAATAAAAAGGCCAGCATTACCCGAATATTAAGAGATCCCCGATAATGTTGTCCACATCACAGGCGCTATACTTCCGCTAACGTCATAAAAAATTGTCGAATGGCTGAAGGGAAATCCTGGGGCGTATTCATTACGCCTATTCGGTTGCAAAACCGTTCTTAAACGGAAGAACACGGAGAGGGACCTACCTGAATTTGTCCAATAGAAACTCTCGTTTTAGTTGTAAAACGTTCCGTTTTGCAACAGTTTGGACTAATGATTACACCCATGGGATATGTTCAGTAGAGAGAACGTTTTGAAAGGGGTAGGCAGCCACATGGAAATATAATCAACCCACATAGGGGGTAATAAATGGAAACAATCAGCTTTGGACATAGGCCTATAGACTCCTATTTTATATTCAGCACCATTTTGACAGCATTTTCATAAATCTACGTGTAACCTAATTTAATCGATTATGAACATCTGTTTTACTAGCCACTAGGGGAAGCCCGTGTGCCAATGTGTAGGCCTACACTAGCTATCGCACCGTTGGTCACAATAAACACATTCCGCACTATATTCACGGGAAAGCTTCCAGCCACCCCATAGGCTTGAGGAGGCTTTTGATTAATGAAATGAGGTTTCAGCCCCTTCATTTCTCATCATTTGGCCAATTTGTTAAACAAATACAATACTAAATGACCGAGGTTCCATGAATAGAATACATCATAAGCCTATTCTATTCTACCTGATTTATTGCAAATGTCTTTATTTTAGGCTACCAGATGCAGGTGCCAGGTGGAATTGTGTCTCTAAATCAATACAAATATTATTATTAATCTGTAATCGTTTCCATTAGCCTGTCAAGATACGATTCTGCACCCGATTTTTCACATCGGGTTCCAATGCCAATTCATTTAGGCTACCTAACCCACGATTTAGGCCTATATAAAAACGTATTATCGTAAAATAAACCGTAAACCTGTATAGTGACATGCGCATCGTGTCTTCTCTTTCTCTCTCCCTCTCTCTCTGTCTGTGTTATTTAAAGAGCACTATGGCAAAGCGTAAATATCTTTCTTTTGCCAGCTAACGTTAAAAAATTTGATTAAATAATGTATATAGCTGCATATCTGATAAAAATTGGGGACTCAAAAAGAAAAGCCTACCTGTCATTTTTCAACAGTAGGGACGAGTTGCATGGGGAGCTGACAAATAAGACCAGTTGGCATAGAAAAAACGCTCGGCCGAGAACAAATTATAAAGCTGTGCAGATGAGGTATATTAATAGGAAGGCTTGACTGTCACAGTCTTTTTACTCGTGAAGACGCGGAGCTTCGTGGCGAGTCGCCGGACAACTAACGTTCTAGTTACGCAGTGATCATAAAATACATTTGGTAGTGTTAAATCTTAAATCATGGACGTGTTGGAAGTCCTCAATTTGGGCGATGTAGCCCAAACGTTCTCAAAAATGGGAATGTTTCCCGTTTTTGATCTTGCTTATTACATCGTGTCCATACTCTACCTCAAGTATGAACCAGGTTAGTGGCATTTTTTTCCCTATACATTCATGTTCAAAAAATGAAATCAATAGTTGTAATGGATTTATAATTCTAATTAGGTAGGCTATTGAATATAATACAGGTCAACTTTGAAATAGATGGGTATGTTGAATAGGTTATAACCTAGGCTATATGCGTTGTCAACCCCTGAAAAGTATAACACCAATAGATACATGTACCTATGCAAGTAATAATTTGTCAATTTATACATAGGCCTACTATGGAAATCATTATAAACTTTTGATAACTTGAATGGAATTTTAATTTGTCCAACGAATAACATTTGCAGCAGCAGCTTGGCCTACTTTGAGAGAAGAAGTAAGAAACCCCTACAGGAGTTAGATTAATCCAGTTTCCTTTAATACCTCACATTTCCCAACATTTAGCCCTTTAAACAGAAATGGTCTCCTGTATGAAATCGGATGAGACCCGTTGCATACCAAAGCTTTGGCCCCCATGCAATAAATAGAATGTCCTATAAATAGATGTCAGTGGGCTAGCTACACACTACAGAAAGTCTCTTCTGTTTCGGAGTAGGATTGTTCACAGCCCATTTGTAATGGTTATTGTAAGACCTCATTGACATTGTATTAATCAAAGGTGAAGCTTACAATACTCAATAATATTTTCAGCCAAGCCTCTTAGAGACCAAAAATATGGCCAAAAGCACTGATGTTGGCCTCGAAATGAACATGTCTAATAAAATCCCAGCACTATTGTACCCTTCTGCATTCCCTTGTTCACACAAATAAAGGTAAACTGAATGAAGAAATTGCATTTGTTCATTGTGAAATAAGTTTGAAATTACTTACTCATTGACACATTTTTGTGTTACAAGTAAATGATAGTGGTCTATAAAACCTGGTATCAAAATACTCTCATTCCCTACCTTGCCTCTTTGGCCAAATGTTAGTAAAATCTTAGTAAAGACAGGTGGAACGTTTTTTTTTCTCTCCAGTAATGGTTCAGAGAAGCCGCATGAGTTCCTAGACCTATGTAAACCAATCTCTGAGTCACATGTTAGCAGTGGTTCCCTGGTTCCCCATGAATGAGTTTGGGGGCTGGGGTGTTAAGGGTAAAAGTTTATGTCAGGCCTGCCAGTTGCGTTGTGAGGCAGGAAAAGCAATAGAGCAACGTGTATTTTTAGGGTGCATTTCTTTGGATCAGTTTTCTGTCAAACAGCAAGCTAATTGGTCCTACACCCAGAATCACACCTGTTCTTTTAGATCTTGACAGTTCTGGCGCCCAGCAGGGGGACTCACACATCCAGATTTACTCTACAATGTTACAACGATCCATAGATGTTTAAAACACTTCATTATAGTAGCTTTGGCTTTTTAAAATTACTTTGGTTGTAGTGAAAAACTTGATTTCTCTTTCCTCGTGACCAGTAACACAAATGAGTCAAGTTAATTAATAATTGAGTAATGGATGAGTAAAAGGATTCAGAGACTTTCTCGTGTGGTGGGTACTGTAACTTTGCCCTTGAGTAACTCACTCAATGGTGGGAGTGACATGAGTGGATCATTGCTGTAATAGTAAACTGCTGGTATACATTTGATGAGAGCTAAGGAAGAACTAACCAAAACATAATAGTACACACGCGCGCGGTAACACTTATAATAACTTTGATGAATAAGCATTATTAAACAATTGATAAACTATTAATAAATGTATACTTCATGATTTACTAACCTCCAAGTTTGTGTGCGTCTGTAAGTTGTTGTACGTATGTGTATGTTTGTATCTGGTGTGGGGATTTTGTTTATGAAAAAATGTGACAATATAATGACTGTAAGTCGCTTTGGATAAAAGCGTCTGCTAAATGGCATATTATATATTATATTATAATATTATTTAAAAAAATTAAAAGATTTACTATTGTCCAGAAACATTTATAAGCATTATAAACATTACAAATCATGAGAATGTATTATATTTCAAATGATTTATGAAACATTTATAATGGGTTATTAATGAATGTTACTAAAACGCGTTACCAATGTATAATCTGACTTAATGTGGGGAATATATCTAAATCCTGATTCTTCTGCAGGGTCAGTAGAGGTGGCTCGCAAGAGCCCTGTGGCCTCTTGGCTCTGTGCCATGCTGTATTGCTTTGGGAGCTACATCTTAGCAGACGTTTTGCTCGGCGGTTGCCCCCTGGACTATTTTCAATACAACAGCCACATCCTCCTAGCCTCCATTATTTGGTAAGATTGTTTAAATGGTTAATGTGCTTATCTTCATACATTATTGGTTTAGTGTTTTTTTAGAAAGTGCAAAACCTGTGTCTGTATATGCCTAGGATTGTTGAAATAGGCCAAATTGAATTTGGAGTAACATTGATAGTAATTATTTCAAAATTATTTAGAAATGTTGTTGTCAAATAACAAAACCGCCACAACATTATTAAAATGTACTCTTTTGTTTCTCTCTCGTTCACAAAAATGTAACAATAGGTACCTCATATTTTTCTGCCCACTTAACCTGTTCTACAAATGTGTGGCATTCCTGCCTGTAAAGCTGGTGCTGGTAGCCTTAAAGGAGGTTGTCCGCACTCGTAAAATCGCCGCTGGCGTGCACCATGCCCATCATGCCTACCATAACGGCTTCCTCATCATGGTCATCATCGGCTATGTCAAAGGTTGGTGTCTCCCTGCACTTCTTCCCTTTGCTACTGCTGCAACCTGTAGGACCTTCCTTGTGAGTGTCCATTTTGTAAAGAAGCGAGATACAGACCTTTGTCCTAATTATTTAGACATTCTATTTACATCCTCCTAGGGTCAGGAGTGGCTCTCATTTCCAATTTTGAGCAACTGCTGCGTGGTGTGTGGAGGCCTGAGACCAATGAAATCCTCAACATGTCATTGTGAGTTGGTTTTCGTCACGACTCTGTGGTTGATGTCAGCTGTCGACATTTGTTGCAGCCTCCTCAAGCAGGATATATATATTTTTTAATGTCTGGTTGTTAGAAATCTAAGCTGTTTCAGGACGACCTAGGAGGTCCCAGTTCTAGTTTTTGACAGCAAGACAATGTTTTCCTATTACAGCAAATAATCTGATATTGATATTTACATCTACAACTTCTGAAGGTATCAGGTAGTTACACAACTGGATTTGAAGGCATTCAAATGCATTTATTGACCCTCTAGGTATCTAAAAGATATGATACATTTGTAAATTGGGCTGAACTATCCTTTTAAAGCTGACAAATGGATAACAATGGATATTTTCTTTCAAGAGAAATGTTGTGACTGTCTGATTTTCATAATATTTTCCCTCTCCAGCCCTACTAAAGCCAGTCTGTATGGATCCATTCTGTTTACACTTCAGGAGGCACACTTGCTTCCCGTGTCCAAGAGCACCCTCATCTGTCTTTTCACTCTGTTCATGGCTACTATAAAGGTAGGTGCTGAAGTCCATACTAGTGAGTGTGCATCAAACATTTACTCAGGGTTTGGGCAAATATGCTTTAACTCAATGTCAAGGCTGAGGTGTATGTGGTGTGGGAGTCAGGCGCAGGACACCGAAGCTTAGTCCAACAAAGTTTACTTGTGAACCACAAGGCAAAGATACAACGATCGGCCTCAAACAAAACAGAGGCGAGCCATTACGCAAACTATGCGTAAAACAATAAAACAACAAAACAGAGAAAAAACACGCAGCACTACGGACAGGAGAAAAACAACACACAACCTAACCAGTACAACTCAGGCAACTTATAGAACACGTAATCAGACACAAACGGACACGGGTGTAACAGACAGACAAAAGCAATCAAACATAGAAACATTCAACGGTGGCAGCTAGTACTCCGGGGACGACGAACGCCGAAGCCTGCCCGAACTAGGAGGAGGAGCAGCCTCGGCAGAATCCGTGACAGTACCCCCCCCTTGGCCGACCCCGGCCTCGGGGACGGCCAGGAGGACGCGGACCCGGGCGCGTGGGATGCCCACGGTGGAACTCCGTCAGGAGGGATGGATCTAGGATGTCCCTCCTAGGCACCCAGCACCGTTCCTCCGGACCGTACCCCTCCCACTCCACGAGATACTGGAGACCACTCATCCGGCGCCTCGAGTCCAAGATGGTCCGGACCCTGTACGCCGGGGCCCCCTCGATGTCCAAAGGGGGCGGAGGGGTCTCTCCTATCTCATGTTCTTGGAGTGGGCCAGCTACCACCGGCCTGAGAAGAGACACATGGAACGAGGGGTTAATATTCTTGTACTCAATAGGCAGTTGTAACCTGTAACACACCTCGTTCAATCTTCTCAGGACTTTAAAGGGCCCCACAAACCACCGACCCAGCTTCCGGCAGGGCAGGCGGAGGGGCAGGTTTCGAGTCGAGAGCCAGACTCGATCTCCCGGTGCGTATACCGGTCCCTCACTGCGGTGGCGATCGGCGCTCGCCTTTTGTTGACGAATGGCCCGCTGCAGATGGACATGGGCAGCGTCCCACGTCTCCTCCGAGCGCCGAATCCACTCATCCACCGCAGGGGCCTCGATCTGGCTCTCGTGCCATGGTGCCAGGACCGGCTGATAACCTAAAACACACTGGAAAGGTGTTAAATTGGTGGAGGAGTGGCGGAGAGAGTTCTGGGCCATCTCTGCCCAGGGGATATACCTAGACCACTCCTCCGGCCGGCCCTGGCAATAGGACCTCAGAAACCTACCCACATCCTGGTTGACTCGTTCAACCTGCCCATTGCTTTCTGGGTGGTACCCCGAGGTAAGGCTCACCGAGACCCCCAAGCGTTCCATGAACGCCCCCCAGACTCTGGAGGTGAACTGGGGACCTCGGTCAGACACAATATCCTCGGGGACCCCATAGTGCCGGAACACGTGGGTAAATAGGGCCTCAGCGGTCTGTAGGGCAGTAGGGAGACCCGGCATAGGGAGGAGACGACAGGCCTTGGAAAACTGATCCACAACGACCAAAATGGTGGTATTCCCCTGGGAGGGGGGTAGGTCGGTCACAAAATCCACCGAGAGGTGGGACCATGGTCGTTGTGGAACGGGCAGGGGATGTAACTTTCCCCTGGGCAAATGTCTAGGCGCCTTACACTGGGCGCACACCGAGCAGGAGGAGACATAAACCCTCACATCCCTAGCTAACGTTGGCCACCAGTATTTCACGCTAAGGCAGTGCACTGTCCGGCCAATACCTGGATGTCCAGAGGAGGGTGATGTATGAGCCCAATAAATAAGGCGATCACGAACCTCGAGCGGAACGTACGTCCGCCCCACAGGACACTCGGGGGGAGTAGGGTCAGTACGCAGTGCCCGCTCGATCTCCGCATCGACCTCCCACACCACCGGAGCCACCAGACAAGACTCCGGCAGTATGGGAGTAGGCTCAATGGACCTCTCCTCTGTGTCATACCGCCGGGACAGGGCGTCTGCCTTACCGTTCTGGGACCCTGGGATGTATGTGATCTTAAAAACAAACCGGGTCAGGAACATGTTCCACCTAGCCTGACGAGGGTTCAATCTCCTAGCTGCCCGGATGTACTCCAGGTTACGGTGATCAGTCAGAATGAGGAAAGGGTGTTGAGCCCCCTCAAGCCAATGCCTCCACACCTTTAGGGCCTGGACTACAGCTAACAGCTCCCTGTCCCCTACGTCATAATTACGCTCCGCCGAGCTGAGCTTCTTAGAATATAACGCACAGGGGCGGAGCTTAGGTGGCGTGCCGGACCGTTGCGACAGGACTGCCCCAATACCGGCCTCGGACGCGTCTACCTCTACTTGGAATGGTAAAGAGGGATCCGGATGCGCCAGCACCGGAGCCGAGGTGAACAGGTTTTTCAGTTTGACAAACGCCCTGTCCGCCTCAGCTGACCACTGCAAGCGAACCGGACCCCCCTTTAGCAGGGACGTAATGGGAGCTGCAACCTGTCCAAAGCCCCGGATAAACCTCCGGTAGTAATTAGCAAAACCCCAAAACTGCTGCACCTCTTTTACAGTGGTTGGAGTTTGCCAATTACGCACGGCCGACACACGGTCAACCTCTATCTTCACACCAGACGCGGACAACCGATAACCCAAAAAGGAGACGGACTCCTGGAAGAACAAGCATTTCTCTGCCTTGACATACAAGTCATGCTCCAACAGTCTCCTCAACACTCGGCGCACCAGGGCTACATGCTCGGCTCGTGTAGAAGAGTACACTAGGATGTCGTCGATGTATACTACCACACCCTGCCCATGCATGTCCCGGAAAATCTCGTCAACAAAGGATTGGAAGACTGAAGGAGCATTCATTAACCCGTATGGCATGACGAGATACTCGTAATGACCCGAGGTGGTGCTAAATGCTGTTTTCCATTCATCCCCCTCCCTAATGCGCACCAGATTGTACGCGCTCCTGAGATCCAACTTTGTGAAGAACCGCGCTCCGCGTAATGATTCTGTCATAGTCGCAATCAGTGGAAGAGGGTAACTGTACTTAACCGTGATCTGATTGAGACTACGGTAATCAATACACGGGCGCAAACCCCCGTCCTTCTTCTTCACAAAGAAGAAACTCGAAGAAACCGGGGAAGTGGAGAACCGTATGTATCCCTGTGCCAAGGACTCGGCTATGTAAGTCTCCATAGCCGCTGTCTCCTCTTGAGACAGGGGATACACACGGCTCCGTGGAAGTGCCGCTCCTGTTTGGAGATCTATCGCACAATCCCCCTGTCTATGAGGTGGTAGCCGTGTTGCCCTCGTTTTGCTGAACACAAGTGCTAAATCCTCATATTCAGGGGGAATGCGCAGTGCGGGCACTTGGTTCGGACTCTCCACCGAAATCGCCCCTAAGGAAACACCTAAACATCTCCCTACACACTGGGCAGACCACTCCATAAGAGCCCTCTGTTGCCACGCAATGGTAGGATCATGGGTGCTTAACCAGGGAAGCCCCAGCACCATGGGATACGCAGGAGAGTCAATCAGATAAAACTGAATGATCTCCTCATGACCCCCCTGCGTCGTCATCTTAAGTGGTGCTGTGACTTCTCTGATCAACCCCGACCCCAACGGCCGGCTGTCTAGGGCATGAACAGGAAAGGGGGCTTCTACCGGCCGAAGGGGAATTCCTAACCTATAACAAAATGCACGATCAACAAAATTCCCAGCTGCGCCTGAATCTACTAGCGCCTTGTGCTGGGAATGAGGTGCCACCTGTGGAAATCTCACAGGTATACTCATGTGACCAACAGAGAGCTCTGGGTAAGTGGGGCGCCTACTCACCTGAAATGACTCCCCAGTGCGTGACCTGTCGTCCCCTCTCCCAGGAGACCCTCCCCAGCACCTGGCCGCGGTGTGTCCTCCACGGCCACAGTTGGTGCAGGGGATGGCCCCCCTCGGGTTCTCTCTCCTCCTCTCTCTAGCGCCAGCACCTCCGAGCTCCATGGGAATCGGCTCGGAGGTGCTGGAGGGTGGAATGGACGACCCCCACTCGGGACGTCCGCGGGTAGCCAGCAGGGTGTCGAGACGGATGGAGATGTCCACCAACTGGTCGAAGGATAGGTTGGTGTCCCTGCAGGCCAGCTCACGACGAACGTCCTCTCGTAGGCTACACCGGTAATGGTCGATGAGGGCCCTCTCATTCCACCCCGCATCTGCCGCTAGAGTCCGGAACTCCAGGGCGAACTCCTGTGCGCTCCTCTTCCCCTGTCGGAGGTGGAACAGACGCTCCCCCGCCGCCTTCCCCTCAGGTGGATGATCGAAGACAGCCCTGAAGCGGCGGGAGAACTCCGCGTAGGTGATGGTAGCGGCGTCTATTCCCCTCCATTCGGCGTTGGCCCACTCCAACGCCTTGCCGGATAGACAGGAGATGAGGGCGGAGACGCTCTCGTATCCCGAGGGCGCTGGGTGTATGGTGGCCAGGTAGAGT
Organism: Coregonus lavaretus; assembly: GCF_964263955.1. Taxonomy (NCBI): domain Eukaryota; kingdom Metazoa; phylum Chordata; class Actinopteri; order Salmoniformes; family Salmonidae; genus Coregonus; species Coregonus lavaretus. The sequence continues at coordinate 31,145,905 of NC_139993.1, read as the reverse complement.
TCCACCTGCAGGAGGAACCCCTGACACCCGGCTGCAGAACCATCATATGCCCTCGGGAGCGAGAGCCGAATGCCACTGGGTTCCGGTGCTGGGAGAGGAGGACTGGCCGTTGGTGATGGTATGGTGTGGGAAGGCGTGGGCACCTCTCCCGTAACCAACCGGCGCAGAGTGTTGGACACCTCGTTCATGGCGGCCCCAAGTTGCCGGATCATGGTGTCTTGGTCGCTGATCCGATCCTCCAGCGACTTGGGTGCCGCCGCTGCTCCTGCTGACTCCATACTGGTGTGTTGTTCTGTCAAGGCTGAGGTGTATGTGGTGTGGGAGTCAGGCGCAGGACACCGAAGCTTAGTCCAACAAAGTTTACTTGTGAACCACAAGGCAAAGATACAACGATCGGCCTCAAACAAAACAGAGGCGAGCCATTACGCAAACTATGCATAAAACAATAAAACAACAAAACAGAGAAAAAACACGCAGCACTACGGACAGGAGAAAAACAACACACAACCTAACCAGTACAACTCAGGCAACTTATAGAACACGTAATCAGACACAAACGGACACAGGTGTAACAGACAGACAAAAGCAATCAAACATAGAAACATTCAACGGTGGCAGCTAGTACTCCGGGAACGACGAACGCCGAAGCCTGCCCGAACTAGGAGGAGGAGCAGCCTCGGCAGAATCCGTGACACTCAAGAAATTGTGCAAATTAATTAACAAAAATCCTTATGGAAAATAATTGTCAATACCCAGTTCATGGATTGAATGTAGATTAATATTTTGAACAGATTTTTAAATGGAATTGATCTCGACCCTACTACAGTACTACATACCTCTCCCTTCCTATTGTTTGCTATTAGTATCAGCAATTAAACAAACTTGATAGTGATCCTACTCTATGGCAATTTAGTTGTCTCAACTAGAAATTACACAAACTAAGTAAATATTTTCACACTTATGATTTCTATTTCACTCAGGTGATTTTGACCACCCGCCACTCTCATGGGTCTCCCTTCGTCCTCATCGAGTCTTGGGTGTGCCACTTGCTCTTTGGCTCCCCTCTTGGAGGTGGTGAGGAGGAGCACCATGCTGCCCCTGCCCCCGTCGCCCCTGTCTCACCAGTCAAAACCAAGGAGGAGCTCAGCGAAGGCACCCGCAAGAGGAAGTCCAAGAAAGCAGAGTAGAATGCAAACTACTACACCAGTGAAGGGGGGAAAAAGGTCCCCCCATCCCCAAAATGCATCTGATCTCCCCTCATGGTCCAGCCTTCTGTTTACAGTAGACATGATGGAGTCTCCCATTCCTTGCTGGGGAAAGGTGCAGTTTGATGTTTACCAAATGAGGCCCTTTCTATTGAAGCAAATGGTGCTTTCTATGTCATATTACACAGTATGTGGATTCTGTAAATAGCTCACCAGTCTCACACTTAAATCATCATCCCAGCCAGTACATATCTACTTATTTATTTATGTATTTACTTTTCTTCTGTGAACATCTCTGCTACTGTGTGCAACAGCATGTGGTGAACAGTGTACTGCAAGTTACATGATTGTTTTAGGATGGCCTTTGTTTCAAGTGCTTCTGCTGTTAGTTATCAATGTTTTTGGTTTAAACCCAGTCAGACCTATTTTAGTAATGTAAAGAAATTGGATCAAAAGCACAATCTGACACTAGATCAGATGATCAGACAACAGAATCAATCAGACAAAAATATAATGTGAATAACACATGGCTGCTTTTTACAAAGAAAACAAGTGAGATTAATGTCCTTTATTAATAAAGGCAAGTCAAAATTCTTATGTGGTGAGAGTTTTTGATTCAGTTGTTTACAATGATATTGCTATATGTTGTTAATGGTTACTGTAAAAAAAAGAAAGTATGAGGCTGCTGGACATTCATACAGAAATGTGCAATATAAAATTACAATTCATTTTGTTTACAAAAGAGAGGGTCACAATACCAGACAGAGCCAAATAGTATGAGGGCAAACTGCCACTGTACCCACATACAACACATGCAATGACTCCCTGACAAAATAAAGGTTCATAAAATAAATACATTTTTTAACAAGTAACCATTTCAAAGAAACAACAGATGTAGGTATTTAAGGAGAAAGTTGCATGTCTTGATATACTTTTCCATGAAGAAGTTGAACATATTCAAAAGTGCAGTGTCATTACAAAAGCATCTTCAGGGGTTGTCATACTGAATTCAAAATTGTGTTGTAACCTGAAGCTACCTCTGTGTTTGTTTGCCCTAGTCCTACTTCCTGTCCTTTGTAGTATGGCTAATGAACCATCACTAATTAACTTTACAGAAGGTCACAACCCCTGACCTCTGACCTTACAGTCCTCTCAGACAGTGGAGGCTGCTGAGGGGAGGACGGCTCATAATAATGGCTGGAATGGAGTCAATGGAATGGTATCAAACGTGGTTTCCATGTGGTTGATACCATTCAATTGACTCCATTCCAGCCATTACTATGAGCTGTCCTCCCCTCAGCAGCCTCCACTATCTCAGCAGTAGATGAGATCACTGACCAAGCACAAGCATTCCCTTTATTTTCCCTTCTCATAGAAATGCTAGCTTGTTTTGTATGTACCTCAATCACATCTCAAATACATAAACAATGCTGTTTTTCAATTGAAACCAAAAGTAATCACTAAGGACGCTTCACTGAGTATAGAAAACATTACACATGCTCTTTCCATGACAGACTGACCAGGTGAATCCAGGTGAAAGCTATGACCCCTTACTGATGTCACTTGTTAAATCCACCCTTCATTCAGAGGGTGAATGGGCAAGACAAAAGATTTGAACAGGGTATGGTAGTAGGTGGCAGGCGCACCGGTTTGTGTCCAGAACTGCAACACTGCTGGGTTTTTCACGCTCAGCAGTTTCCCGTGTGCAACTCAATATTAGGAAGGTGTTCCTAATGTTTGGTATACTCAGTGTATTGTGGACACCTTGACAGATTCAGTGTACTCTCAGTTTCTTCAACTTGGCTAAGACTTTAAACACACAGTTTAAGGAAAGTAGCAATGTTTTTCCAGAGTTGGATTTCAACAATAAAAGGTGACTTGCAAGGAAACAAGTCATGCATCACCTTGTTTCCTGCCAACCTTCAAGTCCATGTCCAAAAAAACAAGGAAACGTCAACATCTTGGGAAAGAGATGCCTACAAGCCTCACCCAACACCAAGCCATCCATTTTTATTTACCCTCTGATAGATAACTGTAGGGAGAGTCGAACAGACAGTCAAATGTAGTGTCATTTGTTTCCTTTCTGACCAGCGAAGCGTTCAAGCCAGTAGCGAAGACAGAAGTCAGTGATTCTTGATTTGTTTTTCCAGCGAGGGACCAGGAGGAGGCTTCTCTGATGCTGAGGGTTAGGCAGGGAGCTAGGATAAATGTACTGGAAGTCATGAAATCCAGTCAAGGTGCATGCACCACAAAGCCTCAGGGGTGCCTGCACTGGAATGTAACCAACATCTGTTGGTTCCATTACTGGCAAACAAGACATACAACACACAAATCCACCAACGCAAATGAGTTCAGCTTTCCATGCAGTCAGTGGTAAATCAGAGTTCAAGCAAAATCTGGAATGGATCTGAATCCCTTTTTCCTTTTACAAAAGGTGTGATGTACACAAGAGGTTTACCCAATAGACAACCTGATGAGGAACATACTCATCATTCAAGTACATTTTCTAACATTATACATTTACATCATTTAGCAGACGCGCTTATCCAGAGCGACTTACAAATTGGATAGATGATTGAAGAGTTGAGGCATGGTTAGTTTCAGTTCGTGCTGCATTTTGGTTCCCCTAATATTGTTTTCCTATGTATTTATACAACTCAATATTAGGAAGGTATTCTTAATGTTTTGTACACTCAGTGTATACTGGTTGAGATATTGGTCACATTTTATTTGGATAGTCTGGATTTTCCATCTATAGATGCTCTACAGATGGTCATACAATCAACAAACTATCTGTTGACAAGCAACTGCTTGCTAAGGTTACGTTTAGGGTTAGGTTTAGAATAAGAGTTAGGGTGGGTTAAGGCTAGGGTTAGGGTAAGGGTTAAGTTTAGGGTTAGGATAAGGTTAGGGTTAGAGCTAGGGTTAGGGTTAGTAGATAGTTAGTTGAAATGTTACTGATAGTCTGTAGAGCATTTATAGATGGACTATCCAAATAAAGTGTCACAAAGATATCTTAACCTGGTTGTAATAGAGACAAGTTAGTTGTAATCTGGTTACATTACTTCTTCTCTGTCAGAAAACCATCTTACAACCAGAAAATGACAACCATTGTGTGTGTATCATCATTATCAATTAACAAAGTTAAGAGGACCATGTTTTTGGGCCAGTGATGGGCTTCTATGTTACGTGGACATTCCTAAATGAAGGCTACCAGAGGACCTCCTGGGTGGAGGTGATGTCACTCTACGAGACATGTATAAAAGGCAGGCAGGAGAAGAGCCAGATCCCACTCTCTCTCAGACTCTCCTAACCCTGCTACAGGAGCCTTCCCTGATCCTTCTTAAAGACAGAGGGCAGAATTTGGATGAAGGACCTGGTCGAACCGCACCAGACTTCACACAGTGGCACCAGACTTCATATACCTTTACCTGTCTGTCGCTGTAGAGACGTCGAAGGGCAAATGAGAACATGCTGCGGATCCTGGTGTTGGTGATTTCGCTGAGTGTGAGCAGTGACCTAGTAGCTGGTCAGAGAGGTATGTCTATCATTATTTTAGTATCTTTAGTGAAAAAAACTTAATAGCACAAAATGTATACTTTTATGTCAAAAATGTTTGGAGAGATTCAAAAGTTATTTCAAGTGGGTCTGGTAACACTGATAACAGTGTCCTGAATAAGTCATTTATAAATGATAATAAATGCTTCATAAATTATTATAAATGCTTATGAATTGTAATGCTTATAATGCTTATACATTTATCTAAATGTTTACAAATAATGAAATACTAAATTGTTTATTAATGCTTATTAATACATTTTATTATAAAGTGTTACCAACTTCAGAGGCGTGAGATAATATTTGTTTGAAGCCTGCACTTTTATGCCTATGATAAATGTCAAATAAATGTCCTGTCAATGGCACGTAAAATCATATTAGTCTAAAATGCAAAGTCTATTTGACAATCATCCCAATTCAATGTAACTATTTTCATTTAGCATATTCCTGAAATAGAACACAAATTAATTCAGCATCAATTTGCTAAACTGAATTCGTCAGTCCTATCATCTACATGGCCAATGGGCTGATTCACTTTCACACTTTGAAAAACAAATTGGCAGTTTATGCTGTTGAGCAACTTGTCAGTCAGGCAATGTGACTAAATCACACCAGGCTATCCCAGCATCCTATTCATCTGGGACACCTCTTCCTTGGAAAGGCCCAGACCCCAGGGCCTGTAAATCTAACTTCCACAGGAGTCCATAAATTAAGACTTAAAGTGAGTGACGATGCCATGATTCTTGCCATCAACTGTTAAACCAAACCACAGGCTGTGGCTGCTCTGTTCTTTCCAAGC